>NC_080027.1:8848570-9555070 GCF_030020395.1 Manis pentadactyla | reverse complement strand
GTGATGTGCCTCTGGCTGAGCTCCTCCAGGGCCCCAGGGGAAGGGCTCACACCCGCAGGGCACTTGCCACAGCCATCCCTGCTGGCCACCAATACAGAGGGTGCTGGGTGCCAGGTTCTGGTAACTGGGAGGCTCCTGGCCCCTCTCAGGAGCCCCGTCTCCTGGTCCTCTGTGCCTCAGTCTCCTCACCTCCCACAGAAGGAGGGGCCCCCAGGAGCACCCGCATCCCTGCGGGCCAGCAGCGTCCAGGGTCAGGACCGAGCTTCTCCCTCTCCATCCCCTGGGAGAGCTGGCCCTCACGGAGCCCAGACGGGCCCCTCTTGTGGTCCCAGAGTTAAACCAGGGACCAGCGGCCCCTGACGCACCCACGCACAGCCCTAGTGGGTCTAGGGGCTGGAAGAGCCCAGGCCAGCCCAGCATACCACAGGGCCCAAAGCCTCAGCCGCCCACCCAGCCCCGAAAACATGTTGGTCTTTCTAGATTATGAACATGCGGGCCAGAGTGGAGATGCTGGCCAAGTTGTAAGTAGCCGGAGTCCACTCTGGACCGGGCTCCTGGTGTGCACTGCACGGTGCGTCTCTCGCATGGCAAAGTCTGGTCACTGAGGATGTTGGCGGCAGGGGGCACCGAGGGGGCAGAGGCCCTCCTCCCCGCTCGCCCCCTCCTCCACACTGCCTGCCACTGGAGGCTGGGCTGCTGTCTTTGCTGGCAGGGGGCAGGGCCTTGCCTTCCCAGAGCCTGAGCCTCCACCCCGGCAGTCAGGAGGACGGAGCCGCTGGGGACAGGGGCGGGAGGCCCAGCCCCCCGAGCTCAGTGCCCCCAAGGGCCAGGGGCTCTGTGTGCAAGCCTCACCTCCTGGCCGCGCCCCCTGCCCCACATCCCACCGCAGGTCGGAAGGTAAGTGGCCAGCCCTGGAGCTGCTGTGTGTCAGGGTCCTGGCCTCCAGTGCGGGCCGCCACATCCTGATGGCCGGAGGAAGAAGGGAGCACGTGGGCCTCGCGCGGCGCCCAGGCCTGCCGGGCCTGTCACGGTAAGTCGTCTGTGTTGTTACAGATCACCAACCTTAGGAGCCGCATCGACCAGGCCCAGAAGCAGTGAGTAACCCCACCCACCACTCGCTCTGTGCCAGGGGACATACCCCACAGGGACCTGGTGGGTTAAGCCAGTCCCGGGGGCAGCCAGCCCTCCACAGAGCAGTAACATGACTAACATGCCTGCCCAGCCCTGCACCCTGGGCACCCCCTCCCTTCTCCCCCAGCCCCAGAGCCCCAGGAGGACGGCAGATGGGGGGTGGGGGCACGAGCCCCTGGGGAGTGTCGCCTCAAAGGTGGCCTGGGACAGGCAGTCAGGTGGTCTGGGCTTTTTCCCCAGCCCCCATTAAGACCCTGGCTCCCCAGGACGGGGAGCCCTCTGTTCTAAGTTCACCCCAGGGTCTGGGTGACCCAGTACAAGAGCCTCTCAGCCTGAGAGCCCACACCCAGGGCCACCGCTCTGGGACTCTGTCCCCAAGCCTGGTCACTGAGCAGGTCCACAGACCACAGAGCGCTTGGTCCACGGGACTGCCTGGAGCTGGGAAGCTCAACAGGAGCTCTCCCCCATTTCCACTGGCCCTGCCTCTTGCTGCCCTCAGGGTTGGCCTCCTCCTCCTGGGGTGCAGGAGACTGGTCAAGGTGACACCCTTTCTTCCCCGGGCTCTGTTGTGTGGGACGGGGTTGTGCAGGCCCCTTTAAGAGTGGGCCATGTGGCAAGGTGTGCCTGTGCATGTGTGTGTGCACGTGTGTGCAGTGCATGCCTGGAAGGTCCTGCAGGGCTCACGCTGCAGGCATGGCCTCCATCACCAGGCCTCCTCCTGAGGCCACCTTGGGTTCTTCATGGCCTTCTGCACCCGCCCAGTTGTCCCCAGGAGCCCAAATACAGGGCACCCCCTCTGGTCCCCCTGCCCACTGCTGCCTGACCCAGCACGAAGCTCCCTTCTGGCTTGCTGAGGGCCTCAGACAGACAGGGCAGGCTCCTTAGAACCTCCACCCTTTGGGGTGGTGACCTCCTGACTCCAGGGTCAGCTCTGACGGGTGACTGAGGGGCTGAGACTTGGGACTGAGACAGAGGGAGCCAGGTCCCGAGTCCCTGGGGCCCTGGCCTACCAACCTGGAGTGCAGGGCCTGAATAGCCCCTGCCCCAGGCTTCCCTGCCCCGGGAGCTGTGACCTGGTGGGGCACAAGCCCTTTAACTGGGAAGTGGGAGCCACCCGCAGGGCCAGCATTTCAGGCAGGTGCTGCGTGTGCATGAAGTAGGACTCTGGGGTCTCACTGCCCTGGGAAGGGGTGTCCCAGGCTTGCTGTGCCAGCCCCTCTCCTAACCACACTAACCACCCGGCACAAGGCCACCTAGGCCCAGCCAGAAGGCACAGGTGAGTCGCTGGTGCTTGGACTACAGCTAGTAATGTATGCCAGGGCCCTTCGGGGACAGGCCAGGTCCCTCGCCCTGGCAGCAGCCTGAGCAAGCAGAGCTGCCAGGGGCTGGGGAGGAGACTCTGTCGGGGACCCAGACGTCTCGATGCTCAAGACCGACTTGCTTCCCATTTACAGCAGCAAGAAGGCCGGTGCCACCGCGAAGGGCAAAGTCGGTGGGCGCTGGAAGTAAAGCAGCCAAGGAAGGCTCCCAAGGCAGAGACTGCTGGGCACACAGCCCACATGGCAGTGTCAGGCCCCCAGGCCCACTCCCAAGCACCCCCAGAACCTCTGTGCTTGCTGCCCCCACCCCCTGGGGTCTGCGAATAAAGCTGTCAGACTCCCCTGTACCAGGTGTGCACTGGCTCGTGTACGGGGGTCCTGGGGGTACTGCAGGAAGGGGCTGGGGAGGGCAGAGGCTTCGGGCTCCTGCTTTGCAGCTTGGGGCCTGAGGGACAGTGGGTGCTCGTCTCAGGAGTCAGCTCAGGTGGAAACTGTGGTCTGACTGTGCGTGGTGCTGGGCCCCACCTCCCCTGCCCAGCCTGCCAGAGACTTCCCCTTCTGTCAAAGCGCTTTCACTGTGCCACACCCTTCTGTCTGCTTTCCACCGCGGCCGGGGTCTTTGCTCCCCATGAGACGCCTACCACCTGGGTCAGCTCTGAAGCTGGTTTGCAGGGCATCCAAAAGGGGCCTGAGCACACTGGGAGACTTCAGGGATGTCCCTCAGGAACGCGGTGCGAGCACAGAGTCCAGACAGGGCAGGGCCAGGGGACCCCCAGCCTGAGGGGCCTCACACCTTCGGGGGAAAGGACCAGAAAGCACATTTCAGTGGGGGCAGACACGGCAAACAGACCCTTCTTTCTATATCAGAAGGGGACACAGTGTAATACATTTGAAAATCCTGACCAAATAGAATTATGGAAAATATAAATCACAGAAATTGGACGGAGGTGCAGAGCTTTGCACAGCAGCGTATTCACAAGGGAAGCTTTCCCGAGTCTGTGGCCACCCTGCAGGGAGGCCCTGCAGGCGAGAGGGGAGTGGGGCGCCCCATTCAGTCTGGCACCCCGACAGCAGAGGAACCCTCAGGTAGCGTGGGCATGTGTGGGCACCCCCCCACACACACATGTCCATGCCTCTCACAAACACTTACTGTGTGGGCAGTCCCAGCATCCATCCAGGCATGCCCTTCTGCCCACATACATAAGGACGCACACGACCCCCATCCCCCACCACATACACACCCAGAGGTGCACCCCACCGCCAGCCCCAGCACATGGCCCCTCAGATGTGCACCCCATCCCCCATGCCCACCCCAAGATGTGCACCCTCACACATGCCCAGACATGCCCCCCCTCACTCCCCCCAGATGTGCACTCCCCCACTCCATAGACCTATATGCGGCAGGTGTAAATACACTCAGTGTGACCGGTGTGCTTTGCTGCAGCGATGCAAAGGCAAACACCACAGTACAGCAAAAGATGGGCCCCACCGACCCGGTTCTGACAGTCGATGAGAGGCCAAGCTGTCTGGGGGACACAGTCAGCACATGTGGGTGGCTTAGCGCACTGCAGGACAAGCCAGGCAGGGGCTGCCGCGGGAGAGTCAGACAAAGCAGTGAGGCTTCCTGGGGAAGCTGCCCGAGTGCGTGCAGGCGTCACGGAAGCTGGCACTGACGAGGACTTCCAGCCAGCCCCAAGCCCCAAGCACGACTGGGAACGTCCCAGCTGCGGGTAGAATTTCCAGAATCTCTCGCCTGGCCTTCGTGCACTCCGTATCAATAGGTGTTTCCAAAGGGGTGGAGGGAAGCAGTTCGTCTCCGTATCAGTAGGTGATTAGGTGCAGGAGTGAGGGCGTATCTGGACCAGAGAGGAAGAGTGGAGCCCCTTTTTGCAGCAGGGTCACGAGACAGGAGAGCAGAAGTGGACAACTGCTTGTAAACAATAAATGAGTTTCTCCACTTTATTTCACCCTCTGACTGATTTTGGTTTCAAACGCATTTTGCCCCAGGCTGGGAAATTTTCCCCCCACCCTCACCCCCGGAGTTACCCCAGCCCTATAGCCCTCTGCAGCCAACTCAGGACCAGAGGAAGGCCACTTACTAGCATATATTTGGAAATGTAAAAGCACATGATGGGAGGAGGGGGAAGGGGATTAAGTGGCACAATAATTCGCGATCGTAATAGAAGTTGGTCACAGGGACGACAGTGAGACAGACACCGTGGGTTTAGGCAGAGTAGGGTGAGGGCCTCCGGAAAAAAGCAAAGCAAGATAATTACAGTCAGGACAATGTAACAATGTTCAAAGAAGTCCCTGTCGAAACTCCGTGTTAAGCATTATGCAAAGTCAGAGTCACACTAATTCTCTAGGGTAAGATACCAGACTAGGAATATAGACATTCTTCAGTGAAATCAGTTAAAGCTGGAAAGGCCAGGAGCAACTTAGCCTGGAATGTTTGAATGTTCCTCAGATAAAGAAAAGTATCTCAGCATAACCTGTGACTTCATTGTGTCAATTAGAACATGACCCTAAAATTTAACTTATCCTGCTACAAGGCCCAGCTTATTTTTAACTGTACGTATATGCTGTGTTTCTTCTCTAACCCTAATCAAGTCATCTGCAACCAGGGCAAAAGATCAATTTGGTGAGCAATGCCAACTATAAACAGCCCAATAAGTCAAGAAGTAAGATTTTTACCACCCTCTTTAGCAAACAGACAACAGCCCAGTCCACCTTGGGGGGCAGGACAGGCGGTCTTAATTGATGTGCTCCCAGAGGGCAGCTGCTATCCGGAGAAAGAATCAGAGCAGCAGATTTCTTCTGTTTACTCATATCAAAAATGAGCGTTTTTTTTTTGCACTCAATAATTCTTCAAAAATCCCTAACCCTTTACCCCCATTCCTCAGTCATGCTTAAAGACCCTAGACAATGCACCACCACGTTATCTCTTGTCCCCTCCTGGCGTGAGCCAGGAGCTCTGTCCTCTCACTGTATCTCTCAATAAAAGCCCCCAGCCTGGCTCTCCCTACCTTGGGTATTTGCTCAATTCATTCTTCGACTCCACAAACAACAACCCCAGCATCAGTTCCACAGGCAAAGGGCTGCAAGGGGCAGAGGCCCCACGTCAGCCAGGTCACCTCACTGTGCTGTGAAGATGCCCTGCAGCCATTCCCACCTGTGTCACAGGACAGAGCACCTCACTCCCCATCCACAACCAGGAAGAAAACCGGCCTGGAGCGCTCAAAGCAGATAACCCGGTCTGGCTCAGGTTGTGGAAAATGAATCTTTAAGGGGGAATTTTAGGCGTGGTCAGGACTAGCTAAGACTGGAATAAACAGCTAAGTGAACACATTTTAATATCAAACATAAACTGATGCAAAATTAGAATTGGGTTTTTGTTCTGAAAAAGAAGTGTCCTTGGATCATCGGTCTGCTCTTGGCAAGATACTGTAAAAAGTTCTTTCTTTACTGTTAGAAATGGCACAAAACTAAATGTGATTTATTCCCAGAGGAATTAACATTTAAACAAAAAGGTACTGACAAGAAGCCTACATGTCAGAACATGTACCAGACAGGCATTCCGGCTGGTCTGGGCAGGGACACTGGGAGAGAGCGGGCTGTGCGGCACTTCAGAAAAATGCAGAAGTTTTGAAGCAGCCAATAAAATTAAGACAAATGTAAAGAAAGCCTAATATGGATATAACTTGCTTAGACAACATCTGGGAAAGACTGTGAACCCCAGATACTCAGCCAGCGAGGAACCAGGGGAGGGGCTGGCATGCTAAGGAATAAACTGCTTGTTGTAACCGCCCTGAGTGTGCCTGCTCACCAGACCGCTCCTGCAAGACTGCTGTTAAAGCCTCCCTCTGCTCTGCTCTTTGACTCTGGGTCCATTTATCAAGGTTGGACCAGTGAGCATGTTTCTCACAGTCCCCGTTCTGCTTGCCAACTTGGGGACCCTCACTTTCAAGTGCACTTCTTAAATGATCTTATCTAATCTAATCAAGACGTTTCTCACAACGGCCATTTTACGTTCCCCTGAGGGCTGGCAACGGTTTGGTAGGACCCTAGTCACAAAGTGAGGGCATCCCACATTGCTGTCCAGTCCTATTTGGGGGCCCCCAAAATGATGGTCACAAGACAACAATCTCATCTAATTCCAGGTTGTCTTTAGTGAGATGTTGTCATCTCTGTAGATATTTATCTCTTCTGTAGAGATAGGGACCGTTGTTCTGAGGCACAAAATAAACAGGTGTGCCTGGGTTGGTGTGCTTCATTTTTTAGCATTTAAGGATCCCATCTTTATTTACTCATTTATTTTTAGCTAAAGTCTTTGGGTCTCTCAGAGCCAAACTAATACCTAAACAGATGTTGGGGGCTGGGCGTGTTTTCAGCTGACCTCACTGTGTGGAAACTTTCTTGAGATCAGCAGGCGACCTGGTGTCCTAGTGTCAGTCAAACCCATTCTGTGCCAGACTTACCCTAACATGGTATCTTGAGTTAGGTAGGGGCAAGCTTTTAAGTGCTCTATCTATGCCCACCGAGTTTTGCTGCTTTCCTGGTTCCGAGAGGCCCATCAGCCATAGCCTTTATCTACACAAAACAAGACAGACGTGCAGCTGAGCACGCCACGCCAGCGGTAACCAAGAGTTATTGCTGCAGACTGGCCAAGAGACCGTTGTGGCACCAGCAGAAGATCCCGACCTGGAGCTGGGGGTGGGGAGAGCCCTGACCTGAGGTCAGCAGGCAGGGCTGGGTTTCCACCAAGGGGAATTGCAGACTGAATCGAGGATGGGGGGCTTGGGTTGCAGGTGGAACCATTTGCCTGCTCAAGCCGACTGGTCCCATAAAAGAAAGCTCCACACAGAGTGGAGCTTGGAACCAGGAGAGACTTACTCACAGCCTTTGGAAATGGTGAGAAAGACGGAGAACTCAAAAAGCATCTGTGGTGCCATGCCTGTGTTTCTCGCTGTCCCTGAATGCCATCAGAAGTTCCCCTTTGGCCCCACCACTGCTACCAAATTTGCTTTTAAATAAAAGAAAAGAGAAAAAGAGTAACCTAAGATCCTATTGGCTTTATTCAGCAATTCATGAATTGGACAGCATCTCACTAGCAGGTAGAAAGGAGCCTGAACAAAATGGGAGGCTTTTATAGGCAAAAGGGGACAAGGACACAAGGCCAGCTCGCTCCATCTGTTTTTGGGGGACAGATGGGGCAGTTTATCTCACTGGTGCTGACTAGGAAATTCCATATTTATTGGTTTAGGATTCCATTCCCGGGAGAGGTTGAAATGGCAATGAGCTTAGGTTATTAAGTCTCAGTTTGGTGACATGGGCTTAGCATGAGTGACTCCACTTTCGACCTGTTGTCTCTTTCTTAACATGCTCCTCAAAAGACACCATAATCCAAACGAAATGCAAGCCATCTCTTGGGAAGAGATATTTGTAACACACATCAGTGATGAAGAGTCAGCACTGGACATCTGCAAAGAACTTTAGACACTGTTGGGAAAATGGCAAACAATGGAATAGAAGAATGGGTGAAAGGGTGAGTAAACAGTTCACAGTGGAGAAACTGAATGGCCAGTAAATGAATGAACAGTGGTAAGTGGGAAGCCACAAGATGCCAGTTCATACAAATGAGAGAAACAAAAGATAGATGCCAGTAAGGGCAAGGAAAGGCTCAACTTCACAGAAGAATTAGCAGCTAATAAATGCAGAAGGGGTGATAGAATGAGAAAAGCTCCATTTTGCAACTGTTAGTGTCCTAGTGGACAGACAGGCATTCTCCATGGCTGCTAAAATGGGTGAGCAATTAGTGGAGGACAGAAGATCCAGTCACCTGGTAACACCTAGGCAATTACTTATAAAGTTAAAAGGGTGCTTTGAAAATACACACACTGATGGGCAGCCCTGTACCCGGGCACCAATCTTAGCATCAGCAGTGGTGAGACAAGTAGGCACACCTGGAGATGAGTCACACCAAGGCTGCAGCATCTCCCAGGCAACATCCCAGCCCCCAAGTTCATCCTGAAGCTGGTCATGAGGAAGCTGCCTAGCAAGTCTGACTGTGGCGCTGTCTTCAAGACACCTGGCTCACTCTTCATAATAGTCATTAGCCTCAAAGTAAAAAAAAAAAAGTCAGAAAAAGTGGTGGACTAAGAGAGGCTACAGCATCATGACAATTAAATACGAGCATCGGCCTGGTCTTCATACCATATCCAAACACAGAAGCTCTGTCAGGAATGTTTTGAGACCCTTGTAGCAATGGTCTGGTCACGGAAATGGGGTCATGGGGAGCAGGTACTTGTTCTCAGGAAGACTCATGCCTGCAACTTCCTTTCAAGGCTCAGGAAGGGAGGGAGGTGGGAAGCAGACTAGCAGAATCAAGTCTGAAAGTGGCACAGAGCTGCAGTGGGGTGGTCACATGTCTCTGGGAGAAGATGCACCGAGACAGCATTTTGAGAGAGCAACTGGCCACAGCTGGCTGGCTTGGAGAGGTGTGTGGATTTCTCTCCTGGGTACCGACTGCCACTGGTAGTTATAAAAAGTCCAAACCTTAATCAAGAAGAGGATAGATAGGTCAACTGTGGAATGTTCATAAATGGGGTCTACATAGTCACAGCAAGTGACCCACAGCAATGTACAACCATAGGCCAAGTTTCAAAAACAGAGTATCAGGAGTGCTGAGGAAGTTGCAAGAGGAAAAATATCATATATTACTTACATAAACCTTTTTAAAATGTGGACATAAATTATGTACACTAGATGACACATTTCAGATAAACGGTCCCCTCCAAAGGGGAGGAGATTCTTTTGCAAAGCGTCTACCCAGGCCACCGAGACAGGGGTCACCATGTTTCATTTCTGAAGCCAAGTGGTGGGGAAGTAGATGCAGGTTTTTCCTATTTTTCTATGTACCTCCTGGTGTATCTTAAACAGTCCATACTTGTTAAACATCAGAGGAAGGCACTTGGTAAAAGTCAATACTTATATCTGAGAACAAAACAAGAGCCCAAGAAACTATAAAAACTATAAATAAGCATTTCCTGTACCTACCCTTGGTGGTGGAACACGAAGGCATTTGTGTCCAAGTCAGGAACCAAACAGGATGCCTGTTTTTGCCATTAATGTTCAGCCCTGGTCTGGAGACTGATGTTAAACGGAAATAAGACATATAACTTCTGGAAAGGAGAGACCAAAATACTACATTCTTAGGAGCCCCAGGAGAATCAGCGGAAAGAGCTTTCAGAATGAATGAGAGAATTCAGGAAAGCAGCCAGATGCAGAATGCATATTTTAAATCAGTATTTTTTATTATTTTCTAGGAACAACCAGTTAGAAGATAGAGTTTAAAAAAACAACAAGCACATCATTCCCAAACAAGAGGAAAAAAGAAAAACAAAGAGCCTAAAAAGACTGAGCAATAACCCCCTGAAGGAAAGTTCAGGGTCCATAGGAAGAAAAGGACAAACTTTAATGAGAAACATAAACACAAAATTTGAAGGAAAAAAAAAAAAAAGAAAGAAAGAAAACACACATCATGTTCTTGGATAGGAAGTTTGCAAAAATCAGTTCTTTCCAAATTAATGGATAGGTTTTCCAGATTTTCAACCTAATTCCTAATAGGATTTATTTGGAGGAGAGGGGAGAGCCAGGGGTGGAAGGCAGTTGGCAAGATGAATCTCATATTCATATAGAAGGAAAAATAGGCAGGGAGTTGCTAAGAAAAGTTTGAAAATTAAGAGCAGATTTCAAATGCGAAGGTAACACAGCTGTTGGGGGCTGGGGGCTCCCTGCGGACCAGCAGTCCAGCTAAGCTTCCTTTGCCTTAGCCTCCGGTCATCTTCACAAGCAGGTAAACATTCTCATCAACCACATTTTCCCAAAGAGCAAAGTGAAGCTCAGAGTAAGTGAGACAAATCCCCCCAGGCCACAGAGGGACTAAGCAGTGGGCCCAACTATAGGCCACAAATCATGACCACATATCATCTACTTTCGAAGGTTGTAAAACTCGTTCCAATTCTATAATACCTGCCAGCATGATACCATGTGTACATAAGACTATGGAAGCATCTAAGTCAATGAAAGGAGGGTGGTGGTGGGATGGCTAATACAGGTTGAGAAAAGGCAATGAGATTGTCACCCCACGCCAAACAGCAAAATACATGCCAGAAGAATTAGAGAGCTCGACGTGAAAAAGAAAGTGTTAAAATAAAACTAGAGAGACATGCAGGTGCGTATGTGTCTGCTTTCATGCTGGGGAACAATTCTCTAAGCTTACAAGCAATGGAAGCATTGTGGAAGAAAAGGAAAAGTTCAGTACATTTCACTCCTTGAAATTAAAAAATTTTTGTACATCGAATATTCACTGAAATTGGAAGGAAGATGATCCACTTGTAGCCGAGATGGAGTGAGATGGACCCGATTTATCCTCTTGCCCAAACAACCCAAAGAGAAAACAAAACAGAAAAAAGCACGCGAAGCAATGTTTTTTGAGACAGTGGCCACCAGGCAGTAGACAACAGTGGTCCCTGGGAGATGGGAAACAGACAGGTTGGGTCCTACACTTGCTTGGTTTGCTTCCTTGAGAGTTTCCAAGCTTCAGTGTGGGAGGGAGAAACTCAGGAGGAGCCCAGGAGGACCCCTGAGTTGATGAGATAGAGCTGAGGGTCTGGAGAGACCAAGGCAACTACAGCACAGAGCATCAGGGAAGACAGATGCACAGGGAGACCTGCAGGGGGCCCTTGAGTAGTCAGCAGGGCCCATGTCTGGGAGGAAACCGTCCAAGGCTGGAAGGAGGGTTGTTTCCCATCAATCAGACTAGAAAAAAATGGATAATTCACATGGCATTGAGTACTCAAAAAGGTCTTACCTAAGTAGTGGGAATGATTAACCCTGAATGCAGCAGACAGACCTGCCTTACAGACCAGGAAAAAGATGAGGAAGGATGAGACCATGTTCAGGTCTCATGGAAGAAAAGGAAAAGTTCAGTACATTTCACTCCAAGAAATTTAAAAATTTTTGTACATCAAATATTCACTGAAATTGAAAGGAAGATGCACCTGGAACAAACCTCTGGAGCATTTATAGAAATATAAAAATATCCCACACCTCTTAAGGGAAAATTTGCAATGTCTGGCATCTGATCAAAAGTTATCAAACAGGCAAAGAAGCAGGAATGTGCCCCTTAAGGAGGAGAAAAATCAATCAATTGATCAAAACCAACTGTAGTAAGTTAACACTGTAAACCAAAACTCCCAAAGCAACCACTTAAATATATGTAGAGTTACAGCCAAAAAGCCAACAAAATAGACAAACCCCCCATAAAAACTCTTGATTAATGCAGAAGAAAGCAGAAGAGGATAGAACAGATAGGCAGGGGGAGAAAGAACAGATAGGGAAATAGAAAGTGACTAAGAAGATAACTGACTTACACTTAACCACACAGATAACTCCATTAAATGTAAATGGTCTAAACACCCCAGTTAGAAGCAGAGATGGTTGAACTGGACTTTAAAAGCAAGACCTAACTACGTGCTGCCTACAAGAAACACATATTAAATGTAAACATGCAGATTGGTTAAAAACAATAACAGAAGTACACACAAAGCAAAAACTGATAGAGCTGGAAAGGGAAACAGGCAAATCCACAATTACAGAAGGGATTTCAATAATGAATCAGACAAGTAGGCAGAAAAGTAGCAAGGATATGGGAGACTTGAACATATCAGGGATATGCCAACCAACCTGAATGACATTTATAAAACAAGCTACTCAAATACACATTCTCCCCAAGTGCACATGTTAACATTTACCAGCGTAGACCATGTTCTGGGCCATAAAAGTGAGACTTAATAAGTTGAGAAGGATTCAAGTCACATGTATGAAATTTGGCCATAATGGAATTAAACTATAAATCAGTAATTGAAAAATCTTTGGAAAATTCTTGAATATTTAGGGTCTAACTAACAGACTTCTAAATAATCCACAAGTCAAAGAAAAATCAAAAAGGAAATTAGGAACTGTTCTCAACTGAGTGAGAATGAAAACAACATATGGGAATGTGTGGAATGCCTTTAAAGCAGTACTTAGGGAAAAGTTTAGACCACTAAATACGTATATTAGAAAACAAGAAAATTCTCAAATCATGACCTCAGCTCCCACCTTAAGGAAAATGGAAAAAGAAATGCAATAAACCCAAAGTAAGCACAAGGAAGGAAGTAATAAAGATCAAATAGAAGTCAGTGAAGCAGAAAACAGACAACTAAACATTAAAAAAAAAATCAACCCAAAACTTGGTTCTTTGAGAATATCAATAAAAATTGATAAACCTCTAACCAATCTTATCAAGAAAAAAGAATAGGAATTACCAATATTGGGAAGGAGGGAGGTGACATCATTACAGATAGTAAAATAATAATAGATAATATTATAAACAGCTGTATGTCAACAAATTTGACAGGATAGATGAAATGGACAAATTTCTTGAAAAATATAAAATACCAAAGTTCAACTTAAGAATAGGTAACTTGAGTAACCCTGTATCTATTAGACAATGGAAAGTGTAGCTAGAAAATTCTACGTCCAGATGGCTTCACGGGTGGGTTCTACCAAACATATCAAGAAGAAATACGGCAAATTATATACAATTTCTTCAAAACTATTTTAGAGGAGGGAATTCAACATTACACAAAATGGGCATGTCATGACCAAGTGCGGCTTATCCCAGGAAGGTAGGATGATACAACATTCAATTATCAATCTGAGGGTCACTGTATTAACAAGCTAAAAAAGAAAAACCATAGAATCATCTCAGTGGGTGAGAAAAAGCATTTAACAAGATTCAACATCCATGCATGATTTAAAAAAAAAAAAAAGCTCTCAGCAAACTAGGAAGAGCAGGAATCTCCTCAGCGGAAGGAAGGGCAGCTAATGGTGAAAGATGGTTTTCTTTCTCAGAACAGGAAAAGCCGGGGGCGTCTGCCCTCACTGACACCCCCGTTCGGCATTGTGCTGGAGGCTCTTGGGAGCACAGCTGAGGTCAGGGCAGCTGGCCAGGAGGGAGAGCTGCGCCTGCTTTCACAGGGCAGCTCGGAATAAAGACAAAGCGCGTGTGCAGGGGGACGGGGGGGAGGGGAGCTTCCCACTCACCTCCCACCTCTCCAGGCCCCTTGCTCCCTCTTTCCAACCAGGCTTCCTTGCTCCTCAGGGTCACCTGGGGCTGGTCTGGGGACATTTCCCTGCCCAGCATCCTGTGTCTGGGGACCGGGGCTAGCCATTGCCCCTTCCCAGCCGCCATCATGCCTGCCCAAGGGCGGGAGAACCCTCCATGGAGACAGCGCTGCAGGGAAAGGTGCCCTTTGCCCAGGGTGGGCGGGGCCTCTGACAGCCAACGGCTTGCGTCCTCTGCCACAGGGCCCTTGCACTCTAAGAGCCATCTTCTCAGTGAGGCTGCTCTGACCTGCTCATCTAAAATCTCAGCTACCCTCCCACCTTCTGTTTCCTTCCCCACGTGCATGTCTGAAGACACCCGATGTGCGTCACTTGTCTGCGTACCATGGGTCTCAATGGGGGAACACGTCCCTTACAGAGGCAGAGATTTTCCCATGTAGCTGTCGGTGCTGTTTCCTTACCTCTAGAAGGGGTCAGGCGTGAAGCTCGTTCACAGTAAACACTGGTCAAATGAATGGGTGAGTGTACAAATGTGTGAGTACACCTGTGGCCTCTCCCCTGCCACCCACCCACTTCTCATCTGCAGCCTGAAGATGTCCCTCGCCCTGTGGCCTGAAAGAAGAGGCTCCCAGCCTGACTTGCAAAGCTCAGCATGTAAGCGGCTCTCAGCGGAGAAGCCTGCCCATCGGGAGCTTCACCAGCATTGAGCTCTGGTGGGGCCCCAGGTAGGGGCGACTAGCAGATGAAAATGCATGTAAAAAATAAAAGTACATCCCTACACACCTATGAGAGTGGCCAAAATCCAGAACACTGGCACCCCGAATGCTGGCAAGGACGAGGCACGGCAGGGACCCCCACTCGCCGTGGGTGGGAGTGCAGGTGGTGCAGCCGCGTCGGAAGATGGTTTGACGGTTCCTTACAAAGCCACACTCATTCTTACCACGCGATCCAGCAATCACATTCCTTGTATTTACCCAGGGAAGCTGAAAACTACGTCCACACCAAACCCCGCACACGGATGTTGACAGCAGATTTATCCGTAACTGCCCAAACCTGGAAGCAACCAAGGCATCCTCCACGGTGACAGATGGACTGTGGACCAGCCCGACGACGGTGTTATTCGGCACTAAAGAGAGACGCGCCATCGGGCCAGGAGAACACACGAGGGCCCTCCCACGCACAGGACCACGGGGGAGAAGCCGACCTGGGAAGGCCACGCGCTGTGAGCCCACCTCCATGACACTCTGGAAAAGGCGACACTGTGGGCCGTGGGGGGGGTCAGTGGTGGCCAGGGGCTCGGGGGAGGGGGGTGAACAGGTGGGTCACAGAGGATTTGTAGGACAGGGAACTACTCTGGATGACCCTGGGTGGTGGCTACATGTCATGACACATTTGTCCAGACCCGGTGAACGGGGTGCCACCAAAAGTGAGCCTCGCTAAGCCGTGACTGCTGTTGTTGATAATGTTTGCCCCTTGGTCCATCAGTTGTGACACATGAATCAGCCAGAACAGATGTCAATGATGGCGGAGGCCAGGGGGCAGGCAGTACACTGGACTCCCTTCTTTTCTGTGCAATTTTTCTGTAAACCTAAAATTGCTCTAGGAAATAATCTATTAAAAAACAAGAAGAAAATAAAACATGGGTTATCAGAGTGTCTTATTTAACCAGGCACCTGCTTTCTTACCTGGTTGGCCTGGCCCCGGGAAGCGAGCTGTTGACCTCAGGACAGGCGAGTGAGGCCGTGAAGGGACGGCTCCGAAGGAGGGAGAGAAGAGAGAGGCCTCAGGCTGCCGCCCGACCCGATGCCCACCTCTGTGCTCAGACCTCCGGGCCTGAGACCATCCCTGCCTCGCCCTCCCTGGGACCTGAGCTCCCTGCTCAGACACCCTGTCCTGGGGATGGCAGTACCCACCAAGCCCAGGGCTCAGTCCGCCCACCATGCTCTCCCACTCAGTTCTGAGCCCAACATCCCCCACATCTCCTACCACATGACAGGTAACATCACACCTGCCACCTAGAATGTGGCCACAGTTGTCAGCGCCTTATAAAAAGAGCCCCATCCTCCAGCTCCACCCCTTTCCCCACTTCCCTGCACGCCCTCCCCTTGGGCCCTGCAGAGGCCCTGGCACAGCAGCCACCTCGCCACCAAGCCCGGGCCCTCTTCCCACAGGGCCTGGAGGACAGCCGCCCTTCTCAGCGCCTCCTCCAGCAGGCAGGCTGAGGCCCTGCAGGTGCAGCTAACCTGGACAGGGCCCACCTTCACCCCACTAAACCCACTTACATCATTCCCATCATGGAGCACACGCCAGCACCCTCCCTGTGGCCCAGCCCCTGGCACCCTCTCCAAGGCCCCATCCCCCCACAGGCCTGCTCCCCACCTTGCCCTGCTTCCCGGGGGTCCCTTTGTCCTCACAGCTCACTTGCCCGTGCCTTCAATGCCCTCTCTGCTCTGGGACCCAGCGAGCAGAGGAGACCTAGGAGGGGACGGGCCTGAGCCCTCCCCTCCCCACAGGCAGGGGGACCTAGATCCTGTCCTGTAGAGGGGGTCCCCTGAGTGGTGGCCTGGGTGGGGCTGGAAGGGGGCAGGTGGAGAGGACAAGGGAGGCCAGGGGCTGCACAGGGGAGGCATGGCTGGGGGTGCCCGAGAGGAGTCCCAGGGGATGGGGAGAGTGACCCAGGACAGGGACCCCAGCCAGGCTGGCCAGAAGGGCCGGGGGTGGGGGGCCTTGGGGTTCCAGACCAGGAGAGGGAGGAAACACCTCAGACCAGGTGGAGAGAGGAGCCTTAGACCAGAGACAGGCCCACCAGGCCTTCCCGCTCTCCCAGACGGGTGGTGGTCTGTGGCCGCTGTGACCTACACCCGTGGGCACCTGGTGAGGGCATGTTGGGGCGTCTGGGGCTCAGCCCCAGGGATGGCTGAGGGGAGGGTGTGCTGGATTCAGGGAAGGATGTGGGGGAGACATGCCCGCCGAGGTGCTGCGGGGCATGGGTGGGACGTGAGGGGCAGGGCGTCAGTGGGTCTGGGGGTTTAGGGGACCCCAGGGGCATAGTGGGCTTATGGGCTGTGGGTACTTGCAGGGGTGCAGGACAGGGAGTGAGGCTCGGGCTCCAGTCATTTGGGGTTCAGAGGTCGAGACTGGGCTGTGGACCCGTCGCGAGTCAGGTGCATGGGTCTGGGTGCGGCTCAGACGCGCGAGGCACCGTGGGCCGGGGAAGGGGCCAGGTGTGAGGGGTGGGTGCGTTGTGCAGAGCAGGGACGGCGGGGCTGGGCGCGTGCCCACGCCCTTCCTGACGCCAGGGGTCGCTGTGGCGGGTACGCGCTCGCCGTGCGCAGCCCTCCTTCCGGCCGCGACCCGGAAGCTGCGATGGCGCGAAACGTGTTGTAAGCCGGGATGGGGCTGGGGGGGCGGTTGGAGGGGGCGTGGGCGACGGGTCCAGCGCGGCCCGGGTGGGGGCGGGGGTGGGAGCGTGGCCGGTCCGGGTCGGGGTGGCGGGCGGCGGGGACTCCCTGCACTCGCCGCCAGCGCCCCCGAATGGGCCCGGCCGGCCGGTTCAGCCACAGCGCGAGCGGGAAGCCCCCGTGCGGTCCGTGCACCTGTGCAGGTGCAGAGGGGCCGCCGGCGCAGTGCGGTTGGGCTTGGCGGGCGCGCCGCTTTGTCCAGCGGGTTCGGGAGGCCCCGGGGCCACGAACCTCGGCGACGCTGGCGCCAAGTTGCGAGCACCCCGGGGCTGGGAAAGGAGCAGGCGGTGCGCTTGGAGGTGGGTCCGTGCGCTCCAGGGAGGCCCGGAGAAGGGCGGTGTAAGTCCGGGAAGACGAAGTCCCGGGGCAAAATACCTCTAAAAACCGAAATCAGTCAAAGGGAGAAATAAAGTTTAAAACCATTTATTCCTTACAAACTGCAGGCAGGCCCACCTCTCCCTCCTGCTCCAGCAGCAGCAGCAAAACCGGCCCTCCCCTCCTCCCCTCTCAGGTACAGATAAGCCCTCCTTGCCCAGGTCATTACCCACCGATATGGGGAAGAACTTCCACCCCTGAGGAATGATGCAAATGCACTAAAGCCTTACTTCTCTCCACCCTTGAGCGCCTGTTGATATGCAGATGTACTAAAGCCAGGCGAGATATTCCTGAAATACTACAATTTTACCCACAGGCGGACAGGACTTGGGTATGGGTGGGATGCGGTTGGAGGTGAGGGACAGGGTGAGGTCGCAGTGAGTCACCCTCGGGGCCGCAGGGAGGTAGTTCCTTGCGGTGTTAGGTGGAGGTGCCCGGGACCCGCGGGAGCTGTGAGGCGGCGCAGGAAGGCCGTGTTCTGGTTCTGGAACCCAGGAGGACGGGGATCGTCAGCGCAGTTTTTTGCGCACCTGGCAGATCCTGGGCCCCAGCAGGCCCTGGGGGCTGGCCTGACGTTCAGCGTGGGGGGCTCTGGGGGGATGGGAGACTTGGACCCTGCCAGGCTGGGGCCTGTCACCTCCGACCCACACACGGGGCCTCTCTGCACACCGCTCCTCCAACAGGCCCACCCGTCAGGGCTCACACCTGGGTTTGGTAGGTGGAGGGCCCAGCCAGGGCTCTCCCCTCTCCACTGTGGCCTGACTCTGTCCCCTGCAATGCCACCAGGGGAAATAAGCGAGTCCCTTGGTGAGCTGTGGGCCTGAACTCCCATGGAAGGTAAACTGAGGCAGGCAGCTGTTCCGTCGGGGTCCTGGGAGGCAGCTTTAGAACCTACCGTTCCTTTCTGGCCTGTGGCCGGTGTCCACCCCCCAAAGAACACTGCAGGTGCGGACTTGGTGACACCCGGGTGGAAGGTGCTGAGGATGCTGCGGCCTGAACCCTGCCCTCAGAGAGCCCCAGCAACTCCTGCCCCGGCCACCCCAGCTCTTCTTCCTCCCCAGGCTTGTGAGGCTGAGAGCCAGCCTGGAATTTCACTGGGTGCTCCCCAAGATCGGGGCCCCATGTGCTGCAGAGTGGCCCCAGGGTGCGGGTGAGCCGCCATGGCCTGTGCCCCCGTGCCCACCCTCCACCACCCGCCCCTCACAGCCCTTGGAGACTGCAGGCCCTCTTGCCTCCCTAGCCCCGAAGCCGTGTAGTCCCTGCGCCCAGGCCCTTTGGCAGTGGCAGCCCGCACCTTTCCAATGGCCTTGCTTACTTTGGGGGTGTTCAGGGTGGGCAGAGTGGTGACATCAGCTCATGGCTGGTGAACTGCAAACCCTTACCCTCTGTTCATTCCTGTCTCGAGGAGAGTGTGCAAGAGACCCCCGCCCCCGTGGTGGGGCTGAGCTGCTGTCAGAGGCCAGATCCCATCTCATGGAGTGGAAGTGATACATGCTATCCACGGGCCTGCCCCATGTGGGGCCCGCTTCTGTGGCAGGTGACAGCCAGGCAGTGGTCACGGGCTGGGGGAACTGTCACTTTGAACAACACATGTCTCAGCCTTGCTGCCAGCCTGTTTTGGTGGGGGCAAGGGTGGGCATGCGCTCTGCCGGCCTCTCTCGAGTCACTCCTTGGCCCTTTCCAAACACCAGCCCCGAGGGTCAACAGCCCCACCCACTGAGTTGGTCTCAAGCTGGGAGCCCACACTGGGCAGACTTGGCGAAGGAGGCCTTGGGGCCTCAGGACAGTGGGCTGTGGAGAGCCGCCCCTTTGCTTCGTGTTTGTCGTAAACACAGATCTCTCTCCCAGGTACCCCCTCTACCAGCTGGGCAATCCCCAGCTCCGCGTCTTCCGCACCAACTTCTTCATTCAGCTGGTGCGGCCCGGAACGGCCCAGCCCGAGGACACCGTGCAGTTCCGGATCCCCATGGAGTAAGCCCTGAACAATACGGGCGCGGGTGCCCCCGGGGGGCTTGTGGCACCTGCAGTGTCACGGGTCAGCTTATGTGTGTGGCTCATGGCTTTGCAAACACTGGCAAGGGCCTGGCGTTTGCAGAGCCTGCAGTGGGGCTGGGCTTGCCACCTCCCTGTGCCTCCATCTGGGAAGCTGGGGGAACACCCAGTGTGCTGATCCTCCCTCGGGAGGTTAGGCCATGAGTCCCAGCGCTGCTCACCACAGCTGTCAGACCCTCCTTGAGGTCCCTTCTCAGAGGACTGGTCACTGAGGGTCACAGCCTCCCCATCACTCAGACTGCAGGGTGCTACTCCGAAGTCAGGATGTGACTGTCCTAGGCCATAGGCTCCAGGCGTGGCTTGAGCTTCTGTGCCAGCTGAGGGTCTGCTGTCAGCCTTAAGGGGACAGGAGAGGTCCAGGGCCCGAGTTTCTAGTGGCATTTGGGGTGGAAAAGTCATGGGTCCTAGCCTGACGACACCTCCGCTGTGTGCTCTTGGAAGGGACCTCATCGTGGGCAGCACCTGGATGGGACCAGCCATGGCGGCTGGGCTCTGGCAGCCTTGGGTACTGCCGGCTGTCACTTCCCTCAGGCCTTGGGGCTTGACCCCTGGTGAGTGGTGCCCCGAAGCAGGGTGGCTGCAGCTCACTGAGTCCCTGGTCACCCCCCACCCCATGCATGCAGGAGGGGAGAGCCTGGCTGAGCACCAGCGGCTGCCCCTCGGGGCACAACCCACTGGGCTGAGCGGGCTTCTCCCTGCCACAGGGAGGCTGTGCGCCCCACCCCCGGGGCTGCCCTCCATTGGCTCTCGTGAGCAGGCAGGCAGCATTTATGGTAACCTGGTTCAACCCTGTCTGTCCACCACCCCAGGATGACCAGAGTGGACCTGCGGAACTACCTGGAGCGCATTTACAACGTGCCTGTGGCTGCCGTGCGGACGAGGGTGCAGCACGGTGCGTGCCCGGGGCGGCTGCTGCACTGCTGCAGGAGGGCTGTCTCCACAGCTCACGTGGCCCATGCCCTCCCCAGCCACCCTGTGGGGTCTGTGCTTGACATGGGAGGAAACCAAGGCGTGGGGGCTGAGGTGGCTTCCCAGGGTCCTACATCTTATGGAGCAGAACACGGCTGCAGCTCAGGTGGGCTAGCCCCAGGCTGCAGCCCCATCCTCCCCGGAAGCTGGGGCAGTGACACAGAGTCCTTGCCACCTTAACTCCTCCTGTCCCCGATGCTGTAAACCTGGTGACCTCCAGTCTGAGGTGCAGACAGCCAGCGAGTTACTGTGCTCACAAACAGGAGAAGCTGTATTCTTGAACCATTTTAGACATACCTGGGTTTTTAATGGAGCAGAGATCCCCAGGAGTGTGCTTGCCCCCATAAGCTGGTCTGTAAACAGCTCGCTGGTGTCTGACATGCTGTGATCTGTAGGAGACCAGCCGATTCCTCTCTGTGTGCCTCTTTCTAGAAAGCGGGTCCAGATTAGCTGGACTGGAAGTTTCGTGCTGGGAGTAAAGTTCTATCTGGTCCCCTCCCTGTTCCCTTCAGGTTCCAACAGGAAGCGGGATCACAGAAACGTCAGGGTGAAGAAGCCGGATCAGAAGGTGGCCTATGTGCAGCTGGTGAGGGCGCCGCGGCACAGAGCCCCGAGTCCTGGGCGTGACTTTTCACGACCGTGACCTTGGTTTGGGGGATGCATGATTGTGCAGCAGCTGCTGCTCAGGGGCTGGGGGTCTTTGGGAGGCAGATCTCCAGGCCTGTGGCGCAGCTCCGCCTGCGCCTGGTTCTGATCCACAGGTTGGCCCATTGGAGGGGCAGGCACAGGTGCACTGGAACTTATCAGGCTTTTGCTCTGATCATGCATTGGGCACAGACAGGCCCAACCAGGCCAGGGGCGTGGGCACAGACAGAAACCAGACCCAGCCAGGGGCCGCAGGCCGCCTGTCTCTGGGGAGCCTGTCCTTGGACAGGTCCTGGGCTAGGAGCCAGTTTGTGCCGAGGGTAAAAGGTGCTGGCAGCCAGCTTGCTGCACCCTGGAGCCCTGGCCGAGGCCCCTCCGTTAGGTCCGTTGACTGCCCCGCCCCTAGACCGCTGTGGGGGACTCCAGTCCTCAGTGTCAGGTAAACCACCTGCCTGGGGGGCCCGGCGGTGGCCTCTGGCCGCAGCCACTAGATGGCAGTACTGCTCCCATGGACACACCCTGGACCTCAGACTCATTTGGGATGTTGGGAGGTGGTTTATTATAAGGTCAAGTTAGTGTGGCAGCTTTTCTGAAAAACAGTCACAGTTGTTCTAAATAGGTGCCCCGTCATTATTTGGCCTGATACTTGCTGTGCATGAAATTGGCCAATGCAGGTGGAGAGAGCGATTGGCCTTATAAAGGTGCCCGTGCCCTCTTAAATCAGGCCGTCTGTCTTTGCCATGGCATGCGGCTGGTGTCTCACATGTTGGCATTTGCCCCGAGTCCCTCCAGCAGGCAAGCTGCGGTCACCAGTGACATGGAGTCCGTCGAGCTCCCACACGGTCCCTGGGCCCCACCTCGGCATGGAGACTAAGCTGGGTGGCACTCAGGCTCAGCCGCCCGCTCACCCTTCTTCCTCTGTGGGGCCCGTGGGAGCCGGGGCAGCACAGCCACCAGCAGGGCCCTGCCGGGCCCGGTTCCTGCCCTCAGACCTTCAATGTGCAGTGGTCCCCCCAGTCCTGGCTCCAGCGGACCTCTGCCCGCCCTGCCCTACCGCAGGGGTCCCATCCCGTCCCAGGTGTCCCTCTGGGCCAGCCCCAGGGCTGCTGGCAGCAGAGCTAATGCCCCACGTGCGTGTCCTGGCTGTCCTGCATCCCAAGCTCTAGTGACTGCCTCAGCACCCACACACCCCAAAGGGCATCGACCTGCACACAGAAGGCTGCTGTGTACACGGCCTGCCCAGGGGAGAGTGTGGCTGCTACTGAGGGCCGGGCAGGAGCGCATCAGGGTGCAGGTGAGGGCCCGGGGCTCCTAGGACCATGCCACTTCCCACGATGACCTTTCTGTTCTTCCTGTTCTTTTCTGCTGATCTCGCTCTGTCCTCCTTGGGAGGGTTGAGGCTTTACTTTGAAGGTACAAGTGAATTTCTCTAGGAAGTGAACCCTCAGAAGCCATGGTCACAACACAGATGGCTGTTGTCTCGTAAGAACTGCAGGATATCTCTCACCCGGTCCTCTGTTTTTTCTCAGGCGATTGGAGACTTTGTATTTATACCTTAAAAGATATAAATATACCTTTATATCTTGGGTTTTCCCGCCTCAGAAAAGTAGCAGGACCACCTTGGTGTATCAAACATAAACTCCGGGTCTGGGTAGTCAGTGCTGCGTGGGAACTGTCGCCCTTTGCTGTTTTCACAAAGGAAGGAGGTTTTGAGAGGTGTGAGCCGGCCCCCCTGCGGGCTGGATGCAGCCGCTGCCGCGTGGCTCTGGCCTTTGCTGCTCGCCCCACAGTCAGAATTCCCCGGATGGAGTACGGGGGCAGTTTTGGATCATACTCAGCCGCCTGCCTGCCCAAATCCAAATTCCTTTACAAAATGGGTCTGCCAGAACAAGGCACACTTCCTTGGTTTCACTTACTAGAATTTTCCAGATGCGGACATGGTCCTTCAGCCGCCTTGAACCATCTGGCATGGAGGGTGCTGCCCTGGGAGCGGTCTGGGTGCCTTGTTCCCACCCTTGTCCTCAGAGCTGTTCTGTGATATATGGCAAATTGAAATGGCACCTCAGAGTTGCTTCGGTCCCCGGGGCGTGAACGTCTCCCTCCTCCACACTGACGGGGGGCCAGGCTGGTGCCCTAGCCCAGTGCTTGGGGGTCTGAGCTGGGACTTGGCCAACATGGACACATTCTGAGTGTTTAGTGAAAGACGTAAAACCAGTTGATTTGCAAAGTGGGCCTTGATTCACAGACCGCTGTGTGTGTACGATTCTGTGTCCATTGCTCAGCTTTCTTTGCCAAGCTCTGAGCCAGGGGAGAGGGAGTCTTTAATGTGGGTGAAGGCCTTGGGTGTTTTGGACAGGGAGCACTTTGGCATGGCACCAGAGGCTCTCCTCTGCCTGGTGCCGCCCCCAGTCTGACCAGGCTGCCACCCCCCCCCACCCACAGTGAATGGGTGCTTTGCTGGGGCTCCCGCTGCTGCAGAGCAGACACCTCCAGAGAGGTGACGTCAGTGAAAGGGGGCTTTGTCCAGAGTAATGGCTTCCTGTGGCTAAAGGCCAGGCCGCGGCCACTGGGATGCGTGTTTTCCAGGCAGGGATATCTCTCCTGACGTTGGCCATGTCTGTCCTGTGCACATGGGTCTGTCACGCACCTTCTGCCTTCCCTCCTCCCAGAGGCCAGCCTGCTCCAGGCAGCCCCTGCACGTCAGAGCTGCAGACCAGCTGGAGCGCGTGTCTTTCCCCTGCAGGCGCATGGACAGACCTTCACATTCCCAGACCTGTTTCCTGATAAGAAGCCGAGCCCTGAAGGCGGCTCTGTTGACAACAGCCTCTGGGACCTGCAGCAGAGGCAGAGCCAGGACCCCCGGCGTGGTGGCGTCCCCGACTGGTTCGGCCTGTGACAGCCCGTGTGGGTGTGGCCCTGACCCCAATAAAAGCCCTGCGTGTGGAGAAGTGCCAGGCTCTGTCTCTGTCCTGCTCCCCAGCAGCAGGGCCAGGCCCTCTCTGCTGGTGTTGGGGTGCAGCCTGCTCTGCGCAGAAGCCCCCGTGGGCCCTGCACACGGCGGGCCCCAGGTAGCCTGTCGGGCTGACGCGACCGCATATACAGCTCTGGTCCCGAGGACCTCAGGCGAGGCTGGGAGCCCCGTGAGCAGGTTGTTAGTGCGAGCACGTGTTCCAGGCCGAGGGTCCGGTTTGCGGGACTGGTGGGTATTGAGTGGGGAGGGGAGGCAGCTGCGGGGGGCAGAGGTATGCGGGCTGCACAGGCAGAGAGGTGGGCCCAGGGTGGGCGTCCAGAGAGAAGGCGCAGGACCCGCAGCAGAGGGCTGTGAGGTGGCCCTGTGCCTGGTGCCCGAGGCCTCTGCTGCCCAGGTCCTCAGGGATCGAGCCCAGCCCACGAGCCCCACTGCGCACACGGCGATGCTGGCACATGGCAACTCAAGGAGGCCGCGCGCGGTAGCTGCACCATCTGAGCGCACGTGTGTGTAGGCCTGATGCTGAGGTGGGTTTGGGGAGCAGGCCAGGACGCGTGGTTGGAAAACTCAGGAGAATGGGCCATGACACCCCGAGGTGTGCAGATGCCGCTGGGCCTCAGGGACCGCGGTCCTCTCGGGCGTCTGGGACGCAGAACCACGTGGGAACCCCAGAGCTGCTCTGCTCTGGTCTAGGTGAGGGCTCTGGCTCTTCCTCCGCCAGGGGCCTTGCAGGGGGTGGCCGAAGTGGGGAGCTGGCTCGGCCACCCCTCCACCCCAAGGGACCCTGAACAGGGGCCCGGGGCCTCATAGCTCCCCTCCGCCTGGACGGTGAAGGTCAGGGCAAACTGCTCCCTGCAGTGCTGATTTAAAGTGACGAGAAGGGTCTGGAAGGAGACAGGAGTCAATGGTATTTTCCTTAGAGAAAGAATTCCTGGGACCACGCGGCCCTGAGGACCCCGGCTCAAGGCCTGGAGAGGAATCCCATCCTCCATCCTCTGCATTTCCGGAACCCGCCACCCCACAAGCCCCAGTCCCTCCCACCGCTCTGCTGTCCTGTTCCTGCAGCAGGTGGGCTGGGCCGAGGCTGCAGAGCCCCTTTCCCAGGTACCTGCCCCTTGGGAGTTGGCCTGGAGGGGAAAGTGTAGGGACAGGCGTGCGGTTTGCTCAGGGTTCTGGGAAGCGGGCCTTCAGCTGGGGCAGCTCCACCTCAGCCCCAGGCACAGGACGGGGAGGAGGGGACCCCTCCCCTCCCGGAGGCCTCCTGGCTTGCACTGGGGAGGTAGAGGACCAGAGTCTTGGGAGATCCACCTCTGCCCTCAGACGGGCTGCCCGGTGGCTTACCCATGACTCAGTTTTGCCTCTTGCACAAGTCAGCTAGGAGGTGGGGATCCAGACCTCAGCCCCGGCAGCCTTACCCCCAAGTTCCCCCACGCATGGGACCAGAGGAAAATCTGCTGGGGCCCCTAGCCCATGAATGCCTGGGCAAGACCTCCATACGACCTGTGCAGAGGGAACCACGTGGTTCCCCCATCGCTGGACATCCCCCCCAGGGGCACCCAGGCCAGCTCCTGGGGGAGTGAATGGGCCAGGGAAGAGAGCCCATGGCACTGCCTCCATTTGCCCCTTGCCTTCTGGGGTGTTCATTTGTCACCAGGCAGGGGGAGTCCATCTCCTTTGCAGGAGGGAAGCAAGACCCAGTAGCTGCAGGTTACCGCAGGCAGAGGCCTGCGTGGAGGGGGCTGAGGGCCAGGGCCTGCGCTGGGCTGCGTCTGTGCTGATGAGTTACAGCTGCAGCAGGCCGGCTCTGGGGTCCACAGGGACACATCCCAGACCCCCCAGCAGCCCCAGGTGAGGCCCACCCAACCACGGCATGGGTTGGAGCTAAAACCCTCTGGCCTGTGTTGCCTGTGGGCATCGGGGTTTCCTCCTCAAGCCCTCCTTGGAGCTACATCTCGTTGTGCCCACTCCAAAGGCATCGCTTCCATACCTGGGTGCAGGTGCCCGCCCAGGAGCTGGGGCGGGTCTGCCAAGGAGCCCACGCAGCGTCTGCAGCCCTGCATCCACCCACCACGGGCTCCCTGTTTTCTGGCCCCTGTGTGCCCAGCCAGGGTGCAGGCCCAGGGGCACAGCCGTTCTGAGCTGGTAGAGGGGAGGCCCCACTGTCCTGTTTGGAGCTTGGAAGCTGGATGAGGTGTGGGTGGGGTGCAGGCAGGTGTCATGAGCTGCTCAGTGGCCAGCGCCAGGTGTTTCCACAGAGGCTGGAGGCTGCCATGTCTGACCCTGGCACCTCACAGGGCAGGAAGTGTGGGTGGTGGGCTGTGCCTCTGCTTTCAAACAACTTCATCGAGACAGTCACATGCCCAGCAATCCACCTATTGAGTGTCACGTGATGCCCTTTAGTACATTCCCAGTTGTGTGTGTATCACTGACTGATTTGAAAACGGCACCCTGTGACCCTGTGTCTGCTGCAGGGCTCCCGGCGCCACCCCGGCCCCTGCCACCCCTGAGCCTGCTTTGTGTCTGTGAGCTGGGCTGGTGGCCTCTGGGCCCATGCATGCTGTCGCTATCAGGGCTAGCCTGGAGGCTGGGTAATGCCCCACTGGGGGTACAGACCTCGTTTTCTGTATCTCTTCATCCCTTGCCCCCACCTCCAGGGCCGTGTTTTTTAGTTGCTCTGGGAAGACCTCGCCTTTGGCCTGTGGTGTTTCCTGTGAGGCTGGGGCAGCCTCGCCACGCAGAAAGACATCTTTCAGTCCCTAACAGGCTCCGCAGGCTGCAGAGAGACTGTCCAGCCTCTGAAACCTGGATGGTGCTGGGAGCTCCGCCTCGGCCGGTGGGGGCAAGAGTGTCCACTTGAGTGAGGCAGGCAGGGGAGAGGCTTTGCAGCCCTGGGAACCTTCCCAGAAGGCCACATGCCCGCCCTCCCTAGGGACACTCAGCTCTCAGTGCTTGCTTGCCAGGTTTGGTGGCTTGATACCCGTGAGCGTTCCCCACACAGTCGGCGCCTCGGGCGGTCCCCAAGTCCCTGTGCATGTGGGCGCCTTCATGCCTTTGTAGTTGCCTGGACCCGTATGTCCCTTCAGGGCAAAGGAGGCCCCCCTCCCGTGTTTGCGCCTCGTGCTGCGCTAGGACTGCAGGGCAGACTGGTGCCTCCACGTTCCACCTGAGGGCCTGTCAGCCTTCCCCGGCCCCCAGGACCCAGTGGCTTCTGGGGCAAAGGGAAAAGGCCTCGAAGGGGCTGGGTCTCTTACCACCATCCTCTCCCGAGGTTTCCACCCAGCTCAGCCTGTCGGGGCTGCACCCCACAGGGCTGGGCCAGTAGGTGCCCTCAGGGACCCCAGGGCCACTCCCCACACAGCGCACAGGGTGCATCTGCGTTTACTCCTTCCCCACTGAGATCATACCCAGCACCAATCCCCCAAATCACGTCATTATTTCTTTGTAATTGGGGCCTTTCCTAGTCAAAATAATCAGCATTTTTGTGTTGTTCCCACATCTGGCTTTGATTGGCCGCAGCCTCCTCGGGTAGACGCTGTAGCGCTGACTCCAGGAGGAGGGAAGAAAGGTGGCCTGCTTCCCAGCTCACACAGGCCGGGCTGTGGGTGGTGGGCGGGGAAGGAAAAGCAGGCCTCCCCCGCACGCCTCCGCTCCCTGCCTGGGTCCAGCTTTGCTGGGTGGATCCTGGTTTTGCCTTTTCACAGTTGGGGCCCTGGGGGTTCCCCAAAAAGGCCAGATTGTCTCCCTCTCTGCGGCTCGCACGGCATCTGTGGAGCCCCCAGCAGATGCTCCCAGCACAAATTTTCAGCCCTGCTGTCCCTCACTCTCCAAGACAGCAGGCCACTTCGCCATTCATTCCGGAGTCTGTCCCAACCCCTCACTGAGGGACAGAGACGGAGATTCTCAGAACGCACGCCACAGGCCCTTCCTTCTGCACGGACTCCAGAGGGAGTCGAGAGAGGGGGGTCCCCGGGGGCCTGTGTCCTGCAGGGATGGCTCTGCAGGTCGGAGGCAGGGCTGCGCCACCTTCACTTCCTGGGGAAGCTTGAGGCTGGAAGGTGGTTGGCTGGTGGCTCCTAGAGGAACTGCCCCAGGGACACTCCTCTTCTTCCCACACGGGCTCGGAGCCCGCAGCAGAGCACACCTTTGCACAGCGACCTGGGCTCCTCTGAGAGCACCCCCCAAAAAGCCCGGGTTTAGGGCACCCCTTTGCTCTCTGAGCAGCTCCCCTGAATGCTTGCCCCTTCAGTCCTGCTGGCCTGTGTCCGGGAGGGTAATTCTGTCCCCCAACCTTATGTGGGTCCTGGGCTGGCCCTCCTGGGCCCTAACACTGGCAGGGAAAGGATGGCCCGCACTCCCATTTGAGGGGAGGTGTGGTTGTGTGGGTAGTGATGAGGCTCGAACACCCTCGGCACAGGCGGCACAGTGTCCGCAAACCTGAAGCAGGGTGTCCTGTGCTCCGAGCCCCTCGCCTATGCGCGCACAGGAGGGCCCTGGCTGTCCACCTCCTGCCCTCCGACCCGGCTGCCGTGGCTGTGGGGTGGACCGGCCACAGACACTGGGTGACCAGCATCGGGGAGCCCAGCCTGCAGGCGTGTGTCCACTGACTGCACAAGTTTGAGCTTGAAAGTGCTCCGGGGTTGGGGGGTGCTTCAGGCGGGGGGGCCAGCACCCCACAGACCCTGAGCTCATGCCCCTCACCCTGCACCCCGCAGCTGCAGGCCCCCTTCCCTCCAGTGGGGGTGGTGCCTCCCAGAAGCCTCTGAGGCAGGCCAGAGCAGGGCAATGCCGCCCCTTAAGCAGAACAAGGTGCTGGCCTTCCATGGCTCACTTCACAGAAGTGTTTGGAATTCCAGTCCCAAACAGCTGAATGTTCCTTACCAGGTTCTCCCTGCAACTTCACTGGCAGCCAGGGTCCTAAACAATTCCTATAAAAACCATGTCAGCCCCAAATGGTGTGATGTCTGATTTGTAGCACTAATAAGACTGCGTGCCTGCTGCCAGAGCAGGGCCAGCACATGCTCCACTCTGCAGAGGCCCAGCTTCCCACTGGTGGTGTGCACGTGTGTGTGTGTGTGCACAGGCATGTGAGCGAGGCATGCCCTTGTGGGGGGCAACCGCAAATTGCTGGATTCCTGAAACTCCAGGGTGCTCCACTAAGCCCCCATAGTGTGCACTCCCTGACCCCTCCTCCCACCATCTACCTCGCTTATTAACGCTGTGGCTGTAGAAGTCACAGGCTTGTGTGACCAGATGTCCATGATGGTGGAGGCCCCTCGCCACTGGACAGCCTTGTGGGGTGGGCCTGCAGGCTGGGCAACCAGGTGCTGCTGCAGCCTCATTCTCGGTCTAAAATGTGGGAATAACGTTGCTGGCCAGGGATGAGACAGGAATGCAGCCTGGCAGAAGGGTGCCCTGACCACCGTTCTCGGGAGCCGACCTCTGGCCCATTCCCAGGACCCTGTCCTCCATGCCTTATCCTGTTCTCCACTCGTGTGTCCTGGCATCACAGGAGACCTGGAGCCCCCTTTCCCAGCCTGGGTCTCTGTCCCCATGGCTGTCTGTCCCTGCCCCAGCAGCCCCTGAGGCCTGCCACATCCTGTGTCCCTGCTGGCTGTGACACCTCGGCCCAGCTGAGCTCCCTGAGTTGGCCACAGCGTGGCAGAGCGCGGGTCCTCGCCGGACACCATTCAGTGGGAAGGCTCGGTACATCCGCCCACCACAGCACTGTCCGGGCCGACAAACCTCGGGAGGTGGGGCTGGCACTGGGGCTCCTCCACCCCCTGGGAATCCAGTCGCTGCCCTGCGCAGCCCCAGATTGGCCATGTCCTCCCCAGTGCCATCAGTCCTGCCAGCCTAGGGTGGGAACTCCCTTCATGTTGGCACCTGACCCTGAGGAGACAGTGGTGAGGCCAGGAGGTTGTGCGGCCACCTCCTGGGCATCAAACCGCATGTCACTCTGCCAGTGTCCTGGGCAGCTGCAGGGTTCTGTGTCCCTGAGGACCAGGGCCTGGCTGGGCCCTGGCAGTCTCACCTCTGACGACTGTCTCACATACCAAGCAGCCCTGGGCCCAACCCCAAGGGCTGCCTCCACTGCCTGCTAGGCCCAGGCATCTGCAGTGCCCCTCCGCCTGTGTCTCAGGGTACCCCCCAGGGCCTGTGTCCTGTTGGCCAATTTGGGGGTCGTGGTGTCCTTTCCTCATAAGAAAACCAGCCCCTCCATGCCCTGATTCCTCCCAAGGCGCCCTCGCCCCACATGCCTGGCCAGTGGAACTTGGGGTGCGTCCCTGGAGTCCAGGCTCCCAAGTCTCCCCATCCTGCTCTGCTGGGTGGGCCCTCGGCTGCCCTCAGGGCTTCGGGTTAGAGGTGTGTGTAGGAGGGGCTGCTGGGCGAGACTCTAAGGGGGTTCGGGAAAGGCCCCCCGGCCCCCACGAGGGTGCAGCTGTGGCTGAGACTTTCTGGGGGCAGATGCTCTCAGAACTCCAGCTCTAAGGTTTGGGGCCGTTGGTCCCCAGAGCCCAGGACCAGGGAACCCACCCGCCAGGTCCCCCTCTGGGTCTGGAATGAGCTGGTGCACGACCATGCCACGCTTGCCCCTGTGCCCTGGGATAGGCAGCACGAGAAGGTGCCTCCTAAAAATAAAAACCAGGCGCGAGCCCATGGGCTGGTCCTGAAGGAGGCCCTGCAGGATTAGGACCAGCTGCCGGTCCCCTCCCGGCCTGTTCTCGCCTCCCAGAACATCCTCTCCTTTCCCTGTCCCCTGGCCTCACCCTGGCTAAACCCGCTTTGGGCCCTCAGCTGGTACAAGATGGGAAAACTGTGTTCCAAGCCTCCTTTGGGGCTTAAGGGCTAAGGGGAGCCAACAGCTGCCCGGGGAGAGTCATGAGGGAGCTGGGAAGGCCCTGTATCTGGAGATATCCTGTTGCCGCCTGAATGCCGGGAAGCCTGCGTGCCAGCCCTCCCCGCTCCTGCTAGAACCGAAAAAACTCAGGGAGGTGGGACAGCTGTCCCCGTCAGTCAAGATGACCCCCGCCGGCGCACTGGTTTCTGCACTCCCCTGACCTCAGGCTTTCCCAGGGGCTGGGACTGGGGGTTCCTCAGACCCCAGGGCCAGAAGGCTACAGGGGCCCCAAGAGCACCCCGGGAGGGGATGGCAGGGGGCCATGCTGCTTGCTCAAGCACCCTTGCTGCTGGCCTGGTCTCTGGGTCCCACACAGGCCCCAGGCCTGCTCTAGTGCTGGCAGAAGCCAGCAGTCAGCCATGAGCCCTGAGCAGCAGGGTGGGAGCCACAGGGGTGGCTGGGGGACCAGGGACATGGAGTGACCCATGGGGAGCAGCCCAGGCCACGCAGGGTACAGGATGGGGAGAGTGCCCGTCACCTGAGGCCCGGTTGCAGGGGCCAGACAGAAACTCAAGAATGCGGGAAGATTCTCACGACAGGAAGCAGAGACCCCAGGCGGGAGGGTGGCCGTGCAGCCAGAAGGCTCCCGAACTGGGCGGGGGACACGGGGTGGGGTGGGGGTAGGCGCCAGCCAGGCGCACTCGGCCTGGCACGCTGGGCTGCATGCTTGCCCACAGGGCTCATGGAACATTCTTGCTGGGGGCCGGGGCCGGCTGAGGTGTGAGTCCCAGAGGGGCGCCGGGTGCTATAATGGGTGGTGAGGCACAGTCAGTCACCTCTGAGGTATGGCTCTGGGCCGCGCCCACGTCATCACCATGGCAATGCCAGGAGGGGCCAGCAAACAGCCCACAACAGAGTGGCCCCCTCTGTCCTGGTCGTCCCCTCGAGGGGGTGGGACAGCCACAGAGACACCAAGTTTGGAAGAAGTACCTGGGCTGGCCTCACTGGAGCCCCAGCCTGGGGTGTGTGCACCCCTCTCCTGTCCCTGCCTGCCCAACCCCAGGCCAAGACACCATGCACGATGTGTGCAAGGGGCTGGGGGGCTGGGGCAAGGTGGCCAGCACCCCCCAGTCAGGTTCTCCAGGATGTTGGGGTTTGTCAAGAGAGACACTGTGTCCTGGAAACCCAGTTCCAGGGGCTCTCTGGCCATCAGCTCATAGGACAAGTGACCCCCACTCTAGGAGGGCTCCATCTCCAGTTGAACCGGGGACTCCAGAACCTGCTGTAGCTTCCCCACTGCTCAGGGTAGTGGGGTCCCAGGACCGCTCAGGGCAGGGCTGGGAGGGTGGGCGGGACTCCGCCTGAGGGCGGCCGCCTGACGGTGGCAGCAGTGTCACACAAGGAGGGTGGCTGCCGGCATTCCGCAGCCTGGGGCCCCCAGCCCCCAAGCCAGGTCACTCGCTAGGAAAGGTGCCTTCCCATCAGCCTCTCCTGAAACAGGCAAATACAGATTGTTTGGGGTTCTTGGTCCACCTTTCATCCCTGAGGCCGGCATCTGGGCCAACCTGGGCAGCTCAGAACCCCAACACCCATGCTTGGCCCCTGGGAGGCTGACAGCTGGTGTGGACCTACAGCCAGGGCCTTGGGTGAGGGACCGTGTTCTACAAGGGTCGTGGGCATGAATATACATGCATCGTGTCCCCCGAGGGCAGCGCTGCTGGCCAGGAGGAAGCCAGACGCTCCTCAGGAAGGTCATGGGCTGGGATGGCTTTCTGTCCTTCCCGGCTCAGCTGTCAGCAGCCAAACCCGCCATGCTGGCTGGGAGTCCAGGTCTAAATCAGGGTCTGAAGGAGAGGCCGCAGGCATCACCAGGACACCTGAATCTCCAGGACAGCACAAATGTCCAGTCCCACTACCAGGGAAGCCAGTTCACCCACAAGGACAGGAGGGCGACAAACGTTCCCAGAAGGTTGGAGAATGCCCATGGGGTGGACGGGCCCCAGAACACACACAGGTCCCAGAAGTGTCAGCCTGCACAGGGTCACCCCCTCCCAGCCCAAGCAGGCCCCGCCCACCCCTGCGTCCGGCCCAGGGCTGCTCGGTTAGAAGGTTAGGGTTGGCCCCATCTGGCACGGCTGTGTGGGAAAGAGATTATGGCGTTTCTGATGTTAAATTTTCATGCCAAAGTTTTCAGCATGTAGTTTGAAAAGCATGTTTTTCCAAGTAACACTGGAGGGGAGGGGCAAGAAGAATGTTAGGTCTGCTCAGTAAGACTGGCCTTGGGGACAAGAGGGCCCCCGTGGTGCTGCAAATGCCTCCCCTCCCCAAACAGGAGGTACCTATCCCAGCTAGCCCCGGCCAGAACCCCTCCGGCCACTCAGGTCCTACCAGCTGCCCCGGCCCCTCGACCTCAGGGTGGGTGCTGAGCGCTGGCATGGGGTCACGCTGTGTTTAGTGCCCCATCATACGCTGTCCCTTGTCTCGTGCGCTGGCCCCAGACAGCCCCACTAACATCTGCTGGAGGGTGGGTGGTTGGCCATCCTACCCACTATGTCAGCGGACGGGGGGCCACCAGGAGCCTCGGGCTGGGGGCCGCTCCATGCCCCAGGTGGGCCCAGGGTTCTGGCTACGTTCCTGGCTTCGGGAAGCAGTGATTGAAACGGCCTGGCCACTCATGTCTTCTGGTAATTGAAGGGGCCACTTGGGAAATGCCATCTTGAGCTTGTCTGTTGGGTCATTTTGATTTGGGGATTTCCAAACATCGGGGCTACAAGAGGTCAGCCCACTGACCCCAGCCTGCCTCATTATGTCACAGCCAGATTGCTGTGACACCTGATGGAATCCAGAAGGCCTGAGCCGGCGGCAGACCGGAGGTGGGGGCAGGGCAGCGGGCCAGGGGTGCTGCGTGCTGCCAGCTCTGCTCGCCTCAGAGCTGCTCACGCCCTGGACAAAGTTGCCTCCCATCCCTGGCTGCCTCGGCACAGTCACCTGGGCCCCTACACCCCCGACCCAGCCAGGCCCAGCGTCCCACTGACTCGGCTCCTAATCACTGCCGGGCCCGCATGTCCTCACCCTCACGGGCCTGGTTCCGCCCTGGACACTGCCCCTGCCTCCTCCCACCCAGATACTGCGACCACCCCTGCTTTCCTTCCCACTGCCTGTGGGGTAAGGAGCAACGTGCCCCCCCCCGCCCAGCCCCACAGAGCCGCCCACCGCCTCCATAGCCAGGGCCCCTCACCATCCTTCCCTCTGGCTCCCATCACGTGTTCCTTGGGGGACCATCAGACTCAGATCAGAGACCTCCTTCCCCCTGGACACCTCCCAGGGCCCCTCACAAAGCCAGCACACAAAAGAAACCATCTGGGGCCCAGCTCCCTGCCTCACACTGATTTTTGGACCCGTCAGTCTCTGGCCCAACCCCTACCCAAGCCTTTTCTCTCCCAGCACCTGAGCCTGGACACCCCCACCTGTGGCTGACCTCCCAGCACTGCCCGCTCACACCCTCGCCTGGGACCCCCAGTGAGCAGGTGGCCAGGGCCAGAGAGGGCAGCTGGGGACACATGGGGCTCCTTCCTTCTGGGCAGACCCTTGGGCTCTGCCTCTGGGCTGTTCTCTGGCCTCTCAGAGGTCCCTCCCCCTGCCCAGTGTGGCCCTGGGGGCCAGTCAGCCCCCAGCTGAAGCCTTCCTCCCTTAGGGTCAGGCCCACGGCAATGAGGGCAGAGGGAATGTAGGCAGTGTGGTGTTGGCAGGGGACAGGTGCGTCGTCTGAGTCTTGGAGGAGGCGCTGGAGGACAGAGGGGACCAAAAGGGTCTGTGGGATGAGGGGTGGGTGTTTAACCCTCTCCCTGGTGATGGCTGACAGCACGGCCTGGAGTGACTGGGCAAGCTGGCCTCAGGCACAGAGCCAGCAGGTTTGGTGGCTCCAGTGTCCTGGAAATGGGAGCTGGGACAGCCGTGCCTGAGGCCAGGCAGCAAGCTCCTTCCTGTCCCCTCTGAGCTGGCTTGCAGGTTCCGCAGGTCAGCACCTGCTGCAGGCCCCGCACGCAGTGTGCAGAGCCTGGCCGGGCCGTGCAGGGTGCGGCTCCAGAGGGACATGGCCCAGGGCCCCCCGCGTGCCAGGGGCGCAGCCCTTGTCCTCACACTTGCTCCCCCCGTGCAGCCTGCCCTCCTCAGACATCTTCCCTGGGACGTCTCGTCTCTCCAGCCCTTCCTACCCACTCCCAGTGGGGAGCATAGCGGCCAGGGCACCCCCTCCTCTCCCTGCTTCCTCCGGTAGCCACCACGCTCCTGCTGCAGAGAGAGGCAGGAGCCCCGGTGGGAGGGCGTCCCAGACCCGCTGGAGCTGGGGGGTCTGGTCGGTGGGCCGGCACAGCTCTTGGGTTGGGAAGCCCTGTTCTAGTGCAGCCTCGGCCGTCGTGGCCTGGTGGGCTTTTTCTGCATCTCCAGTCCCCCCACATGGCATAGGCCCCAAGGCTCCATGGGACCTGGAATGAGGCTGCAGGATGGCCCCTGGGCCCCACTGGGGGCCCCATGGTCACGTGTACGGCGAACCCCCGTGTGTGTTCCCCCAGCTCGGTGACATGGGGCCCTCCAGGCCACGGCTGTGCATGGTTCCCATGGCCACCTGGCACTCAGCTGTCCCCTTTGGACCAGGAGCTCAGGCACCAAGGGGCAGCCCCTTAACTGCCCAGGTCAGACGTGGCTCTGCCTGGCTACCAAGGCAGGCTCTTCGCAGGCCCAGGACACGTGGCCACTCCAAGCCCCCAGCCCCCAGCCCCTGCAGGGCATCCCTCCCGGGACCTCCTCGGGAGCTTTTCAGCAGCGGCCCCGGCCACTGTCCCCATGGCCCCAAGTCCCTCTGAGCCTGGTCTCACTGGCTGACCCTCTTGCTTCTATGGAGTCAGGACGGAAAGGAGACAGAAGGTTCTGGGAGGACAGCGCTGGAGGGAGAGGAGGCTGCCGGGTGGGGGCACAGCACAGCAGGTGAGAGAGCCCAGGGAGGATGGAGGGTCTTTGGTGGGGCCGGGTGGACGTTCAGAAAAGGGAAAGCGTGTTGGTGAGTGAGAAGGGGAGGACGGGCAAGCCAGGCCTGGGGACGGGGGGCCACACAGTGTCCCCGGGCTGGGTGCACAGGGGCCAGAAGTCTCCGTGGCCACTCTTTAGGAGAGAGGAGAGAGCCACAGAGCTGGACAGGAGCTGCAGAGAGGGGGCCCTTGCACTTGACCAGAGAGCAGTCTGTCTCTCTTGCAGACGGAAGCAAGGCGGAGCTTCATTTTGTGCCACCCTGTGCAGCCCGGGGCACGGCTGGGCAGCGGGCGCTGGCCTGGGAAAGAGACGTGCCTGCCTTTGGGAGGGTGGTGGGGCACGGGCAGGGCAGTGTGTTGGTATGTGGAGGGGCTGGGGGCTGGGGCCGCTCTTGCCTGACAGCAGCCCCACCAGGAGGCAGGGGCATCTTTGGACAACTGGGGAGCAGGAAGGAGAAGGGGCTCTGGAGGTACAGGCGTGTGCTCCACTCACCCGGCTGAGGGGGGCCCGGGAGGTTGAGCCCAGGGGCCAGCGCTCTGCTCACAGCGAGGTGGTGCCCAGGTGAAGGGGGCATCGTCTACAGGGCCCAGAGGTCACTCCACCCCACCAAGCGGCCTTGAGTAACTCAGAGATCCAGAAGAAGAACCTTCTAGAAAATCAGGTCTCTTCACTGATCCCTCTCCATTCCAGGTCCCTCCACTTGGCCCCCAAGAGCCCCTCCAGTCCAGCGTGGACCCCAGCTCACTGGCCACAGCCTGCATCCCCATCTCTGCCAGGCCGGGGCTGCATGTCTGGAGAGAGCCCCACAAAAGTGCAAGGTGCTGCCATTGGGCACAGGACCCAAGTGGGGGCGGGTGGGTAGAGGCACAAGGTGAGGCCAGACTCCTGGCTGTGTGGGTTTAGCTTACACTACTTAGTTGCTTCAGTCAGAGACCCCAGCCCAGTGGGGTCAGTGCAGGGGGTTAGGGTGAGGGGCATCCGACCTCCTGATGAGGCCCGCTTGTCCTGAAGGCCAGTTAGGCTGCTAGCGCGCCCACGGCAGCAGCCTGATTGTCCAGCAGGGCTGGGGCCAGCGTGCCTGGCTGCTCAGGGGGCACCGTCCTGGGAGTCAGCCCCTCTGGGAGGGGCGGGCTCTGCGCTCCATCTCCTGGGAGGCCGGATGGGAAGAGAGGGGCTGCAACTACGTGGAACCAGAGACGCTTCCCGATGGGGGCTGGGATGGGAGCTCCAGGGTCCTGGCTAGGGGCTGGCAGGAGGGGCAGCCGTCTCCAGGTGAGGCTCGGGTACCCTCAGCCCATGGGGCTGGACCCTGGAAATCTCCTCTGAGGAGCAGTGGCTGAGGGCAGGCGTCACTCCCTCCAGGGCAGGCACCCCAGCAGGCCCTGAGTCACGTCCTCTGAGCCCGTGGTGGGCCCTCAGGACCGGGGCTGGACCCCAAGGTTCTTCAAGGACTCGCTCCAGCCTGGATATCTGGAAACTGACCTGTCCCAAGCTGGACAGCTGGGGTGCAGTGATGGCCTTGCTGGGCTCCCGCCCAGGGTGGTCTCCAGATGGTTGGTGATGGGGGCTAGGGGCAGAGGGTAGATATTCACAGCTTGGCTGAGGGGATGGCACCGATGTCCTCCTTTACCCATGGACACGGCTGCATGCTCGTCTCCATCACCGTCCATCCCTGACGGTCTCGTGCAGACTGGGGCACCCACAGTGGCTGCTCCCACACCAGCTGGCTGGGCAGAGGCCCATGCTGCAGGGCACACACTAGGCCGCCAGGGATTGGTCACTGCCTGGATGTTTCCGGACGGGTGCCCATGTGCCCTTGGGCAGCCTTCCCCTCGGACAGACTGTCCAGGCTGGGGAAACCCTGAGCCAAAGAGATTAAGAAGAAAGGACAGAACGGACCTTCCCCTGTGGCTCTGCTCGTTTGTGCTTCATTCAGTATGTGTTTGCTCAGTGGGGAAAGACACGGAGGGGACGATGCCAGGGCCGGCCACGCATCTGTCACTCAGGGCAGCTTGCGGGGAGGCTGTCCGCCCTGCCTGCCTGGTCCACTGGGCCCACCTCTCCCCAGCAGCCGTCCTGCACATTCCTGTGGCCAGCCAGGAGGGCAGCGGGCATCCTCCTCCGGGCTCCGGCTGGACCAGACATTTGCAGACCCTTGGCATGGGCCCCAGGGGTCTGCCCTGCTGTTAAGCCCCAAACCAAGCCCCTCAATCTGGTCCATGCTGGGGGCAGACCCCAGGACCCGACCCCTCCCTCACTGGACTCAGTCAACCTCCTGTAGGCTAGGATGCACCTGCGGGTCCACCGTGGCTGCACAGCCGGGATCTCAGGCGCCTGGGGATGCTGGGATACAGTCCCCTCAGCACCCTCCTGGCTCCCTCACCTGCTGGAGGCTTCCTGGGGTGGGGCCGGTGGGAAAGGCACTCACCCCTTCCCACCTGTCAGAAATGGGGTGTTGATGGTGGCCTTGACTGCAAACACCCCAGGTCACCTTTGGGAAGGACAGTGGCCCCCAAGGAGACAGTGAAGGACAGGGACCTGACCTCCCCCCCCCTGCCTTCCTGCCTACCCTCTTGCTGGACTGAGCCTTCTATAGATGCCCCTTCTTGGGTGGGCTCCATTCTCTGGTGAAGCCCCCAGTGTGCTGGTTCGCAGGGGTGGAGGTGGGGCAGGCAGTTCTGTCTCCCGGCTCCCTACACTCTCAGACCCAACCACTGAGGAATAGTGAGGTCCAGGCGGTTCCTGGAGGGCCTGGACCCTCCTCGCTGGCTGCAGGGCCCTCGCCAGCAGTAGGGAAGCAGGGCCAGGGCCTTGGCGGGCCACGGGCCTTTCCCCCGTGCCTCCTGCCTGCTGCCACGCACCCTCTGTAGGGCCTTGGGGAGACCTGTGGACATTTCTGAGTCTCAGATGGCCTCTCTGTGACTCGGAGCTGCCCCCACCCATCTGCCCTGCAGGGATGATGGTCATAAGGCCGGGCACCCCGTTTCAGAAGATGAAGTGCTTCAGAGTAGCAGTGACAAGGTTCATGGTGTGAATGTGCCTGGTGCCCCTGTGCCTTACAAAGGGTTAGGGTGGCCAGTTCCAAGCTCACGTATTTCAGCACAGTTATGTTTTACTGCAGTAAAAGAAGAGCCGCTGAAGGTGTCGTGGGCTGGGGTGAGCTCAGGGCACCTGCAGCGGCTGCGGGCCGTCCCTGGGCAGCGCCACATCTGGGACCCAGCCTCGCAGACCCTCCTCCTGCACCTGACCCCTAGAGGCCCCAGCCCATGACCGCCAGCTTCCTGCGCAGTCCCTGTATGAGGCTTGGCCCAGACCATCTGTGGCCACTGGCAGGGGAGCTGGGTGGACACACAGTTTGGGAAAACACAACACCCAGGCCCAGGGGGACCTGCAGAGAAGCGCCTGGGTGGTCGGCAGGTTCTAGGGGTGGATGGGTGGCAGAGGGAACTGGGCAAGTTTGGAGGCTGGCAAGTTTGAAGGGGCAGGGGAAGCCCTGGCAACACATGGCTCACAGAATGTGTGGTTTCAGGCCCAGGAAGAAGGCCACAGACAGGCTTGGCTCAGGGAGCAGTGGGGCCATGCTGCTGTGGGGTCCTGTCTCGGCCAGGAGACAAGTCTGATTTTTATGACGAAGGGTATGGGGATAAATAGAAGAGACAAAGGCTGCTGGAGAATGGCAGGCCGGCCTCAGGGAGCCCAGGGTCAGGGCCTGAGGCAGGCCTGTGGCTGCAGTATAAAGACCCGGGCGTCGGTGCCGTGTACCCTGGGCCACCAACCAGCAAAAATGTGGGCTGGCAGTGCAATTTGGGACTTATTGAGACCTGGGCGGCTGAAGGAATGTCCACCAGGAGGCCCAGGGCAGACGACCAGGCCTCCCTTGCCACTACCAGTGGGTGGATCAGGGCCCCTGATGTGGGCAGGGAGTCTGCCCTCTGCCATGTTTGGAGTTGCCCCTGTGGACTGTCTCTCGTCCGGGCCCCTGGGACATGTGGAGGCTCCTGCCAGCGCCTGCCCCTCCCATGCCACTAGCCCTCACCTGGCCCTTCCAGAGGGAGCCCTGCCCCTTGGGAACCCCTCCCTCTCTGCTGAACCTGCCTGCCCCGTGTGCCAGCCCCATCCCGCATCCCAGCAAGTAGGTGCTAGGGCTGGGTGAGGTGGTCCCCTCACTCTGAGCCACGTACTGACTGGCAAGATGGACATCCCCGGCATAGCCTAGGTCCAGTGGGACACAGTGGTCTCCTCCCCCAGGCCACTGGGAGGCCACAACTCCCCACAGGGACTGGAATGGGGCTGCCGCCAGGAGGGTCTCTGGGTAGCAGTCCCTCGAAGCTTTCCCATGACGCCCCCATAATCTGGGCTCTCCTCCTTGGCACCCCTGCACCTCGCAGCTGCCGGGCGGCCGGCTGCTCCTTCCCCCACCCCGCCCTACATGGAGCATGTGTCGGGCAGCAGTGGCCCTTTCCCATGACAGGGAGGGGACAAGTGGGGCCAGGAACCGACAAGGAAGCGGCAGTGGCCGGAGAATTTGGAAAATGCATGCGACTGCTTAGAGCACCGGGCAGGCGCTGGCAGGGGGATCAGGAGAAACGGAGGCCGGACGCAGGGTCCTGGGTGGGCCGTGACGGATGGGGCAGCCGGCTCAGCGTGGAGAGGGGCCCTGGCCCTACGGGAGACGCAGGGAGCAGCTGCCCCTGTCCGTCAGCCTGCCCCGCCCCCTCCAGCATGGAATGAAAGCCCTCTGCTGCTGGTGGGGCACTCAGTTCCGGCTCCGGCCTGCATCCTCTAGGGCTCACGGTGACCTGAGATGCCTGGGGCTCAGGGTGTAACGAGCTCATGGGGCGGGGGCTCCTCAGAGGCCACGGCGGGGACCCGCCAACCACCTCTAGCACAGCTCTTCCTCACCCTTGGCTCTGGGGGCCAATTGGCCCGGCTTGGGACCTCAGTGGGGCGCTTGTTGGTGGGGGTGTGGCTGGGGCTGCTGTCTGGTGGGTCTGGCCCCTGGGAACCCTCGGGGGCCGCAGCTGTCCTGGCTTGGGGCCAGATGACAGGTTCGCCTGGCCCCCAGGCTAAACCCTTCATGATTGATCATGGCGGATATTCACGCTGGGGCGATGAGCCCACAGGAGCCCAGCAGCTGCTGGGAGGCCGAGGGGCCTGGGACGCCTCCTACATCTCCCACGCTGCCCCTCCCTCCCTCCCCTGCCACCTGTGTGCCCTGCTTGCCAGGCTGGACCTACAACTTCCAGCCCCAACTCCCCCTTCCCTGACTACCCCTCTCTGGGGCCTCAGGGCCTTCCCAAGGGGGGGTGCTGGCCCCCCACCCCGAAGTGGGCAGGGAAGGGCCCCCAGGGATGTGGCGCCTTAGGTAGACCAGGTCATCCCCAGGCCCAGCGGAGGCATGACTGGGGCTGAGGAGTTTACAGCTGCCCCCACCAGACCCAAGTGGATTTGCAGCGCCCAAGAGGCAGGAAATCCCATTTCCCACGCAGGGAGGGCCCCGGTTCGGGAGGCAGAGGTGCCCCATGACACAGAGACATTGCTGGGGTCGCTGTCCAGAGGGAGATGGAGGGCCTCAGCAGGTTGGGGTGCCCAGGGGTTGTGGAGAGGGTGCTGGGACCTCCGGGCTCCGGGAACATCAGGTCCCAAAGAAGCAGATTGTGATCTGGGCGTGGGGGAAGCAGGGCTTGGCAGACACGGGCCGAAGGGGCAGAAAGGGACTGCGGGGGTCTGTAAGAGACCCTGTTACGCAGAGACCCTAGAGAGGAGCCGCTCGTTGGCTTGTGCGTGGCCCCCTCCCCTGCCTCACCCTCTGGCCCCTGGCTGCCCACCCCCTGCTCCCTCCATGCTGCCAATTCACTCTTCTTGGAACCTCCAAGTAGCACCCAGAAAATGTAGCCGTGCCCTGCGTTCCCACCCCTCCCCTCCACTCAGGAGCTTGGCACCCACTGGCCTAAGAGGGGAGCAGGGAGGTCCGCTTGGCAGCTCCGGGGTTCCCACAGCTGCCCTCACCGCCCAGCCCCCAGCCTAGTAGGACACTGTCAGGGCTGAGGGCCAAGGGCTGTCGCCTGATCTGCCAGAGCCCTTCAGACGGACAGGCAATCAGTGAGAGCGGATGCTGAAGGTCATCCCTGACCACCAAGGGCCCAGGGCCTGGCGAATACTGAGCACTGCCCACCGGGCAGTCAGAGGGCCCAGAGTGGGGGCAGGCCCCACCCAAGTCCTGGCCCTTCATCCAGGCTCTCTGGGGGTCAAAGTGGGGGTCCACCTTGAGGGCCTTTTTATTATGCCCCATCCTGGCTTCCCACTGCCCCCCAGAGACACGGGGCAGCAGTGAAGTGAGGGCAGTTCCCTCCCCTCCCATCCATGCCCCTGAAGCAGGCATAATTGTGGGAAATGCAAGCCACATGCCTCTGGTTCATTTACACTTAATTCAATACCATGAGCTTCCCGGGGCCTTTGATGTCCCAGGGCCCAGGCCTTCAGTGCTTTGTGGGCTGTGAGACAGGAAGCCCAGGGTTTGGGGCAGAGCTCCTGCACCTCCTCCCCTCTGTGGGCTGCCCGGCACTGGGGGCCAGGCCCCTTCAAGGGGGAAGGGGAGGGCAGCGTGTCCATCCCCCAACCCAGTCGGCCTCCTGACCAGCCACCAGTGAGTGGGGTCATGCAGAGGGCCATTGGCTGCCCGGGGAGAAAGGCCCAGCAGGCACATGGCAGGGGAGAAGCTCTGGGAAACTGGGGCAGGGGACAGGAAGCCAGCCGCCCCTCCAGTGAACTGCCAGTGGGATCCGCCAGTCCAACCTCTGCCTGAGGGCCTGTGGGCAAGAGGGTGCTGCACCCTCACAGCTTGCCAACTGGAGGGCTTCCTGGGGGTGGGGGCAGAGGAGGGCAGAGAGGAGTAGGGCAGGCAGCAGGCCGAGGTGGACAGCCTGGGAGCCCAGCAGGAACAGAAGCTCAGAGCTGCCCCGGGTGTGGTGTGTGGCACACAGGAGCGCATAACCGAGACTCCAGGCCCGGGGTGGTGGAGCCGGCAGGCAGCCAGAGCAAGCCATCCCTGCTGGGGCCCCACCGGGCACAGCCAGGCAGGGAACAGAGCCCAGAGCTGGTCCCACACGCTGACCACGTCCGGCCAGCGGCCCCCAGGATGCCCCAGCTCCCTGCCCCCAGTGAGGGGGCTGCGCAGGGTCTGGGGAGGGGGCACAGCTGTTTGCCTCTCCACATTCCAGACTCAGGGTCAAGCATTTGGGGGAGGCTGTTTTTCTTAAAAAATGTCATGTGAAAATAAACACTTGCTGGCACGTCTCTGATTACCTGGATCCCAAAGGAGCAGCAGGCAGGCAGCGCCTGGAGGTCCCGGTGGCTGGGAGTCTTCCGGCCGGAGCGGCCCCAGACCTCCGTGAGCAGGCCGGCCATGCCTTGAGGGGAAAGGTCTTCCCCGGGCCGTTGGCTTGGAGGCTGGGCACCCCCGTGGCTGCCCAGGGCAGGGGAAATTGCTGCCTGGCCGGCCAGTGAGTCCCAAAGGAGGCCTGCCTTCCACAGGTGGCCCTGTCCCCAGGGCAGGTCTGAGGCTCAGCTGGGTCTTGCTGCCCAGGGGTTACATGGAGTGTCTTGGGGGTATCTGGGGATTCCTGGCCTTTCTCCTACACTCCTGGGGCTCTGGGGGTCCGAAGCCCTGCCTCCTTCCACCTGCGCTCTTTGCAGTGAAGGGCTGAGGGATCTGTCCATCCCCAGGCCCCACGCCCCAGCCCTGGAACCTTGCTGTCCTGTGGCTTGCACAGCCTAGGTCCCCCCCACCAAAACCCACCCCAGCCACAGCGCCTGCCACCAACAGCCCCCGCTGAAACCACAGGCGCTTCCTCCTCTTGGAACAAAATCCAGCCCCACCTTTCCTCAGGCCACTGGTGGCCTCTGGGGGTGATGCTGGGGGGAGGGGAATCTTCCCCCCTGCTTTCTGCCGCCTGCCCGTGGGGGCGCTTGGAGCTCTGATGGCGGCCCTGAGAAGCATCCTGAGGCAGGGACGGGGTCACCCCACCCGCTCCACATGCCCCTTCTCCCCTGGCCGCAGAAGGGCAGGTGGGAGGGAGACGGAGCTGGCTTGGGGTCCATCACTGCACCGGCCCGCTCCTGAGCTTGGCACCCTCTTGGGAAGTTACCCTAAGGAACAGGATCTTCTGGGGTCCTCTATGGCCCCTGGCACTGTGCGGAGGCGGGAATGCTGTGTGCTTTGTGCCCCACCTCCACTTGCTGCCCATCCCAAGTCTCAACAGGGACCCCGACCTGTGTATAGGGGCTGGGGATCTGGGTGCAAGGCCCCCACCCAGCAAGAAGGAACCGGGGAACAGTGCAGGCCTCTGTGAGCCAGGGCAACTTACGTGTGCATTGGCACTTGTGTCATCTCCCAGAAACGCCCCCAAGGTTCTGATCACCCTTAGAAAGGGTCTTCCTGAGTGGGTGAGCCATGGGGAATCTGGCCCCCAACTCCACACAGAACCTCTGCACCCCCATAATATTATAAAGATGGGCCTCACTGGAGGGTGCAGTAAGGCGGACCCCTCATGGTACCTGGAGTTGGTGAGGCTGCAAGGGGCCACATGCTTACTCCTGGAGCAGGCACGGTGCCCTCTGCCCCACTTATTGCACACCGACCCTGCCCCCTGCCCCCTGGGTGGGCCAGTGCGGGGGCCTTGTTTGAGCTCCGAGGTCAGCGCCCCGGGACTTTGCCCAGGGGGGTGCATCGCAGAGCCCACACACGCTGCACCCCCGTCCGTCCTGCCGACTCTGCTTGGGCTGGGGCATCGGGATGGGATTAGGCCTGTCCCCCTTTGCCAGCTTTAGCCAAGGAAGCCTTTCACCTTCCAGAAAGTTCCTCCTGTGTCACTGCATCTGCCCCCAGCCCGACATCCACACTCTAGGGCTGTCATCTTGCTGGTAGACATCTCCCCATGGAGGACGGGCTTCTGGTCATGACCCCCATCCCACCACAAAGGGCTGTAGAGATGGGGAGGTCTTGGCCACCTGACCGCTGTCCTGGGGGCTCCTGCAGGAGCTCAGGGACAATGCTCCACCACTCTGTGCCTCAGTTTCCTCATCAGTGCCAAGGGGAGAGTGTCCCTTTTATGGGAGGGGCCAGAGGAGTGGAGAACAGCAGATCATGTCAGCAGTTGCTCTCTGACAGGCGAGCAGGTGCCATTCCCACCTACTAGGGACAGAGGGTCAGCAGGAAGGCTCCTGGCCCTTCCAAGGAAGCCACTTTATCTCGGACTTTCCCCCGCACCTGCCCCCCCTGGCTCTCCTTCCTTCATCCCCATCCCCCTATTTCCTGCTGTGGGCAAAGCTCCCAGAGAGGTGGCCTTGTTTGGGGCCAGCCGTGGGCCTCTCCCTGCTGTCCGGCATCACCCTCCCCAACTGCTGTGGGCCTGGCTGGGGGGAGGGCTCACAGGTCTCCTCTCCTCAAGATGCACCCCCCTGCCACCGCGGGCCACCTGTGGAGACCCTACGGCTCTCTGGGAAGTGACGGGCAAACGTGGACAGGTTTGCCTTCTCCTGAGCCAGGGCCCCTGAGCACACACAGGGCCGGGCTGCCCGGGGCGGAGTTGGGGCTCCTGGGGGCTACCTGGAGTCAGACGTGCACGCATCCACATCCCCCTGAAATGCATGGCCACAGACCCAGGCCAGAAAGGTTGCACCCCAGGGTGGCACAGGCCAGGTGATGGCACAGTACAGTGTTGAGGGCCCGGCTGTGCGTGGGGGCAGCCAGGCTGGGAAGCTGGGGAGCCTGGAGCCTCCTGCAGTGCGGCCAGAGGGAGTGCACGTCTGGAACCCGTTCCTGGGTGACAGCTCCCTGACAGATGGCGAGGGAGCAGGGTGTCTGAGCCCCATTCTGACCCATGGGCTCACTCGGGGCCGGGTGGTCACGTCCGTCTGTCCAGCCTCTTCCTGCTCGACGCCAGGGAGGGCCCGGCCAGGATTAGGCGTGGTGTCCAGCCGTTTGGTCAGGCCCAACACCCAGCTTGGAACAGGAAGCCTGCGGGGCTTCAGGAGCCCCGTGATGCCCACAGACACAGGCTGGGCAGTGGTGGGGTCTGTTTCCAGGCCTGAGGCCCCTCTCGCTGCTCAGAGGCTCACAGGCGGGCAGGGTGAGCAGGCGCAGCCCCTGAGATTTCATTTCCCCATGTCTTTCCCTCCCAGCCCGGCAGCCCCTGCTCCGTCCTCCCCGGGACATGCATATAATGCCAGCCTATTGATCCAGCCACCCTCCCTTGTCTGCGGGTCCTTCTCCCCTCCTCACCCACCACACCCGCTCACTGGTGCAGGCTGGCCACCCGGTGGGCAGGGGCTGCACACACCTGATCACGGGACCCATGCGCTTTGGCCTTAATTAGGCTCCTGCATGATGGGCTCCGCACACGGGGGCTAACACTCTAGGACCCTCTCGGGCCGCCAGCAGGGTTTGGGGTGGGGGGTCTTGGGAGCAGATGGGGTGCCTGGCCTTCCAGGGGCAGGGAGCATGCTAAACCTTGTCCCGCTGTGCAGATCTGCAGGGGCCGCCGAGCACCAGGGGGCTGCTTGTGCAACTGCCCCCACCCCGCTCTGGGCAGAGGGTACAGGCCACAGATAGGAGCACCTGGGAAGGGAGCCTGAGGCAGCAGTCTGACCTTGACCCCGGGCTGCCCCCAGACCCCTCTGGCTTGGTGCCCACTGGGAGAACAGCCGCTTTATCTCAGCCACCTCCCGAACTGCAAACAGCCGCGTGTCCCTTGGGGGCCACTCTTGGCACACATGCCCTCTGCCCCACGTCTCAGGGTGAGGTCGTTCACCCTCAGATGGGGGGCTCCCGGCCGATGGTTTCAGGTGGGGGGCTTTGCTGCCAGGGCCCTGGGGCGAGGGGAGGGGTACCTGGAGCTAGGCAGACCCAGGCCGCAGCTCTGACCAATGGGACCAACCCTGGAGGCGGCAGTGGGTGGAAGGCCTTGGGGTGCGAGACACCAAGGGGCTGTGGGGAGGGAGGGGCCACAGCGGGGATCCTGCCGGCAGCCCTGGGGCTCTGTCCCCTCCTTCTCCACTCCCCCTGCCTCTGTGTCAGGAGCTGATGAGCAGAGCCAATGACGGAACCAGGGCGAAGGGCGGCAAGCCCTCCCCTCCCTCCCACCCACCGGACCAACCCCTCCCAGGCTGGGGACTCTGGGGCCTGCAGCCTTTGGGTTCTCTATGGCTTGACAGAGACGGGGGCCTTCTGCTAGGGAGGGGCCCCTCCTGAGTGTCCATGATATGCCAGAGTTCTGGGAAGCAAGGGTCTCAGGTCATGGGCTGCTGGGCTATTTCGGACCTCCCGCCACCTCCCGGAGACAGGCTTGTGGGACCAGGCTGCAGGGGGCTGGTCACCCCAGAGGAGGCCTCGGGGGGCCTGGCAGGAGTGCCCCAGCTCCCATGGTGTCATGGGGCTGCGTTGGCGGGGTGTCACCTTGTCAGCCCTTCCTGTCCTCCCTCTGACCAATGGCCCGTGATCCCAGGACAGCTGTCAGCCAGGGCTTGGGACAAGAAGGGGAGGCCTGTCCTGGCTTTTCCGAGGCCTGCAGAGGGCTGGCCCATGTTTGGAGGGGCCCACTGGAGCCCCCTCTTTGGTACTCAGCCTGAGACCCATCCCAGAGGCCGCACTGTGCCCCAGGGCCTCCAGGCCTCTTCCAGTGGGAGGAGATGAGGCCAGGCCTGTGGCCCACCATGCTCTCTGGGGAGGATCCCCGGCACTCGGGGGTGGTGGGAGGAGCAGGCAGCCCCAGGACATGGTGATGCAGCCTCCCCCCAGACCCCAGAACAGTAGGCCAGTGTGCAGGCCAGGGGCAGGGTGGGGTGGAGGCCCGGTGGGTCGTGTCCTGCTCCAGAAACCCCAGCTGGAAAGCTGCTGACTATGGTGTTGACACAGGGGTGGCATCCCTGCAGACCCTCGGGCAGTCCCTCAGGGGCTGCGCTTTTCCACTGGGCCCTGTCTCCTGTGCCTCCCGTCCAAGCCCACTGCCTGCTCGGGAGGGCGTGGGACAGGGAGGTGGGAGGCCTTGTGCCCTGGGCCTGCACTCGCCCTCCATGTGTGGCCCCAAAGCCCTGTCCCCTGCACCCCTTACCCCACCAGCCCCTGCCCCATCTTCTGCAGCCCCCTGGCAGTGGATCCGGGCTCCCTAAGGCCACACCTTGGGCTGTCTCTTGGCGTCTGGGTTCCTCTGCCAGGTCCTGGCTCCCCACTCTGGGCCCCACATCCCTGCCCAGACCCACTGCTCAGGGCACTGGGAGCAGCCGCATCCTGCCAGTTGCCCTCCAGCACATGGCTCACCCCAGCCCAGGAGACCCCGAGGCAGCCCTGTCCCCACAGAGGCAGGTCTCCATTGTGCTGGCGACCGTCTGTGCCCATCCCAGCTCCAGAAGGCCTCAAACCCTGGAACGGTCTCCCCCTGCCAACCTTTCCTTCTTCCTCCCCACCAGGCTCATGAACTATAGAGTTTTGCCCCCATAGCACCCTGACCCCCACCCGGTTCAGAGGCAATGCTTTTGTCTAGCTTCTCTCCCCATCCGGCCACCCCTCCTCCTCTGGCCCCAGCATCTTGGGGTCACCACTGAGCCCTCCCTCCAGGTGGTGGGTTTCTGCAAAGGGGTGTGCCTGGTACCCCCACCCCTTCTCAGTTCTGCACCCGCCACTACCTCCCAGCCCAGCAGGATGGGCACCTCTGGGCCCTTGACACGTGCTGCATGTGGTGGTGTTGGGCCGCAGCAGGGACTGGCCCCCTGCTTGGCACCCACGTTTGTTTATTGGTCCAGCCCAGGCCCATGCCGCTCCCCGCGGACCTGGGCTGCATGCCTGTGTCTGGCCAGAAGTTCGGTGATGGAGCCCGGCTCCCGGAGGACAAGGAGCCAGTGTCTGCTTTATACAGCATGGTGCTGACGAGAACAGAATATCCACAGTGGCTGCTTCCAGGAAATGGCCCTGGGCTGGTGGGGCGCAAGGAGCAGGCCCCTTCCCAGCAAGCCGGCCTGCAGGCGGGCTTCCAGGAAGGCCCCCACCGGGTCCCCTCACCTCTGGAAGAGGGCCAGCAGCGTCACCAGGTGCAGGCTGGGAGAGGTGCAGGGAAGGGGGGAAGGACAGAGGAAGAGAGACAGAGGCCTGGGCCGGGGCCTGGTGCGATCCCTGCAGCCTTAAGGGGGGCCACAGCTGGCCATACTCCTTGAGAACTTTTCTCCCTCACCCTCTTCTGGGAGTCATGAATCTCCGCTGGGCCCCTGGCTCCCTGGGGCCTGTCAGAACCACAAGGAAAACAAGGGAGGTGGGGGACAGGCTGAAGGAAATGCTCACAGTCCCCGTGGTGTGTGGGGTCTCGGCATCCTGGCCCCCCTGCTGGTGAGGGCATGTGGGGCCTCCAGCCTGGGCCCTCTGCCCCCTCTGCTGTGCACAAGACAACACCACCCAGCTCAGGGGAAGGAAAACATTTGCCTTCCCAGGACTGGGGGTGGGGACGAGGGGCCGCCTCCGCAGGGCCTGACCCCATTTCTCCTGAGCCTTCCGGGGCTGTCCTGTAGTCACGTCAGGTCTGTCTGGAGGTTCCATCTCCTTTGTACCATTGGAGGATTTTCTTGTTACACCATTTGGTGGTGTGATAGTGTTCCAGCTCCGGCCCGCCCCCAGCTGTCCATGACCCCTGCCTGGGAGTGGGCTCCTGGGCCACTGATCCTTCCGAGACATGAGGCCACACAGAGGCACAGGACTCAGATGTGGCACTGGCCCCCGCGTGGGGCAGGCCCTGCACAATTAGAGAGACCCCCTCAGAGCTGTAGCCACACAGCCAGACACACACCACCAGGACAGGGAGGCATTTAGAGCTGCTCACCCAAGGACACAGGTGCACAGGGGCATACCGAGCAACTCGTGGACACACGCATGTGGACATGCACACAGGGACACGGGCATGTCTAGTCCTGTTTTCTCTAAACTTCGCAGCTGCTCAGCCTACATCCTCCACAGAAGCACAGCTGAGGAGAGGTCTGGCGTGAAGTCGCTGGGGGCCTTGCAGGGCTGGAGGTGTGGCCAGAGCTCTGAGCTCTGTCCGGGGCCTCACCTCATCCTCCAAATGGCTTCCCCCAGATGCTTCCGCACTTCGCTGCCCACCCCCACAGCCCAGGCTGGAGTTGGGGAGTGAAATTCAAGCCCTGTTTGCTTCACGACACTTAACTCAGCACAGGGTCATTTTGGGTGGTGGGGGCACCGGGAGCCTATCTAACAACACCCTAAGCCCCTTTTCTATAAAGCAGGAAATCGGGCTGGGCCAAGGGTAAACACATTCCTACCTGGCAGTCCCCGGCTCTGTGGAGGGGCCCTGTCAGGGAGGAGGCCGGGCCACCTCTGCCTTCCCAGCCCCTGGGTGAGGCGGGGCCCCATGACCCGCCTGCAGAGCCGTGCCTTGGCCTGTGGCTTCTCGCCCCCACCTGCTTCTGTGCCCACAGCCCTCAGGCACTGGGGTTCCCTCTGTGCTAAGAGCAGAGAAGACATGGGCATGCCCAGTGTGGCCCCTGCCCTGTGCTTCCAGGATGGGCAGGGGTGTGGACCCAGCTCCTGGGCAGGCTGGGGGGCACAGAGTTGAGGCAGGGGAGGGGCGTGCCTGACTGTCCTCCCTGCCCTAGTGGCATCCCCGACTAGCCACACTCACTCTCCCAGATCAGCCGCCAGGCCCCCAGGTGGAAGCCCCAGAGAGTGTGGCTGTGACTCCTCCCCAGGTGGGCAGGTGAACCCAAGGAGTGAGCCCTGCTGACCTCGAGAGCCCCAGAGATCACCACCCCTTCCTGGGACCCTGGCTGCCATGGAAGTGGGCAGAACCTTTTCTGTTCCCCAGAAGAGGTTTCCAGAAAATCTCCCTTTTTCCGGGCCCTGCAGCCGCCAGCAGGGACCACGCGGCCATCCCACCACCTCGCTGGGAAGTCGGGCTTTTGTCCCTTCAGGTTTGCAGAAGCTCCAGCAGAGACTACGCTTATAATAAAGGCCACTTATAGACCTGCTCTTGACACCCAGCGGGTGGGCTCCTCCATCCTGCCGACAGCCCACAGGGTGGGTCAGACGGGGCCTGGAGAGACGTGGCCTTGTCCACGAGTGCCGCCTGCCACCTGTGAAGGCCATCAGGGGCTGGTGGAGGCGCTCAGGAGATCCCAAGGGCACGGGCCACAAGGGCTTCGCCGTGCACCATGGTGGCTGCCTGCTCAGCCGGCCTGGGGCTGTCCCTGCTGTGGCCCGGAACTCCCGTGTCCCTGGTACTGTTGGGAAGGGTGGGGTCCCAGGGGGAGCCCACAGGAGGTGAGCTCCTGGGGCAGCTCGTGGTGCAGGTCTGGGATTGGGCAGCTGAGGTCCACGTAGGCCAGGGCCCTGGGAAGGGCCCAAGCTCAGGCCTGGGTCCTGCAGGCCTTTGCTCTCTAGTCTCTGTCAGTGGGTGAGGTGCTCCTGACTGCTCAGAGCACAGGGAAGGGGCCAGGGACCCCAGTCTCACCCCAGAGCTGCCCCCTTATGGTCCGGGCGCTGTGCCCAAGAGCTGGGAGGCTGGGGCTCCGAGGCAGAAGGGAGTCGCCCAGCCTGGGGATGCTAGCCACAGGCCCCCTCAGGTCTGCACTTGGTCTCCCGGGCACAGCCCCAAGGCCAGACACCAGCCGGACATGGCCCTGGGCTTCCGCACCGAGGCCCGGGTGTGCGGCTCTCCATCTCCCTGGGACCCTCCGCCCCTTTCCTGCCCGCCTCGCCCGGTGGAGCCCCGCCCAGCCTCGCATGGCCCAACTGACCCTCTCTTCTCCCGCCCATTGCCCCTTAGGCCCCACCCCACTCCATAGTATGAGAGGGAAGGTGACAGCTCTGTGTCGCCATGGGCTCGTGGCCAGGCTGTGCGCTTTCCAGTGGCGTGGCCAGTCCTGCCCCAAGCCCTGCCGCCCTGGCTGCGCTGGGACAAGCCTCCTCCCCTAGAATAATTGTACAGACGAGTCCCCTAGACCAGGCCTTCAGGGCTGGGGCAGGGCCTCCGGAGGCGGCCTGGTGGGGCAGGATGGCACTTGGAGCAGCTCTCCCCGGCCTCTGTGGCCTCCCCACCCCATAGCCCTTCCCATCCCACATGCCCTTTTCATGTCCCCCATCCAACGCCCACCCTCCTCCATCCCTGTTACTCCAGCCCAAGGCACCCCCACCCCACCCCAGGCAAACACCCCAGTTCCCAGAATCCCTCAGACAAATCACTGCGACTGTTTGCTGATGAGTCCAGGGCCTCTGGTGAAGCCCCGGGTGGGAGGGCACAGAGCAAGGGCCGGCCAGGAATGCTTTGAAGTTTGCTTGATGTTGGAGCTTCCGGATCGGGCAAGGGCAGGGTGGGTCCAACGCATTGGACACAGCCCGCATATGGGCAGATGGATGGCAGGCCAGGCTGGGCACGACGCAGGCACAAGCGCCGCACACTCAGCAGTTCGTGTGCACATTTACTCAGAGACGCGAGGTGGTTCCAGGACTCCAGCCAGTGCAACTGACTTAGTGCAAATTGATTCAGGAGGGGTGGGAAACAGAGTCATGGTGCCTTGAGTCTGCTGAGCCGAGGAGAGAGAAGAGGAGAAGGAAGAAGAGGAGGGGTGGGTGGGCAGGTCTGGCGGTAGTGTCCAGGCACGGCAGGGGTGGCCACGCAGAGGGTCACCCCTTGGGGGGTGGTTGCCATGGGGCCGCTTGCTCCAGGGGGTGTGGGCCCAGCTCGTTCCGACAGTGTGACCTGCAGATGGTGACAGGACGGGTGCGTGGAGGCATGCGGGGCGTGCAGGGCTGGGAGCTCAGAAGGGGAACCCTCTCTCCCCTTCCAGAGCCAATCCTGAGCCAGGGAGCATAGTGGTTGCAGCATATTCTCAGTCAGAGCTCGAGGGGCATGAAGAAGTCCGGGTTCAGAGGCCCGGGCACGAGCCGGGGAGCCCCATTTCTGTGGGTGGACGGAGTGAGTGTCCCCTTCCCTGGCCCCAGGCCTGCCCCACCCGTGGTGGGGGCTCCTCGCCTTCTCGTCTTGAAGGTTCTAGGGGTCCAGAGAGCAGCAGGTGTGTTGACTCCTTCAGGAAAGTACAGGAACAGAACTGGGGGCCCCTGCAACCCTGAGTGTGAGCCAAGGACACTCTGGGGAAGGAAGGCTGTTCTTGAGTGGTGCCCGCAGGCCCCCTGGCCTGGGGGGGCCAGACCCCACACTGCACTTCCCAGGAAGGCCAGCGGTGTCGCTGCGTCCTCACCATCACACCGGACCGTGTCACAGCCCTCGAGCGTATTCGGTGCCTGGCTGTTCGTTGGGGGCTGGCGGCAGCCCACCCTCTGCATGGAGAACTGCAGTGGGCAGTGGGCAGCGGAGCTGCCCTTGCTGGCGGGCAAAGGCAGGGCAGGGGTCAGGCAGGCCAGCAGGCAGACACTCACCCTTGTCTCCAGTTCGAGCACAGAGGCACTAGGCCCTGCTCTGTCACTGCCCACAGAGGCCACCTTGGCCACAGGCTCCAGAGGCCAGTGCCCCGCCCACTGCCCGGCTCGCTTCCCTTGCCCTGCCTGCACCCAATGCCCCTGGTGCCCATTCACTTCACCTGCCTACCTTGCCAGTGCCCTTGACTCCCTGGGTGCTGTCCTGTCTGGCATGCCAGTCCCAAGGGCTGGGCAGGGAGGGCATACAGTGTCACCAAGTGTGCTGTGGGCCCTCTCTGCGCAAGCCTCTGGGCCGCAGGGCAGCGTGAGAGCGGCGTACCCGCAGGCAGGCGGAAGCAGCCTGCTCACTGCAGAAATCCCTCTGGGGCCCAGGCCCTCCGGCTCCTGCCCCCTCTGGCGCTGTCCTGCTCAGGATCCCCGTGCACGGCACCTTCCCCGCTCCCAGGCCCTCAGCCCGGGCCGCTCCTGTGCCTGCTACTAAATGAACTTCAGCGGGTGCGATGTGGTGGCAGCCGGGGCCCTTGCTGCATCCCGAGCCCCCGTCTCCTCCTACCCGCCCAGGCCTGGCTGCCCCGCACATGCTGGATCCCCAAGGCCACTCGTCTGTCGCCTCCCTGGCGGTGGTGGCCTTGGCCTCTCACTCTCTGGCAGCATCACCTGCCTAGCTTTCCTGAAGTGCTCTTGCCACTGGGACTGGCCCTTGGCCCCCAGCCTGCTCAGTCCCAGGCCCCCTGAGACGATGTCACCGGCCCTACAGCCCTGCCACTGTCCTGCTGCTCTGCGGGGAGGTCAGCCGCTTCTCCTCACCAGTCCTTGCCCCCCAAAACCTCATTCTTGCAGGGCAGCGAGGCAAGGCTCAGAGAGGGAAGGGACTCACCAGGCCTGGCAGACCACTGTTCTGAGCAGTGCGCGGCTGCCGGCTGCATCTCCCCTCCCCAGACCCTGGGGCGCACCCCTCTGCAGCTCCCCCTGTCCACCAGCCACCACAGCCCGAAACCAGAACTCACTGCGATGAGTGTCTGGCACTCCCTTCTTTCCTCTGCACCCTAGCTCAGGCCCGTCACACCCCATGCCAGTGCCTCCCCTGCCAGACTCCAGATTTCCAAGGTGATCCTTGGCCCACTCGAGCTTCCCTGAACCGCAGACCGCTTACCAGGTTACCCCAGTTTCTCCCAGGGCCCCCCATCCCGCCCCCCATCCCCTCCCTCTCCCCGCTCTCCAGCCCTAGCCTGGCCTTTTCTAACTGGGGCAGCCCCGCCCAGAATCCCCACCCTGCTCTGCCAGCCAATCGGCATGGGGACCCTCCTGGGGGGCGGGGAGGAGGGGGTGGCAGCCACAAGGCCCACCTCCTCCGGGGACCCTCCCCGCAGTCCCTCCCTGGAATTCTCCAGAGAACATCTTGTCTACAGCCCTCCTTCAGGGCCTGGCGCGGTCCCCGCTCCCCCAGGTCTCAGTCAGGCTCCCTCAGGATAGACCCTGTGCGCATGCCTACCCTGCCCTCAGGGGTCTCAGCCGGTGCCCCCAGGGGACTCAGACAGGACTCAGAGCCACCCCTTGCCACCAGACCACACATTCACCCTGCAGCCCCAGGAATCTGGGGGGATCCGTCTCATGGGGTGTGTGGGAGAGAAATGGGGGCTCAGGATGGACTGAGGGAACACCCAGGGGTCTTGGTGGGCCAAGCTGGGTGGCCGATTCCCAGCTCAAGTGCCGGTCGCAGCCACAGAGTCCGCAGGGCAGGCTCCCCACTGTCTTGGGGCCCCCCGGGACGCCGCACGTTCCCGTCCTCTGGTCTCAGCCTGCCCACCTGGCTCCACGGCCCGCGGGCGCACTCTAGCGACTGGCCCTCACCCGCCGGCGGCACCAACTCGGAGCAGCACAAAGGGGGCCTTGAGGCCGCACCCCAGCCCCCCACGGCCATCCTGTCTGTGCAGTGACTGCCTTGGCCTTATTAGGGGCACCTGGGGCCCTAGGGTCCATAGGGTTCACCCACCGAATCCAGGGGTGTTGGTGCCACTGGGGGAGGACACACAGGCAAGCTCACCAGGCATGATTGCCTCTTGGCCATGGCCTCAGGCAGACCCTCTCCTCCATGGACCCCATCAATTTTTGGGTGCCCCCTGCCAAACCTGACACCCCAGCCTTTGTCCTAGGTGAACTCCCAGTTTTCCATGGTGGATCCCCTTAGGCGGGGGTGGAGCCCCACATTTGGCCCTAAGTGTACCCCAGCCTTGTTGTCTTGGGTGGTGATGTGTGCCTCCACACCACCACCAGCTTCGTGCCATTGGGGGGGCCATCAACTTAGGGATCAGCACCCAATACCAAGGGTAGGACCCTAAAATCCTCCTGCGCTTGGCAAGGCAGCCCCCGGGACCCAGTGCTGCTGGGGTCTAGTGTGGTGGCTTCTCCTCGAGCTTGGACCCCCTGTGACCCAGGCTCCCCATCGTGTCCTCGTCACCCCAGGACCCGGGGCCCTCGATTCCCAAGCACCCCCTCTCGTCTCCTCAGCCTTGGTGGTGTGGGAGCGAGATCCACGAGCTTGGCTGGGATGGATTCGGCTCCCTCCGCACAGGGGTGGGGCAGACCCAGCGTGCTCCGTCGGGAATGCACCTCGGGCACGCAGAGCGCGGGGTGGGGAGCTGGGCCCTGGCCTCGGAGCACACTCACCCCCATCTTGAGCTACCTCCCGGGAGGCTGGGGAGCTGCCACACCCCACATAGGCAGCTGCGCTCCGCGATCAGCAGGACTTGCCGCGGCAGCACCAGGTGGCCGCGGCACGCCCAGATCTTTAGCATCTCAAACACCTGAATTGAATGGAGATGTTAATGGCTGGCCACCTGAGGTCTGCGTATCTCTGAGAGTTGCCTTCTCGATAAAAGGCTCAGGCTTCCCTGAACCCCAGACCCCTTCTTCCCTGGTTACCCCTGCCCCACACATGCAGGATCCCCAAGGCCACTCATCTGTCACCTCCCTGGTAGTGGTGGCCTTTAGTGGTGCCAGTGCACTGGGCTGGATGCATCATTTCCCAGGTTTTGGCAGCACACGCTGCCATCAACACGCCTGGGAGATGTGAGGCAAGTCCCTCCTGTGGTACTGAGGGGCTCACAGAGGGGTCCTGTGGACGTGGGACTGGGGATACTGTATGTGTCCTGGCATGCAGGGTGGCTTGGATGAGCACCGCACTGTGCTGATGACCCCTGTAGACCAGACCTGGGTGAACTGGATGAACTGACCCCCGCCTACACCAACCACCTTGAGCAGTGGTGCGTGAGCCTGCACTGCCACCTCACGCCCACTATTCTCTCTGCACCCACTGCCAACTCAGTACCATTCAGGAGGTGTATCCGGCTTGTGAGTCAGTATCTGATGCAATGAGGAAGACCCCGAAATTCTGATTCTCTCTGCAAGGCAGCCCCCAGGACCTTGTGCTGCTGGGGACCCTCTGGGAAGGTCTCCCTCTAAAAGTGACTCTAGGTCATCCCTTGAAAGGGGATCTCTCATTGCCCCAGACATTGCCTCTCATTTCCCAACTTCAGCCCCATGGCCTGGGGTGACTCAGATGGTGTGGCCTGGACAAGTGCCCCATCTCCCTGATGACCCCCCTGGACCAATGCGGTATCAGCCTGGGCGGACCCCAGCGCTGTCTTGGGCACTGATGTTTGAGCCTTCACTGCCACCTCGCGGCCACCGCTGTCTCCACATCCACCACTGACTGGGAACTGTTAGGGGGGTGCATCCAGCTCGGGGGTTGACACCTAATACCAAGGGTAGGACCCTAAAATCCTCCTGCGCTTGGCAAGGCAGCCCCCGGGACCCAGTGCTGCTGGGGTCTAGTGTGGTGGCTTCTCCTCGAGCTTGGACCCCCTGTGACCCAGGCTCCCCATCATGTCCTCGTCACCCCAGGACCCGGGGCCCTCGATTCCCAAGCACCCCCTCTCGTCTCCTCAGCCTTGGTGGTGTGGGAGCGAGATCCGCGAGCTTGGCTGGGATGGATTCGGCTCCCTCCGCACAGGGGTGGGGCAGACCCAGCGTGCTCCGTCGGGAATGCACCTCGGGCACGCAGAGCGCGGGGTGGGGAGCTGGGCCCTGGCCTCGGAGCACACTCACCCCCATTTTGAGCTACCTCCCGGGAGGCTGAGGAGCTGCCACACCCCACATAGGCGGCTGCGCTCCGCGATCAGCAGGACTTGCCGCGGCAGCACCAGGTGGCCACGGCACGCCCAGATCTTTAGCATCTCAAACACCTGAATTGAATGGAGATGTTAATGCCTGGCCACCTGAGGTCTGCATAGCTCTGAGAGTTGCCTTCTCGATAAAAGGCTCGTCAGAGTTTTGGGGTGGCTGCCTTTAGTGGTGCCGGTGCACTGGGCTGGATACGTCATGTCCCAGGTTTTGGCGGCACACGCTGCCATCATCACGCCTGGGAGATGTGAGGCGAGTCCCTCCCGTGGTGCTGAGGGGCTCCCAGGGGGGCCCTGTGGACGTGGGACTGGGGATATGCCCCATCCTGGTGTGTGGGGTGGCTCGGATGAGCATTGCACCATCCTGATAACCCCCGTGGACGCGAGGTATCAGCCTGGGCGGACCCGGGATGTCATGGGCGGACCCCATCCCAGTGTTAAGGCAGTGACATGTGAGTCTGTGCTGCCACCTTGTGGCCACTCCATACCCACCACTGACTGGGCACCAGCTTGGGGGTCAGACATGATGTTCAGCAGGGCAGCACCCAGGACCCGGTGCTGCTGGGCCCTCTGTGAGAAGGGTCTCCCTCTGGACTTGGGCTCCTGTCCCTGGACTTCTATCCCCTGGGCTTCCAGTCCTGTCCACCCCAAGGCACAGGGACCCCTTGTGCTCCTAAGTATCTGCTGTCACCTTCCCTTTGGCCTAGGTGACACAGGATCCAGATCAGTGTGCCATCCCTCTGGTTGGGCTTCCAGCAGCACATGGGCTCCTGACAGACCTAGGGTGCTCCCGGGAGCTATATCTCCCTGGAGGCTGGGGAGCTGCCACACCCCACATAGGCGGCTGCGCTCCGCGATCAGCAGGACTTGCCGCGCCGCAGCACCGGTGGCCGCGGCACGCCCAGATCTTTAGCATGTCAAACACCTGAATTGAATGGAGATGTTAATGCCTGGCCACCTGAGGTCTGCGTAGCTCTGAGAGTTGTCTTCTCAATAAAAGGGAACTGCTCCTCTGTGCACTCACCAGACACTGAGTCAGGACCTGGAAGGTCTCCTGGTATAGACCTTACTCTCTGCGTGAACGGGAACCTCTTTTATTCACTGATTCTGCTGGGTAAGGTTTGGAGGTATTTGCTGGAGAGCTGGGACCTCAGGCTGTTTGCATCTTAATGGAGCATTTGCATCTCTACAGGACAGAATGGAGGAGAAAGCTGCCGCTTCCCGGACCTGCAGGGAAAGCTGCACCCAGTGGGATGAGTTTTGGGGACCCCGGAGATTGGGCAGGGCTGGTCTGTGCTGGCTGCAGTAACAGTGGGTGGCCCACGTGTGGAGCAGCACCAGGACAGCTGGGCCAGTCCCGGGCCCTCGAGCCTGTAGATTGGGCCGGGCCAGGAGGTGGTTTGTACCAGAAAAAGCCTTTATCCCCGCACCCTTGCCAGCCAACCCTCCCTGCTATGCCGCGGGCGTCCCCACCTTGCTCGGTTTGCCCCAGCGTCTCACACCTCATCTGCCTCCGGCACCACCACATCCTAGCAGCGGGATGGGGAGCTCACTGGAGTGGCAGCCAGGAACCCTCCTGCGTGGAGCACGGTGGCCACCCAGGCCTCTGCCTGCCGAGGCTGGGGGAGGAGCTCGACCCAGCTGGCCCCTGCATCCTTTGCCTCTACCCTGGGCTGGGCTTCATAGGGCAGCTTGCTGCCAAGCCACAAAAAAAACAATAGTTGCCTGGATTGTGGCCACCATGCATGTGGCCTGGGGGCCCAGTGTGCACCTCCCAGCAGCTGGACAGGCACACACGAGCAGACTGCCCGTTCTTGAGATAATCAGTCACCTTGGAGAGCTGGGCCACCTCCCACCTTCTCCATCTGTCCTGCCAGCCCCAGGGCCACATCTGTCATCAGGACTCAGCCTCCCTCTGGGTACCTACCAGCTTCCCTCCTGGGAACCAGACTCATATCTGGGTACCAACTCCTCCCTACCCCACACCAGCCTCCCACTGGGTACCAGCCTCCAACAGGGGGTACCAGCATCTACCCGTGTACCAGCCCCCACCCTAGGAACCAGCCTCTCACCTGGGGACCACTCTACACCTGGGGACCAGCCTCTGCCCAGGTACCAGTTTCTCTCCAGGTATCAGCCTCCCACCCAGGTTCCTGCCTCCCACCTAGATACCAGCCTCTGCCCAGGTACCAGTTTCTCTCCAGGTATCAGCCTCCCACCCAGGTTCCTGCCTCCCACCTAGATACCAGCCTCCTATTTGAGAACCAGCCTCTCAGATACTAGCTTCCCACTGGGTACTAGCCTCCTACAGGGGTACCATCATCTCCCCCGGGTACCAGCCTCTGCCCCAGAAGCAGCCTCTGCCCAGGAACCAGCCTCTGACCTGAAACTAGCCTCCACCCAGGTACCAGCCTCCCCTGGTATGAACCTCCCCAATATATGTGGGGTGTTCATGTGTCCTTGCTGCCTCCTCACTGTGTTTGGCTTCCAGGATTGGATCTGGCCACTCTGGTGGTCCCACCTCTGGTCCTGGCAGTGCCTGTTAGCCCAGACACCATCCAGTCCCTCCCTCTCAGATCCCTGGTCTCCCTGGGAGACCTGAGCGCCTCCTGAGCCCTGGACAGCCCCTGCCCCTAGCTGGGATCGTGCCTGCCACCATGCGCTGTGCTGTGCCAGCCTGGGCTTCTTCCTCCAGGAGCCAGGAGCACCCCACGCGCAGTGGGCTGTTGGGAGCTGCCAGTGTAGCCACGAGAAGCCAGCTAGCCAGCCAAGCGCTCAGAGCCCTCAGGCCCAGCCCTGGTGGTCCAGGAAGTGGGCCTTAGCTCTGGCTCCAGTCCCGCCCACTGCAGCTGATTGCTGGCTGTCGCCTGACCCCAAGCCCAGCCAGCGCACACCTACCTGCGCTCTGCTGTCCGTGTGGGCGCCAGGGACCTGGGTGTCCAGCACCTCCGGGGGGGCCACCCTTATACTTCCTCGGCCCTGCTTAGGGACTCCTGTTTCTCAGCTGCCATGTGTTTGGGCCTGGTCCCTGGTGTCCTGCAGACCCACCCATGGCCCCCCCCCGTGCCCTCACTGTACACCAAGCCCACCTCCTTCCTGTGGGGACTCCAGTAGCACAACATTTCATGCCTGAAGTGTTGAGAGCTTTCCTGCAGCAAACCCAGACTTTCTGGTCTGACACCCCAAAGCTCAGTGCATGGGGGCCATCAACACACCCTTCTGCCTACCCTGCAGGAGGAACAGGTGGCCCCGAGCTGCAGCCCTCCTGGAACGGCCACCCCTGGGCCCACAGGGAGGGCCAGTGCCAAGAGGCCTGCAGTGGGGCCGAGGGGCAGCTGTTTGTTGGGGTGGGCCCCGAGGACGTCTGTTCCAGCCCCTATGCTGCACGCTACTAACCGCGCCCTCTCTGTTCCCTGCTCTTGATGTCACTAGGTGCTCTCTTGTTGCATTGCTGCATTTACCAGCCTCCCTTGCAGCAATGTATGGCTGTGCAACTGAATTCTGACCAAAGGGACATGGGCTTTGAGCTGTGTGGCTATTGTCACCCATCCAGAGCACGCCCCGCTTCCTGTCTGGCTGGCATGTGCACAGGTAGTAGGGCTGGGGGCCATCCTGGGCCCTGCCCCAGTCCCCTGCCTGTCCCGTTCCATCCCACAGCAGGACTGGAGCAGCAGAGCCAGCTTTCTTGCAGTCTGGGGGCTGTGGGTGGGATTGGCCCCTCCTGGGGGCCTGGGGGAGCCTCTGGTTTGGCCTCTCCCAGCCTCTGGCAGTGGCCCACACTCCTGGGTGTCCCCTCACCCCCACCTCCTGTATCTTGGGGTCCTCATGTGCTGACCCTCTCTGCGTCTCTGCTCTTCTTGTGAGGACACCGGCCCTATAGGATTAAGGGCCCTTGCTACTCCAGTAGGGCCTTATCAATGATCCGTCAACCACCCCGTTTCCAAATAGGGTCCATCATGAGGTATTGGGGGTTAGGGCTCCAGCATAGGAATTCGGGGGGGCACATGTCTCAGCCCATCACAGACCCCAGGTTGGGAACTGCATAGAGGTGGGGGAACAGAACAGAAGGTGGGCTGCCTGTGACAGTGAGCCTCATGGCTCGGCTGCCAAGATGTCAGCCCAGCCTGTTCATGGTCTACCCCTCCAACCAGGCCCTGTGGGCGCACAGTCATCGGGGACCGGCTGCAGGCCCTGGAGGAGCCCTGGGGGCCACGGCCCAGGGGCACCGAGTACTGACAGCACACAGGCGGGGCCACCTGGCTGGAGAGAGCCGGCTGTGCGAGGCAGGGCCTTTCTGGGTGTGACCATAGCCGCCCCGGGATGGGGATTCAGGCTTCACAGTAGGGCGACGGCTTCTTCCCTGACGGTCCCGCGCAGGACACGTGCCCACCGACACCAATCCCTGGTGCCTGGGAGTCAGTTCTCACATGGCCAGGGTATGTCCCCTCCTGGACCCCGGGCAGAGTGAGCTCGCCTGAGGCCCACGCCGAGCCTGGGGGTGAGGCAGGGGTCACAGGCACAGCCAGAGCCCACCACACCCTGAACGCAGCGCAGCCGCAGCCATGGACCCTGCTTCCCTTCCTGTGTGGATCTGGTTGACCCTGTCGCGCAAGGGTGCCACCTCTGTCGTGGGCTGCGTTGTGCCGCCAGTATTCCCATGCAGAAGCCCTGACCCCGGCACCCCAGGACATGGCTGCTCCTCACGGTGTGGCCTCCACGGGATACCGCAAGCCGGCTCTTCCCCACCAGACCCCGACAGGGCAGACGGGCCTTGGTCTGAGGCTGAGACATTTGTGGGGGCGCAGAGCATGCGCGAGACATCGCAGGAAGAGGGCGGCGCCATGGCCACCAGGGTGCGTGAGAGGGGGTGTCAGTGGCCCTGGCCGTGGGTCTGGTCACTGCACAGGTTTGTTGAGTGAATGAGTGAAAGCACTAGTTCCGGGGTGGGCGGGGATGGAGGAGTGCGGCCTGACTGCCCAGCAGCGGAGCGTGCTTCCCTGATTCGGAGTCCAAGAGGGAATGGGGCCTTCCCGATGCAGCCACAGAAACTGTTTCTGGCCCCTTCTAGAATCATCTGGAAAGTAATCCCTTAGAAAACAAATATTTTAGACAACACAGGCCCTCCAAGTGGGAGCCTGCACAGCTGGGCCAGAGGCACAGACACCCTCCCGCACCCCCAGATGTAAGCCCGCCGGACCCTTGCAGCCACATCTGTGGGGGATGCAGCCCTCAGCCAGGAAAGTGTCAGGGGCCCCAGCCACCTGCCCGGCCCCCGCTCCTGGGCCCCGTCCATTCCCCTGGGTGCCTCCCGCCACGGACAGGACATTCCTGGACGCTGAGGCTACGTGTCGGGTGTGGAGCTGGGAAGGCAGGGGTCACAGCCCCTCGCGGCTCACTGGGCGCCCCTCCTGCCCAGTCCTCCTCGCCCCTTGGGCTGATCTGGGAGATGGGGTGCTTGTCCTCTGGCCCCTCCAAAATCCACACCAGGGCCTGCCGTTCTGGCTTTCACCCCACTGAGGTTCCTCTCTGAGCAGTGCCACCACAGGCTGCCCCAGGAGTCCCCAGGCTCCGTGAGTGGCCTTCTGTGGTGAGGGCTCCCTCCCTCACCCCGTCTCTCCAGCCCTAGGTCCTGGGGGTGGCCACACTCAGCGCCTCTCGTCCCGTGAATCCCCACTCTGCCACCCCGCCTGCCCGTGAGCTCCCTGAAGACAGACCCAGATAAGGATGGTCCCCATTCGCAGAGCAGGGCTCCCCTCTCTGTCTGCCCCCTCTCCCCAGCTGGAAGGTGGGGACTCCCACATTCTCAGGAGCACAGAGCCCCAGGACGGCAGGGGCCTGGGCCCCGCAGACACTGGAGCACAGCTCCGCACATGGGCCACCCTCTCTGTTGCCCTGGGCAGTCGTGAACCCACCTGGGGCCTGGGCCAGGCTCAGACCCTCCCACCCACCAAGAGTCAGGGCAGCCAGGAGGCAGGGAGGACACAGTGTGTGGTGGGGGTCCTGAGGAGCGGGTGCTGGTGGCACAAGGCCCAGAGGGTCTCTGTCTGAAGGAGTTGTCCTTCCACTCCTCACACCCCACGGCCAATTCCAATCCCAAATCTTCCGCTGAGGCCATTTTTCCATCTGGGCTTTATTGATGGGCTGTGTGGAGGAAAGGTTGAGCTATCTTAACTCACTTCCTTCATCCAAGCGCGTGGGGGACAATCGGGGACAGCAAAAAGGGGGGCTGCTAGGGGTGGCAGAAAGGCCCCTGCTGCCCCCGGGGAGAGGCCCGGCCTTCCGCCATCCCTGGCCAGGCCCACCTGCTGGAATGCTGGCCTGCTGGGATGCTGGGGTCTGGATCCCCGAGGCAGGGGTGGGGCAGAGGGGACCACCTCTGCTCACGCAGCCCTCCAGGCCCCTCCCCACGGCCTGTGCTCACACCCCCCTCAGGCTAACCCACTTCCCACGCTGTGCTTCCAAGCGCTCGGCAGACTCCGTCCATCACCCCCGCTGAGGACATGCTTGCCGCTGTCACCCCACCCAGACCCCAGGGCCCTCCACCCCCATCCCTGGGCCTCACTAGCAGGGCAGTGGCCTCAACTTGAGCCCCTGGGGGAGATGGAGCTCTCACCACTGACCCTTCCCCTCACAGCCTGCACAGTCCGGGGCTTGGACTTGTGCCCCCCAGTGCAGGGTACAGTGACCTGGCTCCCGGGAACTAGCCCTCCCCCAGCCCTTCATCTCTTCTGTCTTCTGGGCACTTCCAAGCACCCCACTTCCCAGAGCTCTGCAGTGCCTCTGTCTCCCTTGCCTCTGTGCCTATGGTGGCCTCACCCATCTTTCATGGTGACGCTTCATGGAAGGGTGACTGTCATGGGCTGAATTGTCCCCCAAATTCACATGTTGGAGTCCTGACCCCCAGCACCTCAGAATGTGGCTGTATTTGGAGATGGGGCCTTTCAAGAGGGGGGTAAGGTAAATGACATCATACGGTGGCCCAGATCCCATAGGACTGGCATCCTTATCAGAAGAGGAGGTCAGGACACAGACACACAGGGGACGGCCACGTGAGGACACAGGGAGGGGACAGTGTCCACATGCCCAGGAGGCTCAGGGGAGCCAGCCCTGCCCACCTGGGTCTCGGCCTCCAGCCCCAGGACCAAGAGATGTTAATGTCTGTGGTTGGTGAGTGGGCAGCCTGAGCAAACTAAGAGTGACAGTCCTGCACTGCCTCAGTTTCCCCACCACCTCTTGGCCCACCTACTCAGTTTTCTTGGTATATCACCTGTCTTTCCTAGCAGGCTGGAATGGCCCCTTCGCAGGACTCACATCTCCACAGGCCCACCTGCCCTCTGTAGGGCCCCGGCCCACCCAGGTGCAGCACCCTTGAGCCTGCCTGACCCCCCACAACAGCTCTCCCTGGGGGAGAGGACACCCGGGGCTACCTTGCCTGCCGTGACCTTGCTGGGCCTGCTGGGCAGGTGACTGTACCGCCATCGGCTGGCAGCGCACATGCCAACCCAGGGCGCACATGCGACACACCTTCCAGTGCGGTCCTGGGCAGGCTGGGGGCCTTTGCGGGAGGCCCAGCCCTGTCTGGCAAGCTCCCTGGTGCATGGAGCCCCCGGCCACCGCAGGGAAGTCAGGTTCCCGCTCCAAGCAGCAAGCTGCTCCTCAGCCCTGGGGCCTGGGGAGAGGATGATACCCGGGGTGCTCCGTGCAGCCACAACTCTGGGAACCCATGTGGCCTCAGGCTGGGGGGCTGGGTAAGGAAGGGCTCTGGCAGGGACCCCATCCTGTGTGGCATCTGGGGTGGAGGGCTGGGGAAGGCACTGCCCTCAGGCCCTTCCAGGCCCGACAGGAGTTGGAGAGGCACCGCAGTGCGCCGGTCCAAGGACAGCACCTTAGAGGGACCCTCTCCCCACCCGTCAGGCCTGGAGCCCCCTTGACCAGCCTGGCAAAGCCTGGGTGTCGGAAGCAGTCTGAGGGGGTGTCCCTCCAGCTCTCCCCAGAGCCCACTCCGGTCCCCGGAGGACTCCAGGCCGCTCTTCTGGCTCAGGCCCCTCCCCCGCCCCAGCCTCCCTCTGCCCCCACCCCCACCTGCATCTCCCCGTGTCCTCTGGAACGCTGAGCCGTTTAGGGGGTCGTTGCATTCACCCCTTGCCCCTGCCTGCCCCCTCCTCCTGGGGGCCCCTCCTCTTCCTTTCTGCCCGGCCAGGGGTGGGCATCTGCGCCTGCCCTGGCCTGAGGCCTTTGGTGCCCAGGCGGTCGGGCCTTAAACCCGTGAGCAGGAGAAGCGACGAGCCCCTCCCTCCCCCTCCCATGCTGTTCCCCTGCCTGGCCTCTCATCATAAAACAAGGAATTTATTTTTCACATCAGCTTGTGGCAAACAGCCCCTCCCATCGCCCCTGCGCCAAGCAGCTCTCGGTTTATTTGGGGGCGGGGCAGGCAGGGGAGAGTGCCTGCTTTCTGTTGCTTCTGCAAGAAAAAGTGGGGCTGGCGTGGAGGCCCTGCTGCAGAAAGTCCCCGCCGGGCAGGGGCTTCACTTCCCTTTTGGGGGCTGCAGTTAAACAGAGGGCACCTGGGGCCCATGACCCTTACCCTCTGACATCTTTGAACTCAGGAGAGGCTTTGATGTCTTTACTGCCCACCCCAGTCACCACATCAGCCTCTCCCAAAGCAGCAGGCAGCTGACTGCGGCAGGCACTCGATGCCCCCCAGGAGTGGGGGCTCTGGGGTGTGGGGCCGCTGCAAGTTGCCTTTTGGGAACCCCCAGTTCCCCAGAAATTGGCTCCAAAATAACACCAAGCCAGGGACCATCTACCCCAGATTGGGCTGGAGCTCGACCACTTGCCACTCCCTCCTCGCTGCCTACCCATGCCCACTGTTCCTCCTGCCCACACCCAGTCCCCCAGGGGTCCTCTGCCCACCGTCCAGCGTCCTCGCTGGAGGGCCCACCTCCTCTCGGGACGTCTCAGAGGACACCCACCACAGGCCCCGCCTCAGCCCTGCTGGGGACCTCAGGCCACCCCGGTGCAGAGAGAGGCCATTTGGCCGCTGCCCACTGGCCCCACTACCTGTCATGGTGTGCCCTTGCTGACCTGACCCCTGCCCTTTGGACACAGAGAGAGGGTCACCCTTCTGCACCCTGGAGCCTGTGGACTATGTAAGCATGCAGTCCCCTGGGCAGGGGCCCCAGGGGGCAGAGGACAGCTAACAGCACTGTCCGGCTTCCCTGTATCCCTGTGCCCATCTGGGCCGGGTCTCAGGCCCCCTGCATCCCTGTGCCCACCTGACCAGATGCACAAGTGGGGCTGCATCCCCCGCCAGCCACGGGGTAGCCGTCTCGCATGAGTCCTGCGGTCCTGTTATGAATCCTATGGAACACGTTAATGAGCGGGAATAGGCATATGGCTTCTACCCCTGTGGCCCTGGCCTGGTGGGTCAGGGGTCCTCGCGGTGAGCCACTTGGGGGCTGTGACTGGTGGACATGGTCCTGAGACCTGAGGTGTGAAGCCTGGAAGCAGCCCTAAATCTCCCTGGCTCCTGGCCCGCCCTGGCCCACTCCGGCAGGGCCTCTCCAGGGGACTTCCAGGCTGCCCTGGTTTGGGGCATGAGCCTGGCGGGTGGGCAGAGGTTGGGGACAGAGCCCTACAGGCCCAGGGCCACCAGCATGGCCCCTGTCCCACCCCCGTGAGTCCAGCCTCCACCAGTTTTCTGAAGGGCATTATTATTAATATTATTACCGTCGCAGCAAAAACACCGCACTAAGCCTCAGGGAGGCCCAGCCTGGCAGGAAGCAGCCCTGCTCCAGGGAGACCTGCGCTGAGGCCGCTAAGCCTTTGAGGGGCAGTCAGCATGTGCAGGGAAGATGGCATGCCTATGGCCCATGGCTGGCACCGAGCAGGAGGCCCCCGGGGCAGGGAAGATGCAGACTGGGCCTGGGTGGGCTCGCCCTGGCATCTGGCTCCCCACCTCAACGCGTGAAGGGCCTGTGCCTCTGTGCTCCCCACCCGCTGCTCTGCACCTGCCCTCACCCATCGGACTGGCAGCGCCCTCACGCTCTGCTCTGGCCTGTCTCCTGGAGCCCTACCCCAGAGCTCAGCCGCTCTCCCCAGCCCAGGCAGGCCCTCTCCGTTCCTCGTTCAGTGGAATGGCAGTGCTTCCCTGGGCTCACCCTGGAGGGCCACGGGGATCACAGAGCCCCCAGGAGCCTGCGGGTCTGGTCTCAGGCCACCAGGACTGCCCCGGGCCGAGCAGACCAGCCACCCAACACAAAGACCCCTGCAGGTGTCCGCCGTGGGGCTGTCCCCCTGATTCAGCCCTGGGGGGCGGGCCGTGTTCCGTCCAGGACAGGAGGGAAGGCAGGCGGCACCTCCCTGCCCTAGAGTCTGACTCCAGTTCTGATTTCCAAGTCGGCTACTCCAGAGGATGGGGGCTGTAGACAGGTTGAGGAGAGGGGCCTAGGAGGCAGGTTCCTGGCCTCTGCTTTGACCTGGAGTGCAGAATGGGGCAAAGGAGACCCCTCTGGGGTGGGGGCCAGCTGGAGACCACCCTGCTTTCAGATGTGGGCCTTGGGGTTCTCCCTGGGGCCAGGACTGCCAGCAAAGGGAGGTGCAGGGAGGTGAAATGCAGTGAGGTAGGCGGCCTGGGCAGCATGGAGCCCTGTGTGCTTGGAAGGAGGCTTAGAAGAGGGAGACCCCTCAGGGATAATATCCCGATTCACAGGTCCTGGCCTCTGCCTCAGAAAGCTGGAGCATGGGGGGATCTCTGAGGGCCCCTGCCACCCTCCCCTAGGTACAGCCCCAGGGCCAGGGGCCCTGCCCTGCAGCTCAGCAAGCCCAGGAACCCCAGGAGCAGGACCAGGGTGAGTGTGGGGCCTGCGCGAGCCGGGCCCAGGCGTCGGGATTCCAGTCCAGCCAGGCTTTAGGTGGAGAGCCGCTGCAGCTCCCACCGGCTGGAGCCTTCTCTCCCTTGCCCTGTTTATGACTAATAAAAGGGGTTGTAAACCCTGTGTGTGTACAAAGTGCACCCTATAAATGGCTCCTGGTTAAAGTGACATTTGAAGTATGCCTCTCAGTGCTCTGGAGGGGCACGGCTGGTGGTGGGGTGGGGAGACCGAGGCTGGCCCACCCAGGGACCGCGACAGAGGGGCAGGCCCAGCCCCCACCCTGCAGGCATGACCACACCCAGGACTGATGGGGACTAGACCAGAAGCCCCCTTAGGCCAGCGACCTGGGAGAGGGGACAGGGAGAGAATGGGGCTCCCCCGTACCCCAGCACCCTTGTCCCAGACAGACACCCTTCCCGCACATAGTCCTCAGTACAAGAAGCCTGTAGGTGCCAAAGAGAAGCACTTTGCTCCAGCCAGAGCCCCCCACCAACCGTCAAGCTGGACAGGGGCAGGGGCGAGGGTGGGGCGGCAGAGGCAGGGGCTCGGGCCTCAGCCATGTCAGCTCCCTGGCAAAGCCCCAAGGAAAGCTCTGGGGATTGAACCTTGTTTTCCCTTCGCTCCAACCTGCTCTGTCTTGCCAGAGGTGGCCCTTGAAGGACACTGATCCCCTCTTAGGGTGAGTTTCCTACAAAGAGTCTTCTGTTGAGAGGAAGCACAATGGAATGCATTGTTGCCCAATCCCACCCATGGGGCCAGCAGGCACTGGCTGCACAGGGAGGGTGGCCAGTGGAAGAGACCCCAGCCCCTGAGTGCTGTTTGTGGAGTGTTCTGGCTGCTGGCTGTTGGCTGAGGGGCAGCCGGCCTCCTGCGGGCCAGATCTCTGTCCTCCCGTAACTAGAAATGCAGATTTCCCATTAATAAAGTTCTCGGGGAGAATTGCTGATTTCTGGTCTCTTCAGGAACGTCACATCTCAGAGACCGGTGATGTCCTCAGCCATTCCATGAAAACTGGAATTGGCTGCTTGGAAATGTGGCCTCCTGGGGTCCCCGGGAGAGAAGACACCCCACTTGCCGTGTTTGCCTGTCGCCGTGGGGTAAATGTTCCCTTCATGGTGGTTTTCAAGCCCCCAACAGATGTCCCCAAACACAGAGGGAGGGACACGGAGAGCCAGGAGCTAGCCGGCACCCTGCACTGGGGGCTCAGAAGTGGGCGAGTCCACCTCGGGTCTAAACTCTCAGGGGACAGTGTTTGTCCTGCCTGCTTCGCTCCCCTCCCCCACCCAGACCCTCAGTTCATTCCCCCACCCGCGACCTAGGCGGCCTTTCCTGCGTGGCCTCCAGCCCTCGAGACCGAGGGGCCCGACGTGCAGTGGTGGAGGTAGGGAGCCACCACAGGAGTTCACATTCTCTGTCCCTGGGAGGCGGACCCCTGGTCTTGTTCAGAGCCCCCCGGGCAGCTGGTGGGGCTGGGGCTGCCCTGAAATCACCTGCCTGGCAGTGGATTCTGCACTCAGTTGCTGTCACTTGTCCCCTCAGGACCCTGAGAACAAAACCACTCCCCGTGCATGGCCAGGCAATGCCGTGGGGCATCTGGGTGGGGGGCTGGGGCCCGGCGCCCTCTCACACCTCTCTCTGCCCACTGGGGCAGAGGTGGCTCCCCTCCTCTGGAGGGCACAGAGCGAGGGGACTCCAGGTGGCTGCAAGGGAGCCAGACTGAGCTGCTCAGGCCACCTGGGCTTTCTGGCCCTGGCCTTGCGAACGGGGGTCTGGGGTGCCCTAGGATGGTGCCCCTCCCTCTTGCCCATGTGGAGAGGGAATCTGAGGGGTGGCATGGCTGGGACCAGGGAGCGGCGGCCCACTCTGCTGACCACCTCATCTGCTGCAGGCCCCCCTGGTCCACGCTGGCTGGCTCCAGGTGGACAGGCCGGTCATGTGAGAGGTCACACCTGCTGCTCAATCCAGGCTTGCCCTCCGGACAGAGGCAGAAGCTCCGGATCCAAGCGTGCCGTTGGAGCAGAGCAGACGAGTTGCAGGAACATCCTAGATCTGCACTGTTCAGCCCCGGGGCCCTTGGAATGTGGCTCATGTAATTCTAATTCATCTTGACATAAATAGCCACGTGCAGCTGGAGACGTGCTGTTGGATTGAGAAGTCTCCAATGGTTGTCTTAGGAACAGGAGCAGAAGCAAGAAGTGGCCACGCCCACGTGGCTCCACCCCATCATTTAGGGTCGCTGAAGAAAATGCAGGATGCCTGGTTAAATCTGAATTTCAGGTAAACAACAGATGTTTTCCAGTGTGGATTTCTGCTGTGTAATATTCGGGACTCTACTGGGGATATACGTATGTGCTAAACAATTGTTTGTTCTTGACCTGAAATTCAAATTTTACCAACTGTCTCATATTTCTATTGGCTCACCTGGCCACCCTACAGGCTGCAAACGGGTCCTCCAGCGGACAGCCGGGTCTAGACTAATCGGAAGGCGAGCGTTCTGAGCAGCAGGTGGGGAGGCCACTGCTGGGCCTCCGGATGGCCCTTGAGGACAGTGAAGTCTTGGTCAAGCACATGGAAGCAGTGGACCTTTGCCCAGGGACCCTGCCATCCCCACCGCCCCATCTCTGCCTTGCTTTCCATCCTTCCCGCCAGACACTGGCCCTGCTGGTCCATGTCCACACGGCCAGCTCAAGGCAGGGAAGGGGAGCCTCGGCCTCCATTCCATGTGGCCACGTGGCGGGCTTGCTCAGGGTCCAGGCCCCTGACTCTGTTCATGCCCTTCCTGGGGTGGGCTGGCGGGCAGAAGGCCTGCTCCTCCAAGACTTCCCACGGTACAGAACCAGGCTGTCCAGTCCCAGGGGACAGCTCTGGCAAGCCCCTAGGTGGGGGTGGGGTTCTGGCTCTGTCCCAGCTCCCCCACTGGGTCCGTGCTGCGTCCCAGGAGGGCTGCTGCCTCTCCCCACTGTGTGACCTCTGTCTGAGGCTCTCCCTCCCCTCCCAGTGATCTGACCAGCCTCAGGGGTCTGTGGGGCAATGATGGAGGGAGCCCTGCAAGCTCTGAAGATCTATTCCTTCCTGACTGTGTTCACAAGAGCTGTAGATCTGGAAAGAGCCAGCACCTGTGCATGTGCGCTTGTGTGCGAATGCATATGCATGCATACAAGTGTGTGCATGTGCTTGTATGCAGATGTGTGTGCACACCCATGCGTGTTTCATGCATGCACACATGTTTGTACACGTGTGTGCGGGCGCAGGTGCACGTATGTGCATGTGTGCTCTCTGAGGGAAGCAAAGGGTGGGTCCAGAGAGCCTTGCAGGGAGAACCCTGTGTCTCCGTGGAGGGGCAGGACCAGGGCCACCCTTCCAGTGAGCAGGGCCCCATCCCCATGTGCCACCATTCTGAGCTGTGGCAAAAGCACGGGCCCTGGGTTCCTCAGCCGCTGGGTCTGAGGGCCTTAGTCCCGTCTGTGCTCTGGCAACTTGTACAGGGAGACAGGGGTGCTGGAGGGTGATGGGCTGCACCTGCAGATTAAAGTGTGCTGGAGGGCTAGCCTGGGGCCAGGCTACGGCCAAGACACAGCTGGGGCTTTCTGACCTGACCGGGGGACCGGGGGAGTCTGTGAGGGTCCCCAGCATCCCACGTCCCCATCCTGGCTTCAGGTGTGCTGGTGGGCAGCTCAAGAGTTTTGGGCACTGAGGGCCCCCAAGAGGGGCAGGTTAGGTGCACAATGCCAAGTCTGGATGACCTGCACGGCTGCCTCGTTGCCACCCTCCCCCGGGCTCCTGGGGGGTCCCAGCTGCAGCCTCCACCCTCGTCTAACATCTGACACTTGGTCCCTAGAAGCCCCGCCGGGGTCCGGCCCCCAGCCCAGCGCCGCCCCGGTGGAAGCATGAGAGCCTGTCTGTTCTAGCCTAGCCTCCTGCACCCGGGGTTCCTGAGCTCTGCTCCCTTCAGGTCTCCGTGCTGCAAATGTGCATCGTGTTTGGTTACATTTAACGGAGGTGGAGGCGAATTTCTCCTGAAACCACCCCACTGGCCCCAGACCAAGTGGGAAAGCAAGAAGGACATCAATCCTTCCCCTTCTGAAACAGGTTTTCTTTTTAAATTTTTTTCAAAGGAAAAATTCCAGGCTCCATTTTTCCTTCTGTGCCTTTTAGACGGGGACCCCTCCCAGGGCTGGACACCCCAGGCTGGGCTGCTGGCACTTTTAGGGGGCCTCCCTGCACCTACCCCTGGGCTGCTGCCCTTCCCTCCGAGGCAGCCTGGGGCCGTGAGTGGAGGTGCCCCCCACCGAGCTTCCCCCTGAGGTGCTGGTGCAGAAGCCCAAAGGTGGGAGTTGTGGGCCAGCAGCCTCGGGCAGGGTCGGGGGGGTGCTTGGATCTCTGCCTGCCCTGCTCATGTCCTCAGGGTGACAGGCTTCCTGCCCTGCCTGTGTAGACCACCTTTCCCAGAGCGGGGGCTCCGGCATCCAGCAAACCCACCAGGATGGAGGTTCAAGAGGCTGGGGGGCGGAAAGCCTCAGCCTCCCTGCACACAACCCACCCAGACACCTCCACACCGGCCCCCACCCCATTTGCGTGCCTGTGTAGTGCATCTCAGAGCTCCCCCAGGTCCAGCCCCACCCGGTCTCCTGGCTGGAAAGGGTGCCCTGCACCTGCTTTGGGTAGTGCCCAGGCTTTGGGTATGAGAGAGCTGGCAGCATTGTGTGGATCATCACCTGCCAGGGTGGGCATGAGCCTGCCTGCTTGCCTGCCTCCCTGCCCTAACATCCAGCCCCTGCCCCCTGGAGGGGCCAGTGCCACATGGGAGCCCACAGGAGACCTCAGGGAAACCTCCAGCACACCCCTTCCCTCCCCAGCTCAAGACCGTGGCCCCTGGCTTCAGGACCCCCTTCTTATCCCCATTGGCTGATGGGCTCCCTGCCCTCTCCTGGCAGGTGGCTGGCCTGGGGATCACAGGCTGGGGCTCCAGCAGCAGAGCCCATGCCCTGGCCCAGGAACCCAGTGGGCAGATGGCCCCAAACATTGGCCAACCAGCCAAGGGCCAGGTGCATGACTGCTTGGCCCCAGTGGGCAGGACAGGTCGGCCAATCTTGGCGCAGGTCCCTGCAGAGGGCACACTGTGCAGCTGCCCCGGGGACAGCCCAGGGACAGTGAGGAGAGAACACGCAGGCCGGGAGGGCTGTGGCTGGCATGGAGCTGGGACCTGGGACGGCGGCTTTGAGGGAAAGAGCTGTGAGTAGGGCAGCTGAGGAGGAGGGAGAGGTGGCCAGTCCGGCACCTGCACCAGAGATCGAGAGGCTCTGTTCCTGAGCCAGGTGGGGGCCAGTCCCACCCCCTACTGGACAGGTGGGGAAACTGAGGCCCAGAGAGGGAGACGGGTTTGCCCGAGGCACACACAGCACAAGGCCACATCGGTGCCCTGTGCTGTCCTTGAGGCTATGTCTGCTTTGGTTTCCCTGATAGGCATTTCTGGGCGAATGGGCTGGCACTGTGCTTGGGGCCTCCACGTCCCTCCCCAACCCGCTACGGGGTCAGGGCCCCTCAAGCTGCTGTTCCTGTGGGTGCCAGCAGAGCAGGAGTGGGCAGGGAGAGGGAGAGGCCGAGGGGTGATGCCCAGTGCAAACGCTGCCAAGCGTACCAGAAGTGCCTTTTGGAAGGAGCCGAGCTGCGCAGAGCGGGGACCCCTCTGCTCATCCAGACCAAACATGGGGAGCGGGAAGCTGTTGACAGAAACTTTAGCAAGTGAGACCCTGTGGGGGAAGGGCCTCCAGGAGGCGACCTGCACCAAGAGGGGCACAGTGCCCTTGCTGCGTGGAAACCCCGCCGTCTATGCTCAGTCAGGAGGGAAAGGAGGCCCGAGAGCTGCCAGGCACTCAGCCTTTTCCTCTCACAGACCCTGGGCAGAGGCACAAGGGGGCAGAGAGACAGGCAGGGCAGAGGACGGGGCCATCCAAAGGCCTGAGCCTGGGGGGTACCGCCAGTCCCCTGCCCAGGCACCCAGGTGTCCCTGAGGGCCACTTCAGGCCGCTTCTATTTCCAGCTTCAGGCTCACTTCTGTTCCCAAAGAGGCAGGGAGTGTGGGCACGAGGAACAGCCGGGCCTGCCAGGCGTTCCGAGACCCCAAAAATGGCATGAGCCCCTGAGGTGACAAGGGGGCGTGGAGGGCGGCAGCATGCTTGAGTTTCCTTGCTCAGCCTGCCCCTCCAGGAGCCCCCCACCGCCCTGCACTGGCCTTCAGGCCCAGGAGGGGAAGGGGTTGTGCTGGGCACAGAACACACGTGGGGCCAAGCGGGCATGGGGCGCGGGGGCCTCACCCCCTGCCCTTGAGGCCCAGCAAGCTCTGTGCAGAGCAGCTAGGGCCCCCCGCTCTGCTAAGCCAGGGGGCCCGGGCTCACCCCCACCCAGGGTAGCACCTGGCTCTGACGCCTGGGGGCTGGAGGAGGGCCAGTGGGAGTGTGCTCTGGCCAGCCTGCACCCTGCACCCTTGCTCTGGCACCTCATGCCCTGTCCTGCCCTCACCAGGGAACGTCCTCATGGTCCCGTTCTGCCATCTGTCTCTGCCCATCTCCCGGCTGCAAGTGGCACGCCCGCTGCTGGGGCCTGCCCAGCCCCGGCCGCCACCAGACACTGCTGCCAGCTCCCCACCCCTGCTCATGCCTTGGTGCGGGTGCTCGAGGAGGCTGAGGGCCTTTTTTGGGCCTGTCCACCACAGGGCACCTGAGCACACGTGGGTGACCGATCCCCACGGCCATCCTCACAGGCATGAGGGCCACTGGACAGTGGCTATTTCAGGCTGGGGGCTGGATCCTCTTCCTCTTCCCAGAGAGGGAGGGAACGTGGACACCCGCCCGACGGGCAACAGCCATGTGCTCTAAGACCCCAAAAAGGACAGTGAGGGCCGGGGTGGAGGGGTCAGCTCAGGCTGCATGGCTCGTGGGCTTCAGCAAGGGCAGTTTCAAAGTCCCCAGTGTCACTGCCTCCCTGCACCCGCATTCTGGGAAGGTCTGGGGCGTGAGCCCCTCTGGAGGGCACCCAAGCCCACATGGTGGGCAGACGGACAGCGGCGTTTAGGTACCCGCTGTGTGCACCTCCTCCCTGCCCCAGAGTCCAGCAGGCATTGAGCAGGCTCAGCCCCGTGACACCTCCTCGCGGTCCCCAGACCCTCTGGCAGCCGCCCTGGTTCCTGGTGCCCTGTCATGACGGCTTAGACCTGGGCTGGGCTCACCAGGTCTCAGAGGACAATGCGATCACCCACTTCTGCACCGAGCGGCCAGGGGGCTGGCCAGGAGAAGGCCCGGCCCGTGGGGGGCGGGGCCTCGGCAGCCTGCCCAGAATTCTGGGGAGGGGGCTGCTTCCACCCCAAAAACGTGACAGGCAGTCGGCGCGCAGCACTCACCGAGGCTCCGCGGGGCTGAATGACAATAAACGTGAGGCTCTCTGCCCTATGCAGCGTGCCCTCTCCTCCTCTGCCCTCTATGCCAGGCAAGGCCGAGCTGAGGGCCACAGGAGCTTGGCCATCAGCCTGTGGCCAGGAGGCTGCATTCCCCCTGCCCCCACCCCGGTCCAGAGCAGGTGCCCCTGGCTAGGGAGGCAGTAGGCAGAGGGCAGGGGGCTCGCTCTGAGTGCCAAGCCCAACAGAAGACTCCCTGGATGGCGCTTCCTGGGCACACTACACCTGCGAACATGCTTGTAGGCAGCCCATTCTCCCTCCAGGGAGCAGTGCACATGGGCACGTGTCTGCAGAGTACAAATGCTCCTTCAGGGCACAGGGGGCTGGCACGGGTACTTGCCAGGTGGCCAGGAGCATGGATACTCCAGAGACAGGTTACCCGGTCCCTGGCTTGAGCATCCTGAAACAGAGCTGGGGCTGCCCAGCCACGTCCAGGGTGGAACTCCTGCCAAGCCCCAGAGGTGCCCCAGCCCCAGGCACCTTCCCCCGCTCTGGCCACAACCCCCTTGAGGGTCTTCCCCACCTTGGGTGATGGGGACCGGGTGGCCCCCCTGAGCCAGTGGGCCATGGGACCAGCCTACTATTGTGCCCTGGGACTGGGGATGGCCAGTACAGCGGGGCCAGCTTCAGCTCAGCGCACAGAGGCTGGCGCTTTCAGTCTGACTACACGCCGTGAGCTGGACACAGAGGCTTCCCATCACCTGGGAGCGGTTGGGGGAGCTTCAGCCAGGGAGGAGGGCTCCAAAGCTTGGACAGGGGGCTTTGCAGGCCCTCAGAGCTCTGAGCTGGAGCCACGGAGTGCCCCGGATCGGGACCAGAGGAGCTCTAGCCGCAGGGAGCTTGGGGTCTCCCTGGGCGCAGCCATTCAGCTGAGCAGCCCAGTGCCGGCAGACAGGCAGTGTGCCCTCCTCAGAGGCAGACAGGGCTGAGGCTGGTGACCTAAGCCCAGCCTCAGCACGGGACAGGCTGGGGCCACAGAGCTGGCTGCCCACCCTCAGCCTGGCCTGCCCCAGGATTGGGGGGTGCTGGGTGCCCCCTGGGGGCTGCAGGGCACCCCCAGCCCCACTGTCCTCTTTGGGCTGACGTGAAGTTGGGTGTCACCCTCCTTGCTTTTCCAAATCCTCCCGGGGCCCCCTTGGCCCTCCCATTATCCCAGACGCAGGGCCCATCGCGAAGCTGTGGTGCAGGTTGAGGGGGAGGGCACTTTGTGGAGCTCTGACTACTTCGAGGACTTGATGGAGGATCCGATGGGGGCCTTTGCCTTGGGGGACATGCAGCTGTCACCACCCGATGTCCCCCCACAAGTCGCCTGCCTGGAGAAGGTGAGACCCAGGTGGCGATGGGGCAGGCAGGAGGTGGGGTTGGCTGAGCCCCAGGAGATGACTTTTGGCAGCGGGGAGCAGGGGCAGAGCCCCCCAGGAGTCCTTCCTCCGGGGTGTCAGCCCCAGCAGGGTGCTGAGCCAGCTCCAGCCTCCACCCGTCCGGGTCTCCACTCCTCAGTCTGTGTGGGCAGATGGGCAGCCCCGGGTGTCCCAGAACGGGCATCGGAGGCCAGGAGAGGAGGGGGGCATTAGCACAGAGGTCTGGAGGCTGCGGTGTGAGGCCGGGCCACCTGGCTGCCTGAGCCCGGGAGCCCGGGAATGTGTGGTGCCCAGATAGGTCCCTGCTGGGAAGTGACTGCCTTGCCAAAGGGCCGGGGCCAGAGCGTCTGCCCGGTGGCTGCTCAGTGGCCCCTGTGCCAGCAGCTGGGCCCCAAGCCAGGGCGTGCCAACCCACATCCACTGAGATGTGCCCCTGAAACACAGTGTCAATAACACAGCATCTGAAGGGCCCAGAGGTGGAGGTTCTGGGAAGTCTGGGGTCCTCCTGTGAAATAACACATGCCTGGGAGCCCTGTGTGCGGTGGGCACAGGGGCTTATCAGCCAGGTCTTAGAGTGGCCTCCTGGCCTTGGAGGGCCCCGGCTCGGCATGCAGTTGGTGGGGAGCAGTGTGGGTCTCTGGGGCTTTGCTTTGGACAGAGGGACCAGGAATCCTTTTGGGACCAAGAAGCCCTGGCCATGAGTCCACTGGGGGCTGGGGGGCAGGGGACTTGGGACTGCGGACCGCAGCGCTGCAGCCTGGAGTGATGAACGGCTTCCGCAGGAGACAGGAAGCCCTGCGGGACCTCCTTGGCCCCTGAATCCCACCGTGTTGACTCTGAGGCCCACTCGGGCCTCACATAGGGCGGCTTTGTGGATGGGGCCGTGATTTATGAGGTGCCACTCCCGGTGGGGACTGTACATGCTGACCTGGCAGCGGGGGCACCAGGGGTGTCTCAGAGGCCTTGCCAGCCAGGTGGGAAGCTCAGTGTTGGCACAAGGGCAGCGGCCTGGGGGGCTGAGCTCAGAGGCGAACAACCTTGCCGGCTCCGAGCTCACTGCTCCGTGACCTCTGGGTGAGGGTCCTTGGGTGACCACTGCCTTGAGGTCCAAGCAGGTGGCTGGCCTTGTCAGGCCCTACACGTGGGACACGTTCTTTCTCAGCTCAGTCCTCCAAGCCCAGGGGACAGGAGGAGTGTGGGGAGGAGCTCTGCCCCTCTTTGGGGGCTTCCTGCCCCTCCAGCCCCAGCCCAGGCAGAGCCCATAGCCGGGAAGCTTTGAGGGTGGCCCCCACAGCCTTGTTCATCTGCACCAGCAGCCTGCCCTGCCAGGCCCAGCACACTGTGCTTGGGAACTCTCACCCCACAGCCCAAGCCCCTGGGAAGCAGGCCTCACTTCTCCGGGCACATTTTGGGGTGGAGGGTTCCCTCTTGTCCCTCCTCTAGGAAGCCCTCCTGGTCCTTCTGGCCCTAGAATGTGCCCCATGCTGGCCTCTGCCCCCCAGGAGGAGCCACAGCTCCAGGCTCTTGGTGCCCACCTCCTGGCCAAAGCCAGCCCGCCAGCCAGGCCCCAAGAAGAAGGTGTGAAGCCCCCTTTAGTCTGGGCCTGCTGGTTTACCAGGGGTTCATAGTGTGGGCTCCCGAGACTGCCTGGGTCCCCCAAGCAATGCCCTTCCAAGCTGGAGAAGAAAGAGGCTCTTCTCTCCTGGGCCACGGCTGGGGTCCGGGTAGGCTGGCCGCCTGCGCCCTTGACTGCCTGGAGCCCTGAGTTCCTGGCAGGAGGAAGTGAGCAGGGCAGGCCCAGGGTCCCCTGGACTCCCAGCCCGGAGCTCTCTCTGACTGCTCTTGCTAAGAAATCCCTCAAAACCTTTTGCAAGGTGAAGAGGCCAGGCCGGGCTAGGTGGGCCAGACCTCCTCCAGGCCGTGGTTGGTAGGAGAGGTTGCTGTGGAGAAGGAGGGGTGCCTTTGGCTCTAGGCCAGAACCCATGGGACTCTCCCGGGGTGCCTCACCCCGGCTCTGGGCACTGGGGCTCCCCTACCCCCCAGCTCAGCCTAGGGCTAGAGGACAAGGTGATGGCGGGGAGCTAGCCTGCCTCCCACATGTATGTGCGCCCCCCGAGCCTCAGGCCAGCCTGCAGGGCCAGGGGACACCAGGAGTGGGTCCGAGAGGAACTGCCTCCACCGCAGTCTGGTTAGACCCTTCCCACCAGGGCCAGGCAGCCACTGTGAAGCCCCAGGAAGGGGCAGGGGGCGCTGGGGGAGCCCCAGACAGCTGAGGAACTCCTGCCCACTCCCCCGTCGGGGTCTGCGCCCTGTGCCCCGGTCTGGGACCCCGCCATGCCGAGGGGTGTGTAGGGCTCCAGGACACGGGCTCTCCCTCCAGCTGGCTGCCCAGAGCACCCCACCTCCTCTCATTCCGGCACCTCCCGAATTCTTTCTCCAACCCATCCTCCCCAGCTCCCCACACAGGCTGCCGGCACACCCAGCCTGGGCCTCCCCGACCACGGGTGGCTCCCAGTGCCCCCACTGCCTCCTGCGACAGGCCAGCAGGGTCCCTGCTGCTGGGGACCAGTGGATAGGGGCGCCTCCCTGTTTTCTCAGAATGTGAGACTCATCAAACCCCCTCCTGGCAGGCGGGCGGGGCGCCCAGGGAGACCCCAGAGAGCACCAGGAAGGAGAATTAGGGGGCCAGGCAGGCGGGTGGGGAGCCCAGGACTCTCAGACTCAGGGCTGAGGTGCCCTCTTGCCAGGCCCACACCTTGAAGACGCCCTTGGCCAAGACCCCAACTCCCCAGAAGCTGCAGGGGGGCAGATGGGGCTGAGAGGAGCAGGTCCTGGGCCCAGATCCCCGAGGGAGGCACTGCCCCCCCACCCCCAGTGGGGGGTGTGGTGCTGGTGGAGGGTCCCCACCCACGTCGCAGGTGGGGTGCTGGCCTTAGGCCCCAACCCCTCCGTGTGGAGCCATCTGGGGAGGCCAGCGCGGGGAGCCTGAAGCCCTGCGTGCTGTCCCCCGAGGCTCTGGGAGAGCTGGGGGGCAGGAGGCTGGGAAGGGGGGGCTCTGCTCTGGCATTTCCTCTCTCTCAGCCTTGCCGACTTCCTGCTGTGGCCAGGCTGCCCTGTGCCCTCCGCACCCTGAGGGCTCCCACGTGTCCTGGGGGTGTCACCCCGCCTGCCTTCCCTGCGCACTTAGCCACCCCTCCTGTGGGCACACACCCCAGGCCTCACCCCCCGGCCTGCCCAGCCTGAGGGCCAGCATGTCAAGGACTCTGGTTGGAGTCCCATGTGAGGCCCTGGGGCCTGCTCGGTCCTCAAGACCCCCGGGGCTGCCAAAGCCTTGCAGGATGCACAAGGGGCAGGGACCTGGGGGTGCTCCTGGCCTCTAGTCAGGGGTCTTCTTGGAGCAGCGGTGGGGGAGGTGCCTCCCTGCAAACACCGCCCCAGAGGCCCCACTGTGCTCCATTAGCCGAGGTTCAGAGATGCCCTGGGGGCCGCTGCTCCAGGCCACCCAAGGCAGGCCAGGCCTGTGCACTTTGATGAGAGAGGCGCCTCTAGTCTGAGGGCATTCCAGGGTCACCAAGGGGAGGGTCTGGGGCATGGGGACCCTGCAGTGCCGAGGGGTGTGCTGGGCGGATGCCTCAGGCTCCAGCCCAGTGGGGTCCCTTCTCACCAGGGTTCAAGCTCGGAGATGGGGTCGGCACCAGCTGGCAGCCCCAGGAGGTCCCCCTTGACAGGCAGGCAGGGGCCCAAGGAGCAGACTCCTGGGTGGGCCGGGGCCCTGGTCTGCTAATGGCTTATTGTCCAGGTCACCCCAGCTTAGCCGAGACCTCGGTCCGGCCCAGCAGCTCTGGCGGGGAAGCGGCCAGCCCTGGGTTTCGGGGGAGGCGGCAGCTCCTGGAAGTTGAGCTGGGCCTGGAGGGCAGATGAGGCCTGAGGCAGCAGAGGAGGCGGCAGCCACATGGGCAGCTCCAGCTGTGCGCCTAAGCAAGTCCCCAGATGTGACCCTGGAGAGGTGTGCAGGTGGGCAGGGCACCCTGCTACCCCCTGGTCCTGCCATCCCAGCAGACCTGGGCTGCGGGGGAGTGTCAGAGCCCGTGGGAAGGCCACTCAGTGCCTCTGGAGCATGGGTACTTGGGGGTGACCTCCCTGACCTTGAGAGGAGCTGCGAGTGACCCTCCAGGGTGCCACTGCTGAGCCCCCAACTGTGGCAGGCTGGCCTGTAGCCCAGGACTGGCTGCACCTTCTGCCCTCTCCTGCCACCAGGGGCAGGCAGGCAGAGCCTCAGGGCAGGCATCCTGGAGGCCGTCCCGTGGAGGTGGGCCTGGGCGACGAGGGAGGGTGGAAGGACCCCAGAAGGCTGCCTGTGCAGTGCAGAGCAGCCCTCCCCCACCATCCCGGGGTCCTTGGGCTGCCGGGGAGGGACCAGGAGGAAGACACAGGGTGTCCACAGCCTGCACCAGCCTTACCCAGAGGCCACCGGCCGGTGACTGGTGGAGCTTGGCCGCACCAGTGAGGCCAGGAAGGGGAGGCAGGTGGCAGAGGGGTGGGCTGGAGGAGGGGAGAGGAGGGCAGGGGCCGCCTGCCCGGTGGAGACCAGGGCTGCCAACACTCCAGCCCAGCCCGCTCTGCCCGACGCCCACCGTGAACCCATTCCTCCTGGGGACAGGCTGCCCCTCGCACCTGTGAGGGCTGTGGTCCCACCTCCCATCGCACCCAGACTTCTCTTTCCAGGAGGAAGGGGGAAGCCAGAGAGTCAGGAAACCAGCTGCTGGAGCCCCAGAAGTGACTCCCCAGACCTTGCCCTGGGCCTCCTGGGCAGTGACCCTGGCATGGTCGCGGATAGGATGGGAGAGCGGCCCTGTGTCCTGAGCCTTCCCTGAAGTCAGCAGGGCGGGGGTTCACACCCACTGGCCCGTGGGGAAGCTGAGGCCCAGCGGGTTCAAGGACAGACCTGCATGGGAGCCCCCAGCACCCCTCAGGGGTGGCAACGTGGGCTGTGGGTGGGGGGGCTGGTCAGCCCAGGCAGGGTGGGCTTCGAGTCCTTGCCCCACATGCCCCCAGGGACCTCGTGGAGCTGAGGGGGAGGCCTCTTCACAGTGTGCTTGCCGACGGGGCTCTCCCGCTGGGCAGCCAAGGGGCAGAGGCCTCGCCGTGCTGCTGAGGGGCTCTGGCCTGCGGGGGCCTTGTGTGGAGCCTTGCCTGGAATAGAGCTGGCTCCTGGTCACCACCCAGCACCCACTGGTCTCCCTCCCAGCTGGAAGCCTCTGGAGGCCCAGCACCCACTCCCTCGCACACATGCTCAGCCTTTGGCCCCACAGCTACTCGGCTGGGGTCCCCACCAGCTCAGGGACTCTCCCAGCATCCTCTCTGTCCCCTCAGGGCCCCTCCCGCCCTGGCTGCCCAGAACCTGTGGCTGCTAGAACCGCCCACTGCAGGACACGCAGGCCGCAGCCCAACCCCGATCCGCTCCTCTGGGCTGTGCACACGGCGCCCTGGCTGCAGAGACAAACTGAGGAAGGCCCTCCCGCCCCCACCCAGCCAGCCCCCAGCAGCAGGAAGGCAGAGAGCCTGTTTGCACATCTCTTCCCCAGTCCCCACGCCACGTCTGAGCCAGGCCTGGGGAGGAGGACAGAGAGCCCTTCTCCAGGGAGGGGCACGCAGCTGGGGGGCTCAGGGCGCATGGCCACCCTCCTCAAGGGAGTCACACCTCCGTGGAATCCAGGCCTCTCCCAGCCTGGCCTGGGGGCTAGCCACCCTTCCGACCGCCTTAACCTTCTCGGAAAGCACAGTCTGAGCTGGGAGGGGCTCCGTGGGTGGGTATCCAAGGCGACCCTTCTGGTGAGCGGGGGGGACCCCGAGAGGGGAGGGCGCGTGTGCCCTCTGCTACCCCAGGGCCTCCAGCCGCCCACGCTTGGGGAGACCACATGTCCTGTCTTCTTCCTGGGGCTCGGGGAGATGTCTGTGCCCAGCCCCCCAGCCAGACTCGGCCCTTTGTCTGAGGCCCTCGTCCTGACCCACAGTCAGGGTCCTTCGCTTCTCAGAAGCCTGCTGCTCTCTGGGTCTGCAGGCTGCCCAGCTCCTAAGCTCTCAGGGTGCTTCTTGCAGCTCTTTGGGACCTAAGGCTCTTGTGAACCCCCAAAACCAGGACTGGCCTGCTGAGTCTCTGAGCCACACCCCATGCCCCTGGGTCTATGGAACGAGCTCCCTGGGACCCAGGGCCTCAGGGCACAGTCCTGTCCCCAGCCAGGGTGGATTGGCCAGCAGGCTGGGCAGCCCCTCCCTGGGATGTCCCTACCAGGAGGCCAGGAGTGGGGGGAGGCTGCAGCGGGGGGCTGGGGGGGCCTGTGCCTCCCCGCCCGCCTCCTCTTATCAGTGCTGGTATTAGACTGGGCCTGCAGGCTTGTGGGCGGGCGCCTGCCGCTGAGTTGGGGTCTGAGGAGGGCCCAGCCTCCTGGGAGACCCGTCCAGTGGGCCCCAGCTTAGGGGTTCAGGCACCGAGTGTTGTGGGCCCCAAGTTCTGCTTCCCGGGAGGGCAGGAGCAGGGCTATGTCCCCCAAAACCTTCAGCAAGTGTGAGAGCCAGGGGCAGGCGGTAGGGCCCGGCCTGTGGCTGCAGTTAGGACCCGCCCAGGCCAGATCTGGGGCTCCCTCTGGGCCTCAGTGGCAGGTCTGCTGGGCCCAGGAGTGGAGGGGCCTCTGCTAGGGTGAGGGTCCCGGGCATGGGGAAGGGAAAGGGGGCAGGGTCTCACCCAGTAAGACCACCGTCTTCTCAGGCTGCTGGACAGCCTGTGCAGAGGATGTGGAAGGAAGGGCCTGACATAGGGGGTGGCGGGAAGGGGTCTGGGGTCGTTTCCCACCTGTAGCCCCCCAAAAGCCCCTGCTCGGAGGCCAAAGTGGGTGTCATAATGTCCCCTGACCTCACGGGGGCGCAGGAGACAACAAGATTTCAGTAGTTCAAAGGGAAGGTCATTTGTGGCTGGAAACTTGTGGGCTGAGCTAGCTTATGGGGGGGTCCCCCAGCAATCTCCCCAAGATGAGCCCTGCCCGCCCCTTCTAGCCCACCCTCCACTGCTCCCCAAGCCTGGGACTTCCCGATAAGCGTCCCCCCAAGCGGGCTTGCCTCTGCTGCACAGTCTGCCCCTGGGCTTTCGCCTCCCTTCTTCCTCCCTCCCTCAAACCAGGGCGGGTGTGGGGGGACTGCAGTGAGCCGCCAGGCCCCACCCTGGGATGATCTGGGGACCCAGACCCACTCCCCGGCCAGTCTGTTCATCTAGGGGTGAGGCTCCAGGGGCGCCCTGGGTGGAGTTTGGAGGGCAGAAAGGCGGGACTGGCAGCTCTGAGAAAGGCCTGGGAGGGGCTGCGGCGTCTGCAGGCTGGGTGCGGAGGGCCCAGGGCTGGGGTGGGGTGGGCTGGCATGACCCAGGGGCAAATGGGGCAGGCACAGGCGGGGTGGCAGCCCTGGGGCAGAGCAGGGAGGGGGTTCCAGGGATGGTCGGGAGGTGGGTAGCGGAGGGCAGGAGTCCAGGGGTTCCCAGAGAAGCAGCCAGCGTACTGATGGCCCTTCAGAAGAGGCGAAGGGTAGCTGTCCTCCAGTCGGTGGCTGACAGGTGCCAGGAAGAGGGACAAAAATGGAACCTTCTCCTCCAGGTATGGGGAGCCATGGAAGGTTGCTTTGGAAAGGCAGGGACAAAATCAGACACAGGGAGGCCAGCTAAAGGAACTTCAAGGGCTTGGACAGATAGGGTTGGCCTGAGGGCCCGCCGCCTCGGCCTCGGAGGCCTCTCACCAGCCCCACTCAACCCCCTCAGCATGTCCCAGGTCCGTCCTAAAGCACGTGGTGCCCAGCTGTCCCAGCCGAGTGGAGAGTGGAATCTGCCTGGCACCCACCCTGCTGCCCTGCTCCCCACACTCCCCCCCCCCAATGAAGAGGTGCAGCAAAGGGCGACTGAGGCCTGGGGGACTCCCACTGGCCACTGCTGGGCCAGGCCCCACACCCAGATCTCCAGAGCACCGCTGGGCCTCAGTCTTCCCCCGGGCCAGGGAGTGCCCCCTGCACCCATCACACCCTTCCTCTCCCAGGCCCCAGTTTCCCCATTTGCTGTCAGCTCCTGGGCAGCTGAGAGGTGTGGTCCTGCGGTCTTGGCACTGCATGGAACTGAGAAGCCCCTAGGAGGGCATGCCTGGGGGGATGGAGGGGATGGGGAGAAGGGCCTGCCACCCGCACAGGGCCCCACGAGCCCCAGACCCCAGCTGTCAGTCTTCATGGATAGGCAGGTGGCTCAGGCCTGGTCCTGTGACGCACAGTGAAGATGACTGTGGGGTCCCAGCCCCTTCCCTGCAGGAGAGGGTCACCAGGTGGGGGCTGGGGGCTGGGGCACAGGGAAGGGGGTGGGAGGGGCCTGGCAGGTGTGGGTGAGCAGCCTGTCCAGTGGCCTTGCTGGCCAGAAGTAGGACCAGGAGGGGGCCTTTTCGTGGAAAAAGAGATCAAACGCTGCCTTATCACATTTGTTTGTGTCTAACCTTTGCTTCCTCGCTTGTGCAACGCCCCCCTGCAGCCTTCACCTCTGCCTGTGGGGGCAGCTCTCAGGAGTCTCTGGCACCCTGCCCAGCGCTGGCAGCAGAGGGGCATGAGCCCTGGGGCTATGGGGAGGGAGGGAGGGCCACCTGCCCTGTCAATCAGCGGGCTTCTCAGCGGCGGAGGAGGGCGTGCAGAGGGCACGGGAAGGGCCCTTCCTCCCCTGCATCCCCTCCCAGGGATCTCTTTGCAGGCTTAGCTGTTGGGCCAGGCTGGGTGGGGAGGTACCCCGAGGCAGAGCCCTGTGGACCTCACAAGTCTGGGTGTGTTTCCGGGGGTTTTAGGAGGGGCTGTGAGGGCCCTCCATTTGTTTCCTAAGCAGGAGCTTTGAGTTCCTACATTAGCAAAGCTTCCTAGACAGGAATTGGCTCATAAAAACCGCCCAGAGGCTCTGGAAGCCAGATATGGGGAGGCCTAAGGTGGGGGAGAGGGTGGCGTGGGGGTAGAGGCTGAGAGAGAGGGGAGGCTCCAGTCAGTGGAAGGGGGACCCAGGTCTGGGAAAGGCCCAGGGACAGGAGCGGCCCAGGGACAGGAGAGGCCCAGGGACAGGAGAGGCCCAGTAGGGGAGACTTGTTGAGTTGTAGGAGTTTTTTATGCATTGTGGCCTGTATCAGACACATGATTTGCAACTATTTTACCCCATTACACAGGTTCCTCCTCCATTTCTGATGATCTGTTAACAGAAATGCCCCCACGGACCCCGGGGCAAGCAGTAAATGCACACTGCTGTCCAATCTGTGCGAACGTGACCTGTGGCTGACCCCTTCTCCAGCCGGCTTTGCCCCAAGTGTGCCTGCCAAACTGGGAGTCATGCCCCACACACCTGGGCTTTAGCAGAGGCACCGTGTCTGGCGCATCAGCTGGGACTGGGGACACGTGGGACCGAGCCTGTGGTCATCAAAGACCACTCCCCAGGATCCATCCAGTTTCCACAGGGGCCAGACCAGTGAACGAAATGGGGATGGACTGGCATCACCAGGGACCGACCGGTGGCCCGAATCTGCCATGCCCACCAGGATGGGACATGCTTCTGATTCACTCTCGTCACCAAGGGAAGCTTTGGGGCATCCAGTGAACCTTCCCCACTTGACCTAAGACAGTCTGTACCCCACAGGACCCAACTGTTTGGGAATACTCGGCCGAGAATCTCCATGCCGATTATCTATTCAGGGATCATAAATATGACCAGTGCGCGGGTCCGTGAACCCGGTGGCCCAGGATAAGCTGGACTCTGGCCAGACCCCATTTATTCCTTGACCCTAGAGGCCGCCTGTCCAACAGAGGACCTACAGTAACTCCGGGTTTCAGGCATCAGTGCCAACTCGTACCCTGCATCCACCAGCCCATAGACCGTGGGGCTCCCTCCCTCTAGTGCACAGCCACTGGAGTGTGTAGCCATGGTTACTGTCAGGGAACAACAGGGGAGCCCAGCAGCGGTACTCGCCCGTGCAGGGCAGGACCCTCCCCTGTCCCAGCAGCCGATTCTGGGTCAGAAAGGAAACCCCAAGGCCCAGGACAGGCGTAGGCTTTCTCCCAGGACGATCGCTTCCACCTCTTTTGCATCCTAGTTTCTCAGTCTCTCAGAGGTGAACACATCCTTCGTGCCCCATGGTGCCCCAGGCCCCTCTGGCCCCTTCGCCCTCCCCTCCCACCCCAACCGCTGACCTCCTCACCGTGCGTTTTCTAGAGTTCCTATGCATGGAAGCACTGTTTGCCCTCTGGCTGCCTTGGGCCTCAGCATCCTCGTTTCGAGATGCATCCACGCTGTCCGGTGTGCCTTCTACTGCAGAGTGGTCGCTGTTGCATGGATATACCCCGTTCGGCTTATCTGTTCATCTGCTGATGGACATTTTGGTTGTTTCTAGCTTGGGTTGCTACCAAAAAAAGGGACTATGAACCTCCATGTATGGGTCTTTCTATGTGCATATCTTTTTTCCTCCTGGGCAAATACCTAAGTGTAGGATGGCTGGGTCAGATGGTAGGTATATGTTTGACTTTTTTAAGAAACTGCCCTACTGTTTTCCAAAGTGGTCCTACCACCTGCATCCCCATTGGCCGTGTATGAACGTTCCGGGCCCTCCACATCCTTGCCTGCACTGTGAACAGTCTTAAATGGAAGATGTACTTATTTTTCATCCGTATATCATCTTTGCTAAAGTGTCTGTACAAATGTTTTACCCATTTTTAATTTGAATTGTTTATTTTCCTACTGCTGAATTTGGGGAGTTTTGTGTATCTTCTGGATACAAGCCCTTTACCAGACGTACAGTTTGCAAAGATCTTTTCTGTGGCCTGACTTCAGTCTCTCTTTTTTTAATTGAGGTATAATTGACATGTAACATTATATTAGTTTCAGTTGTACAAAATAATGATCAATATTTGTATATATTGCAAACAATCACCACGATAAGTCTAGGCAACATCTGTCACCATACATAGTTTTAATTTGTTTCTTATGAGAACTTTTAAGATCTACTCTCTTAGCAACTTACAAATAAATATACCATACACTGTCATTAAATATAGTCACAATACTGTGTATTGCACCCCCAGGACTGATTTGTCTTCTAACTGAAAGTTCATACCTTTGGATGCCCTTCACCTATCTCACCCACCCTCCACCCCCACCTCTGGCAGCCAGTTTGTTACCTGTATCTAAGAGTTCAGTGTTGTCTTTGTTTTTGTTTTTAAGATTCCATATATAAGTGATACCATATAGTATCTTTCTCTGCCTGACTTGTTTCACTTAGCCCAATGCCCTCAAGTTCCCTCCAAGTTGTCACAAATGGCAGTATTTCCTTTTTTATGGCTGAATAATATTCCATTGTGTGTCTGTACCACATCTTCTTTATCCATTCGTCCATCCATGGACAAGGTCGCTTCTGTATCTGGGCAGCTGTAAATAATATAATGAACAAGGGAGTGCAGATACCTTTTTGAGTTAGTGTTTTCGTTTCCTTTGGGTAAATACCCAGAAATGGCATTGCTGGATCACATGGTAGTTCTATTTTTCATTTTTTGAGGACTGTCCACTGTTTTCCACTGATGTACATCCCCACCCACAGGGCACAAGGCTCCCTTTGCTCCAAGTCCTTGCCAACGCTCAGTATTTCTTGTCTCTTTGATGACAGCCATTCCAACAGGTGTGAGGCGGTACCTCCCTGGGGCTTGGAGTTGCATTTCCCTGGTGAGGAGTGATGTGGAGCATCTTTTCATGTGTCTTTTGACCATCTGTGTCTTCTTTGGAGAAATGTCTATTCAGCATCTCTGGCCATTTTTTAATGAAACAGTTGTTTTTTGCTTTGGAGTTGTACGAGTTCTTTATGCATTTTGGTTATTCATCCCTTATTGGGTATATGATTTACAAATATTTTACCCCACTCAGTAGGCTGCCTTTTGTTTTTGCTGATGGTGTCCTTTGCTGTACAGAAAGAAGCTTTTTAGTTTGATGTAGTCCCACTTGTTTATTTTTGCTTTTAGTGTCAGATTCAAAAAATCATCACCAAGGCTGATATCAGCACACTTACCCCCTATGTTTTCTTCTGAAGTTCCATGGGTTCAGGTCTTTAAACCATTCTGAGTATGGTGTAAGATAAGGGTCCACTTTCATTCTTCTGCACGGGGCTGTCTGTTCAGTCTCTTATAAATATCTTCAATAGAACAGAAGTTTTAGATTTTGGTAAAGTCTAATTTACCTATCAGTTCTTTTATGGATTTTCATTTTGCCATCATATTTAAGAAATCTTTGCCTAGCCTAAGGTCGCAAAGATTTTCCCTTGTTTTCCTGTACAGATATTACAGTTTAAGGGTTTAGATTCAGGTCTATGATCCCTTTTGAGTTAGATTTTGTATGCGGTGTGAGGTAGCGCTGAAAGGCTACTTTTTGTGTATTTTTGTGTGTGGCTGTTCCAGCACCTTCTGTTGAAAGCTTATCCTTTTTTCATTCACTGCATTTGCCCAGAAGTAAAAAATAAATAATACATAATGTAATTACATGTTGACTATATCCCAGTTTAAAAAGCATAAAGAGATCTGTACCTTTGAAAAATAAAAATAAAAAAAGAAGCAAACGGCACCTAGCCATGTGAATGTTCCCTGGGCTCTGTTCTGTCCCGTTGACCCGCTTGCCCACCTTCACGCCGTTACCGCAGTCGCTGTTGGTCCCCCAGCGTCTCCTTTCTCTTTCAGTGTTACCTGGCTTTTCTAGGACCTTTGCATTTCTGCGTGAGCCTTACCATCCACTTGTTCACTTCTACAGTGAAGGCTACGATGTGCCCTGGGATCCCCTAGACCCTACAGACGGATTGGAGGAGAGCTGACATTTTAGTGTTACTGGGTCTCCAGAGCCAAGGAAAGGGCCGCCTCTCCATGTACGCACGTCTTCTTTCATCCCTCTCAGCAATACTTTGTAGCTTTCAGGGAATCTCTTGCCAGGTTTCTTGCTAAGGTTTTCGTATTTTTTGACGCCACTGTAAACATTGTTTTTATTTCATCTTCTGCTTGTCACTAGTATTTATCCACTTTATTTAAGCGGTTGAACCTATTGACATAAAGTTGTTTGTAATATTCCCTCGTTACCTTTTTAAGATCTGGAGACTCTGTGGTGGTGTGATTCCTGATATCGTGCACTTGTGTAAGGTCTGCACGCTCCAGGCAGGGTTATGCTGGGACCTAATGCCTGGGACTGGCCAGGAAGCCAGGAAAGGACAGAGCTCCTGATGGAGAGGGGTCGCCAGTTCTGCAGGCTCAGAAAGTTCAGACACATCTGGGAGTAACATCTTTGGGGACATCCAGCCAGCCATCCCCATTCCCCGTGTCAGGGTTTCAGGTTTTCCCAACTAGGGTCACGCCTTTGGTCTCACAGCCAAAGGTTCAGACCCTCCGACTGTCTACGGGAACCTCTGCTCTTCCTGCTGCACACTGCCTGGGATAGAGGCTTATTTGTGAGCTGCAAGGGACCGGCTGTCACACGGAGTGCTCAGTGTCGGCTGACCACCCTCAGTTTATGTGGGCCAGCCACGCAGTCACTGACCACGACCCACACATGTGACTGGCCTACATTATCATCCCACCCCAACCCCCACCCCGACGTTTCAGCCAGAGTCACCGCTCCGGCCCAGGCATTCCCCACGGGCAGAGGAGAGTGTGGAAGGCAGTGCAGAAGTGACCCCAGGGCCTCTCGGGGTTCTGCACCCCAAGGAATTTGCTTTGCTCTAATTCCCTCCTCCAGTGTCCATGCTTCCTTCAGCAAAGGTGCATATTTTTATCTGAAAAGGAAAAACTCTCTTTCTAAAATGCAAGAAAAGTAGCCTTAGAAAGAATTAATAATAATAATAATACTGGTGACGAAGCTGATGGCCTCCCAGCCCCGAGACTGGAGAAGTTCTTGCAGATGGCGTGTGTGGGGGCCCACACATCCCGGCCCCAGGACTCTCAGCACTTAATGTGAAGCCCCCACAAGCCATGGGTGCCAGGCCTGGGGGTAGGAGTCTACCATGTTCCTATGTTTACTGCCAGCTCATGGAATTGCTCAGGGTGGGTGCCCAGCAGGCCCTCCAAGAGGGGATCCCACACCAGTCTCCTCCCAGCTCTGCCCCACCAGCTTCCAAGATGCCCTCCTCCCGTGGAGGAAAGGAGTGCCTTGTTGTGATCAGTGGATTCGAGGGCCTGATGGGCGGTCCAAGGGAAGTCCTTGGCAGTGTGAGATGCCATGTTCAGGGCTGAGATTGGACGGAGCTGCTGACCCCAGACAGACCTGGTGCCCTGAGGGTGGGCGTCGTCCACCTGGGGAGGACAAGAAGGGTACAGGGTCCAAGAGCAGGAGCTACGATGGTGGGGGTTGGGGAGAGGGGCCCGCGAGGAGATGGACAGCTAGAGACATGATAGGAAGACCCCACCAGGTCTGTGGGGACCCAAGAGAGGGCATTTGGAAGAAAGTCCCAGAAAGAGGAGGAACAGGGGAGCAGGTGTGGAGAGGGTGCAGTGGCCGATCACACGTGCAAGGACCAGCCCAGACCTGGGTGGCAGGGACATGGAGGGGGAGAGCCCAGCACTCTCTGGCCACTAGCCCACTGCCCCCCACAGGCCCCGCACACGCACACTAGATCCTGCCTCCTGCGGACTGAGGGCATTTCAACCACACTCCGAAAACCGCCTCTCTGTGTCTTCCTGTGGACCGGGGTGTGAGCATCCTTGCCCTGATGGTGCTGGTGGCGCCCCGTCTGGGTGGGAATTTGGGGGCTGGAAGACCAGAGCACCAGGAGGTGGCTGACGTCGTTGGAGGAGAAGACGTTGGCGGCCTGACCAGGGCCTGGCACCCAGCCTCTGCGCTGCACGGGGGCTCAGATGGTGTGAACCCCCAGATGGGGCAGCTGAGCTGGGAAACAGTCAGAAACTTGCCTCCTAACCAGCTGAAGCCAACAGGCCTCTGAGATTTCCAGGGAGAGCTGTCGGAGGCTCTGGGACAGGAAGCCCCAGGCTCAGAGCAGTGGCCAGACCTGCACATCTCCTTCTGGGGTCCTCACTGTTCAGTTGTGATTAATTGGGGGACTGGCATGTGGCCATTTCAGGGAAGAGTTGGAGAAGGGAAGAGGGCCTAAGGTGAAGCCCCGTGCTACCCCCAGTGTTTAAGAGCAGGGCCTATGTAGAGAATAGGAAGCTCCCTGGGGAGGGGGTGGCCCTGAGGGGAGACCCTCAGAAAAGGCCACTGTTTCAGGGGTGGCTGAATGACCAGGAGAGTTGGCCAGATGCCTTGGGGCTGGGTGATGGGTTGGAAACGGTCCCCCTCATGTTCTGGAGGCATCCTGGTGGCAGAGCCCGGAGAGGACGGGTGTGGGGGGTGGCAGGGATGGTGCTGGGGGCTTCTGGAGCTTGCACTGTGGATAAGAGACACGGGGTTGACAGAGGCTAGGAGCCAGCAAGAGGACCCGGCTGGGAGGTGCTTCCACATGGCCCCTGAGATCAGGCAGAGCGTCCAGCCCGGCAGTGGGGTAGGGCTTCCAAGGAAGAGGAGACACATGTGGGAGTTCAGGGAGGGGACTCAGTAGGGGGACCCACGTAACATGGGGCCCCAGGGAGACGTGAAGGGCCCCCAGATTCCAGCTGGAGTGACTGGACAGAGCTGTCCCAAGGCTCGGACCAGGGGTGGCAGGGGAACGCTCCCGGGCACATGGAGCAAACGTGCGGGTGAGCCTGCACTTGGCGAGGCCTGGACCTGAAGCAGAGAGGGGTTGCAGGAGGCAGGAGCTACCGCCACGCCAGAGGGCGAGTGGGGTGCGGGTGTGCACAGGGCTGAGCCAGAGAGGTTGGGTAAGCCTGGGCCTGGCACCCCCGACACTCCCGCTCACACAGACACACAGGCACACTCACTCTCATACACACACTTCCCTCCTCCTCTCAGCTCCTGCTGGAGCCCCAGTGGGGGTCAGGTGGGGGCCCTGCACCCGTGCACAGGTGGGGAGACAGGCTGAGCTGGGGGGAGTTGATTTGGCTGGAGCTGGACATCAGGCCCCGGCCGCACAGCCCCACTGGCTGCCCAGACCCCAGCGGGGACCACCCCTAGGGCTGAGACCCCGAAGCCGCAGCCCCTCCTCCTCCAGGTCCTAAACACTTCCAGATCCTGCTGAGAGGCCTTATCTGCCCCTTTGATCCACCCCATTCATCCTGCCCTGTCTCCTCCTTCCTGTGCACGCCTGCCTGGGGGGCCCCCAGAGGTCACCGTGTCCCTCCCCTGCCCCCGGATAGAACACAGCCTGGCTGGACTGCCTGTCTCCCCCGCCCTCGTCCTCCTCTAGGTGGGCTGGGCCACATGGCGAGCCAGCTGGGGCACCTCATGGGGTCACTCGCAGCCAGGGACCTCGGGCAGGTCAGCGAGGCCCTGAGCACAGCGGGGGAACCCACTCCCTCTGCTCCGTGACTGTAGCTGGGGGGCAGGGCTGCACTCAAAAGATGGGATAAGCCCCCACCCCAAGGCCGTGCCTGGCGCAGTCCAGGCACCGTGAGGGTGGGCGAGGGTCCCAGGGTCCTTCTTCCTGAACACCAGCTCCTTGCGGGAGCAACTCCTTCTGGTCACGGCCTCCTCAGCATCCCATCCAGCGGGGGCTGGGCCCCCCGCGGCCGGGTGACTGGTGGGTGGGTGAATCAAGGAGCCAGTGAGTGAGTCGGCCTGTCGCTTAGGCTGCCCCCCACCCTGGTTCCCATCTGCGCCCCGACCGCAAGTTGTGGGGACCGTCTCCACAGCTACTGCCCAGCCCCTGCCTGGGTGCCCGCTCCCTCCTGGGTGCTGGGCTCGCGTGTCCTGGGGGGCCCCAGCCTGGTGGCTCTGGGACCCCCTCACCCACTTGCTGCCCATTCCCCAGCTGCATTCTTTGTGCAGCCCCCACTCATGCTGAGCCCTCCTGGCCCCCCAGCCTCGGGGGGGCCCCACCCCTCACCCAGCTGTCCAGGCAGAGCCCTGCGATGTCAAGTCCCCACCAGGAGAATACGTCCCTCCACACAGACCCTGGCCGTGGGGTCTGGGGACAGGGTCCAGAGTGGGGGTGGGCCCAGCGGGGTCCCTTCCATGTGGGTGCATCCACCCCGGGGCCCCTGGGCTTCTCTGCACCCAGTGGTGCTCGCTAGAGGACCTGGCAACTCGGCTCTGAAACATCCCCATCTTGTCGGGCTCCCCTTCCTCAGAGTGGCTTTGGGGCTCAGCACACTGGGGTCTGCTCTTCTGGAAGGCCAGCTGGGCCCCCCGCTGCCAGGGAGCAGGGGCACTTGGAGTGGGTGGTCAGGGGGGTGCCCAGGGGAGCTGCAGGTCTTCGAAGGTCGAGCAGGCTGGAGTCAGCCAGGCTCCCCCAGAGCTCTCTGACCCCCAGAAGGATGCAGAGCCCTGTTTCAGGCCTGGGAGGCCCATGAGGTCAGACTCAGCAGTGGCCAGTAGGACTTGGACTTGGAGCCCCACAAAGACGGAGCTTTCATCTGCTCTTTATGCCTTGGACAGCCACAGGCCTGGGGCTCCCATCCTGGGCCCCTGTGGGACAGTTCCTGTCCCCTGTTCAGGGGCCTCCAGGCCCAGGGTCCCGTCTGTCCTCTAGGCTTGCCAAGGGTCCAGGGCCGGGGTCTTCCTGTACGGCTCTGTGCACCGCGGGGAGGGAAGGGCGCTGTCTGGAAACCGTCCCACTCTACCCCGGCATGGCAACAGAGGGATGCAGCCAGTGGAGCCTCCGGGGTTTGGTTTCAGAGCAAATATTGTCCTAAACCAGATCTGAGACACGCGGGCATGTGCTTGTGTATTGTGTGTGTGCTCGTGTGTCGTACGTGTGCTCATGTGTTTGTGTGTTGGGAGATGCTGCATTTGAGCCCTCGCTGGGGCTCAATTTCTCTCCCAAAGTGGAACCCCCTCCAAGGATTTGGATTTTCTTTCCAGACACCTCCGTATGGTGTCAGCATGCCTGTACTTCATCCACAAGCTCCATTCCATGCCAGCTGCCAGCCGGGGGACAGGTAGGCAGGGCAGGTAGTGGCCCTGGGCCAGAGTCCTGGACCCAGGAGGTCAGCTCCCCCTCTTCCCCCACAGCCCACCTGCGCCCACTTAGTACCCTTTCCCTCTACAGCCCCAGGACCCCTGAGTCCTGTGCCTGGGGCACCACATGCCCTCCAGTGACCCCTGGAGCCCTGGGTCTAGGAGCTGGAGCTGAGAGGGCAGAGGCCAGAGTGGGGCCCAGGCCATGGGACACGGTGGGGGACAGCGGTCTTCCCTCAGATGTCCCAGCCCTGCGGCTGCCCCTCCCCACAGCCAGCCTGGGCTCAGTCAGCATTGGTGGGCACAGGTGTCCCAGGGACGGGAGGTTTGGGGAGGGTGCGTCAGAGCAGCAGGTGCTGCAGGAGGCAGCCCCTTGATGGGCCTTGAGCTGTGGCCCCGGGCAGCTGGGAGGAAGGGCCAGGCTGCCAGCCCTGATGGCCAAGGGCAGCACCTGGCAGCCACGGCATTGCTCCCAGCAGCACATGGCCAGGGCCGAGAGCCCAGGCTGCCATGGGCTTCCTGGGGGTGTCCAGGGCTGCAGCCACTCCCTTCCCCAGGAGGCTCCAGGGACCGCAGCGCAGGACCTGTCCCAGGGAGCAGGGGTGTGGCTCCCAGGGGCTGGGGACCCCTACACTGCCCACATGCCCAACACAGCTGGCTGTCTGGAGGCACTGCCTCTCCCAGGATGGCGGGCACCGTAGGGACCTCCTCCTTGGGTGGGTGGTGATTAGAAGAAGCTGGGTCCCCTGCGGCTGTGGGACCCACTTTAGTTGGCACAGCCTCTCCCACCCCGCAGGGACCCTCCCACCTAGATGTCCTCCCCACCCACCTGCACCTGGGCTCCCTCCCTGGGGGCCTCTGGACAGCCTTCCTGCTGCACCCTGAGGCCCGGGATGGAGACACTCCCAGTGGGAAGAGCCCTTCCCGAAACTCACCTCTTCCAGGCCAGATCCTCCCAGAACCTGAAAGCAGGCTGTCCCCGTGTCCTCACCCCGCACCCCAACAACTGGGACCACCACGGAGGTCAGGGGCCATGCCCGGCAAGGTGGCCAGGGCATTGGGAATGAGGGGCAGGGACAGGAAGGACAGGCTTCCTGCGTGTGGGGCAGCCCCTCCCTCCCCTGAGGACCACCTGCCCCAGCTCAGCCCCCTGCCCCGGCTCAGCCCTGTGCTCCAGAGCCTGGGGCCCGGACCTGGGGGAGCTGGTCAGTGAGCGTGGCCCGCAGGCTGGGCACTTTTCTCACCACAGTGATGCCTGAAAACAGAGGGGATTTCGGGGTGTGATCTGAGAGCAAAAACCCTCCCAGCCTGCGTGTCCTGGGGGCTGAGTGGCCGTCCCGACGGGCCATCCCGACGGGACACAGCGTGGCAGTCCTGCTGTCTGGGGACTGATGGCTCATTTATTTGGGGGAGAGATTGACTTTGGATTAATTTTAGGTCAGGCAAGATAGAATCGTTGCCCTGCCCGCTGGGAGGGAGGCTGCGGCCGGGTCTGGGGAGCGGGCTGGTCAGGGCCTGCCTGCCTGGAGGCCCCTTCCAAGGCATCCCCTTGGGCCCCTTGTCCCGGTCAGGCTTCAGGGTCCCACACGCCTCCCCATCCCCTCGGGCCCTGGAGAAATAGTTGAATGTTGGGCTTTATCCCCAATTTTCTGATGGAAAATCTCAAATGTTAACAAAGACTGGAACAGTGGACAATCCTAGACCCAGGACCCGTGGACCACACTGGACCCGCCTTCACCGGCTTCCCACCCCACCCCTGCAGGATTTTGAAGCAAGTCGAATGGACTTTCTTTTTTCAAATATTGAAAGCTTTACTTTACACTGAATTACAGTCTGAACAACATGGAAACACAAAGAAAACACCACTGAACCCCTGTCCGATGCCCAACGTGAAGCACCCTATCTATTCTTCCAGCATGTACATGTTCCGTATTTTCCTTCTTTAAACAGAGTGTGAAATCCTCATGTCCACACTGTTCTGTGAGATGCTCCTCCCCTCTTTTTTTTAATTAAGGTGTCATTGATGTACAATCTCATGAAGGTTTCACATGAGCAACACTGGTTACTACATACACCCGTATTATCAAGTCCCCCCCACACCCCACTGCAGTCACTGTCCATCAGTGCAGTAAGATGCTGTAGAGTCACTACTTGTCTTCTCTGTGCTATGCTGCCTTCCCTCTGACCCCCCCACATTATGTGTGCCAATCGTAATGCCCCTTAATCCCCTTCTCCCTCCCTCCTAGCCACTCTCCCCACCCCCTCCCCTTTGGTAACCGCTAGTCCCTTCTTGGAGTCTGTGATTCTGCTGCTGTTTTGTTCCTTCAGTTTTGCTTTGTCTTATGCCCCACAAATGAGGGAAATCATTTGGTACTTGTCTTTCTCTGCCTGGCTTATTTCACTGAGCACAATACCCTCCAGCTCCGTCCATGTGGCAAATGTGTTTTCTTCTTATGGCTGAATAATATTCCATTGTGTATATGTACCACATCTTTATCCAGTCATCTACTGATGGACACTTAGGTTGCTTCCATGTCTTGGCTATTGAAATAGTGCTGCGATAAACATGGGGGTGCATATGTCTTTTTTTTTTGGCTTTGTGTTATTATTATTATTATTATTATTATTATTTTGGTATCATTAATGTAAAATTACTTGAGCAACATTATGGTTACTAGACTCCCCCCATTATCAAGTTCCCACCTCCTATCCCATTACAGTCGCTGTCCATCAGTATAGTAAGATGCTATAGAATCACTACTTGTCTTCTCTGTGTTGTACCGCCCTCCCTGTGCCCCCACTACATTATGTCTGCTAATCATAATGCCCCTTTCCCCCCTTATCCCTCCCTTCCCACCCATCCTCCCCAGTCCCCTTCCCTTTGGTACCTGTTAGTCCATTCTTGGGTTCTGTGATTCTGCTGCTGTTTTGTTCCTTCAGTTTTTTCTTGGTTCTTATGCTCCACAGATAAGTGAAATCATTTGGTACTTGTCTTTCTCTGCCTGGCTTATTTCACTGAGCATAATACTCTCTAGCTCCACCCATGTTGTTGCAAATGGTAGGATTTGTTTTCTTCTTATAGCTGAATAATATTCCATTGTGTGTATGTACCACATCTTCTTTATCCAGTCATCTACTGATGGACACTTAGGTTGCTTCCCTATCTTGGCTATTGTAAATAGTGCTGCGATAAACATAGGGGTGCATCTGTCTTTTTGAATAAGGGATCGTGTTTTCTTCATGTAAATTCCTAAGAATGGAATTCCTGGGTCAAATGGTATTTCTATTTTTAGTTTTTTTAGGAACCTCCATACTGCTTTCCACAATGGTTGAACTAATTTACATTCCCACCAGCAGTGTAGGAGGGTTCCCCTTTCTCCACATCCTCACCAGCATTTGTTGTTTCTTGTCTTTTGGATGCTGGCCATCCTAACTGGTGTGAGGTGATATCTCATTGTGGTTTTAATTTGTATTTCTCTGATGATTAGTGATGTGAAGCATCTTTTCATGTGCCTGTTGGCCACCTGAATTTCCTCTTTGGAGAACTGTCTGTTCAGATCTTCCACCCATTTTTTTAATTGGGATATTTGCTTTTTGGGTGTTGAGGCACATGAGCTCTTTATATATTTTGGATGTTAACCCCTTGTCAGATCTGTCATTTATGAATATATTCTCCCATACTGTAGGATGCCTTTTGTTCTGCTGATGGTGTCCTTTGCTGTACAGAAGGTTTTTAGTTTGATGTAGTCCCATGTGTTCATTTTTGCTTTTGTTTCCCTTGCCTGAGGAGATACATTCAGGAAAAACTTGCTCATGTTTATATTCAAGAGATTTTTGCCTATGTTTTCTTCTATAAGTTTTATGGTTTTATGACTTACATTCAGATATTATATCCATTTCTAGTTTACTTTTGTGTATGGGGTTAAACAATAATCCAGTTTCATTCTCTTACATGTAGCTGTCCAGTTTTGCCAACACCAGTTGTTGAAGAGTCTGTCATTTCCACATTGTATATCCATTGTATATCCTTTATCATATATTAATTGACCATATATACATGGGTTTATATCTGGGCTCTCTATTCTGTTCCATTGATCTATGAGTCTATTCTTGTGCCAGTACCAAATTGTTTTGGTTACTGTGGCCTTATAGTAGATCTTGAAGTTGGGGAGCATAATCCCCCAACTTTGTTCTTCCTTCTCAGGATTGAGCTGCTCCTTCTCTTGAGAACCCACCACAGGTGCCTTTCTGGGCAGTGAGGGTACATGCAGACAGAGGTGGATGAGGGGCATCTGGCACCTCGAACCAGCCACAGCCCATGCCCTCTTGCCAGCCAGCACCCTGTCCTGTCCCTTCTGGGCACTGGTTGGCCAGGATAGGCTGCTGGGCCCCAGGCAAGGTAACATTACCAGGTAAGGCCCCGTGGCTTTCCCAAGAAAGCCATTTTCAGAGCAGCTAAAACCAATGAGGTTCCTCCCGCAGCATCTGTCGGCTTCTGTGCTGCTGTGGTCTTGAGGACCCTGGACCCCCCTCCCACTGAGGACGGGTGGCAGGTACTCCCCCTGGGATGATGCAGACCTGATTTTTGTGTGGTGCATGGTGCCCATGCATCACTGTTCTGGGGATCCATCTAGACACTGGTTCCCCCGGCTCCATCCCCCATGCTGCCCCCGGGCTCAGTGTTACTCCAGGCCCCTCTTGACCACCTTCCTAGGAGCCTTCTGCTGCAGCCACACTGACCAGGACCCAGGGGCGAATGACCCCTGGCTGGGCTCCAGGGAGCGGCCACTCCCAGAAATCAGCCCCTCTGCCCAACAGGAAGGGGCATTCCCACCATGACTACTCAGATCCCCTGCATCTGGGAAGTTTCCAGGGGTGAAGTTGGCAGGATGGGCTGGGCCACAGTGGGGAGAAGCTGGGAAGTTTAGCTGTAGACACACTAGAGTGGACTGTCACAGGTCGCGCTATGCATGTGGAGGGCAGGAACCAGGGAACCGAGATGTGGGGAACTCAGAAGCCACCAGGGTGGCTAAGCCGGGGATGGAGGGCCTGGTTTGCTGGCCCCCTGTAGCTCTCATCCGAAACAGGTGGGGAACATGCACTGGAAACTCGTCCTGGGGTCTATGGAAAGGCCATGGAAGGTTTGGAGCAGCAGTAGGACCCCCAGAGTAGACCGTGGATGGCAGTGGGGTCAGGACCTGGAGACCTGGGGATGGTCTGATCCAGCCACCTGCAGGGGGCGCAGCAGTGGGGGGGTGGGGGCCCAGCTAGTCCAGGTGTGCAGACCGTGCGCTCCGGGCCAGGTGTTTGGGAAATAGCTGTGGCCTCTTGTAGGGTGGTCCTAAGCTGGGGACTGGTCATCAGGAGGGCGATGAGTAAGAGCCAGGGGCACTGCAATTTCCTGCCAGTGGAACACGTGCTGGGTCTCTGCTGAGGCGGGGAGTCCAGCAACTACGGGTGCAGACCCGGGTGGGGGGGTGGCCCCGAGGCAGGTAGTTGGGAGCTGTGCATTTGGGCTGAGGGTAGTGCCCATGAACAGAGAGGGACAGGGTCACCGGCTGGGAATTAGCCAGGGGATACAGAGTGGGCAGCCATCCCCTGTCAAGGGAAGGTGAGGTGGGGTACGTGACAAACAGGGATGTGGCCACCAGAGGTCAATGGTGACCTTCTGGGTTGACACCCAGGGACTGTGTCCATCAAATCCATACAGATGGAGGCGGTGGGGGGGGCGCCCGACTAAGGAGGGATGGGGGTGGGTGTTTGGGGGGTCAGGGCTTCAGTCTGGGGAGATGGGGAGCTCTGGAGGTGGTGTGGATGGCTGCAGACCGCGTGAACGTGCCTCATGCCACCAAGGGTGCGCTGAGACATGATCAATATGATAAACTTTGTTTTGTGTGTGTTTTACCACAATAGAAAGAAAATTAAATCCACTTTGTCTTAATCTATTTTTTAATTTTTATGTGGTGATTTGGCCATAGCCAGGATATTTGATTTGGGGCACTGAGCAAATTTCACCACTGAGGAAGCAAATGGAAAAGTTGTACTCCATACAACCGTGGGGAAATCCTTTAGTTTCTTTGAAACTCTGTCGTATTATTTTTGAAGAGGAGATTCTGCCAGTATAACTGCCTGAACCATGTGCCTCCATTAGGTTCGATTTAGTTCTCAATATTTGGTTCAGCTGCCCTGACTGCCCGCCCCAGACCAGGCTCAGCAAACTGCAGCTCGCAGGCTAACATGGACCATCCCTGGCTTCTGTGAACACACTTTCTCCCGCACACATCACCTCGTTCTTTATGTATCGTTACTCTTGATAGAAGCACTGAGGACTGACAACAGAGACCCAGAGACCGCAGGGCCTGCGAAGCCTAAAGTGCTGGTCCTCTGACCTTTGACAGAAATAGTTTGCCAATGCCTGAATTACGCAGATGAAAATACGTAGAATATTATATTGCCAAAAATCAACTCATAAATTTAAGTTACAAATGCTTCCTCTAGTCCACAACTTAAAACTACCTGTAATAAAGCAAGATAAAACTGTTCAGAAATCCACGTGTCTAATCTAAAAACAAAAGCAATGGCCCCAGGCTTTGGGCCTGAGTGAGTGTGATCCCAGCAGCCTTCAGGAGGAGCAGGAGCCTGGCTCAAGGCTGTCTTCCCAGTGGGTTCCAGCCCCGGGCAAGTTCGCTATGGATTCAATGTGACCAAAGACATTGACAGCAAAGCGTTCTTTGGAGTGAAAGGGTTTATTACCCGGCCTGTTCTGCCGGCTGCAGGTGGGGCACTAGCCTCCGCCCAGAGCACTGGGCCGTGCTCTCTATATAGCACAATAATAGCTGATTGCCTAAAGGTGTGGAAGCGGTAGCCTAGCAGCAGGCCAGTTACGTCATCAGGTGGTTTAAGTTCAGTGAGGATCCTGGCCGTAGGAACCCCAACTTCCCCAACAGAGGTGCATCAGGTCTGAGATGCTTCTGGATCCCTAAGAGCTCCAGGAAGAAAGTGGGGGTCAGGGAGCCAAGCCAGGTGTTCAGGGGCACCTGGGAGTCACCCCCCAACCCCGGCCACAGGAGAGGTCACCCAGAGACGGAGGTGGGGAAGGCCAGGTCCCAACACAAGGATGGGCAGAAAGGATTATCCAGTGGCCCTAAATGCTGCCACAAGGGTCCTTGTCACAGGGAGATTTAAGTACAGAGGAAAGACAAGAGGCAGAGGCGGCCCCAGGAACACCGGTCACCCCCAGAAGCCGGAGGAGGCAGGAAGGACCCCCCCACAGAACCTCCCAAGGAACCAGCCCTGATGACAGCTTGATTTCAGCCCAGAGGTGCTGACATTGACAGTTGACCTCTGTGCCTGGAATTAAATAGAAGAAAGTCCCCCTTTAAGCCATGTCACCTGAAGCCTCATTTTCCCAGCTGACAGCTCAGGTGCCCGGAGCTGGGACTGGAGTCCAGGAAGGTGTTGCGACTGCAGGGTGCCCCCCTGGGTGGGTGAGCGGGCATGCCCACTGGGCTCCAGGCCTCTGTGGCCCACCAGGGGCAGGGGTGGACCGTGCCCTGGGACCACCCTCAGTGCCCCGCTGACTGGCAGGCCTGCTGCCCCCACCCCAAGCCCTGCTCCCTAGCTCCCAGATGCCACTGCTTGGGGAAACGAGACTCCTCCAGCTGATGAAGTCTGTGAAGGCCCAGAGGCCCCGGGCGAGCCCAATATAATCCAATCAGGGAAGGAACTTTAGGGGCTGAGTTATAAATAGCAAGTAGCCAACTCAGGGCCCACCTAGCTGCTTGCCTGTGTCCACGCTTTGCCAAGGAGCCCCAAGGTCCTGGCCAGGCCAGGGGACCCTGTCCCAAGGATGCTGGGTCCTTCAGGTCTCTGTGCCCGTCTGGTGGCACTGGGCATGGGGCAGAAACACAGTCCACAGCTATGTGATAAAAGGCAGCCCAGTCCTGGAAAATGCTGTGGGGAACACCAGGCGTGGGTGCTGCTGGGCAGCCCTCCTGACCGCCTTACCCCCTCCCTTGCCCAGGAGCCACTGGGCCCTGCAGCTGGATTAACTTGGCTTTCTATGTCATTTCCAAGGGCACTGGGCCATGCCACCACGCTAAGCCTCATGAAATTGCCAGCCCTCCTCCAAGGGCCTGCTGGTCTGGCTATGTGGCCTCCATCATCCCCACACACATTTGCACACAGATGCACACTCAGTAGCCCACGTGAGAGCGCACACACACACGTGCACCCGGGGTGGAGGGGCAGGTCAGGGCTCCAGTGGCTCTGAGAATCCATAGGCTTCTGCAGATGGATACAGAGTAGCTGCTTCTATGCCGGGTCCCTCCCAGCCAGGACTGCATTCGGGCGGCTCCCTCCTCCTGCCGCTGGATGGGGAGCCTGGGTCCCTGCCGGGAGCAGCAGAACCTTCCAGGACTCTCACCCACACCTTGCACCACTGCCAACCTTGCTCCGGGTCTTCCCAGACCAGGAAGAGCGACCCCTGCCATCGTCTGGCTCCCAAAGCTCACGGGGTATCCCCCCAACACCGAGGCTGCTGCCCCTCTGCCTCCTGGTTTGACCTCTTGGGGCGTCTCAAGCCCCCCCTTCAGCCTGCCCTGACCCTGGCTCCCAAAGGGCTCAGGCAAGGTGAGCCGAGCGAGTGGCGTGGCCCTCAGACGTGCTCACCCACCTGCCTCAGACTCCCACGGGCCTGGGCAGCAATCAAAAACAGGGCCCTCTTGAGAAAAGCAAATGTGCAGCTTCATGTGGTGATGCCTGTTAACTAGGACTCATCATGCGGTCACATCCCAATACACACATGTATCCAATTATTATTTCACCTGATGACCACGTGATGTGTCAATCACAGCTCAATTTTTACAAAATTGGAAGCAGGGTCCTCGACCTGCTTGGGGCCTGGTTGCCAGGTCTTGGCGGCACTTCCTGGGTGGGAGCCCTTTGGGGCTGGGGTGGACCACCAGGCTATAATTGCCCCTCTGACCTCCCTGAAGTGGGGCTTGCTGGCCCCAGTTCCAAATCACAGGCCCCACCTGAAAGCAGGGCCTGCCTGTTGCTTGCTCCTATGCTCTGCGCACAGCCTGGCCCCTGGGTAGGTGGGGTCCCTGCGGCCCTCCTACTGGGGCCTGACCACGCAGAGCCGGCAGGTGGACTCGAGGTGGCCACCATGCCGGCTCAGCCCTGCCTTCCTAGGACATCAGTTGGACAGGGCAAGGGTCTGGGGCCCAGCAGGCCCACTGCCTTCAGGGATTCACATGTTGAGTGGCAGCCACACTCCAGAGGATGTCCAGCAACATGGAAAAGACCTGACTCCACGTCTCAGGCAGATGCCCACCAGGCCCGAATGGTGAGCTTCTGCAGCAAAGGTGGGTCAGCTGAGAAGGGAAGGCGGAAGTGCCATCCGGGCATGCTAGGCCTGGGCCTGCCGTGCGATCCTCGAGCTACCCGATTCGCCCTCAGGGCTCAGGGCGAGGGACAAGCTACCACATGGCTAAGGCAGCAGTCAGCACAATTGCTGGGGGCGGCCAGGTGAGGCTCACACCTGTGGGCCTCTGCTGGGTGCCAGCACCAGGGCAGCCAGCCAGGGGGGTGGGAGGCATCCGGGGGCTCTGCTGGTCTCTCCTGACCACCAGCCATCTGACAATGGAGCACGGTGGGCAGGCCTCCTGGCTGTCTCTGCATGCATGCCCACCTGGTGGTCCTGGCACCATCCCCAAGCTCACGATCCCCACACGGGGCCACGCCTGGGCCTTTTCCCACCTTCAGACTCGAGCGTCCATTTCACCACTTTCCCCCACTCCCTCAACCTTGGCATCAACCTTGCTCCACCCGATGCCCTCTAGCCAGTTTCTAGCCAGTCGTTTGCCCGGGCCAGAGCCCAGGGGCCATCTTGATGCTTCTCCCCATCTGTGTCCCGCACATCGGCAGATCCATTGGTTCTACCAAGACGTGCCCAGCACTGGACACCTCCCACCTCCCACAGCATCCCCCTGCTTTCCGTCCAGTCCTGCAGTTTCAGATGGGCCCTGGTATAACTGAGCCAGAGCCCATCTGCTCCCAGTCTGTCCTGGCCCAGCCCAGGGCCCCCACCTCGGGGCTGGCTCATCCATCCTGCACCCACTCCCCGCATCCCTACCCCTCCACGGGCTCTTCCTGCCACCTCCAGCCTCACCACCTGCATGGAGCTGGAGTGAGGCCGGGTCTGTCCTGACCTTGGACATCCTCTGCAGACAACGAGCACCAAGCAAGCAGTGCCCACAGCCCCTGCTGCATGAATGAGGGAACCTTCTGGGGGTCTGGAGGGAGGTGGGGCTGCTGGGTGTGGGGCTGGCTTTTCCCCAGAGCTGGCTTGGACAGCTGTGAGTGTCCCCTGGGGATTCAAGAGGTAGGGCTCTCTGCCAGGGTCCCTGGCCAGGAGGCTGCCCAGGGAGGCTGGGTAGGAGGGTGCCAGGAGCAGCCCCCTGCCCTGCCGAGTGATGGCCCAGGGCCTCGCTAGACGGCAGCTGCCACTGACTATGGTTTGGACTTTCTTGGCTTCCAGGCTGAATGTCCTCCCAGACCTGGGTGAGGGGTGTTTGATCACAGCCAGTCCCCCCGGTCCCTCTGTGGGGGGCCCTGTTCTAGGCTCCTGCCTGGGCCCTGTACCTGTGCAGATGACAGCCCATCTCCAAAGAGGGTCAATGCAGTGAAGCACGGTGGGGGCTGCCTCACGTGGCAGTCGCTGAATCAAGTCCAGAGGCAGGACTGTCAGGAAGGCAGACTGCCACAGAGAAAAAACCAGCCCCTGGGAAGGTCTTGGAGGCGACCCTGAGGGGCTGACATTTGAGCTGGGTATAAAAGGCATGTAGGAAACACAGTGGGAACATGGGGAGTCAGGCACCCCGAGCGGAGGGGCTGGGCTGAGTGAAGACCCAGGTTTCAGGAGTCTGGGGCATGTGGATGTCAGAGGGGAGGCATGGTGAGTGCCCAAGGGGCTTGGACTCGAACTCAGAGTGCTGGGGAGTCACAGAGGGCTCCAGAGAGAGAGCAATGACTCTCTGCCTAGAGGACAGAGCCTAACTGGCCATGAACTAGGAATTGGCAAACACCCACTGGGGTCCCACTCTTGGAGACATGATGAAGAAACTTATCATAGGCACTCCCAGATGACCACAGTGATGGGAATTGCCCTCCCCAAGTGACAGAACCCCTCAGGCTGGCCTGTAACTGAACATGAGAGGTGGGAGTGGGCCAGAGGTCAGGTGTGCAGCAGTGAGGGGAGGTGACATGACTCTGCCTGGGCAAAGGACAGAGACAGGAAGTGCAGGGCATGTGCCCCAGATGGGGAGGTGCCACCAGCCTTGGCCAAACCCTGGATGCAGAGGAGTAGTGGAAAGCTGGGAGCCGTCATAAGCAAAAAAGCACCGCTGGCAAACAAAATCTGGGTTCTGATTGTGAAAAGGAACGCGGAAACCCGAGAAGGCCCCAGATCACTTTGGGCTTCCCTGGACCTCCAGGGCCAAGAGCAACAGGTCTGACCAGGGCTGTGAGCAATGGCCAACGGCCCGGCTCCAGATGCCAGAGGCAGGATTCACATCCTCATGTGCACATAGCAGCCCCCGTCACGGAGGCTGTCCCTGCCAATAGCCCGGAGGAGGCACTGTGTGCACACCATTCAAGGCCCACCAACTCCCTGGAGTCCCTGGCATGGACAAGTGTCCCCAAAGGGACATGGTCCATAACCCCACATGGTCAGCCCATCCTGGGACTGCAGGCGCCAGACCAGAACATGTCATTGAGCAGCAGCCTCTAGGCGCTTGGACTCCGCTGTCCCCAGGCTCCCTTCCACAGTCCCCGACCTCTGTCTCTGCTCCGCAGCCAGCCTGCCCCGACCTCTGTCAGCCCCTGGGCCACCCCTGCTGCCAGTCGGCAGCCCCCAGCCCAGGGCCAGCCCCCACCAGCCCCTGCTGGTAGCTTCTCTCAGGTCTGTGGAGCCCGGGCTGTGGGCTGGGCCTGCCCCTGGCTGCTCAGCAAGCCCCCAGGCTGCCTGCGCTTCTTGGTCCTGCAAGGCAGGTGGGACTGCCCTGAGACGAGCTGGCCTCATCCCCAGCCATTGCCCGCTCCTCCTGAAGGAGGCAGGGCAGGCATCCGCTGGGCGTCTTGCTCACAAGCCAAGGCCTTCCTGTAGAGCCAGACCCAATGCCCCCAGCTCCTCTCCAACAACAAGGCCCTTTCTCTGGTCAGCCCTGGGGTCCTCATCCCACCAACAGCCCCTCTGTCCTCTTGCCAGTGTCCCCTCTCAGCTGCCCTGACCAATAGCCAAGCTCCCACCTGCTGCCCCTGAGAGCCTTGGAGAGAGACGGTGCCCCAGGACCCCCTACCCAGCCACTGCACTGGAAGACTTCAATCCTCTCCCCCGAATTCTGACAGTTTGGACTCCACAGAGAAGGCCAGTGGGGTGGGTCTCAGAGTGGCTCGTACACATCTCCTGACGGGGAGCTCACCCGCTCTCAGTGGGACTCTGATTGTTAGAAAATTCTCCCGCCCTCCGCTCCCTACTCAGGGGCATCTCCCAGACCCCAGGGAGCCAGTTACTGGGGAGGCGGCAGCGTTGGTTTTGAAATCCTTTTGAAAATGTTCTTCCTTTGTTTTGTTTTATTTAGAAATTTCCCAAATTTTTACCAAGTTAAAAACACAACCACAAAAATGTGTAGCCTGGTGGACGACTGGTATAAACAACCCCTCCCCCATCGTTCAGCCTCCCCCCAAAACCACTGCCCCCCAACTCACCAGCAAAAAATGCCAAACATGTATAAGAAAACAGAGCTGTGCAACAGTTGGGCGAGGGGCACAGAAATGCCCACACATAAATAAGCCTGTGTGCACATGTATACACACACATGCATATACACAGTACTCACTTGACCACATACACATGTGTGCACACACCCAAACACACAGCACACACTTGCTTGCATGCACATGTAAGCACATACACATGTGCTCACAGTTCACATGCACATGTGCTCATGCAAAAATGCACAATACATAAATGTGTGCATGCAAACACACAAACCCACGTGTGCACACATATATGCACACAGGCGTGCACACACAAACACGCACATGCAGAAGCATGCCAGCATACACACACAACACAGCACACATGCATGGGCATGCAGACACACGTGTACGCGTGTGCACACAAACATGCACATGTACAGGCATGTGCATGATCATAGGCACACCTGCACACGTGCTACAGCAGGGCCACCCAACCATGTCCACAAAGTGGGCACAGCTCGGGGCAGGGGTCAGTCTGGTTTCAGCAACCCCCATGATCCCTGACGGCAGTCACCTGCTAGCTCTCTGTCTCCGTTGCCCCTTCACCTCCCCCCATGCCTCCCAAAGGCCTTTGAAGAACCCAGTGGGACAGGGGGGTGGGCAGGCTCTGCAAGTCAACAGGTACAACAGAGCCACATGAGGTCACACATATGTTCCATGGGCGTCCTCAGAGCCAGGGGCCTGGGGCCACTCCAGGGCAAGTTGGGCACCCTGGGCATAACAATCCTGCCCTGGACAAAACCTTGACCATCAGACGATGGAGGATCCCCTTTTCATGCCACTGGGGCTCAAGAGGCCTGGGCACAGTGCTGAGTGGGGAAGTGGGGGCAGCCCTGAGGACTGGCCACAACATCTGCTCTTAGAACCAGCCAGGCTGCACCCTGACCTCTCCTATGGAAGCCTTCCCCTCTCCGACATGAGAGGCCCCAGCCTTCAAACAGCTGCCTTCGTCAAATAGCCTCTCATGGGGGGCTGGATGGTCCCACTGCTTCACTGCCCGTGCCTCCCCCAGAGATGTCCAGTTCCTGGCCAAGGACACACAGCCTTAAGGAACCGGGTTAGGATGCAGCTCAGGCCTTCTTGCCCCAAAGGTCCCTGCATCACTGCCCTGCTGGCGGAGAACCAGCTCTGACAGTGCCGCGCACCAGGCGGCCCTGAGCCCCAGAGAACGCAACTTTCAGCCCAGAGGGAGCAGGATAGGTGGAAGGTTTGGACGCGGGGAGACTTTGGGGGCCGACGGGAGGGTTTCAGAGCCTGAGATGGTACCTCCAGGATGGAGAGCAACTCCACTCAGCACAAGATGGGCGGGCCTGGGGAGCACTGCTGGCACAGAGGCAGGAAGGAGAGGATCTTGGCCTTCCGAAATGTTTACTACATCAGGAAATTAATTCACTACGCACGGGCTTCGGTGACGAAGAATGAAAACACACACACGCTCACTTGGGACAGATTGAGTCCAGGCCTGGTCAGCCCTTGCCTGACCAGGGGAGGCGGGAAGGCTCGGGCCCGCCATGGTCACAGGCCATGAGCCAGGGGTCAGGCTGGGGGCCAAGGGCAGGACAGCGTCCTCCCCACCCCACCCAGGCCCCGCCAGAGCTGCCCGGGCTGCCCTGAGCTGTCACCATTACACAACTGCAGACTCTTTCTTCATTAGTGCCCCACTGAGGGGGCCCCCCCTGACCCGCGGCCTCAGGAATGTGTCTCCCGCTAGCCGGGAGGCTGCTGCACATGGACATGCCGGCTGGGGTGAGCGTGCAGCACTGGGGGCCACGGCGCCACCCACACTGGCCATGCTGGTGCAGGCTGAGGCAGGGGGTGACCAGCTGTGCTCACACAGGGGTCCAGGCAGGCTCTGGACCAGCAGCTGGGGCATGGGGAGCTGATGGGGATGCCAAGGAGGGGACCTGAGCCAGAGGGTGCGCAGACCAAGGGCAGCACCACCCCCTTCTGCCCCCATTGGCTGCTACCTGTGTGAGTCTGCTCCATAGGCCCCCCGTCAGTGGCTTACGGCTCCCGCTGGGCTGTCCACAGGCTCGGGCACGCACCCTGCCCGCCTTCTCTTCTGCTGTCCCAACACATCCACCCTGTATGCTCCCTCCTGCCTCTTGTATCTGCTGTCCCAGCCTTCCAAAATGCCCCTCCCCGGTCCCCAGTGAGGGCCCCCCAGCGAGGGCTACCCCCCACCATGGCACCCCTGGCTGCATCCTCAGGAGGCCAGTGCTCCTGGGGCTTCAGGCTCACGGCAGCCCCTGGAAGAACAGACAGGGAGCCACCTGCCCGGCCGGTAAGGAACCAAGGCGCAGCAGAAACAGACTCACCAAGTTGCTGTAGCCAGGGATGCTCAGCATCCTACCGGGGCCCCATCAGCCCTGGCTCAGGAGGTACCCGCAGCCTGCTGACCGAGCCTTGCCCCCATGTCTGATGGCATGGGTGATCTTTCTGAAGAACTGAGCCAATCACAGCCCTCCCCTGCCCCAACCTTGTCTGCCAGCTCCCAGGTGGCCTTCACCATAGACTCCTGCCTCCACATCTATCCTGCCCCTGACAGTCGCCCATCTCGGGGTCCCTGGCGCCTGCTTGCCCCTGTGCCAAGCCATCTCACAATGCCTGGGACCATATATTTTTGCCTGAGCTATAAGCTCCAGGGCTGAGGCAATTCACAGCCCCCATGCGGCCAGCAGTGCAGACCCACTGTGGTTACCCAAGAGGTGAGAGGCCTACTGGGGACCGTCCCCATGCTCTGTGGGTGTCAGAAGCCACAGGCTGTGCCCTGCAGGTGCAGGGACCCCACAGGAGGATTCACATGGCTCTAGCGGGAGCTGCGTGGCCCAGCCCTTCCCCGCCACGGCCTGCGGGGCCGGCAGGGAGGAGCCCAGCACTGAGCTGGTGGGGGAGCCTGGTGTTCACAACCAGACAGGGGCAGAGAGGATGCCACCAGCCTCGAGCGGGCAGGACTGGCCTCCATCTGTGGGTCCTCCCACCTGCCCACCACAGGCACGCCCAGCCAGCTGTGGAGGGAAGAACCAGGTGCAAAGGCATCTAGGCTGGTTGGAGGGAGGGGGGCATGTGTCCAGGCCCCCTGAGGCCCAGAGGCCCTTGGGAGCTCTCTGGAGGACCGAGTGGAGCAGAGGCATCAGCTCTCCCAAGAGACACGTGCCCCCTGCCTTCTCCACTTACCAGCCAGATGCTGGGGGTGGGCCTGGGGCCCAGGGCCGCACAGGGAGTGGCCTCCCTCTGCCCCCTGTGGACTGCCCGCCCCATCTCGGGTTCCAGCCCACCTCCCACCTTTTCATTCAAGGCCTGCCAACCCACCTCGGCTTTCAAGTCTCCCAAACTCCAACCTGCCTACCCACTGGAGGCCCTGCAGTGCCCCCCCAGGGCTTCAGGAAAATGGAACTGGTTTGTTTTTGGTGCTGAGGCGGAATCAGCCTTCTGGGTCAACCTGGCTGTGGTAGGACTGTCCGGGCTGGGCCGGACAGGCTGACCGAGAAGCACCTGCCAGGGTGCATGGCCTGCCACCGCCTGTGTGGGGCTGTCCCCAGCTGCTCCCAGTCAAGCAGAGCTGAGTGAGCCAGCGCAGCTGGGCACGCATGGGCCGACAGCTGGAGCCCAGCAGCGCCTGGTGGACCTGACACATGCCCCTGCCAGACACCCCTTTCCTCTCCTTGACCCCGTGGCTTCCTGCTGTCTTGGCCCCGCAGCCAGCCCAGCCAGCCGGCAGCCTGAGGCTCCCCGCTCTGCCCAGGCTGCTCAGAAAGCCGTCACCATGTTGGGAAATGTTCCAAAGCCCCAAACACTGGCTGTGGCCCTGTTTACTGCCCCCACATGCCAAGGGGCCCAAATGTGGCACAGGTCCACCTGGGGAGCCCCACAAAACATCTGGAGAGTCATTTGCAAGTGAAAAAAGGAGGTGTGTGTGTGAGTAACGTCTTCACTGCAGACACGACCCACGGCCCACGTCACACGCCCCGAGCAGGGCCACACAGTGATTCACGTGCATCATCACAGGCCAGCCAAATGGGGCCGTCCTCAGCCAGAGCATGGGGAGAGGCCACCCACCCATCCAGGCCTCACCTCTGCCCCACTGGCCGCCTGCCGCCAGACGCGCCCACCCCTTGCCATCCTGCCCACGCCAGGCTCTCTGTTTCAGGCTCGTGACCCGTCCCTCCTCCCTGGCCCAGGTCCCCAGACTTCAGGACACTCCTCCCCTCCTGGAGCCAGCTGGGTCCTGCCCGTGGCCAAGCCTCGCCCTCTGGTGGGTCTCCACCTGGCCCGGATGATCCCAAGAACGAACTCAGCCCCTGCCCTCTGCCCGAGGACCTCCTGTGGCCCCCGACTCCACCAGGGTCAGGCCTGACCCCTTGCCGGGACCGCCCACAGGCACCCCTCCCTCGAGGCTCAGGCCACATCCTGCCACGGGGCCTCCACCACAGGGAGCCACCCATCTAGAGCCCCTGCCCCTGTTCCTCCAGGGCCAGCACCTTCTGCCCCCCACCTCTCAGCTTGGGTCCTGCCTTCTTGAGGGGGTAGCCTCTTGGCCGCCATATTTCCTATGCAGCCTGAGCACCCTGGGCAAGTGGCCCAGCCGCAGTTTCCCCATCTGGGAAGTGGGAACACCGCCCCCTAGAAGAGTTGGGCTGGGGGTCGTATGAGGGAACAGAGGGCACCAGTGGCCCCATTGGACATGCAGTGAGAGGCAGGGGGCCCCAGTTATTCCCATGCCTGTGGGGCCGCAGCTGCCTGGGTGGGGGCATCAGGAGGAGGTGTGTTGGACAATGGGGCAAAAGTCAGCCAAGGAGGCAGGTGTCCAAGGCTGGGGACTAGCCCGCATTTCTGAGATCCAAGGAGTGTCCGGTGCAGGCCGGTCCAAGGGCCCGGAGAGAGACCCTGCCCTGGAAAGGGCTGGTGAAGGCACACCCCCCAGAACCAGGGACCCAAACCAACGGTGCCCTGGGCCACAGCCCCCAGATGTGTGGCCGGGAGGCCAGAGGGGTCTCTCCTCAGCGTGGAGCTGGCCCGGCTCCCATGGGGCCCAGCAGCCGGGGCTTCCCTGCTGGCCCTCTGTGGGCAGGACCCTAGGCCCTCAGCAGGACAGAAGCACAGGTACCGGCAACCGTCTTTGAGGCTCCCAACAAGCCCAGGAATGGGAACTCAACTTCCCACAGACCCTGAGCACCAGGGCTGGCTTGGAAGACCCTCCCCTCCTGGGAGGCACAGTCAGGGAACCTGGGGGTGGGAGTGGAGGGCCTGGCACCCCTCCCCAGTCCCCCTGGCCTAGTCAGGGGCAGGAAATCTCCCTAGCCCCGCGCCCGCGAGCCTCCCTTGAGTACCTCACAGCCACCAGCCGGAGTCCCGCCCAGCCCCCCCATTCGTTCCTGATGGTGGTGGCCCCTGCCCATACCCCAGCCCCAGAGGGTGATTTGTGTGCATGCCCCCCTCCCGCACCTGCCGTCACCCTGCCCTTGCTGCCAGAAAAGCCCAACCCTTTGTGAATGCTCTGGGCTCTGGGGAGCAGCTTGACTTCCCAGAGCCGAACCTGCCCCCGCCTGGCTGTCATGCCCTTTACCTCGGGGTGTTGGGGCCCTCTGGAAAGTCTGCCTCCCCCAGGGTGGGGCCCGTGGCACTCCCCAACACTTGGCCCCATGGGCATGGCCCCATACTTACCACTTTCCTTGCAAAATGTGATCGAACATCCCCACGCTGCCCTCCCAGCCAGCACAGGACACCTCATGGGGCATGGCCTCTGGGCGCCAAAGGGCCGTTTGGTGCCAGGCTGCTGGGCTGGGAATGCCCTGGCACACTCCTCTGCCCACTCACCTGCTGACCATGGCCCTCCCCAAGCACCTGAGGAGAACGTCAGGCCTGGCAGCCACATGTGCATCTTGCCTGAGCTGGTACCAGGCAGCTCGTTTGGCTACAGTGCCAGCAGGTGCCCACTCAGCTCTGTGTCCTCCCAACCAGTGCAGGAGCATGGGGCGGGGATGGGAAGGGAGCCCAGACTCCCAGGGCAGGTGTGTCCAGGCCACAGGACAGTCCATGACACCAGCGTCACTTCGAAGACCTGCCTGAGGCCGAGGCTGGCCCGACAGGGCTGGCGATGGGGTGCAGCCCTGCCCCCCAGCTCTGGGTGTTCTTTCCCAGGGCCCTGGTGCCTGACCTGTCATCAGCTTGCCCTCCACAGAGAGGCCCAGGCCCCAAGTTCCCCTCTTGCCCCTCACGGTCTCTACAATTTGCTGCTTTTCCTTAAGTGGGGACCCACTAAATCAGGCCAATCTTCACTGTTTTATACATACATTTACTGGCAGCTTCTGTGTGCTAGGCTCCAGGTCTTGTGGGCTAATGACCAGTGACAGCTTGGGCCTGGCACAAAGCAAAGGGTGCCAAGGGCAGAGCCCACGCCACCCAGGTACCTGCAAACGTGTTTTCCTCAACCCAGCCAGAAGCCTTCCCAAGGTCAGCCTTCCTGGAGTCAGGTGGCCTCCGTTTCCATGCAGCCCAGACAGATTGCAGCCTGAATGTGCGGAGCAGGTGCCAGCGCCACGCCTTGTCACCTCAGAAGCTGACATCACCGTCTGCAGGGGGCAGCAGGGGGTCACTTCCCGGAGCCAGACAGGAAGCCCGCCCAGCCTAGGGCGGGAGGTGCCGCCAGGCCCATCTCCCAGTCCACTCAGCCTGCAAAGCCAGGGGCCACCATGGTGTGGCTGGGCCCTGCCCACACCCCTCCTAGTATTATAAGCCACGTCATGGCCACGAAAACAGCTGCCGGCCCCACGTGCCTTATGAGCCCCCTGAATCTAGGTTTGGGGGAGCAGTTATCCCTGGGCCATAGGTCAGGGGTCCTTTTGGATGCCTGTGACCACCAGGTGGAGACAGGCACTGGGGGCTGCAATCTCTCGGGATGGCATGGGGGTGTGGTGGAAGGGGGCAGACTGTGCAGACACAGGGGACAGACAGGCAGGAGGGTCTGAGCGGCCTGGGAGGCTGGCGGGGGGGTGGCTGGGGTCTGACAGAGGGGCTCAGGACAGACTCTGAGCAGATGGTGCCCTTCAGAACCAGGGAGAAGGATCCGGAGCCTTCCGGAAGCTGGGCACACTGCCTTGGAAGGGGTTGCCTGGTGCTTGGAGCTGGGCTCCCAGACTCATAGCCTCCTCTCATGGGGCCCTGCCCTCTGACAGCCACTGCAGGCTGTCTCCCTGACCCCCACCCTCATAACCAGCTCCTCTGGCCAGCCGGCTCCCTCCTGCTCCCTCCTCCAAGAACCCCACCTTGGCCCACCCCTTAGCCTCTACGGGTTCCCAGCTACAGTTCTTCTACCTGGCCTGGGAGACCCGTGGGCTCCACTCAGCATACCCACTCCCTTCCAGTCACAATCACAGCTGTTCCAGGCCTGGGCATAAATTGCATGCCCATTCCAGCCACATCCAACTCCCTGCACACCCAAAATGCCAGTGCCTCTTCTGTTCCCTCTGCCTGGAATGCCCTTCCTGCCTCCATACGGCAAGCTTCTATTCATCCCTCAAAACCTATTCGAATAGGTTGAGCTCTCAGTACCACAACTATATAATTTATTGTCCAAACCAACATTCTTGAAAGTTAAGAGGGGACCCATAAATGCTTATTCTGGGACAAGTGACATAAATTTGGCTTGTTGGCCACCTAGCTGAGATCCAAAGCTCTTTCTCCCTCTAACATTCTCTAGAGAGTTCCAGGAGTTGGAGCACTGGAACTGGAGCCTGGGGAAGAAAGATTCCCTTTCTGGAAGGGGCTCCCTGGAAACAGGGCCCCTGGCTCAGCCACGCTCCACGGACAGACTTGGTGTTACCATTACAGCTCCCCCCTGGCACACGGGAAGTGCTGAATCAGGCAGATTCCGTCTCTCACTGGGCCTCACAGAGGTGTCAAAAACCCACTGGGCACAGGAGCAGGCTGGTACTAGGGGTGCTCCCTGACAGTCACGCAGAGCTGCAGAGGACCCTTCCCCCCCTGGGACCCCAGCTGCCATGTATGCTTCTGTCATCTGTGTCGTGGAAAACAGAAGATCTTGATGGGACAGTCCCCATGTCCTGGCCCTGGTCTCAGACGTGACTCATGATGGTTCAAGATCTACAAGCCACAGAAATGAGGCAGCATTTTGTTGCTTGGCCAAGGAATTTATTCAAGAAGTCTTCTTGGCAATGAGCTCCCAATTATCAAACCAAGATGCTGCGAAACTGTGATGGAAAGGCCGGTAGATGAATGGATAGATGGCGGCTGGATGAATCTATGGACGGAGGGGAGGGTGGGTGGGTGGGTGGGTGTAGTAATGACAGTTGTGGACATGAGTGGGAAGGTGGGTAGATGAGGGTTGGTGGGTACATGGGAGGACAGATGGGCAGTTGGATGGAGGATCAAATGGATCCTTGAATGGCATTTTCTTTGGCTAAAGGGTTATAACTTTGAGTCATGGAGAGGCTGCAAAGGAACCCTCCACCCTGTGAGTCCGTGGTTCTGCGCTGTGACTCCCGGAGCCACACACGCAGTGTGGCTTCTCAATCCCCAAATAAGGTGGACAAAGTCCACTCTGGCAGCCCAGGGGCAGGAAGCCGGGTGGGGTGGGAGGCCCTGCTCCCGGAGCTGAAGTCAGTTCCTTCTCTTCTAAACAATGGGCCTGGCCTGATCCTTGCCCTCCGCCGCCCTGCTCCACCCAAGCTGCCCCCACCGCCGATGGGGTGCTGGGGCCCTCAGAGCTGGATGCCGGGGAGCAGGGGCACTGAAGGCCCAGGGGGCTGCAGGGCCTGTGGAGCGCCCAGCTTTGGAAGCTCCAGCCTGGCCCCAGCTGCCTGGGCCGCCCCCAGGGCTTCCTGAGGAGGCTGGCCTCTCTGCAGGGGGCCAGAGGGGGCGGGGGATGCCTCCATTCCCCCAACCCCACTCCCCACCTCGGCCAGCGGGGACTGTTTCTTCCTGCAGGCCACTGGCCAAACAGAGTGAGTTCAGGCTGCCCACCCAGATGCCAGGGAGGGCGGCTGGTGGGAAAGGGGAAGCCAAGTCAGCCCTTTGCCCATGGCTCCCCACCAGCAGCCCCTGTGTTGGAATGCCCACCTGGGAATCTCTCGGGCCTGAGTCAGGCCAGTGTGGAAGCCCCGCCTCTGCCATCCAGGTCACGGCTCCTGGGGGGCTACCTGCTGCTGGGGGCCCATGCCCCAGGTCCCCAGGACGCCATCCCAACACAGGCAGAGGCCAAGCCCCCAGCAGGGTAGGGGTCCAGGTGCTGGTCCAGAAGAGCAGCAGGGTGAGGAGGCCACCTGCCCAGCCCAGAGCAGGCCCCCTGGGGGCAGGGGTCACAAATGAAGTATCCTTTCCAGCTCCTGCTGCCTGGGCACACACTGCCAGGGCGACCCCCCAGACCCACGGCCCCTGGGAGATGGCAGCCCTTCCACACTGCTGTTGAGGGAGTGGATGGTGGTGGGTGGAAGGAGGCAGGTGGGCAGCTGGACACACAGAGCTGCCTGGGAAGCAGAGTGCAGAGGAACGCCCTCCCCACCCCTCCCTCCTGCATTCAGGTGCACGCACACTCACATATACACACACCATGCACACACACCTCACAACCCACACAATGCACGCACACATCCATGCACTCCCACACGTGCACATTCACATGTGTGCATATCCACTCAGTTATGTGCACACTCATGCACATGTGCATGCACACATGCAGTGAGCCTCCCTAGTCAAGGCCCTCAGAGCTGTCCTTCCTCGGAGCATCAGCAATGGGGCAGCCCCAGGGTCCAGGGCCCCAAGCGAGAGTGCCAGAGTCCCTGAGCTCCCCCAAGGGCCACGGGGGTTTCCTGCTTGCCCCAGCAGGGAGCCGCGCAGCCCTCACGCACATGGCCTCCTGCACCTGCTAATCTCCTCTGATCCTGACAACTTGAGGCGAGGCCAGGGCAGCCACAGAGACCCCATGCAGCCAGAGAGGGTAAAGGAAGTGGGTCCAGGGCAGGCCTTGCTCTGGGGATGACCCCACCCAGTGCCAGAACCTGAGAGCCCAGGCATGGCAGTGGCCAGGCCCCCCAGCACAGGGTCTATGGGCCTGCTTGGCACCGCCACCCCCACCGCACCGTCACATGGCTTCAGGCCCAGCCTGTTGCTAGGATTAGCTCCCGGATTAGCCCACCGAGTTTCCAGAACCCCGTGTGTCAGGTTCCCGGTGCCATAGAAACCTGGCTGCACTCAGTGGGTGGGTCCAACTCCTGTGTGGGTGGTCCCTCTGGGCCAGCCTCAGGCCCCTCCTTGGGAAGGGCCCAGGGTGCAGGGGCAAGGCCCGCTCTGGGCTGAGCCCCCCATCCCAGCCCTGCGGATGCTCTGCTCTATAGAGCTCTATGCCCAGGGAAGTTTCAGGTTTCCAGAATCAGCTGTTTTCCAAATACTATGCCTGAAATGGAAAAGTGGAACGTTTTCCTATCCCTCCCCTCACACTCCTTAACGCAGGAAACGTAGGAGCTGATTTATCCCAGGGACTACCGTGCTCCTTGGAACTTTCCTACCCAACCCAGCCCCAGAGCAGCCTACACAAGCCCCTCTTCCCACAGCCTGTGCCCTGGGCAGTGCGTGGGGCCGGCATGCTGGCAAGGCAGCCAGGACGCAGGACCATCAAGGCCGAGGTTCTGAGAGTTGATGCAAATACCCAGGAGGCTGGCCTGAGGAGGGGATGCCCACGGCCTGAGGGACAGAAGCAGCCACCTGTCCAGGGACGGTTCTGTCTGCCTATAGTCCCCTTGTCACAGATATGCCAGGCCATCACGTGTGTTCCAGGTCCAGCCCTGAGCCCCGCTGTACCCTCCAGAGCCCACTACACCTGCTGCCTCTTCCTCCACTCTGTCAGAGCAACTCCATCTTTCCAGGGGCTTGGCACTGACCTGGGAGCTGTCCTGGGTCCCCTATTCCCTCAGCAAATGATCTCAGCTCCACGTTCAGCCCCACTAGGGAGCCGACCACCACCACCTCCTCAGCATCCAGAGGGTCCTTGAACACTCTGCTCCCCTGTCTGGAAGAAAAAGCCACATCCTTCTCAGAGCTTGCTGGGCCCTTATGGGGCCAGCTCCCCACGGCCTCTAGGACAGTCCTCCAGGCCACTCCTCCTTGCTCATGCTCCCCACCACACACCCTCTTCACCACTCCCCAGGGACACTGCACTGCTGCCTTACACAGCCTCTGCACTGATGCTGTGGCCACTGCATATTGTCTCCCCAGAAGTCCACATGGGCATTTGCCTGGGGATGGGCAGATGGATGGATGGGTGGATGGGTGGGTGGGTGGGTGGGTGGATGGACGGATGGGTGGATGGGTGGGTGGATGGGTGGGTGGATGGATGGATGGGTGGATGGGTGGGTGGATGGGTGGACAGATGGATGGATGGACGGATGGACGGATGGGTGGATGGGTGAATGGGTGGATGGGTGAATGGATGGGTGGACGGATGGGTGGATGAATGGATGGATGGATGGGTGGGTGGGTGGATGGATGGATGGGTGGATGGATGGATGGATGGGTGGGTAGATGGATGGGTGGGTGGGTGGGTGGGTGAATGGATGGGTGGAGTGATGGATGAGTAGATACATAGATTCATCCTGCCTCAGGCACCCTGACTTCACACCTCCATCATCTCCAGCTCTCTTCTCTTTGGCTGCACACCTGCCTCTGGCTTCCTAACCTCTGGAAGCTGCCCCCAGGTTGGCCACCTAGAGCACTCTGTTTAGCCCCTTCCCCATATCCCCACACACAGACCCAAACCTTTAGAAGACGCAGACATATCCTGCGCTTCTCCAACTTCCTTTCTCCCCTACCTGTACCACATGCTCAGCTCCTGAGATAAAGACCCAGACCCTCACGGAGTCAGGCAGGTCCACTTCCCTGCTCGGGAGACCCCTCCGCCCTCCGAGCCCCACTGCAGGCGCTCTCTCCTCTGCTCACCTGCCCCAGCCGCGTCGCACGGGGCAGCGCTGTCTCTCCGTGCTGATTCAGGGAAGCGGCAGTGATGGGGATGGGGTCTCACGCCCTTCTGCCTCTCAGAAATACCCCCCGCACCGCTGGTCACACTGACCGTTGCATGAGTGTGAGACCTGCTGGTCTTGCCCCTGACTGAGCGTCCAGCACTGGGAGAGAACAAGGCCTGTGTGGGGTCCATGCTGGATGGCGTGTTGATGAGAGAAACAGCCAGATCACCATCAGCTCAAGGCTGCTCTCTGGCACCGGGAGCTCCCCCTGCCATGGGGCCCTCTGGGGCTCCTTGGGCCCTTCCTTCCTCTCCCGCTGGTCCTCCCCACCCTCCTGCCCTGCAGCCCTGTCTGTCCCCTGCCCCCTGCCCCCTCCACTGCCCTTCCTGAACCAAGGGTGAGACCTCGCTACCCTGCCCAAACACACCCTCTCTGTCATCCGTTCCCTCCCACCCCTGCCGCTGATGACCCTTCCTACCCTGCCTCCATCCTGGAGATGGGCTCACTTCTCCCCAGCTCAGGGGAGTCCACACTCTAAGCTCTGGGAGCAGGGCCTGCCAGGGGCTCTGTTAGGAGGTGGCAAGTTTTTCAGGGTGCCCCCTAGACCCTGAGTCCCTCCACTCCCTGTCCTCCCTTCTCCCCCAGCCCCACCACTTTGGGCATTTACCAACTGTGGGGAGGAGGGAGTCCAAAAGTCCCTTGGCAGGATGGAGAAGGGCCTTGCTGGGGGGCCAGGACATCGTGGAAGGGGGAGTCAGGCATCAAAGGCCATGGTGCTGCATGGGCAGCTGCTCCCCTGCTCCTTGGCTGGGGGGACACCCCTTGGCTAGCACCTCAAGACCTCAGGCCCAGCTGCCGAGGCCTCTGAGGGAGTGGTGTCTGGCAGGGGTCTCTTCCCTACCTGTCCTGGGCTTGGGCCCCTGGAAGAGGCTGACACTGGCTGGCTGGCCTGGAAGTCCAAGCATCCAGCAGCCCCCAGATGTGCTGCCAGGTTTTCCCCTCCCCGAGCCCACCTGGCATTTGAGGCACTTCTCCCAGCACTGCCCCATGGCTGGGGGCCTGCTGACCAGGCAGTGGACGGAGAGGGCAGCTACCCCCCAGCCTGGCGCTCTGGCTCCCCCGAGGGCCAGTGCCGTCCCTGGGCCAGGCAGAGCCGTCATCACGGCCCCACTGCCCTCCCCCGGGAGCTCCTGGGCCGGTGCTGCCACGCATAGCGTTTAAAAGTGACGCCTGTTATGGCCCCGGGGCCGGACTGAGCAGGGTCATTTTTTTATTAAAAAGCAAAACCTAAACCAAGAAAACAAAGTGATTAAGTTTCTCCTGGGAACAGCAGGCCCCGCAAAGATGGGAGCGTCCGGCTCACTGGGTGCTTCGACCCTCAACCACGCACAGGAAAACAACCGAATTACTGACACAAACAGGATACAGCTGGTTTTCCCCAGCCGAGAGGGCTGGGCTGGGGTCCCCAGGGCACTGGCTGCGGAGCCACTGGGGCTGGAGCCAGGCACTCTGCTGGGTGGGCTGTTGGGTCCTCAAGGAGACTGCCAGGCAGGACCCCTGGGCTCAGGCCTGGCTGGCAGAGACGAGGGTGTCCCGGGAGGTTGGAGCTCCCAGACACAGCGTGCCCACCCCTGTGGGGCTTCAGTCAACCCTGCCGGCTGCTGTGACCCGGCTAAGAGCACGTGAGTTTAAGCAGGGGTTCCTCATGGGGCCTGGAGAGGGAGTGGCTTGGCAGGTCTGAGGCAAGCGTCCTGCAAGCCACTGGGGTCCTGGGGCCTGCAGAGCTGGCAGGGGTCTGTGAAAGGCTGACACCCCCTCCCCAAGATAACCCCTCCTACCTGCCTGCCACTCCGTTATATCCAATTCTAGGCCTGAAGAGGTGGGTTTCCACCCTCCCAACCGTGGGGTTCTGGGGTCTCTGTGGAACACTCAGCTGAGGAAGGAAGGAAGACTTGGGGGGCCCTCGCAGCAGACATGTGCTCCGTGGGGGAACCTACCAGCTCCCACCCCCAGGGAGGCTCCAGCTGATATGAAGGGGACACAGAGGGGTTCCAGGAGGAGGGCCAGGTGAGGGCTGGTAGGCAACCGTCAGCCTTGGGCAGTAGTGAGTTCCCCATCAACCGGAGCATGCAAAGAGAGGCTCACATAGAGAGGCCCTGGGGAAGCTGGGCTCTGCTCACTTGTGAGTCCCCCACGGCCCCCCTCGAAGCCTCATGAAGCACAGGCTGAGGTTTCCTAGCAGAGACCCTGGAGACTATGCGGCGCAGCTTGCTGGACACTTGGCCCTGCATGGGGACAGCTGGATGGACGAGCAGCCCGAGCCCTGGGGAGGGACTAAGTCTACGGGGGTGAAGGGCAGACACGCCTCCCTATTGGTTACACTTCAGTTGAAAAGTTAAAAAAAATGGAAAAGGGCTGCTCCCGTGAGATGGGGCCTCAGGCTCAGAGGGTGAGTCCCCTGGTGCCTGAGAGCCAGGGTCTCCTGCAGGCCGGGGGTGGCCGGGGGGCAGCAGAAGGCTTTCAGGCTCCTCTGCCCGGGGAGGGAGTCCCCGCAGCTGCCCGGAGGCCCCGCGCCGGGGAGCGGTCTTCCTGGATATTCCCACCAGGCCACGGGGCACCATGGGAGTATCCACGGCAGTGCCCACGCCAGCGGCTGCTTAGGATGTGGGTGTCTGCACCCCAGCCTGACTCCCCACTCTGAATCTCAGGGTCACAGTGGGCTGGGGACCCCGACTCCACCCTGGTGGTACTGCAGGGGAGGGGTCTCTCCGAACTGGGTTTGGGAGACAAGTGTCTTTAAAACCAGGGTGAAATAGGAGAGGTAAGTTTACGGGAACGTTGTCAAGCAGAAGAGCAGAAAGAGGCTTACGCTGCCAGATGTGAGAACACATCCTAGAGAAACCAGAGCTGCAACCACATGGCACTGATACAAGATGGAGCTTTTGTTCAGTGGGGGATGCATGGAATCAGGTCATAGACCCAAGTGCCCTTACAAAGAGCATTAAAACTGCAGAGAAAAAGAACATGACAAATTTAAAACAACATATGACCCAAGGAGCCCTTCCAGTAAAGGGATTAAAAAGGAATGGAATGACCTTAAACACTATCTTGGGATAATTGTTGGTAATTGGAAAGGAAATCAGAGAGAAAGACCTATGTCCATGGAAAGACACACAGATGTTTACAGCAGATTTATCCATAACAGCCCAAACCTGGAAGCAACCGAGGCGTCCTCCACAGGTGACGGACGGACTGTGGACCAGCCCAACGACGGGTGTTATTCGGCACTAAAGAGAGACGGACGCGCCATCGGGCCAGGAGAACACATGAGGGCCCTCCCACGCACAGGACCATGGGGGAGAAGCCGACCTGGGAAGGCCACGCGCTGTGAGCCCCTCTGTGACACTCTGGAAAAGGCAACACTGTGGGCGGTGGGGGGTCAGTGGTGGCCAGGGGCTCACAGGAGGGTGGGGATAAGGGGGCAATCTTCTGTAAACCTAACTGGTTTTACCCTGGTCTGAGGGCTGTCACGTTCTTGATGTCATTGCCAACTCCTGTCAAGGCATGGACTGCCCACACTGCCACTCTACATGACCTGCACGCTCCTACTGTCGGCACCCAAGCGTGCCAGGGTGGGAACCTGGAGCTGGCTGCTCCTAAGCCCAGGCTCTGGGACCTCCGCCCCCCAACATTCTGCATGGGACCCCTTTATACCTAAACATAAATGAGGATCCCAAAGAGCATTGTTGACGTTGGCTTGTAACCACGGAGGTTTCCCATGTTGGAAATGAAAACTAAGACAGTAAAATTTTGTAAATATTTTAATTTTTAGAAATTAAAAAAAATATGTTAAATGAATCAAGCCACAGCAACAATAAGATACTGCTTATTAACATAAATTATTTTTTATGAAAAATAACTGTGTTTCTCAAAATAAAACTCAGGGACCAGAGACGCATGCCTTACATTCTGCAAACCTCTGCGGATGGCTGGAAGGCACAGGTTGTCCGGGGGCATCTGCGTTTGGCCACCGTGGTGCATCCTTCCTTAGGCATCCGTGAGGAATGTGCCCGTGAAGCTGGAAAGAGGAGGGGCATCTGAAGGGCCTCAGACGCATGTGGGTTTCCTTCTGGTCCTACATTAAAGCTCGCCAAGGGGCAGCTTCTTAAAAGTGAGATGAAGTGTGGGAGCTGAAGCCTCATCTAAGGACCCAGATGCTGTTTTACTGAAAGCCATCCGCGCAGGAGATAAAGGAGAAAGACAAATCGATGCAACATGGGGTACTGGACTGGGGGCAGAAGGAGGACGGGGACAGGAGCGTTGGTGAATCCGGACGAGGCCTGGAGTCCATCTGAGGCCCTGGGCCCATCTCACAGACACCCGGTCCACACTATTCGTCATCATGATTAGAACTCAGGCATGTCGCATCCCCACCTGGCTTATCAGAAAAGTCTTCAAGGATTGGAATGCTGTCCGTTCTCCAAGGTTCTGCTTTTCACCTGAAGCTTGAACATGGCCCCAGCAGAGAGCCCCCTGGCTGCTCCTGGAAGTATCAGGGCGGCCTCGCTGCCTGGAGCCCCTCTGGAACTCGCCCCGGCCCTCCTTCCTGGGGCACCACTCTTCACACAGAGTATTGGAGACGGGCTCCAGGGTTGAGACTTTGTGGGCCTGGTATAGTTTATGGCTTCACAAGGACCTTGTTGAGTGACACTGGCGGCCTCAGTCACAGCACCGGGGCTGCTTCTAAGAGGGGAATCCCATGTGCTGGGAGCCCGGGCTCCAGCCCCACCCCAGCCCCTGAGCCTGCCAAACTCCCCTTTTGTAAAGGGTCCTAGTGGGGGAGCTGTCCCGGCTCCCCGCAGACCTGTCCTCTTCTCTGTGCCCTCCCCACCACCTCCTGATCCCGGTTTGGTTCTCCATCCCTAAGGCCCCTTCTGAGCCTCTCCTCCTTCAGGGAGCCCTCCCTGAGCAGCCCCGCCCAGAGGAACCCACTCTCTAGAGCTTCTAGACCCCAGATGTCCCTGCCCCCCAGCTGTGAACTTCTCTGGGGCAGGCCATGCCCCCACAGCAGGGTCATGCCCTGGCAGCCCTTCCCTCCTCACGGTCCGTACTGGGGGGGCCTCCCAGGGTCTCCCACGAGCCCTACCCGCGGGCCCCTCTACCTCACACCTGTCAGTAGAGCAGCCCTGTGCTTCTGGGAATTCCTTTGACCCCCTGGTGAACCACTGAGAGTGAACACTCGCCCGTCTGCTAATTACGAGCAGAGCACGGTGGCAACATGTGGCTCCACGCTGCGCTGGGCCCAGCCCAAGTTTTTCTACTGTGCAACACTCAGTAATGAACTTCCTAGAATGTCACCAGGAATTAGACCTGGGGGAGGCGTTTCCATGGACCCGTGGCAGGCAGTCTCCAGGATTAAGGGGCCACAGCCCCCAAGGGCTTCCTCTCCCAGGAGGCCTTTGGCGGCACGCTCCCCGGGGACCCTTCTGGCTGGAAAGGGGATCAAATGCTCCAGAGTGGGCCCCCCAAAAGCAGCCCCTTCCCAATGTGGGGGCAGGCACCCCACTGTGCCTGGAAGTGGCTCCTGCCAGGGCATCTCCCAGACACGCAGGACCCGACCGTGTGATGCAAGCAGGCAGGACCTGGTGGGGGGGGGCCTGTCCAGTGGAGAAGACAGACTGAGCCCTGCCCCAGGGCTGGGGGCAGACCCTCCTGGTGAGCTGTCTCCCTTTACAGCCCCCTTCCTCCTTTCTGCCCCAGGCAGCCCCCCGGCAGAGGAGAAGGGGACCTGGACACAGAGGCATACGACTCCCTCCTTCTGCAACCCCTTCTCAAGGCTCCTGGCAGTGTTTCCTGGCCCTGCCTGCAGCTGCCTGGAGAGGGAGGGGAGCAGGGCCCCGAGCAGTCTCTGCGGTGGTACCTTGAGTACTATGCTGCCCCCTCTCCTGCTCCTGATCCCAGTCTTCTCACCTGGACAAGGGGGCAGGTAACCCCAAGCCTGCCTAGGGTGTCAGAAGCACTGAAGACAGCATGCACAGGGGATTGGGGAACAGCTCTGGGCCACCCAACCCCACCTGGTGAGCTTGGGAAATGTGATGATAATTCTCACTCTTCATATGAGGGGTCGGTGAGGGGCTGGAGGAACAGGCAGTGGGTTCTGTTCACCTCCACATCCATGGCAGGGCCACCACTCAAAGCTGGAAGTGAGGCTGGCCCGGCAGGGCCTAGAGATCCCACCCCCATCCCCAATCACTCAAGCCCATGGACCTGCCCTGTGCTTGCAAAGAGACCCAGATTGAGAGCCAGAACTGAAGCCTGAAGCCCCTCGACCTTGGGTCAGCACAAGGGAAACGTGCCGACCCCAGAGTTTCATCTCAGGGCACCTTTCTGAGGTTGCGCTGCCAGTGGGCAGAAGGGAGTGAAGCTGCCACGCTCTGCCTGCACCTGGTGGAGGAGGGAGACATGTCTGTGGGCTGCATCTCTGGCCACCTGAAGAGACTGACCCACAAACATGCCTCGCCTTGGCCCAGGGATGTGAGAGAACATGGGCCTCCCCTTGGTGCCAGGAGCCCAGGGAGATGGTAGACTTGGTGGTGCATGAGCTCCGCGAGTCTCTGCAGCCTGTATTTAAGTAATCCCCTTGATGGTTGCCAGCCTTCCCTCCAGATGGGGAGCTCCCAGGGGAAGGCAGCTTGCCAGGCTGCGTGACGATACATAGCACATGCCCAACACAGGGCACTCAGAAGCAGATGAGGACCATAGACGGGACTCTGCTCCTTCCAGTTAACCATCTGTAAAGGGAGGAGTCGGGCTCCACCTCTGAGGATTAAATGATGGCACAGGTGCACACAAGGAGCAACCGAGCAGCCGAGAGATCATTCCTCAAGGTGGGGAGCCTGGAGGAAGGCCACGTTTGGGATGTGAAGAGTTTGGGGAGGAAGGGGGTAACCTGAGCAGACATGGGATCCATGCTCCCAACCTGGGGCAAATGGAACAAGGCATCTGTGTTTGGGGTTCTTCACGATGTATGAGCTGCCAGAGCTGTGGGGAAGAGGCCCTTGTGCAGGAAGGAAGGGAGGGGGAAAGGTGCCCAGCTCAAGGCAAGGCACACCAACACTTACAGGAAGAAGACCACAAACCCCCAAAAACATGGGCAGGGAAAATGGACTCCTTGGCCACAGTAGCCAAGAGGAAAACATGTTTGAGGCCTTGAAAAATGTTGTTCCATTGTCTGCTGGCCCCATAGTTCCTGGTGAGAAGTCTGTCATTTTTGATCCATCATTTCCTGAGATGTGAAGCCTGCTTTTCTCTCTTTAGGATTTCCCTTTTTAATATTCATTTCCATCAGTTTGACTTTGATGAGCCTAAGCATTATTTTTTTCAAATTGATCCTATTTAGGTCTTGCTGAACTTCTTGACACTGCAAGTTTATATTTCTAATCAATTCAGGAAGTTTTTGGTCATTATTTATTCCATATTTTTTCTTCACTATTCTCTTGCTCTGCCCCTTCTGGGGCTCAATTACCCATATGTTAGACCTTTTAATATCACACATATGACCCTGAGTTTCTGTTCTTTATTTGTTTGTTTTCCATCTTTTTCTCTCTCATCTTCATGTTGGATAACTTTTATTCACCTATCTTCAGTCTCACAGACTTTCTTTGGTCATCCCCATTCTGCTACAAATATCATCCAGTAGTTATTTTTTATAACAGAGATTGGATTTTTTCAGTTCCAAACATCCTATTTAGATCTTTTCAATATTTTCTGTATGTTGAAATTTCCTTTGTTTTCATTCATTGCAAACGTTTTCCTTTATTTTCATGAGCATAGTTATCATAGCTCATTTAAACTCCTTGTCTGTTAATTCCAACACCTGAGTCACTTCAGAGTTGGCATCAGTTAATTGTTCCCTTGAGTGGAAAATGCATTTTTCTGAAACATCCAAGAGGTGGCTGAAATCTCAATTCAGACTTCCTTTAGGAACCTGGGCAAGTAAATACATAAAATTCGGGATGCTCCCCCTCTGGCTCCTTTTGAGATACCCATCCCATTCTCCAGTGACCTAGATTACCCATGGTTCCTCCAGCCTAAAAAATGGCAAGGTTTCTGTTGGGATTTTAGCTTCCCACACCATACTGTGGCCACTTTTCCAAAAATGTCCTGCTTCCACTAACTCTCTAGAACCCTTGGAGAGTTATTTGTTTGTTTGTTGACCAGGGTTTATAGTTGTTATCTGTGGGAGGGCTGGTTTGTTAGAAACTTACTACTCCATACAGGAAGCAGAACCAAGAGAAGTTTCAGGATGGGTGTGTGGGTAAGGGTTGGTAGCAGCAAATGCCCCTGACAGGTCATATCTGATAAAGAAAGAAGTGTCTGTTGAATTTGGCTATAAGAATGTTGGTGGTGCTGATGAAAAGTGATGGGATGGCAGTGGGGGATGAAGGGTGGTAGGGTGACCAGTAAATATCTCCTCTTGTGTTAGGGAAGCTTCCTTTTATTCACAGCCTTTTGTTCACAATTTTGTCCATCTTCTATGCTTGAAAATTTTTGTATAGTATAGGAACGATCTTAAGTATAAAAAAAAAACTTGCCCATAAAACTCTATGGAACAGACATTATAACTGGGAATGCATGTTAGATTTTTTTTTCCATGCTCAGCTGACAATTTATTCAAACCCTAAATGTCAGTCCATGTTAGATTTTATTAAATATGGTTTTGGCACCTATCAATATTATCATATGGTTTTTCTTCTTTTGGCCTATCAACATGATGATATTAATGGATTTCTTAATGATGAGTCATCCTTGCATTCCCAGAAATAAATTCCACTTGGTCATGGTGTATTATTATTTTAATTCAATACACTGCTGGATTTAATTTGCTGATTTTTTTTTTTTTTTACAATTTTTGCGTCTATCTTCACAAATGAACTTGGACTGTGGGTTTTTTTCCTTTTTTTTTTACAACCATGATTGGACTTTGGTATCAGGGTTATGCAAACATAGAAAGTAAATTGGAATTTTGTCCATCTTCTATGCTTGAAAATTTTTGCATAGTATAGGAATGATCTTAAGTATAAAAAAAAACTTGCCCATAAAACTCTCTGGGCCCTGTGCCTTTTTCTAAGGTAAGATTTTATGACTTTCAGTCAACAAGCTTTTTATTGACATTTTCATGTTTTCTAGGTCCTCTTGAAACAACTTCCAGATATGGGTTCACTTAAACAACACCTTTAAATTCCATTTAATCAACATAGCTTTCAACCCCTATTATGTTTCAGACTCTAAAAGCAGAATATATTACTATCTGCATATAGAATTTTTATGGGAATAGATATCCCATACATTTCAGTCTCTTTGCTCTCCTCCCTCATCCCCCACTAAGACTCTCACAAGTGAAAACACAGGTAGATATTTGTTGACCTACACTTGCTTTGTACCTATACACGTATCCTTCCATCCATCCATCCATCTACCCATCCACTCACCCATCCACCCATACATACATACATACATACATACATACATACATCCTCCCAGCCATCTAGCCATTCATGGAGCCATTCACTGAGTCTCTACTCTGCACCAGGCACTGCTCTAGGTATTGGGTCCATGACTGGGGGAGATAAACCAAATGCCTAAATGCTGGAAGACCAAACCAAGGATCAAAATGGCCCCTTCAGGCTACAACTATGAATAGAATAGAACAGGATAAGATGCTGTGCTGGGATCCGGGAAACCAGAGATCCAGAGGGAGCAGATCTGAGTGACTAATTTTGGGTGTGCCACCTCCAGGCTCCAAACAGGGCTGGTCCACCACAGGGCTCACAGGAGCAGGTAGGGGGTGCTCAGCCGCTGCTTGGCAGAGGGCAGCCTGGACGGGGAGAGGACCAGGGTTCCGGCTTAGGAACCCCCAGGTGGTAACTCCCTCATGTGGTCCTTTGAGCAGGTGCCACCTTCAGTCCTCTGTCTCTGTTACTCCCGAGTTGATGCACCCATTTCCTCCTTCACTATGACCGTCTTGAGAGCAGGAATGGGACTCTACGCATCTCTGTGGCTCCACAGCTTTGCTCAGGGCCTGGCGTACACATATGCTGGGTAAATGAGGAGAGAAGGAAGGGCTCATGGCTGGGAGGTAGTGAGTCCTCAAGTGGATGAGCTGAGGGTTCCTGTGCTTGAACACACGGGACCCAGGTCTGGGGGCAGCCTGAGCTCACCCCCACCTGCCGGGCCTCGCCAGCACCACAAGAGGTCTGGAAAACCTTTCTTCCCAGAACGGTCCAACTAGGGTAAGACCCTGGCTGGGGAGCATCCCAGGCCCCCGGGCATGGGGAAGGTGGGGGTGGGAGCTGCGGGTCCTTGCTCCTCCCCCTCACGCTTTGCTGAGACCCAAATCGCCTTATCAGAAACTCCCTGAGTGACTGGTTAACCAAATAGCTAGAATTCCTGCTCAGAGGCACATCTGTTCCTGATCGAGTGGAGGCCAGGGATGACAGGGAGGGGAGGGGGAAGCAGAGGTACAAGGCCAGACCTTCCCAAAATGATGCTCTGGCCAGGCAAGGAAGCTGCCAGCCTCTCAGGAGCAGAACCTGCAGGGCCCCGGGCAGGACCAGCCCCCAGCCTCCATTCTCCACACTAGGGGGCCAGGACCTGCCCACTGGGGTTGGGGAGGGCCAGAAAGCCCCCCCACCCCACACGCTGGGCCACACTGAGCTCTTCCCCCTGCTCTGGCCCCTCCACCCCGAACACCCCTTCTAACGCCCAGGCTCCAGTTCACCCCAGCTTGGACCATCCTTCTATAACCGCGTTTGAGCAGGCCCACTCTCCCCTTGAAAATCCTCTCCTGCTTCCCAGAGCTCTCAGGGTCAAGTGCAGCTTCTTGGCTCAGCACTCAGGGCCCCTCCTGCCTTGCGTGCCCCTCCACAAACTCACACCTGTGCTTTGCTCATGCAGAAGGGCAGGGCACTCCAGGGCCACCCATGCTGTTCCTCCTGCCGGCAGTGCCCTTCCAGCCCTTCTCCTCAGCCAGCTTCTGCACGCGCCAAATGCGATGGGTGTCTCCCCGACTGGCAGTCTTCCTCAGGTACAAAGACTTCCAGGAGCCTTTGCCTCACACCCACCGGTGAGTTTGAGGATCTACACCCCCTGTCACCAGTGCCCTTGGCCCAGGCACCCCTTCTCGGGCTCTGGCTTCCAGCATCCGCCAGCTCAGGAATGGAGGCTGGAGCACAGGGGAAGGAGAGGGATGGGAGGATGTGCGGGGACAGCAGAGGGGCAAGGGAGGCTACGGAGGGACTCTGCACGTGACAGCGCGGACCAGGCCTGGGGGGCTGCAGTCTCCGTGGGGAAGGACTCAGTCCCTCTCCCGTCCCTGCCACTGGGCTCCAGCATGTGCCTGGCCGGCTGGGCCTGGGAGAGGAGACCCCTTTGTTCTCCCCCAGTCTGGGCCGGGACAGCCAAGCTCTGCACCTGCTACCCCACAGACACTGGCTTTTCTGGAGACCAGCCCCCAGGGCAGAGCACGCGCACCCCCAGTGGGCCCCACCGCTGAGCTGAGCGAGGAGATGTGGGCCTTGGGTGTTAGCGTGGGTTAGGGATGGGAGAAGGTGGGCAGTGCTCAGGAAGGAAGGCAGGCAGGTGGCCGAGGGCCCAGGGATCTAGGCCTGTCACCCACGTGTGTGTGTGAGAGGTGGGGGCTGTGAGGCCAAGGACAGACTTGGGTGGGGGCTCCCTTAAAGGGGGCATCTGGGGGTGATGTGTCCCCACCTTCTCCCATCTGGGGCCATAGGGGATCCCCCTCCAACTAGATGGAGAGGCACTCCAGTACTCCCACCCCCAGCAGGCCCCAGTCACCAGCACCCCGGGGAAGCTGCCCTCCTGACACCCAGCTTGCCCGCCCCCCATTGGCCAGGCCCCACACCCTCCTGGGAGGCCGCCCAGCATGGGGGGCACGGCCCAGGGGAGAGGGCTGGGCTGGCAGGCAGGAATGCTTCGCAGCCAGTGTAAACAGATCAGTTCTGTCTGCCTGGGGGGGTGGGGGAGGGAGTTGTCTTGAGCTTTGTTATGTTCCGAAAAAAAAGGCAAAAAATTTGGGTCACAAACCACAAACTGTTTTGCTTTCGGCATAGCTGGCATAAACAGGCATTTTCTCTTCGGTTTCTGGCCCGCTGAGGCCTGCGCTGGCTGGGGCTGCGCAGGGAGAGCTGGAGGCCGCTCTAATGAGGCCTGAGGCCACGGCCTGCCTCCAGCCGGAGGGGGCTGGGCAGGTAGAAACCAGGCCCCCGTGGCCCCTGAGCACAGCCACACCTGGGCACGGGCACCAGCTGGGAGCCAGGCCCAGCCAGGCAGGTGCGCACGGCTCGGTGAGGGCCAGGTGAGCCCACCAAGGCGAGGAGGCCTCAGGGAGGATGGGGTTCTCTCTGGAAGGAGAGGGAGAGCAGAGGGGCTAGGGGGCGAGGGGCCCCAAGGGCGGGCGTGATGGGGTCCCCTGTGTACCCCCGGGACCTTCTCCCTGGCCAGCTCTGCGCTGTGGGCCTCTCAGAGTGCAGCGAGCTTGGGAGGACCCGATGTGGGCATGACAATGCCCCTGGAGTCACTGTCATGTCTGGGGGACGGGGGACAGAGGCAGGGGCTGAATGCCAGACCAGCATCCACACGGGAGTGGGGGGGACTCCTGAGACGACTGACAGGGTATGTCAGAGAGGATGCCAGGGGCCCAGGAGAGACAGCAGCCAGTGGGAGTGAAGCCTGGGGCTGGGGGCGACCCCTACACCACGAGGACTCGGGGGGCCAGGTGCTGAAGACCCCAGGAGAGCCTGGCCTGGGGTTTGTGCACTACCTGGTAGCCCGCAGGAGCCACGGAGGAGCCTGGGGGGTGGGCTGCGGGCCAGAGGGCAGCAGTGTCCAGGGCTGGAGTCAGAGGGCCCTGGAGTGGCACAGGTACACTGGGTCGAGGGTCTGCAGGACATAGAAGGGGCTGAGGAGGCCACAACAGGTGCCATGTGGCAGCCCAGGTGAAAATGCCAGATGGAGACCCAAGCGGTGTCAGCTGCGGGGACCTAAGCCCAGGGTCTGTAGCTCAGCAGTGGAGCCGCCCCTTCCAGTTGCTCACAGCCAAGCCACAGCTCCGCCCCCACTGCCCTCCCCTTATCCTGTCACCCAGCACACAGCTGGGGGACACATAAACTCGGATTGTCCTTGTGAGAGGGAGCAGCTCAGCAGAGTTTGAGTTGATGAGAGGGACCCAGGCAGATGTCTGTGGGCAAGGTGGTCCAGGCAGGGGCAGCCCCTGCAAAGGCCCTGAGGCAGGAACACACCCGTGTGCACTGGGACCAGGGGGTCACAGTGAGGACCCCACTTGTCTCCAGGAAAACAGAGCAGATGTGGGAACCTCCTCTGGCATCTTGAAAGACCACCTGGGCTCCGTGGGAAGGTCAGGAGTGGACATGGGCGAGAACACCCAGGTGGGAGGTGGGGGACAAGCCCCTGGCCCAGAAGCTCAGGGGTGGCCTCGCCACCTGCTTGGCTCCCTGCAGTGCCCTCTGCACCTGTGATGGGGCCTCACGCACTTAGTTTCCTGGGTGACCATGAACTGGGAGGCTTCACCCAGCAGAAATGCATCCCCACTGTCCTGGAGGTGAGTCCGAGACCAGTCTCACTGGAGTGAAGTCTTGGGGTCACAGGCTGGCCACTCTGGAGAATCCAGGGAGGACCCTGCCCACCTCCTCCAGCTTCTGGGGCACCAGCGTTCATCCCTGGGCTGTGGGTGTGTCCCGGGCTCTGCTCCACCATCACATGGCCTCCTCCATGTGCCCTTCTCCTCCCCTCCTCTCCAGGGACACCTGTCGTAGGACTTAAGCCCCCGCAAAGCCAGGAGGACCTGGTCTCAGATCCTACACTTGATCCCATCTGCAGAGTCCCTTCTCCCAGACAAGGTCCCATCCATGGTTCTGGGGGTGAGGACGTGCACATGCCTTTTGCGGGCCTCTGTTCAGCCCACCACACATCCTTTTTGGTGGGAACACTGTTCAGCCCTCGATTGTAGGGTCCATGAATATTTGTTGAATGAATGACAAAGGGCCGCACAGACCCCATCAGACCCCATCCCCCACATGGGCCCCTCCCCCTGCTGCATCCCCCACTCCACCCCAACCCCAGACTCCTTGGGGCCTCCTTCATCCCTCCTCTAGGAGGCCCCACCGCTCCCCAGGCCTGCATACTGGTCACCTGCTCCCTGAGGCCCTCAGCTTGAGGGCACCCTGACATTGCCCCATGACACTGAGCCAGGCCGGCCACATGTGGGGACGCTCATCCCGTGAATAAATGGATGGATGCATGAGTGAGTGGAGCCCAGGGACAAGCCGAGAGGGTGCCCAGCAGCAGGACAGGGGGAAAGAGGGGTGGAGACAGGACAGGCCAGCAGCACCTGGGGCTCGGGGGCGCTGTGGGAAGGGTCCAGGCTGCAGGAGAGCTCGGGCAGGGGCTGGCTGTGCCCTTGGCTGCTGGGGGTCTTGGGGAAAGCTGGGTGCGGATGGGTGTGGTGACTCTGGGTGAGGCCAGTGGGGCAGCTGGGGTGAGCATGGGCTGCCCAGAGCTGCGGGGAGCACCAGGGTCCGAAGGGTCCAGGAGGGGACGCCGAGCAGGGCTCGCATGGGGTCTCTGGGAACTGGGTGAGCAGGGCTGGGGTGGAGGGTGCTGACCCCCACGAGGTGTACCCCTGCGGCTCCTTAGGGGATAGGTCTGGCACTCTGCCCTGCCTGTCAGGCCCCTGGCTGCCCCAAGAGGGGCACATTGCCCCCACCCACCTTGCTCTTTGCCATTCTCCTCACCCTCGGAGGCTGACCCTGCCACCCCCAGGCAACCCCCCAGCCCCCCGACTTGGGTTAGTTCTCAGTGAGTGTGGTCGGCAGCTCCCCGTGGATGCCTCTCCAGACCCCCAGTTCACGGCCCAGCACCAGGCCTGCAAGAAATTCTGGAGATGGAAGGAAATCAGGCTCAGGGCGGGAGACCCAGGCCGGCCCCCAGGCACAGACCCTGCTTCCTCAGCCCCCACCCCCAAGGGCCGCGCTCCCCGGCGCGGCACGCCTGCCGGTGGGGAGGCCGGACCAGACCTCAGGCATGGTGGATGTGGACACCAGACTTGGGGGCATCCGCCCAGCTCAGGAACCTGGAGGTCAGATCAGGGTGGGCCTGGGCCACGGCTTCGACCTTGGGTGGTGAGCGTGCCTGTGCCTGCAGGTGGAGGTGCAGCTGATGTGACCCCCCATCTCCAGCAACAGCTGGTTTCCATCCTTTCAGAGCCTGGGCAGCCCCCAGCCCCTGGCAAAGGCAGTTTACTTCTCCTCAGAGAGCTCTCCTGCCCCAGGGGCAGCCCGTCTTGGAGAATCTAAGGGCTGAGTTGTCCCAGAGGTCGTGGCTCCACACAATGGCCACTGTCACCACTGGGAGGCGGTGCACAGGCTTTTGGGCTATTCTCAGTGCACTGTGTGTGGAGATGGGGGCAGAGGGGGCGTGTGCACCTCCAGGGCTCCCTCCCCTCTGGCCCACCTGCCCTGTCGCTCCCCAGGATCCAGACCTTCCAGCAAGGCCTCCCTCGACCCATAAAGGAGCAGGAGTCAGAACAAAGTAAGTTTGAATGCTTTATTGGGATTGCGAGCGTTCAAGGTTAAAGACAAAACCCAAGCAATGGATTTTGCCAGAAATATCAGCATGTTAAAGGGGTCGAGTGGAGGCCAACCTGGGCCACTGCCAGATGGGCGGGGACAGAGGCAGGGTGACATTCTTTTCTTGGCATGTGGGTGTCTTCAGGTGATGGTACAAGGAGGGACTCAAGAGGAGTCCTGCTGAAGACACTTTGGGGGAGACTTGGGGAAGAGACCGGATGGATGGCCACACCAGGGCACAGGAGACCAGAAGGGCAGCCCAGATCAGATGGCAGATGGCCGGCAGAGAACTGCTTGCTGAGGAACACAGGAGCATCAGCAGATGCCCCGAGTACCCCCATCCCTGGTGAGGCTGAACATAACCCTGGGCGGGATGGGCGTCCATCTGAACAGGCATGCAATTCAGGGCAAATCGAAGTCTTTCTGAATCTCAGGCCGGCCTCTCTGGGCTCTCCAATGAGGACAATCTGCCTCTTTGGCCTTCTATCCAATGGTCCGAATGGCCCCTTGCCCAGGTTCTTGCCAAGGGACCCTCTGTGCTGCAGGCGGGCTGGCTGGATGGCCCCCGGGGTCATGCCAGCCCCATCACCAGGGCCTAGGTGCCTTGAGCCTCCAGGCTGCTGTGCAAGGGGACTGTGCTGGGGGCAGAAGTGGGGGTGAGGTAGACCTCCCAGCTGCCGGGGTCCCTGCTGCAGCCCTAGGTACCAAGGTGGTAGCGATTTGGTATCACCAGACCTGTGGGCCTTGTGGCCCCAGAGAGCCCAGTTGATGGGCCAACCTGGCAGTTCTCTTGCTTTGCGGGGCTGGTGCCCTCCTGGCCTCTGCTCCTCCCCGACCTCACACCCCCGGCCCCCAGGAGGCCCAGCGGAGCTCCAAGCCTCCTGGGGGTAAGGCAGGGTACTGAAGAGGCAGGCAAGGTGTCACCAAAGGGCTGGTGGTGGACTCCCCAAGTGCTTGGAAGGGGACCGCCTGCTCCGGCCTGACGGAGGGAGCCCTTCTGCTCACACTTCTACAGCCCCCTCCCCGACCCCAGCCAGCCTCAGGTGAACTGGGGCTCCATTCTGGTGGCTTCCATGCACCTTCCTGACACCCGAGGAGAGGCCACTGTGCCCCTCCTCCACCCCCATGACCCCTGGGGACCAGCCACTGTTCCTGGAAGCCAGGCCAGGCAGCAGCCATCTCTATTCCCCTGACTTCTCCGTGGGGCACAGTATCCAGGCCCCACAGAGGTCACTCTCAGCTCAACCCAAGCGACAGGGACAGATGAAAACAAAGACCAAATCGAGGGTGATAAATGGCAGAAAGCAGGACGTGCGGCTCCGCGCAGAGGCGCGACGCTGGCTTGGTGCCCTTGCCTTGTCACTGCTCCCCATTACAGGGACAGGGGTAAGTTTAATTTGGTTTACGAGCGCATGAAAAGCTAAGGAGGGATCCACAAAAAAAAAAAAAAAAGGAAAAAAGCCCCAGGAGAAACCAGTTAAAGGGGGGCAATAGATAATTGGCGTCAATTTGGAGCCCTGATTTCTCTAATTCTGCGAGCGTCACTCACTCCTCCAGACTTCTCTGCCCCAAACCTCCATGGACCACGTCCTTCCCCAGGGTGCCCCCACTCAGCCCCTGCTGCCCCCCACCCACCCCTCTGGCCGCCAGACTTCCCACACTCCCCATCATCTCAGCCAGCCTCCTGGGGGCCCCCACTCCTGGTAGGCATTCCGGGAGGCTGGCCCAGACGATCCCCAGGTGTGCTCGGGGCGGGGGGTCCCCAGACCTGTCTCACAGGGGCACAACAAGGGGCCAGTAAGGCGTGTCTTGCTCGGTTATGCCACCTCCAGTCTGGTCAAACCTGTCCCTTGCTCTACACGGTGATGGGATGCGTCTGGGGGCATCAGGGTTCGTGCTTCGGGGAACGTGAGGACAGGCCCCAAGAAGGAGGGGGCACCTCCCTTACCCTGGAAAGATCACCTCAGCTAGGACGCATGCCCTGCCACCCTCAGGCGCATCCCAGGTGGGGACTGAGATGTAGGATGCTGGGGGGAGGGGTGTTTGGGTGGGGAAGATGGATTTTAGGGTATGTGGGGTTTCTGCCAAACAAATTTTATTTGCAGGGATTTTAGCTTTCACACTCCGCTTCCCCCACTTCGGGCTCACTGGGTTCCCCCAACCAGCACCAGGGTGACTGTCGGGGATGGGAAGCCGAGGGAAGAACGAGTTCGGGTTGGCTGTCCTGGGAATGGCCAGTCACACCAAAGGTGTCCGCCTGAGGAGGGAGGTGGCTGAGGAGCAAAGACATGCCTACTTATCAGGTTTTGGGGTCCCTTCCTTCCTCCTGGATAGCCCGGAACTGAAGCCTGTGTCAATCTGACTCGAGGTCCGAGGGGAAGAGTGGGAAGGCGGGGGTGTGGCAAATTATTTTATTTTGCCAATTGTTTTTAAGCCAAATCATATTTAGTATTTTTTCAGCCAATTGGATTTTTCCGGGTTTTTTTTTTTCTTTACAATAATTAGCTTTCCTGGTGTTTCTAAAAAGCCAGTTAGATTTAAGAGGGCTGGTCTGTATGTGATTCCAGGGGGCATGGTTTTGAATTTTCGTTGTGTAATTTGGGGGTCGTTTAAAGTCAATTGGTTTTGTACGTCTTTAAAGATGTTGCTAAGATTCCCTCTGCCCGATGAAGGGGGCAGAAGAGAGAACAGCCTGACCTGGGGGGGTGGGGGCCCGGGGGTAGCGTCGGGGACGCCCGCTGAGGGAAGACGGTACAAAGCGGTTTCAGAGGCATGACCTGGTGGAAAGGCCCCTGGTCAAGAGAAGGGCACAAGGTGGACGGTGCCATCTCACAGAATCACGACAATTCGTCTCACTTCCGATTGCCGGACACCTCGGGAGAGGCGGCCCCGTGGGCAGTGGGGTGCTGGGCGGGCAGGGCGGCCATTGGGTTGTGGCGCTTGGCCTCTCTGAACGCTTGGAGCTCCGTGGTGAGCATATGACCCTGGTGGGCACGCAGGAGAGCCGGCAGGCCCCTGCGCAGGCGTTGAGTTGACTGCTTCCAGGCGTCATATTGGAAGACCTTGCCCACAGGGTATCTGGGGAAGTTGTCCTGAGGAGTGAAGGGCCAGTCAAGGGCAGGCCTGGCTGCCCAGCTCCTGCCCCCAAGCTGCCCACCCTCCTGTGTGGACCTCTCGATGACTCACAGTGGAGGTTTGTCCCCAAACCTTTCATGGTGCCCGCTAACATGTATGCAAGGATAACACACTTGGCCCAGCCACTGGCCAGCGTCCGCAGTGTGGGGACAGGTGGCAAATGTGTGAGTCACTCTAGCTAAGGAGCTAGCTGTGCCCTGGTCGCCTATCAGAGGTGACAGCCCTAAGGGGCTCCAGAGAGGGGAGGGTTTTCCTCTCAGCGGTCAGCCACCCTGCTGGACCGGAGCTGCAAACCCGGAGGCGGGATGCCCGGCTTACCGGGAGCACGGTCGGAGGGGTCGACACGTCCCTCTCGGACTTGACGGGGGTAGCACAGTAGGTCTCCAGAAGGGCCAGGTCACAGCTGCGGAAACAGCATTCCTCCACGATGCCACGGCTGCGGCGGCTCACGCGGCTTGCCGGCCGGCCTGGAAGCCCCACACGGGGGAGAGAGCCACACTTGAGCCCCAGAGCCAGGCCCCAGGAGGCCTCCCTGGAGAGGGGTCTCTAGCCAGACCTGGGCCCCCCATGGGAGGCAGGGGAGGAGAGAAGCACCCTGCCCTCCGGACAGGCCTCACAGGACCCTCCATCACCCCTCAGGGACAGCCAGCCTCGTGGTGTGAGGTGGAGCAGCGAGAGCGGGGCGGACAGGGCGCCCCAGGAAGGAGACAGTGAAAGTGGGCAGGCGTGCTCGGGGACCTCTGGCCTCCTGGCCCCATGGTTTGGAAAACGTTCAGGGTGCGAGCCCAGCTCCAGGGCCTCCTGAGAACGGGTGCTACCCCTGAAATGACCCAGGCCCTTGACGGCCCCCGGCCCCCGAGACGCGGCCAGCAGGTGGGACTGGGGGCAGAAGAAGAAGACGGGAGGAGAGGAGTGAGGACCCTGCAGCACCGCGCCCTCCTCCCCTCCCGTCCTCCTCCTCCCCTCCACGTGCTCAGGCTCCGGACCGCGCCCCAGCGGGGGAGGGAAGAGCCCCCGGGAAGGGGCTCGGCCCAGCCCTCCTTTCAAGGAAGCCTGGTGAGGGCGAGACGCTCCCCAGGCAAGAGCCAGCTGGCACCAGACCCTACAGTGCCCCTTCCTGCCCCCAAACAAGGCCACAAAGAAAGGGCACGTGAGGCCAGGGGGGGCAGGAGCTTCAGAAGCGTCCAGAAGCAGGAATGCTTTTCAAAGAGAAACTCTGAGATGCCAAGACTGGCGTCTGCAGGCCCATTGCAGGGAGGGTAAGTAGAGTCTGCTGAGGAGGATGCCTCCTGGGCAGAGCTGGGCCAAGTTTGACATTTATGGCCCTCACCGCCTTGCCCCAGCCATGTCCCCACCCGTCCTGGGTGGTGAGGGGTCTGGGCTCCTGGGAACTGACAGAGGGGGCTGAGCCCAGGGGAAGTACAGTCTCCACCTTTGGGGTCAGGCTGGGTGTGCCCCCAGCTCCTCCATCAACTGGGTGGGCACTCCCTAGGACCAATTGCCCCATCCTACAGAGGAGGAAATGGGCCCAGCTTGCTGGGAGGTGCAGGCATGGGCGCAGGCCCCTGAAGGGCAGATCAACTCCAACTGGGGGTCCTGCTCTGCTCTCTGGCACAGGGGCAAGGAGAAACAGCACAGTGTGCCAGGTGGCCAGCCCAGAATAGGAATCTGGGGAGAAGTGACAGGAGCAGCAAAGCCCTCTCAGGCTGGCAGGTGGGCACCCTTGGGTAGAGATCCCATCTGCCCTGGGCCCAGACACCCCAGCCCTCAGTAGCACTGCAGGTGGTCAGGACAAGCCCAGCCTCCCTGCAAGGGCCTGGGTCACCGGTCAGAAGCCCTGCCTCCAGCTCCCCACCTGCTCTAGTCTGGTGCCTATGTAGATGCCACCCGGCCTGGGAGGGGAGCACGTTATGATCCATTTTGAGTCATGCCATAGGAGAATCAGCAGGGTGAGCAGCGCCGGGCACAATGCCCCATAAATGTGCTCACAAAGGGCTCGGGGGCTCAAAGAAAAGGCATGGGGGCATTGTGGCCAAGCCCGGCCCTCATGCCAGGTGTCCAGAGCCCTGCCCAGGTTTGTGAGGAGCAGGGAGGAAGACTCCAGCATTCCCCAAGCACCTGCGGCACGCGCCCGCACCCCGCCCCGCCCTGCCACACGCAGAGCCACTTACTGAAGTAAAAGCCGCGGTCCCCACACACGAACTGGAGGGTGTCCACCAGCTCCCCGCCACACAGAGTCTCACTGGGGCGGTAAGCAGCAAAGCAGCACGAGGCCAGGGCCCAGAAGGCGAGCAGCGCCAGCACCGACTTCCCCGCGGGGACCCCCATCGGCATCTGGGGCGGAGAGAAAAGGCCAGTCAGGGTCCAGGGGCCCCTCCCACGCCCTCCAGCCAGGGCCTCCCCAGCCCCCTGGGGACACAAAGCCCAGCGTCTCCTAATCTGAAGCTCAGTGGCAGTATTAAGCGTGGCTTTCTCCTGAATGTCATGATTTAAATTGCAGAAGGGCATATGCTAAATTGCAAGGCAAGGTGCAAAATCACCCCGAAAGTGAAAGGAGGGGTGTGAGGCCCATCTTTGACTGGCACCAGGTGCTGGTCATTAACTTCACGTGGGATGACGGTCCCCATCGTCATCAGGCAGGGGCTCAGCCACACCCAGGGCTGCAGGGGCCAGTGCTGGACACTGAACCTGGCCCCCATCCTATGATGTCATGGGGGCGGGGTCAGCACAGGGCAGCGGCCACACGTTGGACCTCCCAGCACCAGCCAAGATGGCAGACAGCCTCGCCCCACCGCAGAGCATGTGCACCCCAGAGGACCAGTTGCACAGGGGTGTCCAGGAGGACAAGCCCCCCAAAGCAGCAGAGGGTCCTGTGGGGCCAGCCCTGCCCCTTCCCTACCCAACTGCCTTTGCCATCTTCCCAGTCTGTGGCAGAGCAGAGCTCAGGTCAAAGATCCAGTGGTCAGTGTGGTGGTACTAGCCACACTCCCAGGGGTCTTGTTCTCCTGAATCACCCAGGCCCCCGACTCCAGTCTGCCCACAGCACCCCAAAACACACAGAAAAGCCAGAAGCCACCTTTCCAGGCCTTACATCATACCACCCAGGGCCAGGGACCTCACCAGACCCTCTTTCTATTGGGGTACCAAACCCCACCCCAGAAGCTGGAGAGAACAGGTCAGGCCACCTGGAGGCCAGACACCAGGTCCCTGAGCGCCCAACACTGAAGGAGAGGCTCACATCTTAGGACACACCCCCCTGCACCAGCTGTGTGCCTGCAGGCCCAGGGCAAGAGTTAACCAGGTTTCTTAAGGGGTGAGGGTCTTGGGGGGGGGGGGCTCTGCTTCTCTTTAGACACAGCAAGCCACCCCTGCCCCTCCAGAGCATGAAAGCCCACCAGGCAGGTTGGCCCCAGCCTGCCATCGGCAGGCCCATGTACAAGCTCCTTCTGGGGGGACAGTCATGGCTCAGTGCCTCTGAGCCCATTGGCACCCTGATGCTACCCAGCCAGGGGCTGGCAGGCTGCCCAGGTGTGCCCCCCCCAGGCTCTGCACCCAGTGGGCACAGGGCACCAAGCAGCATGCCCTTCCCAGCCCGGGGCCGGGCTGCTGGGGATTTTGGACGCAATAAATCACGCAGGAGCCAAGGAGGAGCAAGAAGGAAGCCCAGTCCTCCTTAAGCTCCCCAAAAGTCTCCTCCGTCCCCTCCTCCTGCCCCAGCCTGGACCCCGGCCCGTCTCCTGCTGCCCCCACTGCCGTCCCCTTCCGAATGCTAAGAACGCATTTGGCCAGCTAGCAACTTGGCGCCGGCAGAGCGGCAGCTCCGTCCTTCCTCAAGCCTGGCCACTCTGGTGTGGGGGCCAGTCCAGGGCACCAGCAGAAAGCAGAGACCGGACAAGAGGCATATGCAGAGGTGCAGGCCAGGTGAGCAGGCCGCCCAGGGAGGGTGGGCAAGGGTGAGAGGGCCAGAGGCAGAGAGGAGAGCCCGGGGGGGCCGAGGCCAGAGGCCAGAGGCCAGGGCAGCGGGGCAGGCTGGAGCGGGAGGGCAGGGAGGCCCTCGCTGCACAGCCCCGGTTACCTGCAGCTGGACAGAAGGCTCGCTGCGGCTGGAGAGGAGGAGGCTGGAAGGCTGCCTCCCAGGAGAAGCTAATGTCCAGTTCGCTGGCCGGTCAGGGCTCAGCTTTTATGCCTGGGCCGGCTCCTCCCAGCCCAGCCCCACCCTGCCTCCCACCCCTCCCCCTGCGGACCACGCCCCCCGCCCGCTCCCGCCCCCACCTCCCTCCAGCCAGCCTCTTCTCTCCTGAACCCCCAGCGCTCCAGCCCTGGCCCGTCCTTAGCCAAGTGCCAGGAGGGGGGGCTCACCCTGCACCCCCGGCCCTTCTGAGGGAAATGGGGGTGCCGAGAGGGGAGCCCTTTTCCTCCCTCCTTTATGGAAACTTCCATCTGCCCACCGGGGTAGGGGCAGCTGCCCGCTCTGGGCTGTACATCCCTGTTTTTCTGAGCCACAGACCAGCCCTGCTCCCCAGATTACTGGTTGGAAATGTTGGGGACACGGAAGGGAGGCCCTGGTGGGGGGCACATCACAAATGCGGCCTCTGGTCTTACCCTTTTGCCAGCTGGGCCCCCCTCGCTCCATCCCGGCCCCGCCCACCCCGTTTTCCTCTGTCTTGCTGGCACGAAGTCAACATACCAGGGTGGGTTTCTGAGACTTGCGCCCCTCCTCATTACCCAGCACCCTGGGGGACACAGCCCTCCCCCACACAGCACAAAATTCCAGCAACAGCCCCTGGCACCCACAAACTGACCAGGAAGTCGCCTTTACGGACAACTCACACCTCCCGTGGCACCTCCCGAGCCCCTACCCACCCCCACCCGCGGGGCAGAGCGGAGCTCGGGAAGGAAACCGACCCGCCGCCCCCGGGCCCAGCCGCCCCGCGCGGCGGCCCGCAGCAGCTTACCTGGAAGCCGGCGCAGCTGCCGCCCACCTCCCTGCTGCGTATGGCAAACCGAACAGCGGGCGTTGGCCCTCCTGCCGGACACTCCTCTGCCAGCGCCGCTCTGGCCGAGTCGCGGGGGCCGAATGTGCGACGGGGCAGAACGGGGAGATGGCTTTTTTTGGGGGGTGGGAATTCGTCTGTTTGGGGAGGACGGGCTGTCTGAGGGCCGGGGCGGGCCAGATGTTGTACTTTTAGGGGGGGAAAGGGTATCGGGAAATGAGGTCAGCTGTTGTATCAAGAATAGAGGGGGGCAGAGATAGTGAGAGACAGAGAGCACGTGAGGGGGGGGCGAAGAGAGGGCGGGGGAGGGAGAGGACAGCGAGGGGCGGGCGGGCGCGCAGCGGGAGAGAACGGCGCGGGGAGAAACAGAAAGCGTATAATTAATCCACTTCGGGACGGCGAACGCGAGAGGGCGGGCGTGGAGGGGGAGGGAGTCGGAGGCCGGGGGCCGGGGGCCGGGGGCGGGGGGCCGGGAGGGGGCAGAGGGAAGGTTGCGGAAGAGAGCGGGGCCGGGGCCGGAGGCCGCGAGGGGAGAGGGCGCGCGGGGAGGAGAGCGAAGGCGCAACGTCGGGGGCCGGGGGCGGTGGCGACGGGGGCGGGGCGGAGAGTCCCCGGCCGCGGGCGCCCCGCTCGAACTGGGCCGACGGAGCCCTCGGCCGTCGCTAGCCCGGGCCCGGGGGGGGGGGCGGCGGCGGCGGGGGGCGGCGCGCCGGGGAGGGCTGGGGGGTAGCGCGGGGGGATGACAACGCCGGCGGCCTGCGGGCCGGACTGCCTGCGGGGGGGGGAACCGCCTCCTCGGGCGAAGCGGGACGGGCGCTGAGGTAGATGAGGAGGAGGTGGCGAGGGATCCGCAGGCCCGGCGGAGCACGGCCCCGCCGACGGCGCCCAGGACGGGAGTCAGCAGCGTGGCGGCGGACGGCGTCGACGCGGGGCCGCCAGCCCGGTGGAGGCGCTGGCGGGCCGAGCGGGCAGGCGTGGGCCGAGAGGCGGGGGCGGCCGGAAGGGGGGGCCGGGGGCCGGCCTGGTCTCACGCAGCTCCGCCGGAGAGCAGGCGAACCGCGGGCGCCAACGCCCGGCTCTTATAGCGGAGCCAGCCCGCGGCCTGCGCCCGCTCGGGCCCCGCTGGCCGCGCGCCCGCGCCAATGGGCGCCTGCAGGGCCCTCGCCCCGCCCCCGGACCGCCCCCGCCACTCGGGCCCGGGGGGCCTCGGGCCCGGGGGGGGCCCGGGGCGGGGGGCCGTGCGGTGCGCAGGGACGTGACTCGGTTGGGGGCGGGGAGCGGCAGAATTCGAAAGAAATCTCGAATCGCCATTCTGAAGTGTCCAGGGCCCCAGCTCGGATTCCGGGGTGCCAGCGATCCCTGCGCGGTGCTCGGAGGACGCGCGGCGGGCAGGGTGGGTGGCGTCCCAGTCCTAGCGGCGACAGGGGATCCCGCGCCGCGACGCGGTAGAAGCGGCGGGGCCGCCCCGTCGGAGTTCGGGCACAGGTGGCTCCGCGATGGATCGGGGTCCCTGAGTCCCGCTGGGAGCTGCGGGTTAGGAGGGTGTCCCTGGAGCGGACGGGGCGAGCAGCCGCCACCTGCACGAGCAGGCGCAGCGCCTGGAGCTGCAGCCGGAGCCCGAGCGCCCCCCGGTGCCGCGAGGGAGCCGGGGAGTAGCCCCGGCGGCCTCCAGGTGCGGTGCGTGGGGAGCATGGCCGAGCTGACCCGGGTGCGTCTAAGCAGCTCGCCTTTGGGGCCCCCCAAGATATCCGGAGAGCGGTTGCCCTGTCCTCAGTGCGTTGGACTTGCGTAGACTCGGGTTCGGCCCCGGGGACCACCACCACGTTAATTTGGGGGTCTGGGGGAAACCATCTCCTGGAGAGTTTGGACGATGTGAGAAGCGATTTTTGCCAAGTCAAACCACGCACAAGCCCCGGCGCCCCGCCCGCACCCCGGAAACCCGGTCGCCCGCGCCTCTCCGAGGGGAAGAGTATGCTGGCGGCGGGAAGCCCGCACCCGGCTCGCCCCTCACTCCGCCATCAACCACTTCGCTCGCGCACGACGCGCGCCCCCCGGAGTCTTCTGCCCAGAGGGCTGGAGGTGCTGCGCCGCCCGAAGGGGTGCACCTCTCCACGGCGTCACCCCCGGCCCAGCGCCCTGCCCACCCGGCTTTGGGGCCGCCAAGACGCTTTCCCCACGGTTGTGATCTTTGCAAAGAGCAAACGAAAGCGGCGCGGGTTTCGGGGCGCCGGGCCCCAGCGAGCGCGGCCACCGAGGAGCAAGCCCGCAACGGGCTCCCGCGCCCCGCCCCGGTCTCCTGGGTGGCCGCCCGAGGAGAGCGCCCGCCCTGGCAGGACCACGGCGTGTGCGGGCAGGGAGCTGGGCCGGGCGGCGGAGGCGGCAGGGAGCTCACCGCAGGCTGGAGGCTGCGTCCGCGGGCGCACTGGGAGCTGAGGCAGCCAGCAAGAGCTCTGCGGCGGACGGTGGACGCTGCTGAAGGTGAGAGAGACCCCAGGGGGGCAGTCCTCAATGTCCGGGGGCAACGCCCAATCCTTTGGAAGACCCGGGGACGATGCCCAAATTTGGGGGAATCTGGGGGCAATGCCCAGATCTCCTGGACGCGGGAAAAGCACTGCCCACGTCCTAGCGGACGCGCTGCAGGGCCAAGTGTGTTGGGGGAACGGAGAGAAACTTCCCAAATCCGAGGAGCTGGGGCGTGGGAGGAACTTCGTAGGAGACTCTGAAAGGCCTGGAACCGGTGCCCGTTGTGCACGAGTTGGAGGAGGTGCGGAGGGCCACCGGTGGGCCAGGAGCAATTGCCCAGATATCCACGTCCACAAGACAGAGCTCTGATTTGCGGGCGGAGAGAATGCGTGTCCCCAAGTAGGAGACTCAGGGGAGGATCCGCTGACGTGGAGCACTAAGGACTGATGACTAAATGGAGGCTCAAGAAAGAGTTCAGGTTGGGGGGGATCACAGGAAACTGCTCCCTGTACTCCCGGCTCTAAAACTTGGGGGACCCAGCATCCTGGTCGTCAAGTCTGGAGGGAACCCGAGATCAATGAGTGGGGAGATAGGCTTTTGGGTGACTCAGGGAAAATTCTCAGCATGAAACTTGGGAGACCCAAGAGGCACATTGTCCCCATAAGGGGGAATAACAATGGACACATTTGGGGGATCTAGGCAAATTCTCCCGAGGGGAGGAAAGTAGAGATTAATTTTCACAGTTTAGAAACGCAAGTTAGGGATGGATGCCTGTAGGTAGCCTCCATGATGGTTGTGGCTGCGGGGGCAGTGGGCGAAACTCAAAAAGCACTGTCTGAATTTGGGGGGACCTGGGGTGTGATCACATTTGAAGAATACAGAAAAATCAATGTCCTTTTTATATTTTAAATTTTCAACTGATATCAGTTAGTTTATTTTTGTTGAACAGGAAAAAAAAATCCTGTTTGCCTGGGTACTACCTGCATTTGGGTAGCTCTAGTAAAACATGGCCCAAGTTTGGGAGAATCCATGTAAATTGTCCAGTGGAGATTGTTATCTAAATTCCAGAGACCCTGGTTTAGTATCGAGGAAGCTTGTAGGACACAGGCTTACAATGCCTGGGATTTCTAGGAACTGGGGATATTTTCCAGTCCCTGGGCATTTTCATTTTAGGGGATCCACAGAAAGTTGCCTAAATTTAGAGGGACTCCAGAAAGAGTCATAAAATCAGGGGACCTATAAATCAATGTTCACAAAAGCTCAATTGTTTTGTGGAGGAACAAGAAAATCTAGGGGGGTGGCGGTTGTTTTTGTTTTTTGGAGGGCTCGGAGACACAGTACCTCAGTTTGGAGGCCCCAGGAAAATAGTTTTTGCATCTGGAGACTCAGAGATTGCTCAGTGTCCTCAGAAGAAGTGGGGATCAACATTTTAAATTTTAGAGAAAACACATTGAGAGTTCCTAGGTCATGGGGCCTGGAAGGAGTTTGCGGGATGTGGGAGCCCCAGGAAATATGGCCTACATTTGGGGTGGCTCAGTGGGCACCTAAGAAATCAGTGCTTTCGTCTAACCCCAGTAAAAAACTGAATGTGTCTGGGTGGCCCAAAGTGCAGTACCTAATATTTGAGAAAGCCTAATATGTCCAGATATACGGGATCAGGAAAAGGGTCCAGTGTCCTCCAGGGATTTGGGAGCAGTGTCTGAATTTTAGACAACCAGGGTTCTTGTTAGTAAGCTAGTCAGACCCAGGGAATTTTTTAATACTGAAAATGCTATGATACAGAGAAAATGATCAGAATTTTTGGTTACTGGGGACACTCAACAGAGCCTGGTTTGACAAGATACAGGCTCTGTGCAAGGGTTCGTTTTGTGCCTGATGTACAGTCGGTGGGGGGCCTGGGAGACCATGTGCAATTTGGGAGAACCTGCATGATTCACAGCCACAATTGAGCACAGCTCGGGTAATTCCTCAGTGTGTTTCCGGCGCTTGGGTAACAGCGTCTAAACTTTAAGGAAACTGATTAGTGGTCTGGAAGCTTGCAGAGCCCTGGAAATGAATGGCCTAAATCTTTGTGCCCCCTCCTCTGCCCCCCCTACTCCCCCCCACACAGATACTCAATGAGTTTTGGGGATCAGAAGCCATCCTCTTAATTTTGCGGGACTCAGGAAATCAAAGTGTGAACGGTTTCTGATTCAGAGAAGGGTTTGGTGTGCCTTGGCTCTAATGCCTGAACTTTGGGAAGACACAGGGAAGCAATGGGCAAACAGGATTCCGGGGACACTGCTTAGTGTGTTTGTGGGATGTGGGAGTCTTTGTGTAAATTTTAGGGAACACAGGGTGGAGGCAATAAATTCGTGACACCCAATGAATAATGTCTCAAACTGTGGTGCCCCAGGAGAACAGGGCTTTGGGTGCTGGGGAGCCAGATCAGGGACAGGAAGCTTGGGAGGCAGGAGCTGAATGTCCGGAATTATCAGAAGGGAAAAAAAGAAAAAAGAAGAAAACACTTGTTTGGGGACCGATGCCTAACTGCCAGAAAAACGTGGTCCGCATTCTGGTGAGCCAGGCAAATCGGTTAGCATGATCCGGTTCAGGTTTAAATTTCAGGGGATAGGGATTGGCAGTGTGTAAATCTGTAGGACTTGGGGTTTGTAGGACTGTAGGAGCTGGGGTGTGTGTCTGTGTGTGTATAAAATCTTTAAGAGCCTGGGAGAAAATACCCAAGGCATTTGGGGACCCAGGTCATTAGTGTAAATCTGGGGAAGCCAACAAGGACTTGATATGTTTTCAGGTCCCAGGAAATTGATGTCTGAGAACATTTTTGTGACCTGCAGAAATGACGTATTTGGAGGACCTGAAAGCAAAGCTTAAACGTGGGGGGGGTATCCCATAAAAAAATCCTGTCCGCGGGTGGGGTGAGAGGGGCAGTCGTTGGGTGGGTGGGGACCCCGGAGACGGAGGGCTGCAGCTGGGAGACCGAGCCTCCGGCCGGCGGGGAGCTGCCACCGTCCGGGGACCGGCGCGCGGAGCAGGGGCGCCCTCCCCAGGGGACGGCGCGGGCAGGTGGCGCCCGGCTTACCGGGCGCGCGCCGGGGAGAATGTTGCTGCCCTTCCTTGCGCCTTCTCGCCACGGAGAGCGCTGGTGTGGCACCAGCCCGGCCTCGCGGGCGTCGAGCGGAAGGGAGGGACCCGGAGCCTCCCGGCCCCCTGCCGGGCCGCCTCGCCTGCGGCCCGCGGGCTCCCCGCCGCCGCGCCCCACGCGCTCCCGCGCCGCGAGCCTAGGCGAAGCCGCGGCCGGGCTGCCGCCGCGGGCAGGCTTGTCCCCCGCGCGGCTTGGGGGCCGGGGAGCACCCCCGGTGGCCGCCCCCGCGCGTCCCGGCGCTCTGAGAGCGCCCTTTCGCCTTGGCCAGTCCCCAAACGACGGCGAAACCAATGTTGTTTTGGTAAATACGTTAGAGGAGAGAGAATGGGGACGAAGAGGAGGAAAATGGGGGCCGGGCTTCAGGCCCAGGACCGGGGGTCACCTTTCGACTCATCAGAGACTCTGCGCAGACCCTCCCTGCGCTGGAAAGCCCAGCTCGTTAAAGGCAAAGCCTGAACCCCGCGCAGACGCAAAGCCCTGCTGGAGGGAACAAGGGCACCCCTCGGAACTGGGCAACGTTGGGTGCGGGGTGCGGTGACCCCAGGGTATCTGCAGGGTGGGGGATTGCCAGAGAGGAGACGCTGCTGGCGGGGGCAGTGGAGTGGTGGGCATCCTGGGGCCAGTATGGTAGGCACCTCTTGTCCCCACTGTCACACACACACACACACCCCGAGGAAGAGTGGGGCAGCTCAGAGCCTGGCGCTCTGGGAGCGCAGGGGTTAATGCCGTTAGACAGGTGTGGGAACCGGACAAGGCTGAAGCAGCCCTTTCACATTAGCTTGGCAAGACAGAGAGGAGCCCCCCAGGAGCCCCCAACCCCCACCCCCATGAGAAGCAGAGCATTTTCCACCCAGAGCCCAAAGCACGTGGGGAATGTTCCCCCTTCAAATTCCAGTCCACACCAGTCACCCCCGTGTCCCATTCCAGGAACATCTGGCCTGTCTCCCCCCACCCCTCACGCCTGGGTCCCCCCACCAGCCTTCTCAGTCCTGCACCCCAGCGTTCAGGCTGCTGCCCGTGCGCCTCGGGGGCCTTCAGGCCGCTCCTCTCTCCCTAGCGACTTGTCAGTTTGGGGTGGGGACCATTGAGACTGCCTGTCTGCAGACCGCGGGCCCCTGGGAGCCCAGAGCAGCTGGCAGAGCCTTGGTGGGCGCCTCCGTGCACCAGCACAAGTGCAGGGCTCACCGTGGCTCTGCTCTGCTTCCCACCTTTCCTCCAGGCCTGCTTCCCCCGCCGCGGGGCAGTGGGCCGGACGCTGAGGGGAGAGCCCCGGCTCAGGGTGCGGGCCTTTCCCAGTGGGGGTGCCTGGGGGCAATCACGCCAGAGGCCCAGCCGGATGCCCCTTTCCTGCTTTCTGCCCCCCACGTGCCCACTCTGGGGAAACCTCTGCACCGTGCTTGAAGATGCAACTGGACCCTGGAGGTAAGAAGGCTGAGGCCACCTTGGGGTGCCAGGCTGAGCAGAGAGGGGGCTGGGTAACGTGCTCTCCCTCCCTGCTGGCTGCCTGCTGAACCCTCACCTTATTTAGTCAAAAGTGTGGCTAAAGGGGCAGGCTTGGTGGGGGCAGATGCAGGTTGCCCTGGGGCTCAAAGGGGCACTGGCTGCCCAGGGTTCCCTAACTTCCAGTCCCCCAGGGTAGGAAGGAAGGGCCCTGCACAGCCCCAGCATGTTGGGGGCTCTTCTGCTCAGGCCTGGCTGGCAGGAACGCCAGCTGCAGTGCCACCCTCCCCAAGTCCTGCTCCAGCACGGGGGCAGAGCGAGTGCCTCCCCTCTGGCTGCTGAAACCCATGTCCAAAGAGAATAGTCATCTCCCCAGAGATCCGGACTCGCCCCAGTGAGCTGGCCCCTGCACCCGGCCTTCCGCCCCACTCTCTCACTCCCTGCCCTGGGCCCTTCTCCCTCTTGGTTTCCTTTGGGCACTGGCCCTGAGCTGGCCTCTCCCCACTCCCCGGGGCCAAGTCCATCATTTTACAGACGCACCTCCATCCTCCGTGGGCCCTCTGAGCACCCCTCCCTCACCCTGTTGGGCAGGCACTGCGGCGGTGAAGTGGACCTGGACCACTAGCTCCTGGTCAGCCCTGCTGGAACCGCCCGGACCCGATGGCCCAAGCCACCCAAGGCACAAGGCACCCCAAGCCCCTGATGAACCACCCAGAACGGAAAGTATGTACCGGTCGGGGTGGGAGTGCGAGGGAGGGCCTGGCCAGGTGCACTTGGGAGGGACCCACGGGTCACCACAACTGTACTACTGTATTTAGTATCTGAACTGAAGACACCTTTGAAAGGACATCCTTCTCTCTCGTCTGGGCAAACCGGCCTGCAAGGGGGTCTCCCGCGGGACCCCTCCCTGCAGGCCAGAAGGGTGCCTCTGTTGCTTTTGGATCAGGCAGAAGGCTCAGATGCACCCCATCCCCACTTCCGGAGTTTCCCACTACCCCTGGAGGGTATCGCTCGTCCAGGGCATCTCCCCGGTGCCCCACCCCTGCACCTGACGAGTGAACCAGTATGGCTACCACCGAGGAGCTTGTTCTAGAAGGGTCCTGGGCAGCTCTGGACCCCCGGCCTTTCTAGCGGCCCCCCACCCCGACTTCCACCCCCAGGAAGCCCAGGGCCACCTAACACAGTGGGGCCATCACACCAGCACCTGTAAGGCCTCCCCAAAGCTCAGGACGCCTCTGTGTCCTTCGGCCATTGCCTCACTTGGCCCTCAGAGTTCTCAGCAGCCAGGCGGATGATGGGGACACAGACGAGTCCAGCCACTGGTGTGAGGCCCCACAGCCGGCAGCCAGGGGTGGGAGGACGTGGGTTTCATGTGCCCAGGGGAGACCAGCCTTCGGGGGTCTCCTGCTTCCCCCGGTGACGTCCTCGCCCTGACCCCTGCTCTCTCTGGGCTGCTCCCTCCCACCTTCTGCCTTTCTTCTGCCAGGAGCTCCCCTCCAAGGACCTCAGAGAAAGTCCAGGCTGCAGGGAACCTGCTGTGCCCACTGCTGAGCCCCCCAGGACAGAGGCCCCAGAGCAGCAGCAGGAATCCCAGATACCAGCTTCAGGACTCTGCAATGGGCCTGCACCCCCCCCCACCGACCCTCACCCCCAGCCTTGACTCCTCATGAAAGGGGGGCTTCTAAGAGCCGAAGGCAATGAGGCCCCGGCACGGAGCCTGACACATGGAGAGCTGTAGCCACCGTGGACACCTCGGCCCTGCCCTGGGGATCCTGAGACGCTCACCTCTGTGGGATGGGGCTGGCGGCGGGGCTCGGCTCCGAGGGGTAGGGACCTCGGGATGGGGACACGGCAGCTGGCAGCTCACCTCCGGGCTGGGCTTTCCGGCTCCCGCTGGGGCACAGGCTGGGCAGGGCGCTGAGCTGGGCGAGATGCGGAGCCCTGGAGTTGGGGGCTGGAACCCACCTCCTCTCCACCAGCTCAGCAGGAACTCTTCGGCCCTGGGGAGTAACAGGAAGGTGTTCCTAAAGGATGGATTTTGAAACAAATTCCCCCAAGCCAGAGTCCCGGTCCCCTCCTCCCCTGGCTCTGTCATAGGGAGCCTGTAGGTCACCATGTCAGTTTAGGGTGGTGGCTGCCTGGCTCTTCCTGTTTCAAAGCGCAGGGGAGGGACGAGGCAGCGCATGGCTCACCTAGGGCTGGGCTTGCTGGCAGCCAAGGTGCCCGTGGACAGGCAAGGGACCCCTCTGTTGGACAGGCTGTCCTCTTCCTAGCTGGGGTGGGCTTCTGCCTGGGCATGGGGGTAGAGTCTGCACATGGGGAGCCTACCTCAGGGGGTCACAGTACCCAATAAAGAAGTCTCTCCCCCACTCCACCGGGAAAGCAGCTGGAGGAGGGGTGGTCTGAACTTCTCTGGGGAAATGAGCCCCCTCCCCACAAATACCACAGAGGGAGGAGCCTGGGACCCTGCGTGAAGGGAGAGATGCTTCACGCGCAACCTAATGCCCTCCAGAGAAGCTGCCCAGGCCCCCGCGCTGGGCTCTGTGGCAGGGGAGGCAGGCAGGGGCATGGGGCCAGGCGCACAGGACAAGACAGCGTACGTCCCAGTCCTGCTGTTGGAGCAGCGAGGGGCACTGGCCCCACTTGGACCTTCTCACTCTCCTTTCCAGTTACTTAATGGGATTCTTTGGTGCTGGTCTGGAGGGTTGGGTGGGGGGAGAGAGGGAAGCTTTACATTTAAAACAGTATTAAAAAAACTGCTCCAAAATCTTGGGCCCATGGACCCTCTGTCCAGTGTCCTGTTTGTCTTTGGTTGGGGCTGAAGACGGGGGCGATGCAGCAAGAGAAAACGTCACAGAAAAACCCTGCCTTTTACATCTTCAAAAACACCTGTGCTCTCCCGCTGAGAACAGCAGCTCCCCCGACCCCCCGACCCCTCCCATTGCACCTGGCGGATTAGTGACAGGAACCCATTTTCCATGCAGGAGCCTCTGTGACTCTGCAGCCCTACAGAAGGGCCCCCTCCCCACCTGTCTTCCCTGCCCCGCCAAAGCTGGAGCTGCACTTAGGAAGCTGGCCTGGGCCCCTCCCTCGCAGCAGCAGACTCTCTGTCCGCTGCCCCCCTACCCCTGAACACTGAGAACTCAGCTTTTCTCACACACTCAGAGGGAGCATCGTGAATGAAGGAAGCCCAGATACCTGTACTCTATGTGCTGCGTGGTCCCCGAAGCTCCCAGCAGGGGATAAAGAGGACTGGGGAGTCACTGGTCAATAAAGAGGGCAAGGCTGGCTGCCGAAACTGCGATGATCCGCTGGTCGGGGCAATACAGACAGACTCCGCCAAAGCAGGGGTGCACTGGCCGCGGTTCCCAGACCTTCCAACCAGGCTGGTGCAGAGGAGGGGGAGAGGGGCATGGGGCTGAGGCTGGAGAGAAGATGAAGGGCACGTTCAGGGTGTGCATGATAATGGGCTCCTAGAAGAGGGAGAGCCTGTCCACCACTGGGCAGGGCGCCTGCTCAAATGCCAACTGAAATTACACTTTGGCCTCTCGCCTCCTCGTGCCCTCCAAGCCTCTCCTCAAGCCCCTCCAAAGTGGGGCCGACTTAGGGGTGCTGGGACAGCTGGCTGCGCAGGGCACAGTGCATTAGGGCGTGGGGATTCGGCCCACCCCTGACCCAGCAGAGAGGCGCCTGTGTGCGTGGGCATCGGCGGGAAGCGCTCCCTGCCAGCTCGGAGGTGGGGCTGCGTGGAGGGGGTGGGGCGTGGGCCCGGCTTCACTGGCTTGACCCTTGGCCGTCACTTGACACCCTGGAAGGCCGTTTGGGCGTGGCACGGGTAAAATGGGCAGGGGATGGGACGGAAGGGAAAAGAAGCAGGATTCAAGAACAGTCAGAGAAATCTTTCTTCAAGTGCTCCCAACACAGTTACAATGCAGTGCAGTCGTATCCTTTATCCCTTTAGGGGCGGGTAACTCATCTGGGAGCTTTCCCCCTTCACAGCCACATCTGATGGGGCCCCCCGTGCTGTGTGTGTGGTGCTAGGCACCAAGGATACTGCTGCCAGCAGTGCCCTGCTCACAGGCGCTGCTGAGCCGGATGACTGCGGTCCACAGCCTTTGGAGCCTGGTTGAATCTCCCACTAAGGCAGGACTGTCAGCTTCGAGGGGAGGGGCCCAGGTAGAAATGCCGCCTGATTGGACCGAACCTCCCTGGGAATGTAAAGCTCTCCCCTGAGCCTGCAGGGAGAGCAGGCAGTGGAGCAAAGGCTGACGAAGATGTGTGCACTTCCCAGAAGGCCAGCAGTCCTACCTCCCTGTTCCCCTGCAGCCCAGCGTGTCCACCTGACTCAGATGCCAGTTGGCCAGTAATTTAATTCTCCCTCTTCCTTTGTCCCTCAAGCTCCCCCCTGAATTCTTTATCTAGAGGGACATATCATCCAATGGGGAGAACAGGGCTTTGGAGGGCAGCAGAGTCAGACTTGAGGGGGACTCGGATCTGGTGGGGGTGTCCCAAACAGGATGCACACGCCCTGGAGCCACAGTACCCCATGGGAGGAGGGCTCTTCACTGGGCTCTTGGGTGGGGAGGGATGCAGAGATGCTAGAGGCCCAGAGTCATGCCCAGGCACAAGGGGGAGCATCACATGAAGCAGCCCACAATTCTTGGTGTGCAGCAGTCACCTGCTCATGCCAACTCTGGCTCTGCTTTGGGCTCTGTGGTGTGGCGGCTCTGCAGACTGTGGGACCCCCTGGTGTCTGCTGCAAGTTGCAAGAAACTAGGTCTCTTATGGGGTGATTTGGTTGGGACTTCCCAAGCCACAGGGGAGGGTAAAGGGCTGACCTCAAGCCAGAGATACTTGTTCCATGGGAGACCCTTGACCAAAGGGATGTCCCCAGATTGAGAAGGTGGGTGGCTAAGGGGCTGAAAAGGAAGCAGCCTTTCACACCCACAGACCGAAATGGAAATGTGGAGACATTTCTTGAGGCATCTTGAGTCTCTATTGCCATCTCAGCCTGGTCCAAAAGGGAACCATGTGGGGCTATTTCAGTCCACCAGAATCTTGGAACCCAGAGAGTTTAGGCAAGGGGAGGGGAGGACACATGGATGGAGGCAGGACTGAGGCATGGGGGTCAGTGAGGTGGCTGAGGGCTGTGACCCTCAGCACTGCATCCCATTTATCTTCCACAGTTTGGGGGCACATGGCTGATAGGGGAGGAAACACAAAAGGAACAGATTTTGGATGCAAGGATACCTCATAACTAAAACCTCATTAACAGCACTGTCTCTTAGACCTGGGAGAGGGCCATCGGCCCTGGAGTTCAGGGGGGTCCCCCTTTATGCCGGAGACTATTTGAGTGCCCCAGACACCCCAGCCCAGGTTTCCTCCACTGGCAGGTTAAGTGGCCTCATGCTGACACCTGGCGGCCACTTCTGGAATTACAGAAGCACAACCCGGAGGTGTTGGGGCCTTGCAGTTTGGGGCAGCGGGGGGGAGAAGATAGGTCAAAACAACATTGCTGCGCCCCCCACCGCAGAGTCAGGGTGCAGGTGGGCTCTACACCTTTGTGCTCAGATCTCATGCTCTCATCTGCCTCTGTCCTGGCACCTCAGAACAGGTGGCGGAGGGAGACTTAAGGGAATTCCTGTCTTTGGGGCCTCCCCAACTCCAGGGGTACATGGCCAGGTGGACGCCCAAAGCTGCAGGTTAAACGTGGGACGCCTGCTTGAAGCATCCACTGTACTCTGTGTGTTATATTTGCATCAGAATAGAATCAGATTATTACAGAAAGGCTCCAGGCAGAACGTTGGGACCCCTGTCCTGAGGCAGGGGCTCTGAGAGGAGCAGAGGTGGGCTGACCACATTCCAGTCCACCCCCCACCAGGGTTTTCAAATCTGGCCAGAGCCTGGCACCCTGTGGCCGCCTGGAGAAGTGCAGCCACAGCCTCAGAAAGCGCCAGGTTTCCTTAAGTCAACATTGCCACCAGGATAAGAACCAGGCCACTTCACCCTATCTGGGAGTTGAGAGAAGAGGGGGACATAAGCCTGAGCCCCCGTCCTGAACCCACAAGACCTGTCCCAAGAGCCTCACACCAGCAGGTGCCGTGGGGTCCAGCTGCCTCCACGTGGGCAGCCAGACCAGCCAGGCCGAGACCAGCACGGGCAGCACGTAGCCTCGAAGGCGGCAAGGCCACGTGGCGAGGGCCACGCTGTGGAGCTCACACGGCTGTGTGTCCGGCGGGTCGGAGGGGGAGGATGGGCAGGGGGCCTGGAGGCTGACTCTGTTCAAAGCCTGGCTCTGCCGCTGGCCCTGGGCTGCCGTTCACCCCCGGGCCCCCACACCTCTCCGACCCCAGGGGCTGGTCCTGGCGCGTGGAGGCCAGTGGGTCAGTGCTGGGCTGTGCCTAAATGCTAACAAATGCTTGTTACTGGGTTCTCCTGGTGTGAGGGTGTGTTTGCCCCTGACGTCCCTAACTGTTGGTACTGGAATATTCTTCCCTGGAGCCATGTGGAAAGGCAGCCTGGAGGGCTGGTGGCTCAGCCTCAGGCCTGGCTGCCCCGGGGCACCTCCCTGTAGAGGCTTCCCATCCCCCCAGGTAGCAGTTGACACCAGAGGGGGCTCTGGAGCTGGGGGCTGGGGTTGGCTGGGGTTCAGAGAGCTGCGGAGACATCTCCCCGGCCAGGGGTCTGGGGCCCCCAGGAGTCCCCAGGTGATGCTTCAGCCTTGCGGCCCTGTCTCTGCCCCTCCTCTCAGCCAGCCTCGTTCTCCTTTCCACCCATTCCACACTGTGCGAGCCCTCCACGACCCCGAGCCTGGGCCCGCTTCCCTGAGGAGCCTGTGGGCCATGCCTGGTAGCCGGGGGACTGCTCTGCTCCCATAGAAGACACCTCGGGGATCCCCTGCCTGCAATGCCCGCGGGAGAGCAGACCCGCAGTGCTGCCCCTAAGGCACTAAGGCCTGGAGAGGGACGCCGCTTGCTGGAGACACAGAGCCAGGAGGAATAGGGCGGGGACAGGCCACCCAAGGCCCGCAGCCCACCCTCAGCCTCCCACAGCAGCTTTTCTCCGCACCTGGCCCAGGAGAGCCGAAGGTGCTGCGTGCAATGACAGCGGCGTGGTAGCATCCGGGGCTGCCAGCCTGTCCTGCTGGGAAGGAGCTGGAGGCGCGGGGGAGCAGGACCTGCTGGCTGCACGGCCGCGTGCCTGGGGCCCCCACACGCACCGCCACACTGGACCCTCTCGGCAGCCAGGGCAGGGACCCCCTTCTGGTTAGGACATAGGCCCCAGCCCAGCCGGCCCACCAGCTCTCGCCCGTCAGCCCTGTTCCAGCCTAGGGTGGGACACACAGCTGGCACTGATACGCTCAGGGCGGGAAGAGAGGTAAAGCACCCTTGGAACCAGACCCCAGCCTGTCCTTTCTTTCCCCAGGGCCAGCCCACGCATGGCCACGGGGAAGGGCCTCGGTGACACCAGCTCTCTGTGGACACAGCTGCCACTGTGGCTCAGGGAGGGTGGCACTGGCCAAACTTGACCCCCAGCAATCCCTGGCTCACTCTGCATCCCCAGCAGTGACAGCCTGATGTGGACTCATCCTCAAGGTCAAGTGCCTGTGTGAGGACACAAGTCGCCTCCTCCAGGAAGCCTCCCAGCCTACCATCTGCTTTGAGTTCTGATTGTGCAAGTTGAGCTGGGTAGGGCCTTTCCTTTGCCTGGAACCTGGGTGCTCTGTCCCCTCCGTTCCCCCAGCTGGGCTTGGGTTGGGGAAGCACCCACAGTGGGGCCCAAGAATAGATCCACCTTTAATGCCTTGAGGGAGGAAGCCTGCCTCCCACCTGTTCCCTACGCCTCCCCTTGAAGCTTTCCTTGGACAGGCTGAGTGTGTCAGACCTCAGGAGGTCGCCATGGAGGGCCAGTGAGGGTCAGGGAGGGCCAAGGAGTGTCAGAAGGGCCAGGGAGGGCCAGGCAGATCCAGGCAAGGCCACGGAGAACCAGGGAGGCCATGGACGTCCAGGGGGGACAGGGCAGCCAGAGCCACGGGTTCAGAGCCTCAGGTTTACCCTGGAACCCCCAAATCCCCTCCCAGCCCCACCCCTGCCGTCCACAGCCACCACGGGGGTCTGCCTCACAGCCCAGAACCTGAGGCCCAGAGGGGGGTGGGAATCTGAGTGTGGGAGGGGCAGGCAGGGTGGCCCTGAAGGAGGCTGGGCTGGGCCAGGGCCAAGCTCCAGGCAGGGCGGACTTTGAAGAGCGGAAGAGGATGCTTTGAGTCCCAGCGTGAACGGCCACAAGCTGGCAGGGCTGTGGGGGCGCCGGCTCTGTTTTCCAAAAACACAGATGGGCTGGGAAGGGAGTGCGAGTGAGGCCTGCGGAATGTGCCCCCGGCCCCCACCCCAGGTTCTGATGACTCAGCAGCCTGCCCCCCCGTGCGGCTGGGGGAGTGGGGCCACCCCGGAAGCCCCAGGCTTCGGGGCCCCTGGCTGGGACCTTGAGGCCCATCTTCCTCCCTGGCAAACTGCAGAGCCGGGCATGGCCGGGAGCAGCCCCTCCTAGGGGAGCCCCCTGGGCATGGCGGTGAGGCTCAGGCCAGCCCCCAGGGTTCCTGTAACACTGACCCAGGGCTCAGCCTCCTGCGTGTAGACCTTCTGAGCACCTCTGAGTGCGGGGAGCCAGGCAGGCACCGCCACGCCCGGCCTGAGGAACTCCAGCCGCATGCAGCCAGGGGCCTGGGGCCCGGACCCTGCATCTCAGCCCGCTGCCTTGGAGGTTAGGGACTGTGGGGAGACCCTAGCATACAGACTCAAGCTCAGCTTTTGGGGGCAGCCTCAGGGACCCCTCTTTGGAGCCGTGGAGACTGTCCCAGGGATCTGCAGGTTAGGGATGGGAACCCCCCATCCGCCGGCAACAGAGGGACTCCGGGCCGATGCTGAGGGTTGCCAGGCCACCTGGGAGTGGGGGGTAGGGGGCTGAGGACCTGAGGGGCTGGGGGCCTGCAGCGCTTGGCGCCAGCACAGCCCAAGCAGACCGCAGGGGGAGCACCGAGGCACCTCATATTCCACTTTCGAAGGAATCTGCCTCATGTCCCTGTGCAGAGGCCAAAAACAATAGTGCCGGAGGGAGCAGGTCGGTGCCCCCGCCACCCTGTTTGTTATCTGCCCTTCCCAGCCCCTGTCCAGCCCCTACCCCCAAACATTCTTTCTGGAATTGACCTCTCAGCACTGGGACGGGACACGGGGTGGATATGGGGAGGAGCTAACCTCTGACCCAGCTGGGCCTCACCTGAGACCTCCTGGGCCCCCAGCCCTGAAGCCCCCGCCTCACAGAGCCTGTGGGTACAAGCACAGCAAGGGGCCACCTGGCCCGACAGTGACGACGCAGCCACCGGGTCCTGTGGGGCCCTGGCCACCCTCAGGGACGCCTGCAGCCGGGTGTGGGCGGCGGGTGCACCTCTGGCCTGGTCTGCTCTTCCACACACAGGGTGGAGAAAGTCACCCCCAAGGACCTCCCACCCCAAGTCGCCACAGTGGAGACTGTCCCAGGACACTGGGGACCCAGCACATATGTCCAGCGGCTCCCCAGGGAAGCCTGGATCAGAGAGGCTGGGTGGGGGCTTGATCATGGGGTAGGTTGTGGGGGTGCAGAGAACTTGGCCACCATCTCTCCTTCCTGAACCCCAAGGCCTCCGGTGTCCAGGGCGGCCAGCCCATTTGACATCCCCTGAAGCTGCCCCTGTGAGGGCTGGCAGGAAGCTGCAGGGGAGGGGGAGGGGAGACCCGACAGCGGACCCCAGCAAAGGAAAGAGCATCAGAAGTGGAGCTTTGGCGCCCTCTGCTGGTTACATCTGCAAATGGCCATTCCAGCCACCTTGCCAAGAGGACAGGTGCCTGCCCAGCAAAGCCACCTGCACCGGCGGGACCCCTGCCTGGGTCTGGGGGCAGGCTTCCCAAAAGTGTCTCCACTTGCAACCTAACTGGACACAGACAGCAGCCGGGTCTCAGCCTGGGCTCTGCCAGAGGTCCTTTACCAGCTCGGGTGCCTGGTTCCTGGTCTTGCTCCCTCTCCTGGGTGGGCCCCTGCCAGGCACCTGGCCCTCTAGGGAAGGAGGCCTACCCAGCATCCCCGAGTCCACCTTCCATGCCCCTCAGGGTCTGCTCAGGCCTGGAGAGCAGTGAGGGTGGTAAGTATTTACTGCCAAAAGGAGAGCGCAAATACTGCCCCAAGGGCCAGTTGGAAGGGCCGGTCCATCCATGCCAGGAGCAGGTGCAACTCGGAGGGCCAGCCTAGAGGCAGAGCCTCCTCAGGGGGTGGACACCAGAGGGACTGACTTCCTGGCTCCAGCCTCAGTCCCCAGCCTGCATGGCACATGCGATGCTGGGACCCAGAAGAGACGCAAGGACAGTGACCAGGGGCATGCTGTGGGACACGTTCGGTGGTGTCCCCGGGGAGACCCTGGCCCCCCAAGGAGGGTCAGGGGGCCTTCCTAAGTATCTGTTCCTCCACCTCCAGCTGCCCTGGCTGGGGGGCACTTGGGCCCCCACCCTCCACGCCGGGGTGACCCCTAGGGCTGGATGCAGTGGACTGCTGCTGCCAGCCCCAGGTTCCAAGGGCAGGCGGGGTCTGAGGTCGGGAGATTGTCCTCCCAGTTCCCAGAAGGGGCGGAGCGTGGCCGAGGCAGGGAGGGCAGGGCCAGGGTCTGTGGGCCCTGCTTCCATGGGGTGACCTAGAGGCCCAGGAAGCAGGTGAACCACCGATGCCAACTGGAACATTGGGTCTGATACCACCTCTGCCACCTGGGCCCCTGGACCTTGGGCAGCCACTTCTCCCACTTCTGTGACCCCCTCCGTCCTGGGGTATGGGGAGCCCCACGCTCCACCTTTCCAGCAGCAAAGCCACGGGGGCCGAGGGGCCGGCAGGAGAGGCTTGGGCGGAGGGTCCTGGGTCTCAGGGCCGAGGCAGGTCTCAGGAGGGAGAGGCCCCAGCCCAGGCGCACAGGGCCGAGTCTCTTGGGTGGGCAGCCTTCCACCCTCTGTGGGTGTGGCCCCTCTCTTAAGGGGTCCCCCGGGGAATGCCGTCCTTGAATAGTGCCCCTGAGCCCCCCAGCACCACCTGGGGTGTGCCACACTGTGAGTCCTGCCCACTGGGACGGCCCCATGTGCCCCTGGGCCCCAAGGGCTCCTTCTCCCCCTTCCACAAAGTCTGCTGGCACCTGAGGGAAAAGGGAAGCATCTGGGCCATCCCCTAGGGTCTTGCTGGTTGGCAAGGCCAGCCCGGACATAGGCTTGACCCTCTGGTGTCACCAGGGCAGCCTGGCCCCAGCCTGCCCACTTCCCGGGCCCAGCCATGCCCAGCCCATGGGCTCTCGCATACCTCAACTCCAGTGAGATGCCCGTCTCTGCCTCTGTGAAAGGGCCACCTGGGTGTTCCCAGAGGCAGCTTCTCGTTGGTCCCAGACACCTCCTCCCCTCCTCTTCCGGGTCCAGTGTCCGGCTGTCCACCCACCTGCCCAGCCCTGGCCCCCACTCCAGGGGCGGGGCTAGCTGGGGTCCTGTGACATCTCTGGGGGTGTCAACATGGTCATGTAGAGGGGCAGCCTGGGAGGGAGCTGCTTCTGGCTCCAAGACCAGCCTCCAAATGGTCTGCAGCCACAGGGAGCCCAGGCGCCCAAGCCCAGGCCCGGCCGGGTGGAGCCTTCCGGGAAGGTGTGGATTGGTTTGGCCTGGGGAGCCAGCAGGCTGGCCAGGCCAGGTCACCCGCTGACCTCCCAGGCCACACAGCCAGCCCTGGCAGCCCCCAGGCTCTCTGGCATGCCCGGTGGCGGCCTAGGGAGGGTGCCCAGTGGACCACCTTGGGCTGTAGAGGGCGCTGAAGAGAAAGGGTGTCAGGAGGCCTGAAGACCTAGACCCTCAAGGGACCTTGTCCTCGGGCCCGGATGGCACTTGGGATAAACGCCAGGTCTGGGGGCTCAGAGCCGGAGGGCAGAGTGCTGTGAGGAGATGTGGTCCTGGTCCCAGGCCCACGAGCTGTAGTCCTCATCAGGGACACAGCCGGGGGCCCCCAAGGGCTGGGTCTAAGGCCCCTGCCCAGTGCCTGCAGCCTGCAGAGTCTGTCCCCCAGCTCACAGGGGCCGTCTGGCCCCCCGATTCCTCCAGGGCATTGGTGGGTTCCTGTGGCTGGATCTCGGCTGGGGGCTGCGGCTGGGCACACCCAGAGCTGGGCATGGTGGGGGGCCTGAGAGAGGCCCAGACTCGGGCAGTCTCTCATGCCCTCTGTGTCCCCTCCCCGTGACCAGCCGCTTTATTCCGCAGGGCCTCCGTCTGAAACAGCCCTAAAAGCAGAGGCTCGCTGGGCTGGGTGGGGCAATTACTGGGGTGTTCTCATTCCCTTACCTCGAAAAGCTCTCTTGGGACTCTGAGAGCTCAGGGCTTGTGAACTAGGGGTGTCAGCCAGCCCCCAGTTCCCCAGCATCCTAGAGACCCCCACAGCACTTCTCTGTCCAGTCCTGGAGCAGTCGAGTCTGTAGAGGCTCCCAGTGCCCAGGGCAGGGTCAGCGGGCAGCTGACAGGAGCCTGTCACCTAGAGGTCTCTGCTGTGTGCCCTGGGTCCAGGCTGCCCGAGTGCCTGTGGCACCCAGTGAGCATGGGGAAAGTTTGGAGGGGCCCGTGAGACAGAACAGAAAGGGGGTCTCCGGACAGGAGCCCCATAGCCACCAGGTGGGCCAGCAAATGCCCAACCTTGCCCGGCTCCCTCCCCAGCCAGCGCCTCGGACCCCACGCCGCCACACAGACACACGACCAAGGCTCATCTGAGGGGTTTATTGGGTCACGGGGGGCCAAGGGCACCCTAATTGCAGTAGTTCTCCAGCTGGTAGAGAGAGCAGATGCTGGTGCAGCACTGCTCCACGATGCCGCGCTTCTGCAGGGGCCCCTCCAGGGCCAGGGGCTGCAGGCCGCCCAGCTCCACCTCGGCCGCTGCAGGAGAGCGAGGCAGGGGCCATCAGGGGCGGCGTCCCTGCCTGCCCCATCCCCACCTGCCGTGCCCTCTCCGCCCCAGGAGAGCCCCGCGTGGCCGCATCTGCCCAGAGCAGGGCCCTAGCGGGAATGGGACAGGGGCCCTTGGTACCCGGCACTGACCAAGGCGCACGTCATGTTTAGGATGTGATGGGGGGTGGTCACTGTCCTGAAAGTCCTGCCCGATGCCCCCTGGTGCCAGCTAGGGAGCAGGGTGGGCACAGGGAGATGGCGGGGCTCACCCTGCGGGTCCTCAGCCTCCCGGCGGGCCTTGGGTGTATAGAAGAAGCCACGTTCCCCGCATACCAGGTACAGAGCCTCCACCAGGTGGGAGCCACACAGGTGCTGGTTCACAAAGGCCTGGGCCGGAGTGGGCGCCCAGAGGGCCAGCAGGGCCAGCAGGGGCAGCAGGCGTGTCCACAGGGCCATGGCAGGGGTCGGAGACCTGGGAGATTCGCAGGGTTGAGCGCCAAGGGACACGTGCCCCGCCCAGGTCCCCCACCCTGTGCTCACCCCTGGATGCTCTAAGGAGCCCACATTCTTCTGTCCTTAAGAGGTGGGGTCTGGGGTCCAGAATGCCCTTGACCCCCCAGTGGTCAGCCTCAGCCCCAGGCTGATGTGAAGCCCCCCCGGACAGACCTGCGTGCTGACTGCGGCCTCGAAATGCAGCTGGTTCTGGAGGGCTGAGGGCTGGGGGGCCCTGCTGGCTTTATAGCCCCCCACCTGGCAACTGGGGGTGGCAGATGGCCGGGGGCTGAGCCTGCAATTTCTGGATCATTTCCCCGGTGAAGGCCCGCGGGAACATCACCTCTGCTGTCAGCACCTCTTGGGGCCACGGGGTCATTAGAGCGTTAATGAGGAGCCAGTGGCCTGCATGCCCCACTCGCAGCTGGGGGCAATCGCCTCCCCAGCCCCAAGCCCCAGGGGCCTTGCCTGCCCCGCATTTTCCACATTAGACCAGGGAGGGGTGGCTTTCCCTCCATGGTCCCGACTTCTGTCACCCTCAAGGCCCACATATGGTCCAAGGCCATGGGGTGGGGGCCACGAGAGGAAGCGTGGCCCCTGCTCACGGCCACACCCCACCGCACCCGCTGAGACCCCAGCCCCAGGGCTGCAGCACGGAGGGCCAACGTGGGGGCCGCCGGCCGTGTGGCCATCACCTTCAATGTGGGGATGGCAGACCCCTCTATGTGGACGTGGCCCCAACCATGTCCTGCCCAGGTGCCCCATGGCACCCCCACCAGAGCCCATGCCTGTCTCCCCGGTGTTGACCTCTCCCAGACCCGGCCCCACCATAGCCCTCCTCAGCTGTCATATGGGCCGATCCCCTGTGGTGTCCCCAGCTGCCTGGACAGGGGCCCAGTTCCCTGGCCCTGCCGCCTCTGAGCGCCTCCTGGCCAGAGGTAGGAGGAAAGGACGAGCTCCGCCTCCCCCGATCTCACTGCAGCCCCAGGGCGGGAGCAGCTGGGGAGTCCTGTGGCCTGGCTCCAGCACAGACCCCAGACCCCAGCCAGTAAGCCAAGAGCCGTGGCCCAGGTGCTGTCCTGGAGCCATGGCACCACTCAGGACCAGGCCCACTGCCCTGAACTCAGGCTTCCCCTGGGCGGGGTTCTGAGGAGAGTGGGTGCCAGGCTGTCACAAAGCCCTGTAGTCCCTCTGCAGTCTCTTCCCAACCCCAGGGAAGACCTCGGAGTCTCTTGAGAGGGGTGTGCGGGGCAGGAGGCCAGATTGGAGGGGTGCTCAGGTGAGGACAGAACCCAGGGGTGCATAAGGCCAGAAGGTGAGGCCAGCCACCAGCCCTTCCCCAGGGCCTCAGTGAAGCTCAGGGCTTCCACCTGCCAGGCCCCCACCTCAGAGCTTCTGGGGGCTCAATACAGGCTGGTTCTCAGGGGGGCAGGGCATCCAGGCTCAGAGGGGCCTCCTGTCTGGCAGGGGCTGCCCCATGAGGTCTCCCACAAGGGGGAAACAGAGAGGAAAGCAGACGTGAGGGGCCAGGGCTGTGGGGCAGTGAAGCTCACAGCCCTAGTTGGGGTTTCAGGGGCAGAAGGGATGTGGGCCCTGGAGGGCTGGGCTTAGAAAAGGTACCTGAGGCATAGGTGATGGGGGAGCAGACTGCCAGGGAGGGCTGGGGAAGAAGGCTTTGCCCGCGAGGGTCCTGACAGATGAGTAGGAGTTTGTCAGGACTGACATCCTAAGAGCCTAGAGCCAGGGCCCTGGCGAGGTGGCTGGAGGGAGTGAGCAGCGCCTGGAAGACCGGCTGGAGTCCCCCCGACCCTGCAGGAGCTAAGGAGCCAGGCACCTCCCAGGAAGCCCCAGGCTGCCCTCTCCAAGGGGCAAGGTGGGAAAGGGGACCCCTGGGCTGGGCCAGGCCTGGAGGATTCCGGGGCTCTAGCTGGAGGATCATGTCCAGACCCCGCGAGAGTTCTGGGGGTCTCTTGCAGCACCCAGATTCCAGCCCCCACCCACCTTGCTGGGGACTCTAAGGCCCAGAGAGGTGGTCTGGAAACCAGCTTTGCTGAACCTCCGTGAGCACACATGTCAGAGAACCACTCCCAGGCCCTGCTCAGGGCGGAGTGGGGTGCAGGGATCAGAGGCAGCTGTCTCTCAGGCCCCCGCTCCTCCACATGCTGTCACAGCCTGTTCCCCTAGAGCTCTATCCTCCTCTTCGTGGGGACACTGAGTTTCGGGGAGGGCCCAGCCTGCGGCCCTGCCCCCAGACCACCCTCCAGCTGTCATAGCTCTGGGCCCTGCCCCCCCCACCCAGCCCTAGCTGGGACTCCCACCTGCCAGGCCCCCACCTCAGAGCTTCTGGGGGCTCAGGAGGGCAGGGCATCCAGGCTCAGAGGGGCCTCCTGTCTGGCAGGGGCTGCCCCATGAGGTCTCCCACAAGGGGGAAACAGAGAGGAAAGCAGACGTGAGGGGCCAGGGCTGTGGGGCAGGCTGCCCTGAACGGGGCACACAGGCGCAGAGGCCAGGCAGCATCTCAGAAGGATTCTTTTATTGTGATGGTGGCCACGGGCAGCGCAGCAGGGCACGGACACTGGCGGGCAGAGTTGAGCAGCAGCAGTGGGGGTGGCAGGCACCCTCCGGCAGGGTGGCTCTCTGGCCGGTTCTTGGGGCACCCTGGGCCCCAGCCCTCTGTGGGCAGGGGCTGGGGAGCTGTGCGGGGCAGGGAGACCCCAGGGCCTCCCACCGGGGCCCCCAGGGCCATGCCCACTGCACCTAGCTGATGGCGCTCAGCGCCTGGGTGAGGGTCTGCAGCTCATCCTGGACACCCTCCAGCGAGTGCTGGATCGCGTGGGGACTGTCCAGCACGTCAATGGCCAGCGTGTACGGGTCAAACTTCACGGAGAAGGGACGCTGGATGCGGGAGACATAGCCCCTGAGGAGGGAGCAGCACAAATCCTCAGGGGTGCGGTGGGGACCTGGAGGGCCCTGGGGAGGCAGGGAGGACCTGGGCAGCTAGGGCAGAGTCTGCGGCCCCCATGGAGGCTGGAGGCCAGGGTCCGGGTCTCCTCCACCACGGCTGCCCAGAGCCCCCAGGACCTTCCAAGCTGGCTGGGCCTTGGAAACTCCTGCACAAGCACACAGGTAGGATGGGCACCAAGGCCTCCTCCCAGGGCTGTGATGGGGGAGAAAAGGCTTTCCAAGCGGGCCCCACCCTGTGCCCCGATCCTCGCTCCTCCCCAGGGTCCAGCTCCAGCCTCCTCCTCCAGGAAGACTTCCCTGGGTTGTGTGCCCTGGAAAGCCCCAGTTACATCCCTGTCCCTAACCATGTGTGGGGGTCCTGCCCTACCCTCCTCTCCATCCTGGGCACACAGTCCCTGGGCCTCGGTTTCCCCTGTGACAATAGCAGCCTGGCTGGAATATAAGCTCCTTCCCAAGGACATGTAGGTGGGGGTGGGCACCACCAGGTCTCAGCCTGTCACTCCCTCCAGGTGCCCCACTCTGCCCTGGACCACCCCAGGCCCTCCTCCACTGGCCCACCTCATGCCCGGGTTGTTCAGAGGGCACAGGGCTGGGAAGGACCCCACACCCACTTCTTACAAAGGTCAAGCTCTGCCTCCTAATAGCTCACATTGACCTGGCTTTGATGAGGCCCCCAACCCTGCAGGTCTCTACCTGCCCAAACCTTTGGGAGGGTCCTGCTGGGGATGGGTGTTGTCACCCAGGTGTTCACAGTTTCCTCTGTGAAGTGGGTTCACAGGCTCATGCAGTCTGGGGGTGCAGTGGGGGTCTCAACCCTGGGGCCCCAGCCCACCTGAACTTGTCCCTGGCATCGCTGAAACTCTCGGACATGAAGTAGACCGACTGGTAAGTCTGGTCCTGGTAGGGCTGCACGGCTGCCTCGTCAGGGTCGAAGGCCCGGACCTCAGGCTCCGCAGACAGGGCGTGCTGGAGGGGGGCCATCGGGTCACAGGATCCCCAGGCCTTGGGCCCCCAGAGGCAGAGTGCCGAGGCCTGACTCCATGGTGGGCTCTGGGTGTGGGCTCACTAACCCCTCCCGGGGTCCTGCCTGGGGACAGTGCGGGTGGGATGGGCAGAGACAAGATTTCCCCTCTGCCCCAGTGGGGTGGGCCCTTGCTCAGCCTCCCGGGAGGCCCAAATCCAGAAGGTGCTGCCAGGGTAACCTCCCTGAGAGGCTGGGGGTGGGGCCTGGTCTCACCAGGAGCTCCCCGTAGGAGGACAGCAGCCCGGCACCGTAGGCCTTCACCTGGCCATTCTGCTTGCACAGCCCGAACTCCACCGTGAACCAGTATAGCTGGGGAGAGCCGGCAGGCCAGTGAGAACCAGCTGCACCCAGCCGTGGCCCTGGGGCACCCCCACCCAGGCAGAGCCTTCTGGGCTCCGGGGGTCACGGTGTGGTGGTGACCTTCCCTGGACAGAGGCAGAGACTTCAGCCCGTGCAGGTGGGCCTGGCTGGAACCCAGGGTTCCTGAACCCACACCCCCCAGGGCCCTGCAGAGGGAGGAACCCACCGTGGACAGCTTCTCAATTTCCTCATCTGATGCCCCTAAGGACGCGAGGCCAATGTCCTGTGGAAGGAGAAGGCTGAGTGGGGGCAGAGGCTCAGGCCCCCATTGTTTGGGCACCTGCATGAGCTGAGGGCACTGGGAGTGTCAGCAGCTCCTCTGGGGGGCTCCTGGGCACTGCCCAAGATGGAGGAACCCTCCCTGGATGCCGGGACCCTCCTGGGACGCAGAGCTGCTCTGGGATCAAGCAAGGGCCGGGGACCGCTGCTCCTTCGGGAGCCGGCAGGTGGCAGCACAGGCCGGGACTCTCCTGCAGCTGTCCCCTCTGCCCTGGGGACCGGGCCGACCCTCGGAAAAGGGCTTTTTCCTCGTCATTCTTAAAAGGTGGTCTCCCAGGAGTGGGTTCTGAGCACCCTTGACAGCCCCACCCCCCTCCGCCATGGCAGGACGCCTCGTCTCCCTGAAGCCTCGCGGACTCAGGCGGGCACAGTCCACAGAGGGCTCAGGCACGGTGCTGGGGCGGAGTGGCTCCAGGGACAGGCCGCACACATTGCTGGCATGTCAAGATGGCAGCCCCCAGCCCCAGGCCACAGCCCCTCGGCTGAGGTCTGGCTCTTGGCCGAGCCTCCAGCACACACCTGGGAGAACTGGGCGAAGGTCCTGTTGGCCAGCATGGGCACGTGCCCCAGCAGTTCATGGCAGCAGTCCCTGCGGGGTGGGGAGAGGGGCTGGGATGGGCGCCAGCCGCCTGCCGCGCCCGCCCTCTGTCCTCCACTGGGGGCAGGCCTGGCCTGGGTGCTGGGCCCTCTGCCTGCAGCCGCAGGCCGGGCAGCACGTGCCGCCCACACTCACGGCTCAGGGGAGTGCATGGGCGAGGAGGCGTGGCGGATGTACTGTGTACACTGGAAGACACGGAAGGCTAGGCTGGCCAGGAAGTCCCGGGCGGACAGCAGGCCGGCCACGGGCCGCAGCTGGAAGCCCGTCCGCTCTGCAAGGACCGCGGGCAGTCAGGGCGCGGGGGGCCGGCACCGGGCCCCCAAGCTCCGCCCCTCCCGCGCCGCAGCACACCCTTCAGGAAGCGGGACACGTCCTCCAGCTGCGGGATGCTGTCTTCCCGGTAGCCGCTGAGCCGCTCCAGCAGCTCGAAGGCTTCCAGATGCTCCCGGCAGGCGTGGGCAGTGTAGAGGCCCCTGAGGGTGGTGTACACCTCCTTCCTGCAGGGGAGGGTCTCAGGGCCCCAAGTGGCCACACCCGCTCCCCACCCGGACCTCTGTGCCTGCTCCAGACCACCCCCAGGGCCTCCGGAGCCCCTCTTCACCCCGTCTGGTCGGTCCTGTTCGAGGCCACGGGGATTCTGGGGGGCCCTCCCTGCACCGCACCCCAAGGTCCTTCTCCAGCATCTGTCTCCAGGGCCTCACCAGGTGGCGTTCTCCTCGGCTGTGTACTCCACTCGGGGAATAGGGTCGCCGCTGCGGAGGGGGTCAGCAGTCAGCCAGAGCCCCTGGGGTGAGTGGGGGGGAGTGGACGGGGGAGGCGCGCCTCTGAATGCCCTGGCACACTGGCGGCCTCAGCTGGGACTTGGGGACCCCGAGCTGGTGACCGTAGTGGCAGTGAAGGCAATGGTGGTGACAAAGACTTCCCTCCCCTTTGCCCCGGGCAGCATGAGGCTGCAGGACAGCGTCTGGGCCCGGGGCCTTACTGCTTGTACTGGAAGGCTATCTCGGCGATCATCTTCCTGCGCTGGCGGTACGCCTGGTCCGAGAAGCCCTGACGGCAGAGCGGGCGTGCCAGTCAGGAGGCTGCCCCGTCACCAGCCCAGATGGGGCTGTGGCACCTGCCGCAGGGTCTGGGGCTGCAGGCAGCCAGCCCTCAGCGGCAACAGAGGAGCCAGGCAGCAGATGGACACCCTGTCCAGGGTCTAGCCCCGGGTCTGTGCCCACCATCCTGGCAGCAGGGACGGGGGGACACAGTGAAGGCCAGGAGGCCAGGGGTGGGGTCACCGGCTCACCGGGTGATCCAAGTCCAGGTCAGGGTCAAACTTGGTGACCAGGTGGTGACACTTGTCCAGTTCAGAGACTTTCCTTGGGAACCAGAGGACTGCATGAAACAGGGAGGGAAGAGCAGCCTGAGAGAGGTGAAGGGGCAGTAGGGGGGGGGGGGGGAGCCTGGCGGTGAGGGGAGCCCAGCCCCCAAGGGCAGAATGCTGGGGCAGTGGGCGGGCCCTGGAGGGTGGGAGCAGGGCCGAGCTGGCAGGAGGAAGCCCCCAGGTGGAGGAAGCCCCCAGGTGGCACCACGTGGTCAGGTCCAGGATCCCCGTGGGGAGCCTCTGCTCCCCAGCGTCTCCGGGTCACACAGCTGCACCCGAGGACAGAGGAGCCAGCCTCACGCTTGTTCTCCCCGGCGCTGCGCACATCCTCCGCCACCTGGCGCACGGAGCCGAGCAGGGCAGGCAGGTTGGCGCTGGGCAGCTCGCAGCGCACAAAGTACTCCAGGTGGGGGCCCCCCTCCCGTGGCCTCTGGGCCGGCCGTGTCTCCAGGTGTAAGATTTGGGCTTCAAACATCTTAGGGAGCAGGAGAGAGAGACGGGGAGGGGTGAAGACCAGGGGTCCCTGCGCCACACCCTCACAGCTGATGCCCCCACCCCTGGAGGCCACAGCCAGGGCTAGGAAGTGGGTCCTGGGCCCCTCAGTAGCAAGGCCAGGAAGTTGAGACCCCCACTGAGCATCCAGGGGCCTGGTGGGAAGGGTCCACTCCACCACCAGCTCCTGTCACCCAGCAACAGGGCACACGGGTCCTGACGGGCCCTCGGGCCACGCGGCCGTCTTGGGAGCTTCAGAGTCTGGCTGTAATGTCATTTTGGTGTCTGTGCTCCAGCCAGTCTCCCTCCTGCCTGGCCTGGTGCAACCAGAGTAGCTAATGCAACCAGCTGTCATATTAGCCGGAGCCCCACCGGGGGCAGGTGGGTGCTGGGGAGCCCCACCTCCCTGGTTGCCCACCTCTGTGTGAGATGGTGGGTGTAGTGTGTGGGGGCAACACTTGGGGGCCTCTGCCCCAGCGTGTGAGGAGTGTGGTGGGGGCAATGGGACCCCCAGAGCTCCCAGGGTGAAAGCCCCATGCTCAGGACCCCTGGGGCCTTCTGCCCTCACAGCCTTCAGGGGGCTGGGCAGCCGTGCTCCTGCCTGACTCCCATAGAGGGCCCTCCCCCTGGAACAGCCCGCAGGTGCACACAGCAGCCATGCTCCCATCTAGCACCCTCACCTCAAAGGCCTTCACGGCACGAGACAACACAGGGGGCTTGGCACCCCGCAGGGTGAAGAGCAGGTTCAGCATGGCCTTCCCATCCTTCTCATGGATGGCTGTGGCCTCCAGGGCCTCCCTGGACTCCAAGGAGGCAGCCGCAGCCTCTGCCTTCTCCCGCACCTTGCGCGCATCCTCAATGAGGCTCTGCCGCCGACCGACGAAGCGAGGAGACTGTGGGGACAGCAGGGACAGGGTGCGCCAGTCCCCCTGCCCTGGAGTCTGACGCTGAAGCCCAGTGGCACAGGCAAGGGCCTGCTGTGTACAGTGGAGGGGGCTGGGGCCATGGCTCCCAGCAGCCAATCACCTGGGGGAGATGCTGCATCCCCCATCCCCAGGCCCACCCTGCCTGCATCCCCAGGCCCACCCTGCCTGCATCCCCTCAGTCCCAGGCCCACCCTGCCTGCATCCCCAGGCCCACCCTGCCTGCATCCCCTCAGTCCCAGGCCCACCCTGCCTGCATCCCCAGGCCCACCCTGCCTGCATCCCCTCAGTCCCAGGCCCACCCTGCCTGCATCCCCCGTCCCCGGGCCCACCCTGCCTGCATCCCCCGTCCCTGGGCCCACCCTGCCTGGTTAGGCAGCAGGAGTTGCGACTCAGGTTGCAAGAGCCGCCCCACGGCCCCCAAGATGAACAACAGCCAGAGGCCTGGGGAGGGCCTGGGGCCGTGACATCCAGCTCCCGGGAGGGACCCCCACCCAGTCCCACTGAGGGGTCTCTCCTAACAGTCCTCCCAGCCCTTCCCCACAGAGCAGGGACATGTGGCCAAACATCACCCTCTGGCTGGACACAGGTGTCCTTGTCCACAGCTGTCCCCAAGACCATGAGCACCCCCAGGCCTGGAAGAGGAGGAGCTGAACGTTTTACCCCTCAGAGCTGAACTTCCAGGAAGGTTCTGGTGACCCCCTGTCTTGGAGCATCGTGGGAGGCACGGGAGGAGCCCCTCCTGACCCCACATTCAACCCAATGGCTTGGCGGACAGAGCCAGAGCCACAGCCCTGGGCCGGGGAGATCCTGGGGGGGCACAGTGGGTCCCAGGCCCCCATAGGAAGAGGGCAGCTCCCTGGGAACCCGGTCGAAGGTCTCTACCCTACACCTGGCCCCCTGGAAAGGTGTCTGCAAATTAAATTTCTAGAACTCGATCCCTGTTTCCATTGAACAACTCATACTGAAAGCACATCTTGAATGTGGGGGAGCTGGCTATTCCAGGGCACCCCTGAGGACAGACTGGGGACCCTCTTACTGGCCAAGAAGACCCCAGTTCTCCAGTTTCATGGAGGGGCCAGACCAGTGGGTCTGCCCAGGACAGCCCCCCTTGAAGTGGGGGCTCCCAAGTGGCAGCCAGCGCCTGGAGGACCACCCGAGTGGTCAGGGAGGCTCAGGATTGCTGGGCAGGGGAGGTGGGATTCAAGACAGGAGGGCCACATGGGACCTGGAAAGCCCGGCAGGAGGGTGGGAGGATGGATGGCCAGGTGGTGGAGGGGAGCCGCCCCCTAGCCCAGATCCCCCTTGAGCTCCGGTTGGGCGTTCCCCAAAAGAACCGGGGCCTGGCAACCAGCTTGCCCAATACCCCCCACCATGAGCTGCTGTCAGGGCCTGGGACACTGTCAAACACACGCTGGTCCCAGCAGCACCCACCCACGAGGTTCAAACAGCCAGGCACAGGGGTGCCCGCAGGCTGGGCAGAGGACACACTCTCAGCCAGGACTCCAGCGGCCAGCCCTAGACGACCGGCCGTGTGGTCCCTGAGCTGGGGGGCGCCTGCCAGCCTTCGGGGTGCACCCCTGGGCTCCGGTCCATTCCCACTCTTACCATGATGGCCTCGGCCTGCTTGGAGTCCAGCTCCGAGACAGCCCTGCGGAAGCCCTTGGCCTGCGGCGCAGCGGCGCTGGGAGTGGGCATGATGCCGGCGAGGTGGGGCTTCTCCACGGCCCTCTGCTGGGCAGCCTCTTATAGGCTGGGCTGACGTCAAAATCCCTCTGGGTTCCCCACCTCCCACCTCCCACCTCCTTCGCCTCCCTCTTCTGCCTCTGCTGCCGGAGGAGAGTGGTGGGCGGGAGCAGGGCCAGGCAGGAGGAGGGCTCTGCCCCATTACATCTAATTGCATCCACTGACGAGGCCCCCAGGCAGGGTCTGTCCTGGCCCTGCTCTGAATCAGAGCCCCAGCCTGGCAGGCGTGCTCAGCAGGGCGGGGGGCAGCAGGCCCCACACCCCAAGTTGGGCAAAAGTCTGGATCTCAGCAGACGGCCCAGAAACCCCCAAGGGCAGGAGCCCAGGGTCAAGTCTGAGATGTCCAGACACCGGGAGGCAATTTGCCTTCCCTGCAGATTCTTCGCCCAGTTTCCATCAGGGTCCTGCAGTGCTTCCATTTGATACCATCAGCAGGAGTGTTACCTGCTTTCTGCCTCAGCCCTTATGTCCTAACCTCCAGGCGCATCCAGTGGACCAGGAATGTTCCAGAAGGGCCCATCCTCCCATGTGGTGGGAACTGGTGTATTGGGCTCAGGGGCTCCTGCCACTGCCCCCATGGTTCCTGCCACCCGTCTCCTCTGCCAGCAGCCCAGCCCTCTGGGTCCCCCCTAGATGTCTGCTGCCCCCAAAGCCCTCTGACCCCTTGTTTGGGGAGCACACCCACCCTGGGCATGGGAGGCCCAGGCCCCCACTCCTGCCCCTCACTAAAGCTCCCCACTGACCTTGCCCCTTGTTCAGTTGGTCTCTGAGATTGTGGGCCCCCCAGTGATCTAAGACAACCCTGCCCTCCCTCCTGGGCTCCATGCTCAGTGTCCACTCTGGGGTTCGTTCCACCAGAAGGCCAGGGAACAGAAGGGGATCCCCTCTGCAGCAGACAGGGGCAAGCCCCGCTGCTCGTAACCCTCCACCAGGCACCATTCCCCTCTTGCCAGGGGCAGCCTTGGGCGCAAGTCTTGGCCAGAGCCCACCCAAGGAATGGCAGTGTGCAGAGGGCAGGATGCTGCCTGGAGGTCTGCCTGGCTGCTCCGTCCCAGAGAGGGGGTGTGCCTGCTGGCAGCCTCTGAAGGCTGCAGCCCGGGGCAATGCACTGGACCCTCCCACCCCCCATCTAGAAGAAGCCCTGGACCTCCCCTCCCACGTCTGCACTCCCCTGACCGGTCACGTGGCAACTCAGTCCTCCTCCCCTCAGCACCTCTCAGTCCCCCAGGGACTGCCCACTCTTCATCACAGCACCAGCCACACCCCTCTCCTCCTAGACCTTCCCCGGACGCAGTCTGGCCATGCCACTCCCTTGCTGCACAGCCTCTGTGGCTCCCATTGCCCTCGGCCAGTGCAAAGGAAAACACCCCCCATCAGCTTCTCAACGACTGCTCCAGCCCCTGCTCCAGGGTTTGGGAGCTCCCAAACTTCCGGAGTGAAATACCATTCCTCCCCCTTCTCCAGGTGAGCTCCTATGCACCCCACCAAACCCAGCTCAGCCACCATCCACTCTGCAAGCCTCCACTGTCCTGTGCCTGGAGTGGTCCCCACTGCGCTCCCCTCCTGGCTGGTCCTCCCGCTCTGCAAAGCCCTCGGGGCAGGGTCCCAGCACCACGCTCCCTGCTGGCTCCAGCTGCCTGCTGCAGGCCCCGGCCTGTCTTATTTCCCAGACTGGGCTCCTGGACAATGCTCTCATGGCCTTTGTCTCTGGAGCCTGGCCCAGAGGTCTTCCCTAGGGTTGTGTTCTTCAAATGGCCTGAAAGAATTTGCTCAAAGAGCTTGCCCTCAGGCTGGTCAACCTCTGCTGGGTCCACTGCCCTAGGCCACAGCCTACCCACCTGAGCACGACCCCCAGCCGTGGCCTGTTGCAGGCTGCCTACTCCTGGAAGCCCCCCGAGGCTCTTACTGCCCTCTCCAGGGAGGGCTGCCAGGGCCTCTTAGAGATGTGGGTCCAGGCCTACCTGCCTGCTCAGAGCAGGCGTGGGGCAGGGGGGTGACCTATCTTCTAAATACCATGCAGGAGTCGGGCCTCTGCCGGGTGTGGATTTAACCTTTTGGCAAATGCCTTCTGCTGACACAAATATTGTTTTTTAATTCCTTTGCCTACCTGAGCAGTGCTTGCAAGGAAGCTGTGTGGGAGCAGAGCTTTCTGAATGCTTCCCTGGGGTCAGGCGACTTGCGAGCAGGGCCCCAGGCCTGTGCTGAGACTGGGAGTCTGAGGACACCCTTCGAGGGGAGGCCTGACCTCTGGCCTCCAGCTTCACACCTGACCCCATGTCCTTCTGTACTGGGAGCCTCTCCCACACACCTGCCCCACCAGGGGGCTGGCTGAGTACGCTGGGCCCAGGGCGAGGCTCCTGGAAGCATATGAGTGCCCCCCGAACCCCTTGCTTTGCCCCATGTGTGCTAGGCACTCCCTCCATCCCACAAGGTCGGGGACCTGGGAGGACCCCCAGTCGACCCAGCCAGCATCCCTCTTCCTGGTTAGGTCCCTCTTTCCCACCTGCCGATCCCCTCAACCTGGGCCTCCCAGGGGGAGGCCTGGGCCCTCCACCTGTGTATCTGCCTTTAGATGGCTGAGGCATTTCTGGACCCGCTCGGCAGAGGGGATGGGGGTCCCCAAGTGAGTGGTCTCCCGGGCCAGGGTTTGCCACTTCCAACACCCTGCTCTTCCTGGGACCCAGTGGTGTCGGTGGGGCGGCTGAGGGCCCAGACTGCAGGGGGAGAAATCTAAAGGGCTGCTGTTGCCAAGGCCCGCCCTGGGCAGGGAAAGACCCCTAAAGGGAGGGCAAGGCTGGAGAGGGGAGGAAAGGGAGCCTCGAGTGAGGGCTGCCCAGACAGCCTGGGGCCACGAGCCCATTCACTTGGGAGGTGAGGGGCCGGGCATGTAGGCTCTGCCAGCCCCTTGGTGGGCACCCTCTGGCCCTCTCTATGAAGCCCCCCTCCCATTGTGCTGAATAACCACAGCACCTGCAGCAATTAAGGAGCGCGGAGCTGAGGGCCTCTCAGCCTCCAGAGAACTTAATGGCCCATAATGACAGGCTGCCGTCCTGGCTTCACTCCGCCTGGCGGGGAGCCACAGGGCCCACCTTGCCCACCGTGGGACCCACAAGAGAGGGGCCCTCACCTGGGCATCTGTGGGCCCCACCACCGAAAATCACAGGCCCTGGCCCTGGGGGTCGAAGGTCACTCCCAGGGTGTGAGCAGGTTGTTTGTGTCCTGGAAAAGGCACACTGTGTGACACACACACAGCCACCGCGACTCCAGATCCACCCGTGCTGATCTTCAAAGCCCCAGGGTCTCTGAAGCCCAGCCCTAGGACCAGCGTCCCTGCATGGAGGGCCTGTGTGGGCACAGACACTCACTTTGAGGACTAAGGTCACTGCTCAGGATGTCATACTGCCCTGGGCTCTGCCTGCAACTCCAGGGCCCCCAGTGGCTGCTGGGGTCAGCAAGGCCTGCATCCCACCCCCTCTCAGGGCAGGTACATGGGCCCCTGCAGAGAGCACGTGTCCAGCATGGGGACAGAGGCCCTGCCTGAGCCATGCAGCATGATGACAGAGACAAGATGGACAGAGGCCCAAGATGCCCTGACACGCCGGGACTGTCAGAGCTGAAATGTCAGAGCAATTAGCCCTAACGAGGCCGTGGGATGGTGCACGGGCGGCAGGGCCTAAGCGCGCCAGAGTATTGACAAGTCCCGCAGCGAGCAGCCCCCACCGGTCGATAAGAGGCGCTTAGGGCTAATTGGGCAATTGGAAGTCAGAACTGCAGGACAGAGCGTCCTGCAGAGCCGACACTGTGCCCTGTCCCTGGAAGGCGCCCTCCCCCACACCCACCTGGGGCCTCCTTGCTGCCATCCTCTGTCCAAATGCTGCCAGGCCCAGAGGCCAGGGGGGCCACCCCCACGTCCCCCAGGCAGGCCTCCCTCTCGCCTCCTCTCTGAGCGCGCTTGCACCCAGTGCTGTCCCTTCCCAGTGGGAGGCTGGGTCCGGGCTCAGTGCTGGAGACCCGCCTCTGAGGAGTGGGGAGGAGGTCCTGGCTTAGCCCCGTGGGCCTCAGACTCAGTGCTCCCATCCACACCGTGGCGTATCAGGGGCTGGCACCCTTAGGCACAGCTCTCCACGTGCTCCCAAGGGTCCCATCCTAGGCCTTTCAGAGGCCGTCTGTCCAGTGCTGAGCAGAGTGGAGGGAAGGCAGGGGCTGTGGTGCGAGGCAGGCGGTTGCTGGCCCTGAGGTCCAGACTCCACCAGGAGAGGAACGTCCCCGGGATGCGCGAAGGCTGAGGGGTCTTCAGGGTGTGCCTTCCAGGTGAGGGGAGCCGGGTGACCAGAGGCCCCACCCACACCACTGGGACGCCCACACCCAAGACGTGCGGACCAAGGTGCGGACATGCTGGAATCGCCAAGAACACACCTGGCTGTGCATCGGGGTTGGGACCCCTAGGCTGGAGGCTCAGCCTACAGCATTATTGGCCGGGGTATGAGCGCGTGTGAGCGCGTGTGCACACGTGTGGGTCCCGTGCCATGAGATGGGGCTCAGAGGGCCTGACCAGCCGCAGTAGATGACACACAGGTCCCTCCAGACCCCACATGATGCCGTGGCCAAGGCCCTGGGTTCCTGCCATGTGCTCTTGGTTCCTTGGGGCCCCTCTCCAGACCCCCAACCTCAGCCCCTGCCAGTGACTCAGCCTCCCACTGCCCCCCTGCCTCCCGTCCCACTGACTTTCAGTTGGCTGACAAATTAGCGTGGTGATGGCTGGGTGAAAAGGCAGTAAGAGCGACATTCAGGTCTCATTAGTCACCCTCCTGCAGGCGGTGGCAGCTGTGTTTTGACAGCAATCAGGTCTAATTGCAGGACCCTCGCCCTCTCCAGCCCTGGAGCCGCAGACCTGCCTCCACGGCAGGGGGCTGGGCTGTGGTCCTGCACCTCTGCCCTTCCTGCACCCAGGGCTCTCCCCTCATCCCTCATCTCGACCCACCCTGCAGGGGAGCCCAGCCTCCAGTCCCTGCCCACCTCCGTCGTCGTGGGGCTACAAGGCCCAGTGTTGCATTAGAGGGGGGTACAGTGGCCAAAACACAAGAGGAGACAGCCTTGCTCTGCTCAGACCACACCAGCTGGATGCTGCGCAGGGCGAGGCCTTCACGCACAAGGGAGGAAGCAGAGACTCGGACAGAACGGACAGCCGAGATCACGCAGCAAGGGGAGCTGGATCAGAGGCCCGCAGGGGCCCTGCCGCCTCCCCTGGCACCAAGCTCAGATTCCTCCTGCCTCCCGTGAAGCTGACATCCCCCCCGCAGAGCAGGGATGCAAACGGAGCCCTCGTCTGCTGGAGAGCCCGGCAGCCATTGCCCTCCAAGCCCGATCCTCGTGCCAGCCCAGGCCACAGGCAGGAGGGGGCGGCGCAGTCATCTCAGGTGCTTTGGCTGATCCTGGGGGTGGGGGGAGACCCTGCCCGCTGACATTTGCAGGCTGTGCGCTGCTGACCCTGCCTGCCGTGATATTTAGACAGGGCTTATTTGCGATTACTTATTTTTTCTGACTTTGGAGCCCAGGATGAGCTCGGCTGACACGGAGAGCCAGCCAGGCTGGATCTAGAGCTTGTTTTTAATAAACTCGTCCTGGCTAAGCCTGCTCCCTGCAGCCAGGGGCAGCGGATTCCCCCAGGGCTACGCGGAGGACTCAGGTTTTCCTGGGGATGCTGGAGGGGGCCTGGGTCTCCACAGGAAGGGCTTGTCCCCGGCCAAGGCCACAGCTCCATCCCCACCCTGGTGCCCAAGGAGGGCCCATTGGGCGTCAGGAACTCTGCTGCATTCATTCATTTCCTGCGGGCCCTTCAAAAATGACAGGCCCCACCCCTTGAGGGTCTTGGAGTTGCTGGGGGAGGACCCACGGAGGGTCCTCACGATCCTGAGAAGGGGAAACTTGCTCTGCCCCCACCCCAGCATGGCTTGCAGGGAAGGGAGGGTGTGCCCCCACTCTCCAGGGACAGATGGCTGCCCCCCACTGCCCCAAGTCTTCTGGGAGAGGGTTCCACATTCTTGAAATTTCCTGATTTTGGAGCCCCAGGGAGCCCCGCGGGTTAGGGGGTTGTTCCTCTGGGCCTTTCTTTCAGTCTGCCCACTTCCCTGGTCTTGGGGAAACTGAGGCTGGGGGAGGTCACACCAAACCCCCAAGAGCTGGGAGAAATTGGTTGGGCTCCCCCTACGCCACCCGGTCAGGCTGGGAGGGAGGGGATCAGAGACAAAATAAGGTTGGGAGAGGGCTTGTGCGTCCCACATTCCCACTGCTTTTTGTGTTGCTGATTTTGTAAAAACAATGATTTATTTTTAAAATGCTGAAAAGAAAGATGCAGGCCAACATAGCATCGCTTCTGCCGGGCCGAGTCACCAAACCGGGGCTTCCCACCCCACCTAACTGCAGTTTCCACCTCCCCCAGAAATGTGGTCAGTCAGGAACTTTCTGGTCAGCTTCGATAAGACATCACATGTGTCTCTCTCTTCTCCAAAAGGAATCACCTAATGAGACTCTTCTGTCCCCAGTGAGGGCGACTCCACCTGAAATAGTTTTTTTTTTCTGCGTACTTCCTTGTCCAGCCTTTAGAAACCTCTCCTTTCTGCAGCCCTTCTGAGCGTCACCTGCTAGAGGGGATGCTCCCTGATGCACAAATCACTTAATGAAGCCCATTAGACCTTCAGATTTACCTGGATGAATACGGGTCTTTAACAAAAAGTAATGCAAAAATACAACATAAAGCTCACCATCTTAGCCACATCTCAGCACACACTCAGTGGCATCAAATACAGTCACACAGTCGTGCAACCGTCTCCACCACCTCCAGAGCTTCCCATCTCCCCAAACTAATGCTCTGTCTGCCCACACACTTCCCCAAACCTCCCGGAAGTCACGCAGCATCTGTCCCTCTGTGTCTGGCTCATGTCACACAGCACAGTGTCCTCAGGTCCTGCCTTTGGAAGCCGAGTGATACCGCAGTGCATGGAGCCCGTTTTTTCCTTCATTCGCCAGTGGACACCTGCGTTGCCTCCACCTCTTGGCTGTCATGAATCATGCTGCTGTGAACACAGGTGTGTAAACCTCTGTGCACACGGTGAACATAGGGCTGTGCACACAGTCCCTGCCTTCACTTCCTCTGGTGACAGACCAGAGGGGGGATTGCTGGACCACAGGGCAAGTCATTCTGATTAACTTTTCAAGGACCCGCCAGATTTTTCCACAGTGGCCACACCAGTTTAGGTTCCCACCAACAGGGCACCAGGGTCCTGTTTCTCCACATCTGTATTGTTATGTCTAATTTGAATTATGCACAGAACAAATTCCTTAAACACACACATGTGTACGTGCACACACACACACACACACACACACACACAGAAACCAAAGGTCTCCTGGGGGCTTGGCCCACTGCTTCTCCCAAAGCCCGCAGGCGAGCCTTTAGGACCCCATATGTGTCCACTTTAGGGCTTCACTGGGAATGCCGGGGTCTTCCCAGGCCGCTGCCCCAGGAAAAGTTCTATCCCAGGTGTTCACCGACACTTGATACAATCAGCAGTTTACACTCCCCGAGGCTGGTGTGACATTCTCCCTGCGGCTTCCCAATACTTCTGCTTCCCAGAGCAGCAGCCTCCCCGGCGGCCCCTCCCAGCCTTCTTCCTCTAGGCGTTGGCGTTTTCCCTCCTGAGGTGGAGCGGTGCTTGTATGTTCTGGACACAAATCCTTTTCTGCCAGAACTGTGTCCCCAGCCCCTGGTCTGCTGCCACTTTGCGGACAGAGCCTCTCACTGGGGAAGGGTTCGGCTTTGATGTGCCCAGGGGAGCTCGGGGGTGTTGCACATTCCCTTCAGGGCTTTGCATTTGGGTCTGGTCTGGGGCCCTCACCCCAAAAGGAGCAAGCCTTGCTCAGGAGGGCCCTGCAGGCCTGCCCCACAGCACAGGGCCTGTGGGCCCCGACCTGCTGCTTCAGTGTGATCATGCATCTGGGTGAGAACAGAACCACCACGGCCTCTTTTGTCTCTCTGACCAACTGCAGCCAGGATCTTCCGGATGGGGGCAGGCACCTCCGGGGGACCAATGTGCTTTGGAGCATGACTTCAGCGGTGGATGCTGAGAGTCGGGGTTACAAAAGGCAGACAAAAGCCATCAGGACGACTAGCATTGAGATTCACTGCTGTGCCCCTAAGCGTGCAGCAGCCGGAGACGTGCCCCACTTTCTGCGAGGGGGCAGCCACTCCGGCCCCCTTGTTAACATGAGAAACCTGACCCTGTCCAGGCCACTTCCGGGCCAGGGACTCTCAGAGCTCAGATTGTCTGGGGGCTGATCTGGGGGGTCTGGGCCAGGGCCATCCTGCCAGAATGGTCTGTGGAATCTCAATCTGCCCTCGCAATTAGGGCTGGAGCCAGGGGTGGGGCGGGAGTGGCTGTGGAATGCCCAGGCAAGGTGGCCTCCAGGCACTCAGATTTCAGGTTCCGGAGGGGAGGAAATCTAATCGCCCTCTTCTGGAGGAGGGCCCTCATGCCAGCCCCGCTGTCAGCAGGTCAGGGGACCCGTCTCCTCTTCCTCTGTGCCCAGATGGCAATCTTTAAGGACAGCATCTCGCTGTGCCCAGCTGGGGGTCCCTGTGGCTAGGCTCAGTGCCCCACCCCCCAACATAGACTGCTGCCCTCCTCCCTTTACCCCAGTGGGCCCTTGGCCTCACAGTCTCCCCATATAACCACAGGCATTTGGGGTTACAGACAAATGCACGGTCTGTTCAGTATATGCTGTCAGTCCTTGAGAGCCCCTTGGTGGGCCAAGACCTCTGCAGTGTGTCCAGGCTACCCCCCAGCCACCCACCTCTCCCCCTCCCTGGCCAGCTCTTCCGACCCTGGTGCTGCGGTGATTTCCCCAAGCACGTGTCCTCAGCCACCCTCTCACTCAAGCACATTTTGTGGCTCCCAGTGCCTGCCAACGACAGCATGGCCTCATCCTCCCTTGGCCCCAGGAACCAAAGCCCCAGACATTCATGGACGTCAGTGGAGAGTAACGTTGACCCCAGCCTGCTTCAGATGCACCCGGAGGAGCTGTTTGCAAGAGGCCCCAGCAAACTGGCCTCCTCAGGTAGGGCTGCTGAGGGTGTGCGTGGGCACCCCAGGCAGCGAGAGCCTTGGCAATCTGTCTTCAAATATGAATGACCCGTAAATACCATCCCGCAAGTCACTGCCATGATCCCAGTCCACCCAAGTCCCAGGAGGGGCTGCTGAACAAGGAGGGGCCCCTGAAGGGCAGGAGGAAGGGAGGCTGATGGGAGATACCTGTAAGGCAGAGTTGGCAGGGCCGGCCGGCGCAGGCCTGCCTTTGTGAGAAGCTCCTGAAAAGAGTAATACTGATGCTTGCTCGGGCACGAGCACACTGCTGCATGTATGTGCACACACTCACATAGGCCCCCTGTCCACTGGGAACCTTCATCTGGAGTTTGTGAATGTGGGTGCAGATCTCCCATTCAGACATGAGTGAGAAAGGGTGCATTAAAAGAGGCCCCGGGGGCCGGCCTGTTGCAGAGGGAGCAGCTGTCTTCAGGGAGGTAGGAATCCAAGCTAGGGAGGAGGCAGGCCCTCTCAGCCACACCCAGGAGAGCCAGCGGCCCTGCCCCAGGAGGCCAGGTGGGCACTGGACACACAGACCTGCCTGGGGAGGGGCCCACAGCCGATGGGCCCACAGAGACCCATGCCCGAGGGCCCTGCCCACACCCTGTGGGCCCAGGGCACACAGAGCTGGGATGCAGCCCCCAGGGAGCCCTGCCTTCATCAGCCTAGGGAAGCACCCTGTCTGGGTCTGGAGCACACGCATCCAGAGCCTCCCTCCCCGACAGTGGAGTGGGTGCCTGGGGTGGGGGATTCCAGTAACTCAGCCCAGGACAGCTTTCCAGGGGTGAGGCCACAGAGTTTCTGCCTGTCCTCCACTCAGAGACCCCTGCCCAGGGGTGCAGACGAAGGAGGAGAGGGAAGGATGGACTTTCCCACTGGTTCAGAGATGCTTCTTGCCTGGCACAGAGGGCAGAATCGGCTGCTGGCCTCCAGAAACCGGCAGTGCCACCTGATCTGATTACAGTCTCCAACCTCAGCCAGGTCAGGCACAGCCTGGGGGCTTGGTGTGCAAGGCAGAAAGCATCGTCCCTCCAGATGGCCAGGCTATTTATTTCTTCTCCATTAAAAGCATTGGGACCGTTTATTGATTTTTTAATAATGACGTGTTATTTTCCATTACATAGCAAAGTGAACAAAATCAGAGAAAGCAGCAGGGAGGGATGGCCCCCCGCGTGGCAGCCCTGCTGACCTGGGCGCCTCGCTTTGGCGTCTCTGGGCGTCTTCTCTGACACACAACCGCCCGCCCGCTGTCGTTCAGCCGTGCATCTGAATTGCCTGGCCACGGGGCTGCAGAAAGCATCCACTTTGTCTCATTATGCACCATAATCTGGTATCAACAGAAACAGCTGTGTGCTAACAGCCAGAGGAGATCATTATTTTTTCTTTTATCTGTCCGTGATCGACAGGGAGGCCACATGGAGCCCAGTGTGCTGACTTCTTGGGACAATAATCGCCAGAACACGGAAATCCAGCCCCCCACCTCCTGCCCCACCAGTCCCTGAGGTGGTGTCTCCGGTGCTGAGAAAGCCCAGAGTGCCTGGCCTGGTAGCCCCCCAGCCCCAGGAAGGCCTGGGTGGAAGGGAGCAGCGTGCAGGGGCTGGGATTTGAAGAGGGAGCAGAGGAAGGGAACTACAGTGCCAGGACCCTGGTCTTGAGAACTCACATGGCCGGGTCACCAGCCTGTCCCTGGAGAGGGGCCTCGGGCCCAGGGGCCAGAGCAGAAGAGGAGCTTAGTTTTCCCAGCAGCCCTTTTACTGTTGGAACTTTCTCCAGGCACAAGACACCCTCTCAGAGGCAGGTGAATGGGGATGTCTGTGGCCTTTGTTTGTTATTGAAGAACCACAGTTTTAACTGGAAAAAAATAAATGTAATCCATGCTCATTAGAGAAGTCAAAAAAATATAGAAATGTGTGACTGATTCCAGTAGGGTCCTCCAGGGGATACCCCCTGTATGACAGTGGCAGGAAGCCCTTCATGGCAGGAGGGACCCAGTTCAAGGTGGCAGCTGTGCCTGGGGAGTGAGGGGTTCAGAGCAGGTACATCTGGGGCCTCAGCAACCCCCTTGTTTCTTATTCTTTAAGGCAGGGGTAAGTGTGGCCTTGATGTGCCTGGGGTGGATGGTGCAGGCGCATAGGACCTTCTGTGATCTGGGAGACTTGATCCATAAAAACTCCACCACGGAGGGCCCCTTTTTGGGTGTGGCCTGATTTCTCAGGGCAAATTGGCCCTGTGCCCCATGGGCCACCCTCTCCAGGCTGGGATGTGACCCCATTCTCTAAGGCCTGAGCAGCAAGAGGCCCCCAGCCCCAATCCAGGGTTCCTGCCATACAGACCCCCTGATGTTACGCCCAAAGGAGGCCGTTTCCATGTCAGGGAGGGGGTAGGGGTGGCTGGAGCCGTAGGCACACCTGGCCGTGCAGGCACTGCATGCAGGGAACCACGTGGCGAGCCACCCAGTCCACTGCTGGTTCAGGGCCCTTTGGGGGATGAGCAGCCCCCTGCCCAGGAGGCCTGGCCCAGGTCCCACCCCATCAGAGTCTCTCCCTGCTGGAACAAGAAAGGGCAGGCAGATGCACACCTGCTGACAGGGGAGGGGGGGTGCACCCTGCCGGCCCCGGGCACCCAGGCAGTTTTCTGCAGGGGAGCAGCCTCCCCTGGGGCCCCTCTAGGCCAAGACAGTTGTTGACAGGGTAGGAGGCAGGGGAACACTCCCTACCCCCCACCCTTCCTCTCTACTCAGGACAGCAGGCCCCCTGCTCCCAGGGGTCACAGCAGCCACAGCTCTGCCCACCGAGGGCAAGCTGGACGCTAGGGCAGCCGTCCTGAGCTTGTCTGCTGCTGGCATGGGTCTGGGATCTGGGGTCTGATGCTGCCTGGCAGCAGAGGGGAAGGAGGAGGGTGGGCTCAGCCCCAGGCCTGCGGGCTGCTCCCAGATACCAACTGATGGGGTTGGCCCCGATGCCACGGGGACCAGGAAGCCCCATTTGCTACTCTCTGGTGGGCCTGTGCAGGGGTCCTGACACCAACCCTGGTGACAGGGTAGCAATGTCAGCCACCTCACAGGGCCTGGTGTCCCTGTCCAGGCTGTCCTGCCACTGTGGGCGCATGGCGCTCTCTCCTGGCTGTGCGTCCTGACTTTGCCTGCGGGCACCACGGAGACGCCCAGCTCTCAGCCTCTGCACCACAGCGGCCCTGCTTTGTGTCACCCTTGCCCTGACAGGTGGCACACACTACATTAGGAACCAGGCAGGCAAGGGGAGCCTGGGAGCCGCAAGGGAGGATGGCTGGGGACAGATGCCCCACTCAGAGGCCAGGTGGGGGCTGGGGCTGGGGGGAGCTGGGACAGCCGTGGGGGCACGTGGGGGAGTAGGAGGCGTTCAGGCCAAGCCAGCATAGCCAGGGCAAAGGACGCAGGGCAGGACGGGGGAGCAGTGGTGAGGCAGATGGGGCACAGGGCAGGGCCCCGAGCCCCCTTCCTGCAGGCCACAAGAGGCTGATTCACTGTTCCCATCCACTCCCAATGGACAGCCAGTCCCCACATAGGACTCTCCTTTCACCGCTGTCACCGCTGGGGTCCGCCTGAGACAGAGCCGACATCCCTGCCACAGGCACACGGCCAGCGGCCCTCTGCACCCTGAGCCCAGCGTTCCTGCTGGCCAAGGGGCGGTGGGGGCCACCCACAGCCTCGGTCACCATGGTCGTCCAAAAAACAGGCTCAGTGCTGGGGAAGGGAGAAGGGCACCCATCTGTGACCTCAAGCAGGTTGCCAGCCCTCTAAGCACTGGGTTCTCCCCAACGATGGGAGTGTCTGCACGGAGTGTCTATGTTGGGATGGGCGTGTCTGGGGCGGAGTCCTCAGGCGTTCGGAGTTCGCCCCTGGGGACCCCCAGCACCCTACCCATACACAGGCCCCCTCTGCCGGCCCAGCACCAACCGCTCCCTTCCCCCTAACGGCAGTGCAATCCAGGGGACCCTCACTGCGACCCTGGGCCCGCCCACCCCCTGGGCCCGCAAGGAGCCTGGGCCCCTCCCACTCCCGGGGCCCCGCCCACTCCCGGGGCCCCGCCCACTCCCGGGGGCCCACACTCCCAGCCTGGGCCCCAAACCCTAGAATGCCATGCCACCCTTCCGCCGTTCTGCTTCCTGAGGGTTCAGCTCCCCAGCAGCTGTGGGCTGGTCACCCCGCCAGGCCTCCGGAGTCCCAGACCTGGCCTGCGTTTCCTGTGGGCTGGTGCCCCCTCCTGGCTGTCTGCAGTATCTCCGCCCTCCTGCCCCGCCAGATCTGGGGGGTCTGGGCAGGAAAGGGGAGGCAACTCCGCCCAGGGGCAGTCCGGCAGGCGGCTGGGGGCTCAGCGCGCCTGGCACTGGGCTGAGCTGCGGGTGGGCCCCACGGTTCCCTGTTTCCCAGGCCCCAGGGCTAATCTGCAGTCCTTCAGGTCCTGAACCTTTGACTCGGAGATCAGTGGGTAGTGTTTTCCAGGATGGGGTCAGCAGCAGGGGTCAGAAGCCCAAAGGTGCCCAAACCAGTCCCAGGTGCCCAGGAAGGAGGAAGGGGCTGCCCAGACATCTCCGCATTCCCCGTGCTGTGGCCTGAGGAGCCCCCTCCTTTTACCCGAGGGCTCCTCGCTCCCTCTGGGGCCCTCCCAGCCCACCTACAGTCCCCACCAGCCAAGCAGGGCTGTTCGTGGACTCCAGACAAAGGCAAGAGCAGGGGCCACACATCTGTGACCAGATCTGGGCTCAGACGTCAGCCCTGTGAGGCGCCCCTCAGGCAGCCCCATGGAGAGCATCAGTGGGGAGCCTAGCCCTCCGGGGCTCTGTTGCCATCACCCCCATTTGACAGGTGAGAAACGGAGGCCAGGAGGCACAGTGAGTCAGGGTGGGACCCAGACCTTTGCCCCATTTGGGGGACCTTGAGGGAGGAGTGTCCCGCCTTGATGGAGGGGTGGGTCCATCCTTGGCTTGAGTCAGGACATCACATCCAGGTGGGCACCACCGCAGGGGACGTTTGCTCCCCTGGCCCACAGGTCGGGGGCCGGCTGGTCTGGGGTGTTGGTGTCAGAGGGCTCAATCTGGTGCGGTAAAGGGTGGGCCATCTGTCCCTGGGGCTATGACCCAGCCGTCTTTGGGGTCTAGCCACGTCCACTGTCCCCATCTGAAATCTGTGGTGGTGGCAGAGGACCACCCGTGCAGACATGAGGCCCCCAGTGTACAGGAGGGAGCTCTTAGGCAGCAGGCGCCTGGGTGTTGACTTGTCACTCCCCTGCATCTGTTTCTCTGTCTCTGTCACACTATTAGGGAGGGAGGTGACAGGGCAGCAGACAGGACCACAGAGCCACTCTACAGTGTGACCAGATGGCCACAAGGTGGGGCCTTTGCCCCATTTTTGGAGCTGGTGTGGACCTGCCCACCGCACCCCCACCCCCAGATCCCCGCCCACCATGGAGCCCATGGAGGTGTTGGCTTCCTCTGGTGCTGGGGAGGGATGGCAGGGATGGCAGGGGTCAGAGATCAGTGGGTTCCAGGGATGGGAAGTGAGACCCAGAGGGCCCGTCTCCATCAGGCTGCTTGGGGGAGCCCAGGACCAGGGGTGGGACTGGACCCCAAAAGGCAGAGTGCTGGACTCAGGGTTGGGGGGACACAGGCAGGGGCTGCCCCCAGGCCCATACAAGGCCATGCTGTCCAGGCCCCTCGGTGTGCTGGACCAGCCACACTTGGCCTATGTCCCCAGGACTTGGCATGGCATGTGGAGCCTGGAGCCCCCACTGGGATTCCCACAGGTGGGGGGTGGGGTACCCAAACTCTCCAGGTCACCTCACAGCTCTGGCTTCTCCACTGCAGCTGGGGCTGGGGGTGTCCTGGGCTGACAAGGCCAGGCCTGAGGGCAAGGACCCCCAGACGCACAGGCACACACCCACACGCGGGCACTGGCCCTTCGTCCACATGGATGGGAGGTGGGGAGGCCCGGCCCAGAAGGATGGACCCCAGGCCTGGCCTTCAAGGGAGGGTAGACCCTCGGCCCCCTGACGCTAACAGCCAGGCACTGCTGGCCTGTGGGCACCGGCTCCCCACAGCCACTCAGCAGATTGCACACTGGCACAGCAGGCAGTGCCCTTTGGGGAGGACCGACGTAGCCAGGCCCCCCTCACAGCCCCGCCCTACCCGACCATGTCCCTGTCACTGCACCCCACATGCAGGCTCACCCCCTCATTTCTCCTCCCAGGGAAAAGCCAAGTGCAGGAGATGGTGGGGGCCCCTTGAGACCCCACCATCCCTCACCACCATGGGACTCAGCCTGCGTACCTGGGGAACATGGCGCATGCTGTCCACCAAGGTGTTGGCAGGTGGCGCCCTGGGGGCCATGGTGGGTGGGCTCCACTGTCGCTGGAACAAGGAGGGCTGTCAGCATGAGCCCCGCAGCCGCTGCTGGGAGCAGCCCAGGGGTCAGCTCTGCTGGGATGCCACTTGGGCTTGGAGCAGGGGGCATGCCCGACCGCAGGGGCTCCCAGCCTGGGAGCGATGGGCGCCCCACAGGAGCATGGCCTTTCATCTTGCCAAGGGTGCCTGGGGGAGCCTGGCTCAGATGGGGGCCCAGGGCAGTGGGCAGAGCCCGGCAGACCCCAGAGAGCCCTACACACCCACCCGTCCGGAACATGCTGGTCCTCCTTCCTGGCAGGCCGGGCCCCTGGACCACGGGGGCCTCACTGACCACACTCCCTGCCCGGTGCCCCTTCTCCATGTCCACAGGTGTGAGGGGAGGCCACAGGGGGTCACAGGGTGGGCCAATGAATGCATGATAGATGTCTGGGGTGCTCTCTGCACCCCACACTCAGGATCTTCAAAACAGGGCCAACCTTCTCTCCTCAGCCTGGCCTTCCCAAGATGGGAAGCTCTGGGTGGAGCCTCTGGCTGGCTGGACGACCTCGTGCCTGTCCTGACCTCAATTGAGGAGGCTGGTCCACCTGCCCCTGCGAACCAGGCCCCCAAGGAGCGTCCACAGGTGAGGCCACTGCCTCCTGGCTGAGGACAGCCATCGGGCAGGACCTCTGGGCCGCAGAGGGCCATTCCTGCACAGGCCACGCCCAGGGCGGGGAGTGTCCCCTGGGGTGGACTGTTCGCTCCTCCCACCACGCCTGGGCCAGCTGGGTGAGACTCCAGCCCCGCCCACCCCAGGCCCGGAGCCCCCAGGGGCATGGTTCCCACACATCCCCCACTCACTGATCCTTCAGGCCAGTAGGAGAAGGATCCTCTGAGGGTCCCACGCTTCCAGCCTCTGAGGCAGCTCCCGGCCAGACTATCACCTGCCCTAACCCATGGCTGGGGATGTCTGGTCTGGGGTCAAAGGCCACCTCTGCCCCGGCTCCCATCCTGCCTCCTGACAGCCTATTGGCACACCCTGGCCCCCACCCTCCCCACACACATCTGGCCACCTGCCCTGTGTGTGCCCAGCGCCCACCTGTCTCTGTGCCTGTCCCCGTGCTCTCTCCTGAGCAGCATCTATGCAGTGGACAAGGACCACCTGTGTGCAAAACCAGCGTGGTGTCACAGCTGGCCAGTGACCCAAAAACACCCGATCCCTGGGAAGGTGAAACAGGCACCGTTACAGCGACTGCCTGAATCCACAGTTCAGCAGCCTTTGAATGCTCCCCTTCAACACAGACTCCCGAGAGCCTGGGCCCCGTGTGTGTGCTGACCTCTAAGGGGTTCCGAGGGTCTTCTGAGCTCTGGCCCCCAGAAGTTCCTAATCCAATAAGAATTAAATTGTGTTCTAGCTCATGTCCATTGGCTCAGGAAAAGGGTGAGATTTAATGGAAGACTAGAGAGATAAATACATAGATACGTCAATGGATGAAAAGAGGGGCGGAGGGATGGAAGGGTGGGTGGATGGGTGGGTGGGTAGGTGGGAAGTGGATGGGGAGATGGATGGATGGATGGATAGATGGATAGATGGGTGGATGGATGGATAGATGGGTGGATGGATGGGTGGATGGATGGATGGGTGGGTGGGTGGATGGATGGATGGATGGATGGGTGGGTGGGTGGATGGATGGATAGATGGATGGATAGATGGGTGGATGGATGGGTGGGTGGATGGATGGGTGGATGGATGGATGGATGGATGGACAGGTGGGTGGATGGGTGGATGGATGGGTGGGTGGGTGGATGGATGGATAGATGGATGGGTGGGTGGGTGGATGGATGGGTGGGTGGATGGATGGGTGGATGGATGGATGGATGGATGGACAGGTGGGTGGATGGGTGGATGGATGGGTGGGTGGATGGGTGGATGGATGGGTGGGTGGATGGGTGGATGGATGGGTGGGTGGATGGATGGATGGACGAGTGCATGAATAGATGGGTGCATGGGTGGAGGATGGAGAAGCTGAGAATATGGACTTTTGCAGTATTCCCAGTGCCTCTGAATCTACATTCCTGTGTCAGACATGCAATCCCAGCTTCCTGTGACAGTCTTGGGTCCGTCCCCTTGGAGCCCAACAGGCCTCCAGTTTGCTAAACCCAAAGCCTTCCCAATGTCAGGCCTGATGGGGAGCCAGCATGACCCGCACAGCCCTGGTCTCCCGGGTCCTCACAGCCTCTGCAGAGAGGTTGCGCGGCTGCTGACCCCTGTGACCTTCCAAGTCCTCAGCTGAGCTTCCGCATCCCGAGTTCACGTTGGACGGTTTAATAGAGCACAGAGACCAGTGTACACACCAGCACCACGACTCCCCGGAAGGGGCTCTCAAGACCCCCAGGAGAATGCTAGGAGCTATCTGCTTGCCCATGTCCCTTTTGTCATCCAGGCGCAGCTGAAAGGTCACTCCCTCCAGGAAGCCTTCTCTCGGCCTGAGGGTCTCTCCCATCCCCTTCTCCCTGGGGGCCATTGAGAGCCCCCTGAGTTCTGTCCAGGGCAGGGAGCAGGGCCCACAAATGCAGTGCCTGAGCTGACCTTGACCTGCATCCACCCACCAACCCAGCACAGAGTCCCCACCAGACCCAGCCCTTCCAGCTCAGAGAGGTGGAGAGTGTTACCTTGGGTGCAGGGGAGATGGCAATGCAGGTGCTGAGCCTGCTCTGGGGAAAGGTGCTTCGCCCAACACCCAGCAGGGGTGGGGGCATAAGGGGCCACAGGGGTCTAGCTTCTGGGGCATCCCAAAGTCCCCAGCACCTGCCTGCGTCAGCCACCTCTCCCCTTGCAAAACCCTCCCCCACCCTTGGGAGGTTTGGAGCCCTTGTGTCATAACCTGTCAGTCCTGTTTGGAAGGGCAGGGCTGCCAGATTCTTGGGGAGCCCAGGGCCAGGGATTGGTTAGAAGAGAGGTGAAGTGCGCAGGAAGCGTGTGTGCACAGGGCCCACGTGTGTCTGGGAGCTGGTGCACATATTCAAGCACATGACCATGTGGGAGGTCCGTAGTGTGTTGGCACATTTGCAGCACCCAGCATGTGCTGTGCGTGTTGGTGGGTGAGCACATGTGTGCGAGGCAGGTGCACACAGATGGCTCTGAGGGAGTCCCCAGGCCTGCAGAGCCACAGCTTGGCTACACGAGGTCCTGGGGTCCCTGCTAGTCCACCACTGACTGGGGTCCCTGAGGGGAAAGGCCCAAGGTCCTGGCCGGGGAGGCTCTACCTGGGGAGCCTGGCCTCTACGTAAAGCTTTGGGGTGCCCACCTGAGGGCAGGGTGTGTCTGGCATCCCCCAGAGGCCCCATGCTCCTAGCAAGTCTCCCTCCTGAGAGTCTGGGAGTCCCAGAAGTGGGTGAGGAGGCTCTTCTGCAGAGATCAAAGCACACAATCCCCCAGTCCAGGAGACCCCATCAGACACCAGCCCTGAGTGGGTGGGGCCATGGCCTGCCAGGCCATGCGGGGTGCCCTTAGGTCCGGCTGGCCCCTGGGGCGTCAGCCTCTCCTTGCCTCTGAAGGCTCATGGGAACTGCTCACTCCCTCCTGGTGGCCACAGGGGGCCCAGGTGGGAATCTGGGCCTTTGTCCATCCCTGGGGAAGGCCTTCTCCAGGCTCTCCTGGCCCGAGGCTGGGGCACCCTGTGGGACTGCCTGCCTTGGCCCTGGTATCTGAACAGGCAGTGGCAGCCCATGAACGGCCACTCTCACCCACAAATCTCTGTAACTCTGAGCCATAAAGAAGCCGCCTGCCTTTCTGATTCTGCATTTTTATAGCAAAATGAAGAGATAAGTTAGCTTTGATTCTGCCTCAGTTTTATGAGCTTAGATTTTATTCCTGCTCTTGTTCGGGGGAACAAACAGGTTTATGGCTCGGTCTCCATCTCTGTGTCAGCTGCAGGTGGGATGACGGGGCGGCTACTCTGATAAGGCTGGTCCCGTCCCCTGCCCACACCTGCTGTGGGCTGGCTCCCCCTGCCTGGGGTCAGAGTGGCCCAGGGGACAGGCACTGGCCCCCAGCCCCTCCACCAGGATGGGCTGAGTATAGACCCGGCCCAGTTTCAGCCTCCACTATAGTGCCCAGAGACTCCAGAGGTGAGCAGGCCTGTGTCCCAGTGCTGGGAGCCACACGTCTCCCCAGGACCTGGTGGGACTCGCCGCCTGGGTTCTGCTGTGTGTGGGCCACAGGGCAGAGCCTGGCTTCAAAGGGGCAAGAGGAAGCCTTTGGGCCCCGCCCGCCTCTGCCAGTCTAGGGACATCAAAGGACCCCCCCGAGGGCTGGCAGGCCCTGGGGACAGGTGCAGAGCTGAGGGCTCCATTTCTAGAGGGAGTGGCCAGGGTGGGTCAGCCGCACCCAGGTCCAGAGGGAGGCCCCGACAGCACCCCCAGGCACCCCCACCCCATGCCTTGGGGACCTCTTAGAAGGACCATGGAGGAGGGAACACATCTTTGGGGGCAGGGCCTTATGCGGGCTGCTGGCAGCAGGCAGGGGTAGTGGTGGGCCTTTGGGGGGGTGGGTCTGAGTTTGGACCCAGATGGGGAAGCTTTGGCCACTTGGGGAGGTTCATAGCCCCAGTGTGATGGTGCCCGAGACCAGGCAGCCCACTTGGGTGGTGGGACCCTGCCACCTCCAGGTCCCCAAAGCAGGCCAGCCCACCCCCGTTCCCAGCCTCTCTCCCGGGAGGTCAGTGGGCTGGGCCTGCCCTCAGGACAGTGGCTTCCTGCCCCCACCCACCTCCTGGTGTTCCAGATCTGGAAGAGGAGGGGCAGCAGAGATGGGGTACCGGGGAGTGCCCACTGCCTTCTCCCACACTGCCCCCAGGGGGATGGAGCCAGGGGAGGCAGACAGATGCAGGACCATCCACCACCCTGGCTGGGTGCGAGCTCAGCATGGTGCTGCCGGCTGCCCCCCGCCTCAGCTGGCCTGTGCGGGCTGGCCCGCCTGGCAGCCCCTCCTTGCGGCCAGACAGCAGCAGGGGCAGGCCGGGGCCTGGGGCTCCTGCTGCGGCCTGAGGATGTAGCACATTCAGGGTTGCAGCCTGTGCCCACCGCCCCACATGGGCGCAGGAGGCCTGCGAACCTTCCCAGCTCCATTCCTAGGATATCTGGTGGAATCTGGGCGGGGTGAGGCTCTGCAGCAACAAGGATTCTAGAAGATTCCAGGGCAGGGCGGGTTGGGCCCAAGGGCAGGGATGCTGACATGGGGCCTCCCCGGGCAGTGTGTCTGCAGAGGTCTCCCGACTCCGCAGGATGCGGAGGCTGGGGGCAGGATCAGCCCTAGCAGCCTGGATTTCCAAGGAAGGGTGACTGACCCCTAACTGGCTTGGAGTCTGGGGTGGCGCTTCACCTGACCTGGGCTGTCCTCAGGGGCTCGTGAGTCACCGCAGGGCCCACACCCTGCCGACCTCCTGCCACTGCCACGCTGGCCCTCAGCCTCCATGCTCAGGCATGCTCTGTGTGACCCCCTCCCTGCCCCACGGGGTCAGGACCAGGCTGACTGTGCCTACAGGACAGACCCCGCCCAACACCTCAGAAAGGACGGGAGGAGGGGACTCAGCCAACAGGGCACCAGCCCTTCGCAGCAGGAGAGACTGAGGCAGAAGCTGGCCAGGCTTTGCTGGAAGACTTGAGTGCCCAGGGCAATGGTGGTTGAGGGGCAGGGGGCAGGCTCCACCTCCGGGGATGCCCAAGGCTGGAGCCCCAGCTGGGCACTGTGTATGGGAGAGATGGAGAGAGGGGTCACTGGGAACAGAGCTGTGCACAGGGTGCCGGCCACCAATTCACACCCTCTCACAGTCGTCTCTGAAACCAGGCTGAAACAGTGCCATTGACCAGGTGGCCGCCACGGCGTGGAACCACAGCTCACCACTTATAACCAGGCAGTTGCTCCACGGAAACCATTTGTCAGCACCAGCTGGTAAAACCAGAAACCAGTGGAGTGGGCAAGAAGCCTCCCCTGGGGCGCGGCACAGATGGGGCCCTGGGGAGACCTGTGTGGACGAGCCCAGCACAGACACCTGGGCCGGAGGGACGCAGAGGAGTGTCTTGGATGAGGGGCTGCCCATCAACGTACCTCACTGGCATTTTCCTTTCTAAGTGCGCCAAGTGCCCCCAGAAAACCTGTGACGGTGACTCAGTGTGTCTCAAAGAGCGCTTTGGCCAAGGGTGACGCAGAACTCCGAGCCATCAGAGGCTGGCGCTTCCCAGCGAATTTCCATTTCTTCTCTCTCGTAGTGATGATGAAGTCATGGTGGCACTTGACTGGGATTTGAGGGAAGGTGGGGCTGAACTGCCACCACCTGTCACGTGCACGTCACATGCTGTGCTCCGTTTCCTTGTCCCAACTGCCACAAGGCGGTGCTCTACTGTTATCCCCATTTTCTAGACAAGAAGACAGGCTCCGTGGGGTTGTGAAACCCCCAGTCATGGAGCTGGAGGGTAGCAGGGCAGGAGTGGGACTTGGATCTTCCCTGCCCCACAGCCAGGCGGGCACCCTGTATTCAACATTGTTTCAGTGTTCTTAAAACCAGACCAGTGTGGAATTCCCGCCTCTGAGGGTTTGGGCTGATGCATGTGGCTGAGCCGCTCTCTCTGGGGGTCACCAGTGTGCAGTCCCATGGTGGCAGGGCGGCGGGCACCATGAACCTTCCCCACGCATGGACCTGACTCTGGCTGGGGCTTCAGCCAGGGCTGTGGGCTGGCGCACCACCACGCGGCTCCCATGGCACCTGGGCTTGCTCCCAGCATGGCACTGGGCCCAAGGGACACGACCTAAGAGAACCAGGCATCCAGCCCACAGTGCTGAGCACCTGCTGTATGCCAGGCCCGGCTCCAGTGTGGGCACCCAGCAGGCAGCCTGAGACCCACCCTCAGGCTGACAATGAGTGGGTAGCTAGGGGCTGTACAGACGTGTCCAGTGCTGGCCTGGGCGATGGGAACAATGTGGAGAGTACGGTGGTGCCTTTTGGGGGAGATGCTCCGTCAGTCCTCTCCCCTCTCTGAGAAGCTATGGGGATGGACATCTGTGCAGGCGCCTTGCAGAGGGAGCAGAGTGTGCGAGGGCCCTGAGGCAGCATGTGTCTGCTGCACTTAGGGAGCAGTGACTGTGAGGGAGGGAGATGGGGAGGGGTGGAGGGGCAGGTCAGAGGGGGACTTGGCCAGCGGGAGAGGGATAGGTGACTGTGTCCACCCCCACCCCAGCAGGGCACCCCCTGGGGCTCAGGGACTGCGACACAAGGGGCTGTGGCCTGGCCTGGGCATGTGCCTTTGACACCCCCAGGACTGTCCCTGGAGGCACCCAGGTGCGAGGGCCTGAGTCCGAGGGCCAGGACCCCAGGAGGGTAGCCTTTCTTCAGGGAGTGGGGGGAGCCTGTGTTGGTGCCCTGGGTGCAGGTGACCCTGTAGCCCACTTCCCGCTGAGTGGGCAGCCTGCGCCTTCCTCTGCTGCCCAAAGCCGTGGAGGACAGCCTCAGCAGGAAGGCCAGTTGTGAGCTCGATGGCAAACTGAAAACAGGGTCACTTTCCTTGCCTGCTGGCAGGCCTGAAAAAAGCTAGCGGCTGCCCATGCCTCGTGCCGAGCCTGGCTGGCCCCACATTCCAGAAATAACCCATCCCGGGGCTGCCCTGCTCGGCGGCACAGAAGCCAGGCTGCTGCGTGTCTCAGCATGTCCACCTGGAGCAGCGTCAGGCTGCACCCACTCCTGCCCTGGCATGGCCTGGCCCTTCCCTTCCCGGGATAGAGGTCAGCAGTCGTCCCACGGGCAGCAGAGGGGCAGCGAGACCTCAGGCCGGATGGACAGGACAGGCGGCAGGGTGCAAGAGGGGGTGTGCCTGGAGGCTGGCGGCACAGCCAGCAGGGAGCAGGGAGGGCAGCAGAGCCAGAAAACCAGGGAGGTGACCAGGACAGAGGCGGCCTTGGGCGGGGGCCAGGGAGTGAGGGGGCCCAGGGGGCGGCCCCCCAGGCAGAGTGGGAGGGGCAGAGCACGGATCCCTGAGGGACAGGGCACACTGGCCCCCGGAGGGCAGCGACTCAGACCAGGTAACAAGACGGAGAGGTGGGGGCCGGAGAGAGGCAGCCGGAGCTCTGAGGGCCGGCCGGCCGCCAGCGTGCGGCAGCAGGGGAGGTGTGGGTACAGTGTGACTCGGGCTGTCCCTCCCTCAGGCCCACTGCACAGGGAGGAGCAGGGGTGGCCCAGCCCACTGGGGGTCCCCCGAGGCCCAGGGCCCCGCTTAGGAGATTAAGGGGGAGGGGTGGGGAGCTGCAGGGAGAGGGAAGCCCCTGCCATCCTCCGCGCCGCTCACCCCACCCCACCCACAGCGGGATGCCCTTCCCCCCAGGGCAGGGCCCGAGGCCTGTGGGGCCTGGAAGGAGGGTGAGGTAGGTAGGGGCCTCCTCAGTGTTCTCTGGGGTCCCTGTCCCCCCACTCCCTGCCGGCTGCTCCTCCCACCGGGGGTGTCCTGCCTGCCAGCGGGGGGCTCCAGCCTCTGGGCTTGCACACTCCCTGGGGCCAGGCACTCACTGCCCCTGAAGGCATCCTGATGAGTAGAGTCCTTAGAACAGAGCCCAAGCCTGTGACATCTGCTCAGTGTCCCCAGAGTGGCAAGCACAGCCCTGCAGAGACCCGAGGACATGGTCACCTCTCCATACAACTGGCGCCATCCAGACCTCACGGCCTCCCTGTTCTGTCCTGTTTCCAAGAACCGGGCTGTGGGTCTGCTGGGTTGGTGTGGCCACTCTGGGAAGCCGTCAGGGAGGTGGTGTCCAGGCTAGGGTCTAGGTGCCCCCCAGACCTGGGCAGCCCTGCCCCCAGGCCCATCACTGTGGCACTGGTTCTTAGCAGAACATACCAACGGTGCTTCTCCAAAGGCGCTGGCCTGGCCACAGCACTCTGGGGACATGGCTCACGGCACAGGTCTGGGACTCTGAGGTGACTCAGGATGGGGTGAGTCCACAAGCATCCTGAGGGCTGGGGGCCAGGATATATGCCCAGGCAGCCCCATGAGAGGATGCCCAGTCAGGGACAGAGCCCCTAGTGTGCAGGTCTGATGGGCAGTGGATGGCCTTACCAAAAGACTCCTCATTCTACCAAGGACCTGCTGGCACAGGGGTGGGGGCAACGTGAAACAGCCCTGTCCACTGCCCCCCAGCCTGACTCCAAGCAGGAACCCAGGGTGGCTGGGATGGGGTGCACAGGCCCCACACTGGAGATGAGCTGGTGGCTGTCCTGGGGGCAGTTTGTGGCCACCCTTCAGAGCCCCCAGCCCCGGCAACTGGCCTGGCCCCTGCACCTGTCTCTTTGTTTGCACAAATCCCTTCCCTAATGGACTTAATCACGGAACTTTCATGACTGCGCCAGCACCCTGTGCGGGCCTCCAGGCTGCAGCGAACAAACACGCCATTGTCTCCAGCACCTCCACCAGCCAGCCTGTTAATGGGTAAACCAAGGAGAGAAGGAGAGCCCCTGCCTGAGCCTGGGGCTGGGAGCAGTTGGGCACGGCCTGGGCACACCAGCCCCCATCCAACCAGAGTGCCACCATCCTGCATGGGGCCCCCAGAAGGCAGAGAGAGCAGGCTTCTCTGCAGTCCTAGAACCAGCCTTCAGAACCCTGGAGGTGGACACACGCCCAGGGACACTGAGGGCCACCAGAAGGAGCCATTCCACACCCCCCACAGAGGGGCAGGCAGACCAGCCACTGCTATGCACTCCCAGGCCCAGGGGACAGCCACCTTTACCCATCGTGGGTGGTGGGTGAGATGGCACAACTGCTGTGGGCAACAGCCTGGCAGGTCCTGGAAAGTTAAACTCAGAGTTGTGATGTGACCCAGCAATTCCGCTCCTGGGTTGAGACCCAGGTGAAGTAAAAACAGGAATGTACCTGCACCCCCACATTCACAGCAGCCAAGGGTGGGGGCAGCCCTCTGTCCACTGGTGGGTGAACGGATAAGCAGAAGGTGGTCTAGCCAAGCAGGGTATATTCAGCTGTGCAAAATCATGAAGCCCTGACACAAGCTACATTGGACAGACCTTGAAAAAGGCTATGCTTAGTGAACGAAGCCGACACACTAGCCCTGTGTTCTGTTCATGTGGCAAGTCCAGAACAGATGACCACGGCCGGCAGATGTGACTTCTCAGGGCTGGGAGAGGAAGGCATGCTGTGGGTGGAGTTTCTCTTTGGGGTGATGGAGAAGCTTTGAAACCAGGTAAAGGTGGTGGCCACACAATATTGTGAATGTACTGAATGCAACTCACTTGTTCACTTTAAAATAGGTAATTTTATGTTATGTGAATTTTACCTCAAAGGAAATAACTACCCACTGAGGCAGATGCATAGACGTGGCTTCCAGAGTGTGGGAAACCCAGATGGGCTGCATGGGGGAGGCACACTCTTTGTGTCCATAGATCTAGCAACTCTAGGCCTTCCTGGGAGGGGGTCATGCAAGTCTGGCCCTCTGGATGGGGTCCATTTCACTCAGCAGTGCCCTCAGGTCCCCCCACGCTGCAGCCGAGGCCAGGAGTTCCTCCTTTTAAGGTTGACTGACAGTCCATTCTGATAAATTATTGACTGAAGTGCACCTCTTACACTGTGTTACTCTTGGTAGTGTGCATGCTGTGGGTTTGGACACGGGGTTCGGCCTGGGACCACACAGACGCATCCCGGGAATGATGGGGCCCCCATCCCAGTGGGGATGAAGCAGCGAGCAGATGAGTCAGTCAGCACGTGGTGTGTTTGTGGAGCTAATTCTTTGGAAAAGTGGACCCGGAGCCACCACAGAGTGGCAACACCACGGCCATGTGTCTTGGGGGTGAGGAAGAGCCCCAGGGAAAGTTCTGGAAAGGGTAGTTATGAGAGGCAGGTTGACCTTCAAGCACACAGGCTGGGCCGAGTGCCGTGGGTGTGAGAACAGCTGGGTGCAGCTGCCCACAAGAGCACCAAAGCCACGGGCGGGTGGGCGGGCCTGGGGGCGCTCGGATCCTGAGCCCACCTGGGCCTCCACCTGGGGGCACAGAAGGGGGCTCTCCACGTGTTCTCCAGGGCACCTTCCCCATGCCACCTCTCTCCTGGGACTGCACGCTCTGGTCTCTAACCCCCAGCTGTGTGCAGTGCAGACAGTAGGTGCCCCATAAAGGTCAGCTAACTGGATGTGGGTGGACTCAGGGGTCTCTGGATGCCTCCCAGGATGAAGGGTAGGGAAGCAGACCCCTGCATGAACCCCTTCACAGAGGGAACCCCTGGGGCCAGGGAAGGGCTGGCTGGACTCCTACCAGGTGTGCCGTCCAGGCCACACAGCCCCTGGCTCTGCTCTGCCTGACCCCTGCACAGCCCTTGGGTCCTGGTGGTGGACAGTCCCTGGAAAGCTCAGAGCGTTGAGGGCACCCCAGCCTGCACCAAGGCAGGGGCTCCTGGGACAGGGGGTGGGGGGATTTTGAGCTGCCCCTGCCCTTCTGCTGTCAGTCGGCCCCACAGCCCAACAAGCACAGACATGAGCACAGACGTGTGGTTACACCCACTGTCACACCCAGGTGACCTCCTGGTCACCCAGCTGGTCCCCAAGCCAGACTCCCGTCACTTGTTCTCCCGGGGGATGCCAGGCACACGCAGCACACACAGACACATGCCCAGCCATGGCAGGGGCACCTGCACCCACGCGCACAGCCACAGCCCCAGGGACCTTCACCCCCCTGCTCTCCAGCTGCCTGCTGGCCGCAAAGACCACACAGGCCCGAGCACACGTCCTCGGCTGCGTCCACCCCAGCCGGCAGGTTCAGACAGACACCTTGCACTTCAAAGCCCCAGGCAGGGAGTGTGCCTGGAGTCTGGCCTGCTGGGACAGGGAGGCCCACAGACAGACGTGCAGATGCACACGCCCCTGCCTGCCCGCCTGGGGCTAGACGGCGGAGCCTGGCTGGGCGCAGCTCCACCACACACGCCAGGAGAGGCCACGGGCCCCAAGCCACCAGCCGGGTCCTGTGAGGGGCCTCCGAGGGCCTGGGAGCTTTCCTCCTGCAGGCCCACAGGACACTGCCTTTGAGACTTGGAAACCCTCGAGGCAGGCGCATACCCGGCCCAGCTCCTGGTAACTAGGGTTGGCTGCTAACGGCTCACAGCAGCTCCCTCCAGGGAATGGTTATCATGCCAACCCCCAGGGCAGCCTGGCCAGGGAGGGACCCCCAGGGGTTGAAAAGGCCAGCCCCTGACCTCAAGGCTGACCTGCCTGTGGCACAGCCTCGTCCCACGGCCAGGGCAGGGCCCCCTCTTTGCTTATCTGCTTTCTCAGTTCCCCCCCTTCTCCTAAGGCACTCCCCTCCCACAGACCCCTCGTAAGGGGTGCAGGCTCTACTTCTGGGCTCTGCCGCGGGGTTCCGCATGGGCCCAGTGCAAGGAGGAGGCCTTGGGAGGGTGGGCTGGGAGCTGAGCACCCTGGAGTACGGGAGCAGTATGTCTGCTGCCCCCGCCTCCGTGCCGAGCTGGGCTGGAGCCCCGGCCGGTGGCCAGTGCCCTGTCCATGCACTTGGCAACCGCAGGGCCCCACGAGGATGGGAGAACCCCCTGGGACCCCCGCCCTAGAGGGCCGTGAACGCCCACTACCCCCGCCCTCCAGGCCTGCAGGGAAGCCCCTCTGGGAGACAGAGGCCGCTCCCTGACCTAAGCCCACCATCCTCACAGCGGTCCCGCCTTCCTGCCTGCCTCCAACCGGTAGCTAGGTCGAGTCTCAGCTTGACCAGCTGGGTAGGGCTGCCTTGATAAGGCAGGAAGGGCTTATATGACCACAGAGGGGCAGGTTGGTTCGTGGGGACCACAGGCCCTGGGGGACGGGAAGAGTGTGCCGAGGTAGAGCGGCAGAGTCACTGGGAGGGCTCAGAGATGCGAGCGCCCCTCCTGGGATGCGGGCTCTAACCCTGCAGCAGGGGCCCTGGGAACCGTTCTGGGTCACGCCTGCTGGCCCCAGAAGCATGCAGGCACGATGCCCACTGCAGAGCAAGCACAGAGGCCACAGCCATGGCAGACCGCGGAGAAAGGAAAAGGCCCTGCAACGTGGGCACCCCAACAGTCTGTGGCATGCCCAGAAAACCCACAGCCATGCTCTGCTTACTGAGGGGATGCGGGTGAGGGCTGGTGAGAAGAACCAGCTTCACAGGGGGCTTCCTCTGGGGGCCAGGGCTGGAGATTGAGGGGGAGTTGCTGTTACAAACTGGGCTAAGCTGTGCCCCCAAATTCCTGGGCTGGAGCTCTGACCCCCCAGCACCTCAGAATGTGGCTGTATTTGGAGAGGGGGTCTTTAAAGAGGTTATTAAGGGAAATGAGGTCATAGGGTGGCCCCTAACTCAGTGTGACTGGTGTCCTTGTAAGAAGAGATCAGGACACAGACAGGCACAGGGGGCGGCCACGTGAGGACACAGGGAGAGAATGGCATCCATGTGCCCAGGAGAGGGGCTCAGGGGAGCTGCCCCTGCCCACCCCCGGGTCAGAGACTTTCAGCCCCAGGACCGGGAGAGAGGGGCTGTTTAAGCTCCCTGGTCTGTGGGCTTTTGTTATGATGGCCTGAGCTGAATCATACAGGCAGCAAATTGGAAAGGTTACCAGGGCCCCGACCCGAGGGTCCCACAAGAGGGCTAAGGGAGCAGAGGACCTCCAGGGGGGATGGGTGGACAGCCACCAGGCGATCCTGTAAACAGAGATGAAGAACACATTGCCGAGGGGCGGGCATCCCCCCAGTGTAAGGTCATGACGCCTCGGCCACTTCCGAGACTAAGGCCAGTCCTCAGAGCCAGACGTGTCACCAGAAAGAGAAGCTGGATCCCCATGAGGAAGGAGCCTACAACACAGTACCAAGTGCATATGGTGGTGGGACCCTTGGTTGTTCACCCAAGGGGCCCACAGCCCCTGAGTCAGATAACCACACAGGACTGAGGGACACGGGGATCTCTGCAGGGCCATCGCATGAGGGGCCTGCTTTAACACTGAGACCAGAGGTCCCAAAGTGCCCTCGGGGCCCCCATTAGAGAAGCAGCATATGGGGCAGGCAAATGCCATCCTGGCCAGCTCTACCTCACACAGATGCTCTGTGTCCACAGCCCAGATGGCAGTCATTTTCTCCGTAGCTGCATGAATAATACAATGGACCCACTCGGCAGTGGCAGGTCCTTGGGGCGCGGAGTCCGTGGCCTGTGTGATAAGACCTACACAGCAGGAAGGAGCAGGTGGGGTCCCTGAAACTGCCCCTCTCCCCTCCTGCCGCAAAGCCAAGAGTCACAGACAGTGACTCTTCCCACAGGCCTTCCTCACTTCTGGCAAAGGTGGAGGAATGGAACTCAATTTCTCCTCTTACCAAAACCCCCACAAAATTTGATCAAAATGCACGAAACAATGGTTTTCAAAACACTAGGCAACAAAAGACAGAGGTCTCCAAGAAATGGGAAACTGACAAGGTGAGCCTCTAACCTTCCCAGGTCACTGCCTCAAGAGCTTCCAGGCCACAGCACAGGGAGGGGCCAAGGCAAGACCCCAGGGTGAGGACATGGAGCTGAGGGTCTGGGGATGTGGAGAAGGGAGAGCTGCATGGAGAGAGAAAGCCAGCAATCTGCAGAGGGGCCTCCTCAAGTAATGCATCAGAAATTGACCACTGCACCCTGGGAAGGACGCAGTCCAAGGCCAGGCAGAGGGCACCCTGAGGAGATCAGGGGCAATAGGGCCTGCTGCCACACAGAGCTGGGGGCACTGCCAGTCCCAGCGGCCGGACCAGAGAGCCCCATGATGCATAGAGTAAAAGGAAGGGTCTTGCCTCTAGGGAGAAGAATTAGCCTTCCATGGAGCAATATTCAGACTCTCCTAACAAGTTGTGAAATCAGACCCAAAAGGCTAAACCGTCCCAAGGTGACTGAACCGTTCCCCAGAATAAACCCCGCAATATTCACAGGAAGCAAAGATATCTAGCACCCGAGAAAGCAAAATTCATACTCTCTGCATGGGTGAGAAGTTGTGAAGCATTCGAGGAAGCAGGAGAAGCCAGGCCACGCTGAGGCGACGAAGCCATCTGCCAGAGCCAGCGCAGCTGCTGGGACCGGCGGGCACACGACGACAGAGCCCGTGACTGCATTTCCTGTGTGCAAATAAAGAGCCAAACAGAGACACAGAAGCTACACCTTTGACAAAACCCAGCACCCATTCATGATAAAAACCCACAGCAAATCAGGGACAGGGAGGAACGTCCTCAGCTTGGTAAAGGACGCGCATGGCATCACACGTGCATGGGGAGAAACTTGATGCGTCCCGTCTGGGACTGGGAAGGAGGCGAGAGTGTCTGCTCCCACCGCCCCCATTCAACATCTCACCGGGAGTCCTAGCTAGTTCCATGAAAGGAGAAGATGAAATCTAATGTGTACAGGTTGCAAAGAAAGAACTAAAACACTTTCTTATTTGCAAATGACATGATTGTTCATGTAGAAAATGTCAAAGAATCCCCACCGACAAAAGAACTGCTGAAACTCAGAAGCAGGTACAACAAGGTCATAGGACACAAGCTTGACATACAAAAGACCATCACTTTCCCATACGCCAGTTATGAATAATTAGAATTTGAAATTAGAAAAACAGTACCATTTACAGTAACACGCCCCAAAATGAAATAAAGTTTAGGTATACATATTAGGTATATAAAAAAATGTAGGTATAAATCTAATGTATATGGACCTACAACAAAACACAGATAAAAATGTATTTAAGAGTTAAATAAATGGAGAAATACTCTGTGTTCATGGATTTAAAGACTCAACCCTATGGTACCAACTCTTCCCCACGTGATATGTAGATTGAATACACTCCACACCACAACCCCAGCGTGCTCTTTAGTAAGGGCCCAACAGATTGATTCTAAAGTTTATGTGGGGAGGCAAATGACAAAGAAGAGCCGATACAATACTGAAGAGCAGATTCGGAGAGTTCATACTCTCTGGTTTCAACCCTTCCTTTGCGACTACAGCAACCAGGACAGCACAGTGATGGGTGGGAGCCTAGACACAGAACTCAGTGGGATAGTGAGGACAGAAATAGACCTGCGTGTACATAGTAAACGATCTGTTCCAAAGGAGTGAAGGCAACTCACAGCGAGAGAATAGTCTTTTCAAAAAATGATCGGGGACATCTGGTCATCCATGTGCAAAAACAAAACAAAACCAAAAAAAAACCAAGCCTAGACACAGACATTATACCATTAAAAATGTTCCTCCATACAGATCATAAAGCTAACTGTAAAATGCAAAGCTATAACATTTCTTGAAGGAAACATGTGAGAAAATCTACATGACCTTGGATTTGGTGATGAGTTTTTAAATACACCACCAATAGCATGACCTATGAAAGAAAAAATTTGATAAGTTGGACTTTATTAAAATTAAAAACTTCTGCTCTATGAAAGATACTGTCAAGAGAATGAAAAGCCAAACCACAGATGGGGAGAAAATATTTTCCAAACATACCTGATGAAAGACTTGCCTCCCAAATACACATAGGAGCTTTTAAGAATCAACAAAAACAAACAACCTAATCAAAAAATGAGAAAAAGATATAAACCCCCTTTCTCATTCTTCACCAAATAAGTTACATAGATGGACTGTAAGTACACAAAAAGATGCTCAGTAGTATTTGTTATTAGGGAACTGAAAATTAGAATAACAGTGGGATACCAATACATACCTGTTAGAATGGCTAAAATCCAAAACACTGACACCACCAAATGCTGGTGAGGATGTGGAGCAACAGGAACCCTCACTCATTGCTGGTGGGAACGCGAAAAGGTCCAGCCACTTTGGGAGGCAGTTTGGCAGTTTCTTACAAAACTGAACATAGCCTTACCTATGTTTACCTTACATATGATCCAGTGATCCTGCTCCTAGGCATTTACCCAAGTGATTTGAAAACTATACCCACAGAAAAACTGCACACAAATATTTATAGTAGCTTTATTCATAGTTACCAAAAACTGGAAGCTTCCAAGAAGTCCTGCAATAGGTGAACAGATACACAAACTGATTTGCCCATACTATAGAGAATTATTCAGTGATTAAAATTAAATCATCTATCAAGCCATGAAAAGACATGGGTATTGCTGAGTGAAAGAAGCCAATCTGAAAAACTGACATACTGTGTGATTCTAACTATATGACCTTCTGGAGGAGGCAAAACTGTGTAGTAAAAGGTCAGGGGTTGCCAGGGGTTAATGGGAAAGGAGGGCTGACTAGGTGGAGCACAGAGATTTTATGACAGTGAAACTATTATCATGATGTTGTAATGATGAATGCAAGACATTCAGCCTGTATCAAAACTCCTAAAACTTTGCAGCACAAAAAGTAAACCTTATGCAAATTTTAAAAAATAATAATTGACTAGGTCACATCCTGGAATGGAATGTAGGTTGTGACAAAATAATTCAAATGTATTACAAATGTATTAAACAACCTCACCAAAGGGTTTTCAGAGTAAGGAGCTGACCTAAGTAATTTTGGAAATGACTAAAGACATGGGAACTGTATGTAAACTCTGTGCTCTGGTTGATAAAGCTGTTTCCCACAGGCATGTAGGTACACAATTCTGATATATATGTACACTGGAACTGAACAAAACATAAGTGGGTGGCAAATGGTGGGAGCCAGGTTTCTCATAGTCGAACAGGAAGGTTACAGATAAGCCAGGAGAGGAGACTAGAATAATCCATGTGGTAACAGAGTTGGAGAAATCACTGTGAACTCACATTTAGCTTAACACAGTTAGAGATGGTTACATACAGAGACATTTATAGATACGTGTGGATACACCAGGTGGCACACACACATATATCCCCTTGCCCCATCATCGGAGAGGGTTCAGAAGCAATGTCCCCAGTAACAAGGAGCACGCCCAGCACCCAGATCCAGGGTTCTGACACCACTCTCCAATGGAAGGCACCTTACAGAGGCGACTGATTCTAGGTCTGGTACAGGAAATACATAAAATGACCCAGGAGCATCTTGTAGTGCCAGTAAGTAAGACAGTGTTCAAAAGGAGAAATCCATCATTGATGGGCATATGTCCGGGGGGCACATGAGCCAACTGAAAGAGCTCTCAGGGGCCAAAGTTGGAACTATTTGAGCAACAAAATATATCAAGTAGTACTGGATTATAACCCAAATTATAAAATCGATATCCATCTGCCCAAACTGATGCAGATAAATAGGTGAATGAACAAACAAGGGGAAATAGACAATCTCACTTATGGAAGAATTTCAAGTAATTTATGCAGCTACCCCATCTGTAAGAAAGTGTAGCATAACCTCCCCCCGACCCTGCCAACACACCTTAAGTTTGGGTTACATATAGTGATTTATTTCCCAAGAATAGGGGCACTGAAAGGGAGGGAAAAATAGTAACTCCACAGTGGAGAAGCCTGACAGCAGACCTCAGCCAGGCGATCAAGGTCAACACGAACATGACAAGTCATGGGAATAGTGTGTAGCCTTGATAGGATGTGATGAGAAGGACATTGTGCCTCTGTGGTCTTCCTCCTAAAACCCCACAAGCCCAGTCTGAGCATGAGAAAACCATCAGAGAAAATCTAAATGGAGGAAACCATTTACAAAGTACCTGACTAGTAGCCCTCAAAACTGCCAAGATCATCAAAAGTAAGTGAAGTCTGAGGAGCAGCCTCCAAAGAGGCTGCTGAGGAGGCATGAAGATGAATGTGACATGGTGTCATGGGCGGGTTCCTGGGTCGGGGAAAACAGGAAATCCGAAAAAAGGGTGGACTTCAGTTAGTAACAATGTATCAAGATTGGTGCATTAATCAGGACAAATGGACTATACCAAATATAAGATGCTAATAATGGGGGAAAATGGGTGTAGGGGTGGGGGATAGGAACTCTGACCTCTCTCTGAACTCTCTGTTCACAGTGATTCTATAAATCTAAATTGTTCTGAAGTGTAAAAGTTTGTTGAAACAATAATCATGGTCAAAAAATTTTCAAAGTTGAGGAAACATAAGCCCACAGATTCCAAGAATCTTAATGAACTCCAGCACAAGAATGACTAGAAAAACTACATCAAATTTCTCCAAATCAGTGGTAAAGAGAAATCTCAAAATCTGCTGAAGGAAAAAGAGACACATCATGTACAGAGGGGAAAAGGTTAAGAGTGGCAGCAAATTTCTTATCAGAAACAATGCAAGGGATAAGACAGTGGAACAGCATTGCTGAAGTATTCTAAAATTCTAGAATTCCATATTCAATGAAAATATCTTCCCAAAATGAAGGTGAATTAAAGACATTTTCAAATATACAGAAGCTATACGAATTCATCTCCAGCAAACCTGGACTCCAAAAGACATTAAGGGAAATACTCTAGACAAAGAAAGTGATACCCAAAAAAATATGGATTTACTCAAAGTAAAAAAGAGTACAAAAATGGTATCTATGTGGATAAATATGTACTTTTTTATTATTTAAATGTCTTTAAAATGTAAGTGTAGTAGTAATATGTGTACCCTAAAAACACAAGATAACCATCAGAGAGACTACCTGTGGAGTATGTAGGAACTCCAAGCCAAATGTGAAATTTTCCCATAAATCTAAGACTATTTGAAAAGTAAAAGTTTACTTAAAATCTGACTATTTAAACAAAATTAAAAGCTATGTAGTGTGGGGTTTCTAACATGTAAAAATAAAATATATGATAATAGTAGCAGGAGGTGAAGAGGGAAGAAATGGAATTATACTATTTATTACAAGGGTTTCATACTATGTGTGTGGAGATCTAACGTAACTTGAAGACAGACTGTAGTAAGGTAAATAGGAATCTTAAGAATACTGAAGCAACCAAAAAATAACAAAACAGATGGCTATAGATAATAAGCTAACAAAGGAAATAAAATAATAGCATGAAAAATACTCAATCCAAAAGAGAAACAGATGGAACAAATAGAAAACAAATTGTAAGATAACTACTTTAAATCCAAGCACATGAACAATCACATTAAAAATAAGTGGCCTACAGCTGACCAGACACTTCTCCAAAGAAGAAATGCAGATGGCCAACAGGCCCATAAAAAGATGCTCCACATCGCTAATCATCAGAGAAATGCAAATTAAAACCACAATGAGATATCACCTCACACCAGTAAGGATGGCCACCATCCAAAAGACAAACAACAACAAATGTTGGCAAGGATGTAGAGAAAGGGGAACCCTCCTACACTGCTGGTGGGAATGTAAATTAGCTCCACCATTGTGGAAACTAGTACTGGAGGTTCCTCAAAAAACTCAAAATAGAAATACCATTTGACCCAGGAATTCCACTCCTAGGAATTTACCCTAAGAATGCAGGAGCTCAATTTGAAAAAGACAGATGCACCCCTATGTTTATCGCAGCACTATTTATAATAGCCGAGAAATGGAAGCAACCTAAGTGTCCATCAGTAGATGAATGGATAAAGAAGATGTGGTACATATACACAATGGAATATTATTCAACCATAAGAAGAAAACAAATCCTACCATTTGCAACAACATGGGTGGAGCTAGAGGGTATTACGCTCAGTGAAATACGCCAGGCAGAGAAAGACAAGTACCAAATGATTTCACTCAAAGAGCAAAGAAAAAACTGAAGGAACAAAACAGCAGCAGACTCACAGAACCCAAGAATGGACTAACAGTTACCAAAGGGAAAGGGATTGGGGAGGATGGGTGGGAAGGGAGGGATAAGGGGGAAAAAGAGGTATTGTGATTAACACACATAATATAGTGGGAGGGGCATGGGAAAGGCAGTATAACACAGAGAAGACAAGTAGTGATTCTATAGCATCTTACTACGCTGTTGGACAGTGACTGTAATGGGGCATGCGGTGGGGACTTGATAATGGGGGGAGTCTAGTAACCATAATGTTGATCATGTAATTGTACATTAATAATATCAAAAATATATATATAAGTGGCCTAAACACCCACATTAACAGGTAGAGATTGCTGGGTTGGATAAAAAACACAACCCCAACTGTACACTGCCTACAAAATATGCACTTTAAAAGCAAAGACACAAATAAGTTAAAGGATAAAAATGTATAAACTAAACTTACACTAATCAAAAGAAACCTGGAATGGATATATTAATGCTAGAGAAGTAAACTTAAGGGTAAAGAATATTGTCAGGGATAAAGAAGGTCATTTCAAAAGGGTCAATTCTTTGAGAGGATATTACAGTCCTAAATGTTTATGCACCAAAAATGTTTATGCACCAGATATTCCAAACAAATGAAGCAAAACTGATCAAATTACAAGGAGAGGTAGACAAATCCATGTTATAGTAGGAGAGTCAATACTCCTTTTTCAATAGGACATAGAAAATGGGTAAGGATATAAGAGACTTGAATAAACAATAGCTAACTGGGCTTAATTGACATTGATAGAATGCTCCACCTGACAACAGCAGAACATACATGTTTTCAAGTACACAAGGAGCATTTACCAACATAGACCCTATTATGGGACATAAAATTTATCTCAATAAATTCAAAAGGATTTGAGTCATACAAAGTCAGCTCTCTGAAATTAAATTAGAAATCAGACTAATCCAAAGTAAATAGAAAGAGGGAGATCATTTTTAAAAATCAGAATAAATCAAAGAGAAAAAAAAGGGGGGGAAACCAATAAAACCAAAAGCTGGTTGTTTGAGAAAAATCAACAAAATTGGTACACCTGTACCTAAAGGAATCAGAGAGAAAAAAAGGAAGACAAAAATGCTAATAAGAAGAAAGAAGAGAGTGATGTCCTTAGTTCCTATAGATACAAAGGACAACAGGGGAGGGTCATGAACTACATTATGGGAACAAATTGAACAGCTTCGAAGAAATGGACAAATTCCTTAAAACACACTAACTGCCAAAGCTGTACCAGAAAAAGTACATGACCTGAATATCCATATATATGTCTTAAAAATGCAATTTGTAATAAAACAGTCTATTTAACAAGAAAACTCCAGGCACAGATAGTGTCGCTCATGAATTCTACCAATCATTTCAAGAAGAAATAATGTCCATTCTACATAAACTTCCTGAAATTGAAGAGGAGGGAATACTTCCCAGCTCATTCTATGAGGCCAGTGTTATCTCGGTACAGTATTTTAAAAGGATAATTGTGACCAACTGGGGCTCAGGAATGCAAGATTGGTTTAACATTTGAAAATTAATTAATGTTAACTGTCCATGTTAACACATTAAAAAAGAAAAACATATAGTTACCTCTATACAAGCTGAAAAAGTATTTAATAATGTCCAATAGGTATTCCTGATAAAAAAATAAAAAGACCTCTCAGATTCAATGTAATGTCAACCAGCGCCGAAATAACCTTTGTGTAGAAACTGACAAGCTGACTTTTATATTCGTATGGAAACTCAGAGGACTCACAAGAGTGAAAACATCCTTAAAAAAGAATATCAACTTGGAAGAGTAACACTATTTGATTTCAAGAATTAGTTCTTCTCTCTGTCCCACTGTAGTCCAAAGGGAGAGGGGCCCCTGGACATTTCAGATTGTCACTTTAGTTTACTATATTGGTGACATTATGTTATTGGATATGATGAGCAAGAAATGACAAGTCTTCTGGATGCCCTGAGTAAGTCCTATGAACCCTACAAGATGGGATACACATTCCACAGAGGTCAGGGATCTAGTACCTAGTGAAATTTTTGCCATAAAACCTGGCAATGTGATCCAAAGGGAGGAGCTGCATCTGGGACTGGCAAGAAGCAGAGGTACATGAACAAAGAGCCCAAGCCCCGTGTCTTCCACCGATGGGGCACTGGCACCTTTTCCTCAGTTCATACCTCTGGTCCTCTAGGGTGGTCCCCTAAGATCAGGTGATGGGGTTGGTGGGCAGAGCCGAGCACTATACCTGGTTACCTTCCTCCTGTGGGGAGAAGCAAATCTGTGATTCTGGTTCTAGCAGCTTGAGGCTCTGTTGGTCCAAAGATCCTGGTTCCTAGAGGGAGTGTTGTTCTCACCCTTCAGCAATAGCGACAACAAAGGGCACCAAACAACCTGGAAGCGCACAACTTTCCTGGAAACCCTGAGGTGAGGTCACTGGCTCCTGTAAGGGCACCACAGGGACAGATGGCTGCAGGCACAAGGGAGATTCACACCCATTTTTAGGCCTCCATGGATCTCACTGGACACTCACAGGAACAACTGGCAAGGTTCCTGAGAATGCCTCCCTGGTGGTGTGGGCCTGGCGGAGGGGAACAGCAGCCCCTGCTCCAGAGGCACAGACCCACCCAGCCTCCTCTCCCCTGTCGAGCACAATGCTGGAGAAGGGGCAGAGCACTGTCAAGCTTAGGGCTCTGCTGAAAGCCCATTGCAGCCGCGGGCGGGGATGTACCCGAAGAACCCTACACCCCAGGGGCCACGTACTGGGCCCAGACCACGGCTGAGGGGGCAGGAGCCCTGAGAAGGCCATATCCACCAGAACAAGGACTAAGGTTAATCAGAAGACAGAGAAGAGTCCCAGCACCCCCACCAGCTGACAAGTAATAGGTGGTATTGGAATACCCCTGGGAAAGTCCCAGGAGCATATAAACACACCCTGTTGGAGGTACAGCCCAAAGGTAATACTTGTGGTGGATTATCAAAAGTAAACGGTAAAGTGAAGGTGGATCTGACAGTGGAAAAAACTATCTCCACTCTAAACACAAGGGGATGCTGGAGGAATCTGACATCTGTGGTGATCTGAGGGCAATCACAGCAAAGAGCAACCCAGGCCCAGCTCCATTCCCAGCTAGACTGACTGCAAGCCCCCTGTTAACAGAACAGCAGAAAGCAGGACACACCCATTCCCGGGCATAAAACTATTTACCTCAGCCTCACTGTCCTTCACAAGATGTGGATTTCAACAAAAATTGTGAGTGTATTTCTTAAAAGCAAGAAAAAGCACTGTCAAGACAAAGCAATGAGGACAACCAGATGCAGACAGGACTCAGACACTGGAACTGTTAGACAGGACATTTTACATAATGGTGATAAATATGTTAAAGATTCTAATGGAAAGGAGGACAAGGTGCAAGATCAGATGGGCAATTTTAACAAAGAGATGGAAACCAGAAGAGAAAAACCAAATGGAAACGCTAACTGAAAAATGCCAGAGATCAGAAGAATGCCTTTGATGGATTCATCAATGAACCTGACACAGCCAAGGAAAGAATCAGTGAACCTGAATATGGGTCAGCAGGAAATATGCCAACTGAAATGCAAGGGGGGCAAAATAATTAAAAGGGGAAGAGATAAACAGAACAGAGTATCCAAACCTGAGGGCTGATACTGAATGGTGTAACATAGGCTTCATTGGGATCTCACTAAGACATGATAGAAAGGACAGTGCGCAAGAAATATTTGAAGAAATAATGGATGAGAATTTTACAGAATTTTCAACAAACAAACCACACAGCCAAGACACTCAGAGAACACCAAGCAAGATAAATACCACAAACAGCAATCCAGGTATCAACATTCAAATTGCTGAAAACCTAAGGCAGAAGAGAAAATCTTGAAAGTAGCCAGAGAATAAAGGTACATTCCACATGGAGGAAAAAGGTAAAAAGAACAGTCTGTTTCTTGCCAGAAACCAAGTAAGCCAATGCTAGTAGGAAAAAAACAAATTCTGGACCCAGAAGTTTATACCCAGGGCATATATCTTTCAAAACACAAGGAGAAATAAAGTCCTTATCAGACAAATAAGAACTAAAAATTCATTGCTGGAAGACTTTCATTATAACAGTAAAGGCAATCCTTCAGGCAAAAGGAACATGGTACCAGACAGAAACTTGAATCTAGGAAAGGATGAGCCCCGGAAATATAACAAATGAAGGTAAAAATAAAATTCATTTCTTCCATCATTTTTATTTCTCTAAAAGATAACTAACCATCTAAAGAAAAAATCAGTGATAGTATATTTTATGTTTATGGCATATGGTAAAGTATAACTTACAATGACAGCAGCACAAATAATCAGGGAATTGAGAATATACAGTTGTAAATTCCTTATAAGATGCATAAAACAATGTGATATTATTTGGTAGAACTTAATTAACTAAAGATGTATATGATAAAACCTAGGGCAGGTATTATTAAAAAAAACTTTTTTTTAATAATAAGGCAACAGTAGAGATGAATGGGAATTGGAAAAAAATAACCAGTTAATCTGAAAAGGGCAGAAAAGAGCTGGCGCATGAGGGAGGACAAACAACTGCTGGAACAAATAGAACAGAGCTGGCAAGATTGTAAAGTTTAATCCAAACATAAATAATCACCCTAAATTTGAACAATCTCAACACAGCAATTAAAAGAAAGAGGTTGTCAAATTGAATAAACAAAACAAGACCTAGCTAGACTCTGTCTAGAAGAAACCCACTTAAAATATAAAGACATAAGTAAGTGTAAATAAAGTAAAAGGATGGAAAAAACATGCCATACAAACACTTGTCATAATTAAGTTGGAGTAGCTATCTTCATCTCAAAATAGACTTCAGAACAAGAAATATTGCTAAGGGTAACAGGGGTATCATGCAAGGTCAATTCTCCAATGGAAGAAAACAATCCTAAATGTGCAGACTTCTAATAACACTGGTTCAAGATACATGAAGCAAAAACTGATAAAATTCAGCACTTACTCATGATGAAAAAAAAAAAACAACTCAGCAAACCAGGAATATAACAGAACTTCCTTAACCTAATTAAATGCATCTTTGAAAAAAAGTGGGGGGTGAGGAATGAAAGATAACATACTAAATGGTAAAAGACTGAATGCCTTCCCCTTAAGATTGGGAAGGAGGCACAGCTATCCTTTCTCATCACTCCTACTTAGTGTTTTAAGACTAGCCAGTGTAATAAGGCAAGAAAAATAAATAAATGGCATATTGATTGGAAAGGCAGAAATAAAATTATCTGTATTCATGAATATTCATATAGAAAATTGCCCCAAAAAGCTACAGAAAACTCCTAGAAGTAATAATAGAGTTGAGCAAGAACTTGGTATAAAGTCAACATGCAAAAACTAATTGTATCTTTGTATACTAGCAACAATTTGAATTCTACATTTTTGCAACAGCTCTACTTACACTAGCACCCAAAAAATGAAATACTTTGGTATAAATGTGACAAAAAGTGTGCAGCTTCTGTATGCTAAAAACTATAAAACCCTGATGAAATAAACCAAAGACCTAAAAATGTGGAAAGATGTGTTCACAGATGGATGATTCATGATCATTAAGATGCCAATTCTCCCCAAACTGATCTAAAGATTCCTAGATTCAATCATTTTTCTAGAAACAGCAGATTCTTTTTGTAGATATGAACAAGTTGATTCTAAAATTTACATGGAAATGCAAATACACTAGAATAGTTAAAGCAATTTTTAAAAAGAAGACCAAAGTTGGAGGACACACACTGCCTGATCTCACTTTATTTCACTATATGTTTACTCTCTGATTTTACTCAAAGCTACAATAATCAGCCAGGGTGGTACTGGTGAAACAAGAGACTCATAGATCAACACGACAGAATAGAAAAGCCAGAAATAGACTCACTCAAGTACAGTACATTGGGTTTTGGCAAAGATGCAAAGCAATTCAGTGATGAAAGGGTGGACTTTTCAACAAATGGTCCTGGCTGAATGGCACATCTGTATGCAAAAAAATGAACCTTGGCACAAACATTTCATAGCTTATATGAAAACTGACCCAAAATACCTTAATGTAAAACTGTAAAACATCTAGAAGGAAACATAGGAGGGAATCTTTGTGGTTTTAGGATAGCCAGGTTCTCCAACTTCAGATTAGGGATTAGGGGCCAGGTAATTCTTTGCTGTGGGGCCGTCCCGAGCACTGTAGTATTTAGCAGTGGTACCTCCAGATGAGACCATCAAAAACGTCTCCAGACATTTCTAAATGTCCCCCGAGGGCAACACAGCCCCCAGTTGAGGTTAGGCAAAGTGTTCTGAGATTTGACATTAAAACACAGCCCACAAAAGAAAACCACAGATGCACCAGATTTTGTTCAATTAAAATCTTTCCTTTGTGAAAGATAATGTGAAGACCATCAAAGGACAAGCTGCAGACTGGGAGAAAACATCTGTGAATCCCATATCAGATACAGAACTTACATCTGGAACATAGAACTCTCAAAACTCAACCATAGGAAAACAAATAACCCAGTTAAAAACTCAGCAATGAAGATACACAATGGCAAGTAGGCCTTGTGAAAAAGATGCTCAACACCATCAGGGAAATGCAAATTAAAGTCACGATGAGACACCGACAATTAAGACAGCATGGTAGAAACAAACAGGCCCCTACCCAGGCTGGGGGCTGGGGGACCGGCAGACCCTCCCTGCAGGGAGGCAAGATGGTGCAGCCTGATGGGGCGCTGGGACGGGGCACCTGTGCTCCTGGTGGTGAGCAGGCTCTTTGCATAGGGGGCTGTGGGGTCAGGGTGGGAAGGCCAAGGGGCAGGGGCCATGGGGCAAGGACTTCTTCACCCAGCAGGGGCCAGTGACTGGGCCTGAGTTAGCACCTCCTGAGGGCAGCAGGCCCAGCCTGCTCCAGGGGTGTGTGTGTGTGTATGTGTGTGTGTGTCTGCTTCCTATGTTCTGTGTCTGTGTAGGATGTGTGTATCTCTGTGTGTTGCTGCATGGGTGTGTCTGTGTCTGAGTGTGTCTGTACTGGTGAGTTGTGTGTGTGTGTGTGTGTGTGTGTAGGAGGGCAGGGGGAGCAGGAGCAGGGCCTGGGTGGAGGCCACGGCTGGGCCTTCAGAAGAAGTGGAGCAGAAAGAGAAAGCTGGAATCCACCCCCGGGGCGCAGAGGCAGCGGCCTGCCCTGCCCAGAACAGGTTGGACCTGAATGAGCGCTGCCCTGCCCCCGGGGTGGGGACCGGGGTGGGGAGGGGAGGCCAGGGGCTGCGGGGGTGGGGGCCCAGGCCTGGCTGAACCCAAGGAGTGCGGGTCCCGCATCTGTTTGAGGGGTCCATCCACTCCATCGCTTGAAGTTTCTCCATCCTGCAGGACTTCCAGCTCCTGCCTTCAGGGAGCGCTCCCTGACCACCCAGCCCACGGGCTCTACCCTGCCCCTTGGCTGAGTTTTGACACCTTGTCAAGCCACCTCCAAGCACCTGCTAGGGCCCTGGAGAGGCTGGGAACCTGGGCGGAGGAGCCCCCCAGGCCCTCATCCACCGCCTCCCTTCCACATTCCCACAACTAGGGACCGAGGACCTGACCGAGTGTCCAAGCCGGCCCAGGTCCTGCCCCCCTTCCCAGGCGCCCCGGGGGTCTCTCCTGCCGCCCCTCCTAGCTGTCTCACCTCAGGGGAACATTCTGGGTTCTTTTACTTTTTCATTTGAAATTGGTGCGTGTACTAATTTCAATGACACGTTACTTGATTCCCAAAAGAATGTTTAGCCTGGGAGCAGAAATGAGGCCTCCTTGAGAAGCAACGTCCCCCAACTGCACAGCACACTGACCACTGCTCCCGGCCCCCCGGCTCTGCGGCAGCAGGACAAGGCCCACGTCTCCCTGTCATCTCGGCTCACGAGGGCTGCAGCGTTGGCAGTCAGGCCCGGGCCCTCTCCTGGGCACCAACACAAGACACACAAGAGCTTATATGCCCCAAGGTGCACAAAAGTCCCAGCACACTGACCACAGGGCAAAGGAACTTGGATGGAGCCGAGGGAGTCCGCACGGCGCTATCAGGCCTATGTGAAATTCAGAGCAACCCCATACATGGTGATGAGGCCAGAACAAGGTGGAGGGGGGGGGTGGAGGGGAATGCCCGCCCGGCGGGGGGCACTCATGGCCATGTGGAGGAGAGTGTACATGTGTACACACTTCAGATTCATGCATTAGGTAAATGGTACCCCAAGTAGATGACAGCACCTCTCATCAGCAGCCCTCCAGTGGCGTCCAGGAAGGCCAGGAGTTGAGGGGCCCAGGGGCCCGCAGCACCTGGAGCACCGGGCCACTAGACAGTCCCCAGTGGAGAGCCCGGGATTTGGGCGTCCTCCCCCCAGGGTTCCAGCCCAGTGCCCACCTCCAGGCTGCACACCTCCTACAGACCCCACCTCTTCCTTCACAGAGGCCCCCAGGAAAGTGCTGACGGTGCTACAGGAGGCAGCAGGCAGCCTGGTAGGAGACATGGGGGGTCAGGTCACTTGACACTGGCCTCTGACTCGCTCCTCTGCATTCCCCTGGGGCCGCGGGACTTGTCCACCCCGTCCACCCCACTCTCACTGCTGGATACCCTGCCCACCCCCGAGCTTTCGACACTCAGCCTCCTGTCCGGCCCCCACGGGCTTGCTGGCCTTGTCACTCCCCACTCCCTAGGTGAGGTGGCCCAACCCAAGCCCTCAAGGGGCAGCCGGTCTGGGAGCAGACTTCTGCTGCCTGGCTTTTCTGACAGTCACAGCTCCCAGCCCTGAGGCGCTGGACGCCCACCGCCATTCTGCTTCTGAAATCCCCCCCTGGCTACCAGAGACCCCTCCTGCCCTCCTAAGGTTTCTGCAGAGCGAGCCCCGTGCTCTCCACACCCTCGGGGCCCACGCAGGCCGGGAGCAGGCAGCCTCACCAAGGGGCCGAGGCACACACAGGGCCCCAGCGGGCGGGAGGCCGACTGGGCTTCCCACCTCCTGCCTGCTGCTCCCCTCCCCAGCCCATCCTCTCCCCCATCTTCCCCTGGCCCTTGCTGGCCTTGGCCCCAGAAACCAGGGAAAGGCAGGCCCCAGCAGCCCTAGAAGGCTTCCTGGAGGAAGGGGAGCGAGCGTCTGGGACTGCAGGGCTCTGGCGAGGTCTCGTGTGGGCACAAAGGCGGCCGGCAGAGGGGCTGGGGCCCTGTGGATCCAACAGCCATCTTCCCTGCAGATGCAGAGGTGGGTGTCGGGGGCCCTGGCAGGCGGTGCCGCTGGGCTGCAGGAAGCTCACGACCCTGTCTGCACGGTTCCTGGCTAGTTCTGAGGGGCAATCAAATTGGGAAAGGGGGTGATGGTCATGGGCCTCCCTCCGGGGGAATCTGCTTGGAAGCTCATCTGAGTCCCTGAGTCCATTTCCACACCTGTAAAGTGAGCACAGCACAACAGATGAGCGGAGGCGACGGCAGGACAGCATGCACGGCGCAGTGAGGACCACAGCCACACAGTCCCGTGAGTTAGCGGTGGCCGGAGAGGTGGGTGCCCCAACCACACTACGTGCACACCCAGCCACGCTCAGCCATGCAATCGCGCTGCTGCCCGGACAGTGGCCCACCCTCCACCGCAGGCAGAGCCGGGCCCCGTGGGCCAACCACAGTGCAGACCAGGAAGGGACCCCCAGCCTGCCAGCCACAGAATCCGGGTGTGGCAGGATCCACGACCCCAGCGCCCCACCCCTGCAGGAGCCCAGCTGGTGAGAGGCCTGCGGGGCTGAGGTTCGGGAAGATGGCCAGGGAGGGGGCCCGGAAGGCCTTGCCAGGTGGATCAGCTGGGACACCCCCCAACGGTAAAGGAGGGTGAGCTCTCCCCAGACCTGGTGTGGGGGAGCTTTGTCTGCTGAGGCCCAAGCCCCTTGCAATCCCTCCTGCCTGCCCACAAAAGGCATTCAAATGAGGGACAAATATTTGAGCCTGGAGATAAAGCCCAGCCCAGCCTCCTCGGGCTGCTGGAGCGCTCCCAGGCCCTCATTTGCGTACTAATTGGATTCCGTTTAGATTTGCATGCTTATCAATGCCCAGTCTGGGCTGGGAGGGCGGGGGTGGGCTGCAGCCCTGACGGAGCCCCAGGGCTTGTAGGCAAATGTCAGGTGGGGCCCAAACTGGGAGCCCTGGCTGCGCGGCACCTCCTCACTAACATCAGGAGAGGGGCCTGAGCCGGGGAGGCCACCAGCACGGGGCCCAACTGGGGCCTGGCCTGGACCCCACACAGGGCCTGGGTGGGATGGGCAGGGAGAAGAAAAGGGGACCTGCAAACAGGGCTCTGATGATGTCACCCTTCCTGTGACCCCGACTCTAACCAGGGACGGCCACCCCCTCCCGGCTGTCAGGGCACCCTGGGGGCCTGCCACATGAAGTCATGGGTATCGGATGCCCAGAGATCCCCCGGGGGGCCTGGAGCCTGTCCCACCATTCTGTGGGCTCCCTGGGGTCTCAGGAGGACAGGCATTCCCTGTTCCCAGCACTGCCCAACCCTCCAGAGTGGCCTGAGGTCGCACAGACAGGACCCTGCCTGAGGGCCCTGAGACGACACTGCTAACCCCCAGGAGGAGGCTGTCCCAGCTGAGAGGGCGAAGGTGGGGTCCTTCAGGGAGGAACAGGCAGTGGCCCCTGGGGACTGGTGCTACCGGAGGGCCCTTTGGTTCTGCCTGTGATGAGCTGAACTGTGTCCCCCATAAGTTCATGCAGGGGAGTCCTGACTTCCAACACCTCAGAACGTGGCCGTGTTTGGAGGTGGGGACTTTACAGAGGGGATTAAGGTAAATGAGGTCAGAGGGTGGCCCTGATCCCAAATGACTGTGTCCTTATAGAGGAGGTCAGGACACAGACCCACGCAGAGGGACGGCCACGTGATGACCCAGGAGAGGACGGCGTCCACATGCCCAGGAGGCTCAGGGGAGCCGGCCCTGCCCACCCGGGTCTCGGCCTCCAGCCCCAGGACCGGGAGACAACAGCTCCCGCTGTGTAGGCCCCCAGCCGTGGCGTCTGTACGCAGCCCCGACTGACTAGCGCCCTGCCTCCCCTCTGCCAGGGCCCGGGTCAGGCTTCAGCCTCGCCAGGCCCACCCGCCAGCGCTGGGGCCTGACTCCTGCTCAGTCACCTGCTGTGCAGAAAAGGCTTTGCTGGTGGCAGGTGGGCACAGGGGACCTGGTTGGGAGCCTCTGCTGACACCCCTCCTCGTCAGAGCGGGCACACCATCCCTGTTGGGTGTGTGGCCTTGGCCAGGACCTACTCTGGGGGTGAGGCCCCCCTTGGTGGGAAGCTGGAGGTTCAGAGTTCTGAGGACAAAGGCCTGCTTCAGTATGTAAGGGGGCCTGGGGTCCCAGCCTCAGCGGGGGACACTGCTGGGGGCCAGGCTGGAGGGCGCGGAGAGCTCCCGATGGCATTCGGCACCCCCAACACACGTACACACAAACCCCGGCCCTGCTGATTAATGTGCCCCATTAATAACAGAAACAGCAGCTGGGGGCAGGCGGGCCAGAGGGGTACCGGGCAGGAGCCGCTGCCCTGGAAGAGGCTGGGTCAGGACACGGCTGCTTCCCCATCATCCCTCGGCCCCTTCCTCTCCAGCCCTGGCCAGGGAGATGCTGCGGCGGGGAATGCTCACCCCTGGTCCAGCTCCCAGGAACTCTGGGAGCCCCTGCAGCGCCCACCCAGGCCTCCGCCCCCTTCACCGTGAGCTCCTCCCCCGGTCCCCCGTTTGGAGGACAGGGGTGTCTGGGGCTCGGGGCTCCTCACCGTCACTGATTGCTGATGAGACCCCCCCACTTCAGTGTTCCCAGCAGAAAACAGCAATAAGGGTGCCCCGCCAGGCAGTGTGGGGCCCCAGGGAGGCAAGAGGGGGCTTCCACCTGGTATTACCAGCTGTGGGTGCCTGCGGGCCTCACCTGGCCACTGAGTCTCCCTGAGCCTGGACGTGGGGTGAGAGCCCAAAGAGGGGTGTGGGAGGACCAGAGGTGTGTGTGGGGACACTGGCCTCCCGAGCTCTGGCCTGTGGACTCCGGGAGACCTGCCCCTACACAGGCACCTCCCCAAGGGCTCCAGGCCAACTCCGAGCCTCAGGGTGACACTGAGAGGCTCTGAGGGGCTGCCTGCCCCACCCCCGGTTAATGGGGGCCCACAGAGTGTGAGGCCGTGTGCACTGCCCACTGCCCACCTAACTGCTGGAGAAAGACTCAGGTGTCCCCTGGGCCCCTGCCTCCTCACCCCTCCAGCAACTGGGCTCCTCCCCTCCCGCCAGTCTCTCAGCCCAACCCCCAGCCCCCGCAACACTAGCCCTGTGGTGAGACCCTTCTCTCACTGTCCCCCAGTGTGGGCTCCAGCCTCCTGCTCTCTGTCCCCAGGCTGTCAGCACACATGCGAGGCCCCTTCCAGGGACCCCCTGGGGGAACAGCGGCAGGGAAGATGGGTGCAGGAGACACAGTCCCGGCCTTTATGGGCACCTGCTGCACGTGTGTCCTCCTTCCCAAGTCCTTTAGATGGCCATGACTGCCCCGCCACAACCCCACCACTTGACACTGAGGACAGGGGGGTGATGTCTGAGGAGTCTGTGTGGCCCTCCCCTGGCCTGGATGCCCCCACTCCCTGGGACAACACAGCGTGGGATCAGAGGTAGGTGGGGCTTGGCCAAGGGCTGACTCTGGTGGGGGAATCTTTGGGCACAGCAGGGTGGCATGCCCTGTCCCTTCCCTGGTTGAGTGGGGCATGCTTCCATCTGGGGATCCTCGTGGAGCAGGGTCTGCTGACTGCCTCTCCATGCAGCGCTAGTCCCAGCTCTGGGGGGCAGCACCAGGGCCACATGGTCACTCGAACCAGAACTTGCTTGAAATGCAAAAAGAGTCAGTGAATACGAATGCCCAGGGAATGGTCACCATCTTCCTCGCATGACTCCCCTGCATGCACCGACCACTTAGGAGGAAACTAACGCCGGCGAGGGAAAGGGAGAGATGGCAGGCCCACACTCCCTCCCTTCCAGACCTGCCGTGGCCATCAGCTGAAGGGAGACAGCAAAGTCAGAGCATGGCAGTCAAGGAGGGATGCCCGCTGCAATGGTATAGTGCCATCTCCACACCCGGGCAGGTGCCATCTCCAGAATACGAGTGGTGTTGCCTCAGTGATGCTATGTGGGAGTTAAAGGCCCTTGCATCTGCTTGAAGACTGGCAGGATGTGCTGTAAGGATGGATGGTAACATTTGTGCTCATAGTTTTAATTGTTAATTTTTCTTTACTTGAACATTAAATAACAAGCTTAAAACACCGTAAGTCACAACATAGACCATCGAAAAGTCACCTTAAATATCACCTTTTCCCCAATTTCTGGACAGGGTGCTGTGTTTTCATTTTGCTCCAGGCTCCAAAATTCCAAAGCCAGCCTTGGGCAGGAGGAAGAGCTGGCATGAGGATTGTTTGTTTCCCCAGAGAGCCTGGAGATATGCCAGGCTTCAGGGGCAGACTGAGAGGTGGGCTGCGAAGCTCGAATGAGCAGCCCAAGATGCCAGAGAGGCATCCTCCTCATGGCGGCCGGGTGGGGTCCTTCCTGGAAGCTGCCCCCCGGGACAGGCGGGAACCACTCACTGCATGGCTCTGAGGGCCGGTCTGCCCACTCAGGACCCGGCATCTCGCCAGCCCTGTGGGGTCAGCACTGCAGTCCCGGTTTTAGGGATACAGCTCAGAGAAGCTGACCTGCACAACGCCCCAGGACCCTGTTCTGGCCCCAGGGGCCCAGTGTGTCCGTCCTTGGCCAGCTGTCCAACTGAGTCCACGATGCTCATGGGTTATATCCTGTGTCCCCTGCTAGAATGTGGGCTCTGAGAGGGCAGGGTTTCTCTTGGGCACACCAATGCCTTTGAGTTCCTGATGAAGAGGTGCCCAGTAAAGGTTTTGGAATGAATGGGCATGGGATCCAGGGGGGCCAGATAAGGCAAGTGTGGATGCCTGGACCATGGGCTACTGGCAGAAACCTGCTGCCCCCACAGGGAGCCTAGGGCTGGCTGGGCACCTGGGCCAGGTAGGATCTGCCCAGGCATGCTGATGGAGAACACTAAATTGCTAAGGTGTCCTCCCCAGGCAGCCTCCAGGCAGCCCCACCCTCCTGGAGGGGGAACAGTGCAGGACGCAGGAATGAGGCCGTCCTGGTTTGAATCCCAGTTTCCATAATTTCCAAGCTCTGTGACTTTAGATTCTTCCTCTTTTGGAGCCACCTTTTCCAATTCCGTAGGATAGGGCAGTGATTTGGGGCTCAGTAAGTGATGGCTCAAGGGGCCAACACGGGAGAGCAGCGAACCCAGAGACACACGTCATCCTGGCTGATCACCAGCCGCAGCACCTCCCCCTCTCAAAATGTCCCACCTGGACAATTAGTGATCGGGCCACCGCTTGGGTGTCTCCTGCCAGGATGCAGTCACAGGGACATGGCACCAGTTCTGAAGTGCATGCAGGAACTGGTTATGTCCACTTCTGACCCCCCACTCCCTGTTCTGCCAGAAGTATAGGGACAGACACCTGTTAAGTGACACCCAGAATATGGGAAATGCTGCAAAACAAATGGCCTTCAACACAGAAGTGCTTATGAGAGGCTGGACAGACCCACTCAGCAAATGTGACATGCGGACCTGGGCTGGACCCTACTGTAGAAAACCTCTGAGGCAGCCAGGGTCCCGTGCCGCCGGCTGGGCATGTGGTGGGGAGCTGTTGTTCATCTGTGGGCAAAATGGTTTGGCCTTTCCTCTGGTCACACATGGAGAATTTAAGCGAGATGTGATGGATTTGCTTCAAAACAACGCTGGGTGGGGCAGCATGTCCATGTTCCCATGTTATTAGTTGTTGACACCGGTGCTGGGGCTTCCCCAAGGACTCTCCGGGGTCCGCGTGTCCGCTGTTGGCCAGTGTACGACTCATCCACACCACATGTGGCAGACCCTAGGTCCCCTGCCAGAGTGCAGGCTCCATGAGGGCTTCCCTTGGGCACCCGCTGCCTCCTAAGCACCTGTCTGCTCCCGGTGCAGAGGAGGCATCCAGCAAACGGTTCAGAACTTCAGCACATTTGGAATGTTCCATAAGGGAAAACAAAAATGGTGGCACTTGCACTAGACAGTCTCACTAAGAGCATGTGGCCCCGGCCCCCATGGTAGGGAGGGTAGTCCTTTCTGTGCGCCTCCTTCTCCCACACTTTTCTCCCCCAAACCAGGTATGGTCCCACCCTACCCACCACCTCACCAAGTGCAGGCGTCTCCCTGGGGGTCAAGGTGAGGAGCTCCTGAAGCTCAGGGAGGTCACTGAATGGGATGTGGGTCCTTGGGGGAAGGCTGTGGGGTGGGGTGGCCATGCAGTGTGCCCCCTTCCGTCCCTCAGATGAGGCCAGTTCACTCGGCCCTGCAGCCCAAGCCACCACTGCCCCATTGACCCCCTGCTGAGCCAGTGCCTCATCAGACCCAGGGACCCTATCGCTATGGTTACGCAGGAGGCATCTGCTCTCTGTCAACACCAGCCACTCCACCTCCCTGCGTTCCAACGGCTTTGACCCAACCACTCCCTGCCAAAGAAAAGGGTGCCTTCAGCACCCTAAAGCAGCCAGAGGGATCCCTGACAGCCCCACCCCCACCCCTGCAATAAAAGAGCTTTGGGCACAGCCAGACTTCAAAGCTGCCGAGGCCCAGGTCAAAGGTGGAGCTGAGTAATCTCTGTGCAGCCCTCTGGGCTGGGGGAGACTGGGGGTTGCCTTCCTGTTCCTCTAAAGGGCAGCCCTCACAGTGCCTGTAAACAGGTGGGCAGGGCCTTGCCTCTATGCCTAGGCCCTGGCAGCTTGCATAGCACATGGGGGCTGGCAACCTGGTATGGAGCTCCAAGCACCACCAGGCACCACTCCTAAAGTCCTCCCATGACCCCATGAAGGCTGTGCTATCAACCCCACTTGCTGGTGAGGGACTTGCCCAAGGTTACCAGCTGGTGACAGGCAGTAGAGATTGGACCCAGGTAGCCTGGCCCCTGAGTTCATGCCCTCAGCCCTGAGACAGAAGATGGGCTGGTACCCACAAGTCAGATCACCTCAGGCCCAGCCCCTCACCAAGTACTTGCCCCAGATCCCCATGCGATTGGCAGCCTCCAGATCTCAGCTTCCCAGCTGTGAAAGAGCCCTGCCTGGGCCACCTCCCCAGCCCACTGCCCCCTGCTGGAAGACCCCAACCCCAGAAGATGCCTATAATTTGCTCTGGCACCGTGGCAACCAGGCTGGATTCCCAGACCTCACACCTCTCAGCCCACCCTACACAGGACGGGGCAGAGTGCAGGGAGAAGTGACCACAGGGCCAGGCTGGCTAGGTCCATGGTGTGAGCCAATACCCTCCCACCCATGCGGGGCCCTCACCTGGGAAAGGGGGGCCTAAGGGCATGGGGCAGGCCCATCGCCACCCAACAGCACAGACACACAGCAGGGATGTATTTATGAAGCCCACCTTCCCTAGAATGGGTTTCCCCCGCACAGGCCCCGCCCAGCTCAAGCTGACCTCCTCCACCTAGGACTGCAAGAAGGCAGGTCCCCGGGGGTTCCTTGTCCAGATCTTGGCCAGGTCGTTAAATTCTAGGCAGTGAGGGGGCGGAGTGGGGGTAGACAACCTTTATTGCGTTCCAAGTCTAAGCCTCTTTTCTACAAAAATAAGTCTTCACATTGCCGTATCCCTGGGCAGTTCAAGTTGCCGTGTAAAAATACTCTGCATTCGTCATAACATTCTCTCCTGTTCAAACATCTCCAAGTTGGGGTGCCCCAGCGCCGGCCAGCGGAAAGCCCGCGGAGGCGCGACGGTCAGGGTGCAAGGAAGCTGCCACCTGGACGAGGCTAGGCCGGGGACCTGTTTCCACACTGACACCTGGTCAGGCTGGACGGCACGGGGTACCGTCGGCGGGGTCCCCGCCCGGCTCAGTGGTGGCTTCGCCGGCCGGGAGCGGTGGGGGGGGAGAGGCACAGGCGGTCCACCTGCTCCTGGTGGTGAGCGTGCTCGCTGATGGACGTCCAGGCTGCCGCAGCTGGGAGGGAAGGGGAAAGGAGCGCGTGTTAGTTGGGAGCCGGCCCTGCCCCCAGCGCCCACCAGCGAAGCCTCCAGTTTCGTGTGCGTGGTTGTTTCGGAGCGTGGGTCCGCAGGTACCCCGGCTCCGCTCTGCCTCGGGGGCCAGGCGGGGGGCTGGGCGCGATCTCTGAGCCGCACTGAGTCAGGCTCCGCACAGCCGACTCATTTCTGCCACCCGACCCGGGCGCGAGATTTGCAATGCAAAGTCACCCCGCCTCCGAGCACCCTAACCTGCCCGGGATCCGAGCGCTCTCGGGGCCTCACCCGCCCGAGGGCCGCCCCCCCTCCCCCTTCGCGGCGGAGCAGAGGGAGGAAGTTTTGCAATCCCGACAAACAAACGCTGGTCTTGCACAGGCTTGAAAAAGTTAGGGGAAAATGAAGAGCGAGCGAAATCGAAGCCAGCGCCCGGGCCTGACGCTCGGGTCCGCGGGCTCCCGGAGATGCTCCCCACCCAGCCCGGCCACCCCACCTCGGTTACCTCCGGGGACCGGGCGCTCAGTAGTCCCCTAACCAGCTGGAGAAGTCGAAAAGCTCGCTTTCAGAGGAACTCAGCGCGCCCTCACAGCAGCTGTCGTCCGAAGAGTAGGCAGAGCGCGGGGAGCCGGGCTCCGAGCTGCCTCCGCGGCCTGGTGACGACGAAGCGCAGGAGGGCGAGGCGGCAGCGGCGGGGATCCCAGAGGGCCCGCGGGGCACCGGGGGCCGCGCGCCTGGCGCCAGCAGCCCCCCGGCCAGTGCTGCGCGCACCGCGTCGTGCTCGGCCAGCAGGCGCTGCAGCGCGCGGATGTACTCCACCGCCGAGCGTAGCGTCTCCACCTTGCTCAGCTTCTTGCTGGCGCCGCCGTGCGGCACATGCTGCCGCAGCGCCTGGAACCCCAAGTTCACCAGCTTCACGCGGTTGCGCTCGCGCTCATTGCGCCGCGCCACGGCTGCCGCGCCACCCCCCGTCTCCGCCGCGGCTGGTCGCCGCCGCCGGCTGCAGCGCAGCAGCTCCGGAGACGCGGGTCGCCGCCGAGCGGCGCAGCCGCCCGAGACGCCAGGAACTGGGGGCGCGGGGCGGGGCTGCACGCGGCTGTCCATCGCGCCTGCATCCACTCAACCGGCGACTCCTTTGAGCCCCCGCGTGCCGCTATAGGTGCTAGCACAGGAACGGGGGTCGGGGGACGGACGGCAACGCCCCAAGGGGGCCTCGCCCTGTGTCGCCGAGCGACACCCCCACGATAAGCGTCCTAGGTCCTCCGGTCTCCGAGAACAGCGAGGCACAGGAGGGCGAGAGGTGGCCGGCTGTGCGCGCCGGGGAGGGTGGGGCGCTCGTGTCCCGCGCGTGCTCTCGGACGCTCCCCAGGTCTTCCCGGCGCGGCGCAGGCGGCTCGGTTTTAAATGTATAGATAACCCTCCTCCGCGCCGCCGCCGCCTCCTTTCTCACGCCCTCCTTCCCTTGCCTCGCCCTCCCGCCACGCTTCGCCCTCCCCCTTGCGCACACAACCTGCAAAGACTAAGCCCTGCGCGCGCCCCCCACTCTGTGCCCCGGGCACCGTCTGCAGGTCCCCAGTGGGCTCCCAGATCTCAGCAGGTGCTTAGTGCGTCCCCCAAACGCAGTTCGCAGGTGTGTGTGCTTCCCCCCAAACGCCAGACCTCCGGGCGCTGTCACAGTTTCCCGGTGCGAGCCGGTCCGCTCCAGCGCATCCCACAGGTCCCGGGTGCAACGGTCCGATACCCCCACCCCACCCGGCGCTCAGGCCGCTAGTCCGGGGAGTTGCCTGGTGTCCGCACGCGCCGCTCGGGCAGGGCGTGACTGCGAATACGGCGCATCTCGCCCTACTGCGCACGAGACCCCCGAGGGCAGCACGCGCCGTGCCACCGCACCCGTACCGCCCACCGCGAGCCGAGGGGTGGGGACCGGGTCTCTGCCAATCGCGGTCCGCCCATTCAGCCAATCGAGGAGGCCCGGCCCCATGCCCGGCCCGGGGAGGAAGCGCGTACGCCCGGCGCGTGGCTCTGGGAGCGTCGCTAACAAAGCTTGGCTCCGCCCGGCCGCTCCCCGACAGTGGGTGGGCGCGCTCCCGCACGCACTCCTGTCCATCCGGTTGCCCACCTGTGTTCCTCCGCCCCGAGTGGGCGGGGACGCAGCGCTACCAGGGCGGGGCTGGGGCCCAGTTGAGACCTGCGCGCCCGGTGGAGGCTCAGGGTCCCACTCGCCTTCCCAGCCTACCAAGCACACCCTCTGCTTGTGGTTTCCGTGCGCCCCGGGCATGGAGGAGCCTGGAAACGGAGGGCCTGGAGGTTTGCACCCACCGCTTCGGTTCCGGGCAGCGCTCAGCCTTTCCCCTGACCCTGCATCTTCCTCTTCCCCGCACCCCCCCAACTCCGCAGCCTTCCCTCTCGTCCTGCCTTCTGGGCCCGTTCGCCCCATCCTCCCGTCGGACGGGGCCTACCCGCGCTCAGGGCCCTCGCTCCTTTTTCTCCGTGCCACCGCACAGACGACCTCAGCCCCCCACGCCCTGCTGGGGCTTCACTCGCCCACCTGTCCTCAGGGCAGGTTGGGCCGGTGCGGAGGTCGCTGGGGCGGCATCCTTCACCAGCGCAGAGCGGGGTTCCCAAGGGGGAACAAGAGAGTTTCTCTCTGATCAACGGGGATGGAGTGGGGGGAGAATTTCGGGGTCTCGGGGGCAGGGACTGCGGAAGTGTGCGGACTGCTCTCTTAATGGGAGAGTTTCGCCCTGCCCCAGGCTGGGAAGGCAAGCCACAGCCACCCCGCACCGGTTTTTCCGAGTGACCAGAGCCTCATGGGCTGGGACCTCTGGGGATGGAGCACTGGGGCGGATCCAGCTGCCTGGAGCCGCCTCTCCGTTCTGGCCAGCTGGAAGCCCAGGACCCCTCCCCAGGGAGCCCTCAGGGCAGACGGCAGGTATTTACTGCCCACCTTGTGATGCCCACTGGTTCACGGTACCCGGAAGGATTCTCCGGGCGAGTCTGCTTGGCCTTCCGCTTTGGGGAGTGACCCAGAGACGGGCACTTGAATGGAGCCGGGTGGGTATGGGGCCCCATTTGCCTTAGGAGGAAGCTAGCTCAGAGAGGACCTGGAATGCGTCCACAGTCACACCTCGGCCAGGGTAGCTGTCCAGGCAGCAATGGGGGCCCTGACTCTCAATCCAGGTGGCCCAATCTTCCTAAAGGCAGGTCTCTGCATTCTCTCTAGGGTCAGTGCCTGCCCCCCCCCCCCCCCCCCCCGTCCTTCCCTGTCACGTGGCAAACCCCAGCCAGAGATGACTCTGCCTGTCCTTCCTACCTGCTCTTGTCAGGGGTGCCAGGACAACCCCCAGAGGCCTGCACACAGGGCCTTGCCAGTCCTTGTCTGGACTGCTGCTCAGATGCCTGTTGCATGGAACAGAGCCTCCAGGTTCTAGCAGCTTCAGCACGGATTTATTAGTTCTCAGGATTCGGTGGGTGGTGGGAGGTGCCTCTGCTGCTGCGGCCCAGCCGACTCCTGCAACTGCTTTCAGTTGGGGGGACCGCAGGACTGCTGGGGGCCAGCTCTGAGTCTCCGCCTGGTGTGGTCTTCATCGCACACCTCACAGCTGGGTTCCCGGATCCCAGAGTACCAGTTTGCTTTTGAGATGATGAAAATGTTCTAAAATTGACTGTGGTGGTGGTTGCACAACGGTGAACGTACTGAAAACCGCTGAGTTGCACACTTGAGGTGGTGGATAAACTGTGTGGGGTGTGCATTATATCTCCACAAAGCTGTTCAAAAAATTTTTAATATAAGCATACTTCCTTGTCTTGCCCACACCCTGGCACCCTCTCCGGGCCCAGTCAACCATCCCAGGCCCCACCTGCACTTGCATCTCCCAGCATTTTAGGGCAGGGCTCAGTAAACCCATTCCCCCTCCCCAGGCAGGGCTCCCACCACCCACTCTCCGTGTCTGTAAATGGCACCAGGTCCTCCTGTGAGTGGGACAGTGCTGTGCCTGTCCCTCTGCGTCTGGCCCATTTCACTCAGCCAGTGTCCTCAGGTCCCTCCACGTTGCAGCCGAGGCCAGAATACCCCTCCTTTTGGAGGCTGACACACCCGCGTGTGGATGGAGCCTGTTGTGTCTGTTCATCTGCCAGTGGACACCTGGGTTGCCTCCACCTCTTGGCTGTTGTGAATCACACTGCTGTGAACACAGGTGTGCAAACATCTGTTTGAGCCCCTGCCCTCACTTCTGGGACAGACACAGAGGGGGGATTGCTGGACCAGAGCAGTTCTAAGGTTGACTTTTTAAGGACACCCTCCCCCAGAATTTTGCACAGCAGCCGCACCAGTTTACATTCCCACCTGCAGGGCACAAGGGTCCCACTTCCCCACATCCTCCCCAACACTTATCACTTCCTAGTATTTTTTTAAATAGTGGGTGTGGGTTTTAATTTTTTAACCACTTAAAAGTGAAAACTTTTGTCAGCTGTGTACAAAAACATGTGATGAGCCACCTATGCTAGATGGTCCTTGTGTCTCCTGACACCTGGACCACAGCACAGCCATTCCCTGGGCTCCTCAAACTCCACTCCCCACAGGCTGAGCCACCCCCACTCTTCCCTAAGCCCACTCCTCTACCTGGTCCCTTTCTCAGAGGAGCCCCTGGCCATTGCTCCATCAGCAGGACGGGAGCCACCCTGATCCTCCCCTCGCGTCCACCAGCCCTGCCACTTCTCCAACTGGCCACTGTTTTTCCCTTGGGTGCTGCCATCTTGGGCATACTTTGGCCTCCTCCCATCTGTCCACTGTCTTGAAGCAGGAGGGACCTTCCCAAGGTGACTCAGATCCTGCCTTGGCCTGGGCATCAAGTCTGAGCTCCTTTGCTCACTGCCCTTCCTCGCTGGTTTCCTGTCCAGCTTTGAGGACACATCACCCGGAGCCTCCTCTGACCCCTGCACCCTCCTGCCCTGTCACAAGTGGAGCCGACCACTACCAGGCTTCTCACCTGCATGCGGCCCACGGCCACTGCCAGCTCCGGCTCTGCTCCTCCGGAGGCTCTGTCCTTTCCTCACTAGCTTCCTAGTTGTGTTCTCTGGGTCAGGTCATGGGTTGGGAGGCTGGGGGCCCAGCTGGGCCAGGCTGGCGCCTCTTCCAAGCACACAGCGCATGCTGCAACCCTTGTGCGAGAGCCGTACCTGTGTCACTTGGGAGACTGAAGCCTTCCGGAACCCCACTGCAGGAGGAAGTGGGGGCTGTAGGAAGTGCAGAGCGCCCGTTGTTCAAGCTTCAGATGTGCAGGTGTGCCAGCTGGGGTTCTCGGGAAGCAGACAGTGGGGTCTAGAATGAGGTGCATCCCGAGGACCCGGCTTCTGCGGTCACGGAGGCCGGAAGCCCCACGATGGCGCCGCAGGCTGGAGACCAGGAGGACCGGGGGTGTGAGTCCCGGTCTGAGGCCGGAGAAAGTGAGCTGAGGTGTCCCCACTCAAGGGGTGAGGCCGGAAATGGCCGAGTTCCCCCTTCCCCTGCCTTTTGCTCTCCTCGGGCCCTCAGCAGATCAGGTGGGGCCCACTGACGTGGGAGGGCTGCCCACCGTACCAAGTCCACTGGAGCAGGTGCCCCTCACATCCGGAAACACCCTCCCAGGCACCCAGAAGTAACATTCAGTCTGGGTAAACAATACTTAAACCTCTCCTTAAACCATACCTCATCTCCAAGATGACAAGGTCATAATTCTGCCTAACATGATGCAAGTACAACGAACAGCACACTGACCCCTTCCTAGAGGGAAAGTCCTGACACACACACACACACACGCACACACACGTGTTTATAGCAAAATGAGAAGCTAAATAAGCATGATGGTCACAGTCCTTGGCTCTGTGACTGGCCCTGTGGCCAGAGCTGGGATGTATACCTACCTTCCTGCACTACCCACTCCACATTGCTTTTGCCCCCGGCAAGCGCCTCGGCTGGTCACAGCTCCTCACCCAGTGACTTCATCCTTCACACGTTGGAGGCCAGTCCTCCTGCCTGGACTGGGTTGTTGTGATTTTCCATTGACCTTAATCCCAGGGCATGGCAATCCTAAGAGATGCCCTAAGGGATGCCCTGTATCCCAGACATGCTCTTCCATGCCCCATTGTGGAGCAGTTGCCCCATGTCCCATTGGTGGTCAGGATCGGTCACCCAGCCAGCATTTAACTCCCCTCCTGCTGATTGGGAGACATGAGGAGCCCAGTGTGGCTGGATGACAGTCTGGCTTCCAGTTCAGTGGGGTCATGGCGTCCCCTGGTGGGAGCAGTCCTCCCTCTGCAGCTCAGGCCTTCATGGCCGCAGAGCATGCGGTCTGGGGGCAGGAAGCAAACATTTCGCTAGTGGGTCACCAGGGGCGATCGTGGGGCCACTGCCATTTCCACCCCTCGGTTCCTGGACCCGTGAATCCCGGCCAAGGGAGAAGCAGCCCCGTGTATGGGGCTCTGACTCACACCCAGCCTGACATGTCCATGCCACCTCCATTTGATGATGAAGCACTGCTGTCCACACTCAACTTGATGGCCCGGTGGGTCAACGACACCCAGTGCATGCAGGCAGCTCAGGTTGCACGGTAAGCCAGTGGCCCACCAAGTGTCCAGTCTCTGCTAGGGCCCAGAAGCAGGCCAAGAGCTGTCTCTCCAAAGGAGAGTAGCCGCCCAGGATGGATGGCAGCACTTGCTCCAGAATTCGAAGGGCCTGTGCTGTGATTCACTCATAGGGTCTCCTGGGTCACACAGCCCTGGTGCAGAGCGGCTCGCACAGCAGCCACGACCTGCTGCAGTCTGCTCTGGTTTGGGGTCCTCACTCAAAACCTACAGCTTTTAGCATCAGTTGGTAACAACCCAAATGAGGGCCACACCGTCTGTAAAATCAGAGACGCCCACTAGGTTTTGTGCCCCTCTTTTGGATAAGGGAGTTGGCAGATGCGCATGTCCCATCTAGGGTCCCCTCCACCTCAAGTGGGACATCTTGACCTGCCGGCCTCTGCTGGACCCCTGGAGATTTCACTGAGGAAGGAGGCCCCTGAGTTTTTGCACATTCATTTCCCATGCAAATGTCCTGCCCATCAGTCCAGAGGAGCTGCTAATGTCTGTCACCGGGTCCAGATCAGTATGATGTCATCACTGTAACGGACCAGAGTGGCATCTTGTGGCAGGGAAGGGCAGGCGGTAGCCCTGTGAATTCAGTCACATGGCTGCAGGGTCCGTACGCCCTGGGGAGGACAGTGGCGCTGTCCCGGGGGCCTTGTTGGCTGAAGGCAGCCCACCTCTGGGAGCCTCACTGACGGGGATGAAAAGGCATTTGGCAGCCTGTTGGCCGCACACCAGGTGTGCGGGCATCAGCTCACTCCAGGTGACACCGCATCCAGATGGCGGCAGCGCTGGAGTCCTGGTTACACCTGCCACCGTCTCGGCAATCTGCCCTCGAAGACCCGCTGTCCTCTCATGGGCCAGACAGGCAAGGTGAGCGGGGTGCGGTGGGGTCACCCTGACCCTCCAGTCCTGGACAGGCACTAACTCTGCCGTCCCTCCACAGATGCCAACGCCGTAGGCAGAGGCAGTGCGAGGGGCCCATGCTGGCCTTTCTGACCAGAAGAGCCCCCCCTTACAGGGACCCCACGTAGGGGTCCTGCCAGCTGGTGAATGTGTCTGCCCCTACTGTGCATTAGGACCTGGGGGAGCAGGGCAGGGCGGGGACTCCCTGAGGCAGACCTGAGCTGCAGGGCCGTGGACCCCGCCTCTGTGAGCCCCCCACTCAAACTGCTCCACCCCATGGGGTCTGAGCCTCCAGGATGGTTCAGAGCTGTCAGTTCAGAGCCAGTGTCCACCAGGCCCTGCAGGTCTGACTGCTCCCTCCCCTCAGGGGAACTGGCCTCCCCTGCTCTCAGGGGGCCTGGGTCTGTGAACCAGCGCTAGTCTGGGAGTTGATGGAGGGGCTGTGACTGTTTTAGGATTCAGGTACGGCGACCGTTCCCTGGCCCAGAGCTTCCTGCTTGTACAGATCAGGGGGGGTCTCCGGTGGCTCCCCCTCCGTGTCACCTCCAGGAACACCGTGAGCAGCCAGCCACGCTGCAGGTCTCTGCCGCAGGGAGTTCCATTGCCACCTGACCCTGCTGACCCCCGAGTGCCCACACCATCCTGCCTTTGCTGGCTCAGTGCCGCCACCTGGGGTCCTAGAGCTCCCCCTGCATTTAGGTGTCCCGGGTTAGAGAGTGGCCCCTACTGTGAGGTCTGGGGACAGAGAAGGTGAGCACAGGGTCTCCAGGCTGCCCGGGCCCCTCACAGCTTTCCTCCTCCTGTGATGGAAGGCATGTCTTCTGAATGCCTGCAGTGTGGGTGAGTCCAGCTTACATGACATCCCAGTCTCCCTAAGCTTTTGACCAAGGGGTGTCAGACATTTCCAGTCCCTTGCTTTGGGCCATCTTTTGATCCATATTTCAGCCAAACAACCAATCACGAGAGCCCTTTCCATCGCCCGTGCCACAACATCAAAGCCAGCATCCCCCCTCAGTGTGCCCATGGCTGCATTCCTTCCATCACGACCGCACACCCTCCACACGCATCCTCACACAGACTCCCCAGACTCCTGTCTGCATAGATTAGAAAACTCAGGCGGCGCTTCTAGAGTGAGGCACACCTCCTCATGAGTCATGCACAGTACCTCACCTCCAGGCCTGCTGGGACTCGAGTTATAGGTCTAGAAGCAAAGGCGGAGGTCCTCCTGACAACCAGCGCTGTCTTGCACAGCAACTGCTTCAGGAGAGGCCATCACCATGTCCTCAGGCGATGCTGGGTTAACTGGCTCAGATAGGGGTGGGAAGGCCAGGACCACAGAGGCAGGGAGGCCTCTCCCACTGGCAAGGAAGACCCACCAGAATTTAGGGGCTCAGTGTCTCCGCTTCCTTAGGGTGCTCCCACACGTCCCTGTCCCAACATACAGGATGCCAGTGCTTGCCAATCAATGCCCTCACCTCAGCAGGAGACACCCTGCGGGACTGAGGGCACAGCTCACATCACAGTTCAGCCAGTCATAGGCTCATTTGATTTTCAGCAATCTCAGCCCTGGGGTGGAAAGAAGCTCCTTCAGGCCACACCCAGAAAGCTGGGAATTTGAATCCCTGAGCTCATCCTTTTCTTGAACTGCTTTGTCCATTGACTTGGGGAGCATCCAGCCAACATCATTATATTTCTTCACTTTTCCAAAAATGTTCAAAAGTATCATATGCAGAGTAATCCAGCTCCTTGCTTCATGTAGATTGTTGACTGGGAGATGCAATATTTTGTGCATCTCTATGCCAGGGCATGCTGTGGATGACACGTGCTCTCTTTACCACTGATGATAGAGGCATTGGCATCTGTAAATACAGGCAGATTAGAGAGCTGATTCCAGGAATCCCAGAACCAATTCAGAAAACTCATCTGTTCAGGACCAACCTCTATATGAGTCAGGGATCTTCAGACCAAGAGAACCACTAGAAGAGACAGATGATGGGTAGAGAGAGAGAGAGAGAGAGAGAGAGAGAGAGAGAGAGAGAGAGAAAGGAAGGAAGGGAAGGGAAGGAAAGGGAAGGGAGGGGAGGGGAGGGGAGGGGAGGGGAGGGGAGGGGAGGGAAGGGAAGGGAAGGGAAGGGAGAAGAAAGAAAGAAAGAAAGAAAAATAAGTAGATAGGTGACAGATAACATAGGAATTGGCTCATGCAATTCTGGAGGCTGAGGAGTACTATAACCCGCTGATTGTAAGATGCAGACCCAGGGAAGCGAAGGTATAATTTAGTTTATGTCCAAAGGGCTAAGAACCCAGGGAGCCGGTGATGTGAGTCCCAGTCCAAGGACCAGGGCAGGTGAGCCAGGGTGTGCAGCTCAGTGGGGGAGGCAGGAAACGGGCGAGTTTGCCCTTCCTCTGCCCCTTGTTCTGTTCAGCCCTTCAATGGATTGGATGAGACCCACCCATTCTGGGGGCGACCAACTTTACTGAGTCCACAGATTCGAATGCTCATCTCACCTGGAACACCCTCCCGGGCGCCCCCAGAAATGATTCAATCTGAGTGCCCCGTGGTCAGTGCAGCTGACACATGAAAACAGCATCACAACCAGGAGGAGAAGTTCACAGTGGGCTCTGGAGAGACAAGCACAGTGTTCCCTGTGGGCTGGGGGCCAGGCCCTTCCCACTCGGGGCGTGACTGCAGCACAGGAGTTGCTCCGGGCCCAGAGCATACCAACTTCACAGGTGACTTTAACTGATCTAACAACCCCATTAAAAAAGCGAAAGAGGAAGGTGAAGTGAATTTCAGTGATCCATCCAAATGAATCAATTTCAACATGCAATCAATACAAACATTATAATGAGATAGTTCCTATTTTCTTCCCATACTAAGTTTTTGAAACTGGATGTGTATTTTTTCATACTTACTGAGCATCTCCATTCTGTGGCCACATTTTGAGTGCTGCGCAGCCACACACGGCCCATCATGGTGGACAGCGCTGGCCTGGACTGAGGAGCAGTGAGTCTCACGGCCATGCTACATGTTCTAGATTGTATTTGATGCTTTGGCACCTTGGGGCTTTGCTGACCCCAGAGAGACTGCCAACTCCTAGAGGTCATGAACAGCTAGCTTGCAAGTCCACCTCTAACATGCGAATCAAGCAATCCAGAGCCCAGCCCACCCCCGCCTAGATTGGGCTCACACTCAGAACCACGATCGCCCACCCTGACCATCCTGAGGCAGGCGCCAGGCAGCCTGGGACAGCCCCTCTGCTGAAATTACTCAAACAAGCCAACCCCAAGCCTGCTTGCCTTGTCTCATCCATTCCCTCCCACGGAAACCACAATAAACACCGTTGCCCACGTTTCCCCCTTGCCCCCCCTGCTTTGTGACCGGCCCATCGTTTCCATGGCAGCTCTCTCCTGATCTGTTAGTCTTGCCGTACCTGAAAAATAATAAAACCTACATTTAAAGATACCCATTGCCCCAAGTGACAGACAAGTAAACAAAGGCCTAGTGAGGGGAACCAGCTTGCTAAAGGCTGGTCAGTGAGCAGCAGGAGAGGACCAACCAGCCCGTTCCTGAGTTCCATCCATGCGGCCTCCTTAACATCACTCTACCCCAGGCCCTCATAAGGCTGGGGGCTGAAGGCAGCCCTGGATCCCAAGGGCCAGTCAAGCCCACTCGGAAAGCAGCTGTCCATCCCACCGGCAAGGAAGAGGCTGCCCTTCGTCATGCCCGTCTTGTGCTTCCATGGTCAGGAAGCTGGGTGGGTATTAGACCATGAAGAGAGCAGCCGTACATTCAAGACAGGACAAATCCTCCAGACCATACTTTCCAACCACTGGGCAAGAAACCAGGAAGAAAATGTCCCAGGTTCAGTCACTAGCAAAGCAGAAAGAAAAGGGATCCTCTAAATAGCTCTTAGGTTCGGGAAGGAATCAAAACAGCAAGTACAGGCTTCTCGCAAATAGTCATGAGAATAATTCCTATAAAAACCTTACCCCAAACAATCTCATAGCTCTGAATGGATTTCTTAGAAAAAAAGAGAGTTGGAACATGAATGAACAAAACATTCAAAAAATCAGGATAAGAAAATTAAAACTGATGTATAAGAAGTAATTAGAGCTAAATAATAATTTTAGGGGAAGAAATTAACAAGACAAACAATAGGACTGTTAAGTTAGTCAATAAATGAAAACCTGATTTCTTAAGAAGACCAACAAAATAGGCAAACCTAATTGAGAAGGAAGAGAAAATGTAATTTTTTTAAATAATAGAAATATAAATTGGATGTGTACTTTTTCATATTTACTGAGCATCTCCATTCAGACTGGCCACATTTTTGAGAGCTGAGCAGCCACATGTGGCCCATAACAAGTATGAAGAAGACTAAAAATTAAAGAAAGATTTCCATTTCTGATCAAGATGGAATGAGAGGAACTGGTTTTCCACTCCCAGCCCAGGAGCGATAAAAAAAAGACCAAATTCAGGAAACAACAATTTTCAGGAGACTGGACAGCAGGGAACTGATGAGGATGTACAGGTGAGGAAACTGCCAGGGGCAGGCAAAGAATTGCCCCAAAGGAGTAAAGAGCAGTGCTTTGCTTTCCTGTAGCCCAGGAATGAACCTACTCCATCAGCCAGTGTGACCCGTGAGGCCTGGGGTAGAGACCAGGAAGGCTCTTCCCTCACGAGCGGGGTCAATTTTCCCTAGACTGAGCACTGTCTCAAAACAAGGCTAAAACAGGAAAACAAGAATATCCAGCAACTATAAAGTTTAAACAATGTCTGATATCTGATCACAAATGCCAAGCATGGAAAATATCTGGAAAATATGGCACATAATGAAGACTTGGATAAACAAATACCAAGAATTGGCAAGGATATTTAAAAAAAACAAGGACATTAACAGACAGGTAGTAAAATAGTCATGACTGTATTTTGTAAGTTGAGACATGGAAGATATAAAAAGAAAGACCCAAATTAAACTTCTACAATGTTTGAGATGGAAAACACACTGGGTTGAATAAGGGCAAATGACATACTGTGAAAGAAAAAATTAATGAACTTTAAGAGGTTGCATAAAATTAAGCATAGAAAGAAAAGAGAATTTCTTGGGAATAATGGACACATTGATAGACATTGAACAACTTCAAGTGATCTAATACACATCTGACTGGAGTCAAAGAAGAGAAAGAAGAGAAAGAGGGAGACAGGAAAAGTGGCTGAAATTTTTCCAAATTTCATGAAAATTATAAATCCATAGCTCCAAGAAGCTCAAAAAACCCCAAGAACAAGGAACATAAACAACCCCAAGACATAGCTTGACCAAATGGTTCAAAACTAGTAGTAAAGAAAAAAAATCTTAAAAGCTGCCAGAGGAAAAAGGATACATTGCATACATACAGAGGAATAAGATATGTACCAAGGAAAAAAAGTAAGGATATAATACAGATTCCTGATTGGGACCAATGCAAGGAGAGGACAGTGGAGCATCATGTTTGAAATACTGAAAGGAAAAAAGCCTGTCAACTTAGGATTTTATACCCAGTGAAAGTATCGCTCAAAAGTTTAGGTGAAATAGATACTTTTTTCCCCAGACAGTCAAAAGCTGAAAGAATTCAGCAGCAGCAGACCAGCACCACAAAAATATTAAAGGATGTCTTTCAGACAGAGGACAATTATATGAGACAGAATTATAAATGTACACAAGGGAATGAAAAGCACCAGAAATGGTAACTATGTGAGTAAATATATTTAAATCATCATTATTACTTTAATATTTTATGAAGGTAAGTCACCATTTAGACAAAAATAGTAACTATTTAGTAAGGGATCGACAGCATCTGTAAGAATGAATCACATGACACCAACAGAACAAAGGCAGCAGGAAGGGATGAAGTCACTTGTGGAGTTTCTTATACTACATGTGAAGTTGCATTGTATCACTTGAAGGCAGATTACAAGTTAAAGATGTGAACCATAAACTCTAAATCAACCACTAAAATAAGAAGACAAAGATTATAGTTAATAAGCCAGTGAAGAAACTAATGGAATCATTTAAAACATCAATTTCTAGAAAGCCAGAAAAGGATAGAAAATGAGCAAAAGGCAGATGGCGCAAATAGAAAACAAGTAGCAAGATTATAGACCTAAGCAAAGCAATGATCATATTAAGTGTAAATGGCCCAAGTATCCCAGTTAAAAGGCAGACATTGTCAGACTGGGTAAAAAAGCAAGATCAAACTCTATCTGCCTTCAAGAAAATTAACTTCAAATCTAAAGACATTAAGATATTAAAAGTAAGATGATGCTGTATGAGGCAGTAGCTAAAGAGACAGCAGTCATCCTGATAGTCACCTTCAAGGCTGGAACTAGAGCAAGGTGTGTGAGACACTTGCCTCAGTCACTAAATTTAAGGAGGGAACCCAAAAATGCCGCAGTCAAAATAAATAATATCTTAATGTAATATATTTTTAAGAACACAAATTCATGTGAAAATTATATGAAAACCAAAATATTAAAGTTTTAAATAAAGATAGGATCGATAACAGTAACATGCCATGTTGAACCCTATTGGGTCCTGAGGCAGAAGGAAAAAAATCAGCCCTGTGAGAAACTTTGATCCAGAGACACTTCACTAAACTGCGCCTAGTTTTCTGGACCATGAAGACTGTGAGATAAGAAATATTTAATGTTTTACACTAAACTATGTTTTCTGCCTTTATCTTGTGTCTACCTACCACTTCAGCATTTTATTAAAAATAATAATAATAAAGAGAGAAATGTGGTATCCACATATAAATCAAGTATAAAAATCAAATGAGTATTCATATTTGAACTGACTGTTTATAGTTTATAATGCTTGAGCAAAACTGAAGGTTTCTGTGATGGCTGCCCTTGTACTGTTCACCATGTAAGAACTTATTCACTATGTAAGAATTTGTTCTCCATGTAAGAACTTGTTTGTTATGCCTCAGAAGATTGGAGACTGATGAAAATTAGGCTTGGGGTGGATTAATGATTGTGCATTGAGCATTGACTCCCCTATACGGAATTTTATTGTTGTTAACAACCATTTGATCAATAAATATGAGAGATGCCCTCACAAAAAAAAAAAAAAGTACACACTTCCAATGGTAAAATAATAAGTAACCGGGATGTAATGAATATAGTCAAGATATTGTAACAGCTTGGTATGGTGATAGCTGGTACCTAGAATTGTCATGTATATAAATGTTGAATCACTATGTTGTACACCTGAAATTAATGTAATGTAATACCGTGTGTCAACTACCCTTCAATAAAAAAAAAAAAAAAGAAAAGAAATATTTAATGTTTTAAGCCACTGAGTCTTGGGTTATTTGCTATGTATCAATAAATAATTGGTATAGATTTCAAAAGATATTCTGTGTCAAAACTAATCAAAAGAAACCTGGAGTTACTTACATCAAGAAAAAAGAAAGATTCCCCCAAAAAGAATCTAAAATTACACCTCAAGGAAGTAGGAAAAGAACAAACTAAGCTCAAAGTTGGCAGAAGGAAGAACATAATAAAGATTAGAGTAGAAATAAGTGAAATGACGAATAGGAAAACAATTTTTAAAAGATTACTAAAACTTAGAGTTGGTTTTTTGAAATGATAGACAAAATTGACAAACCTTTAACTAAATTAACCAAGAAGGAAAGAGACAGGACTGAAATAAATAGAACTATAAATATAAGAGATATTACAAGTAGTACCACAGAAATACAAAGGATAAGAGACTACTATGAATAATTATTCAACAAAAAATTGGACAATCTAGAAGAAATGGATAAATTCCTAGAAACATACAACCTACCAAGATGAGAATCATGAAGAAGCAGAAAATATTAACAGACCAATAGTGAGTAAGGAGATTGAATCAGTAATGAAAATCTTCCCAACAAAAGAGTAGATGATTTTACTGGTGAGTTCTAGTAAACAATTAAAGAAAAATTAATGCCAATCCTTCTCAAACTCTTCCAAAAAATTGAAGAGGAGAGAACACTTCAAACTCATTTTATGAAGCCAACATTACTCTGATACCAAAGCCAAGTAAAAACACCACAGGAAAAGAAAACTACAGGCCAATATCACTGATGAATATGGAGACAAAAATTCTCACAGAATGAGAATTTTGAATTAACAAACTGAATTCAACAGCACATAAAAGGATCATTCATTTTGATCAGGTGGGATTCATCCCTGGGATGCAAGGATGATTCAACATAAGCAAAAAAAAATGATACATCACATTAACAGAATGAAAGATAAAAATAATATGATCATCTCAATAGATACAAAAAAACAACAAAATTCAACATCCTTTCATGATTAAAAACTCTCAAAAAAGGGAGTACCTCCATATAATAAAGGCCGTATATGACAAGCCCACAGCTAACATCATACTCAATGGTGAAAGGTTAAAAGCTTCAGAAACAAGACAAGTAGTGCTCACTCTCACCACTCATACTCAACAAAGTACTGAAGGTCTGGCCAGAGCCATTGGGCAAGAAAAAGTAATAAGAGGAAACCAACTCAGAAGGGAAGAAGTAAAATCGACTCTTTTTGCAGATGACATGATCTTATATAAAGAAAATCCTAAAGACCTCAACAAAAAACTGTTAGACCTAATCAACAAATTCACTAAAGTTGTAAGACACAAAATCAACATAAAAATCAATTGTTTCTATACACTCACATCAAACTATCTGAAAAAAAATAAACCAAACAATTCCATTTCCAATAGCATCAAAAATAAGAAAATACTGAGGAATAAATTTAACCAAAGAGGTGAAAGATCTGTACACTGCACATTAGGAGACATTTATGAAAGAAATTGAAGAAGACACAAATAAATGTTCATGGATCAGAGGAGTTAATATTGCTAAAATGTCCATACTACCCAAAGTCACCTATGAATTCAATGAAGTCCCTATGAAAATTCCAATGGCATTTTTACAGAAACAGGAAGAACAGTTCTAGAATTCTTTTGGAACCACAAAAGACCCAAATAGCCAATGCAAACTTGAGAAAGAAGAGCAAAGCTGGAGGCATCATTCTTGATTTCAAACTATACTACAAAACTGTAGTAATCAAAACAGTATGGTATTGGCATAAAAACAGACACATAGACCTATGGAACAGGATCATGAGCCCAAAACTCATGCATACATGGTCCCCTAATATTTGACAAAGTAGCTGACAATAGTCAATGGGAAAAATATAATCTCTTCAATAAATGGTGTTGGGGAAACTGGATATTCACATGCAAAGGAATGTAACTGTACCTCTATCTACATCATTCACAAGAAATTCAAAATGGATTAGAGAGTTAAAAATAAGACTTGAAACCATAAAAGTCCTAGAAGAGAACACATGGAATAAGTTCCTCGACATTGATCTTGGCAACAACTTTTTGGATATGACACCAAAAGCATAAGCAACAAAAACAAAAATAAACAAATGACTACATCAAACTTCTGCACAGCAGAGGAAATGACCAACAAATGAAAAGGGCACCTACTGAATGGGAGAAGATACATATATCTCATAGATGTATCCATATATCTAAAAGGGGTTAATATGCAAAATATATAAGTGTGGATAAAATGAGAGTTCCTGTGGCCAGGATTCTCACCTGACCCTGGCTGACTGGCTCACTGCACACCTGTGGGCAATACATGGCTGCTGACTCTATATATAAAGAGCTCCACCCAGTGCTCTGGGAACGACACGGTGGCAGGGCTGCAAAGCTGCAGGAGAGCAGAGCAGAGGCTGGAGTGGTGGCAACGCCGAGGACAGAGGTCCGGAGGACGGCTGTGCAGAGAGGCCTGGAGGACGGCAGGAGCCTGGGAAATGATGCCAAACTCAGTGACACAAAAACCCAGGGAGAGTCGTGCCACTGATGTGGAGAGACCAGGGCTGCAGGGGCAGGCAGGGTGAGGACCCGGTGGGCCCTCTGGGTCTGGGGTCCAGAGGTCCCTGGCCTCCACATCTCCCAGCAGGATGGGAGGAGGGACACTGGGGGCGCCTCCCAGCTGCATGAGACAGGACTCCGACCCTCCAGCAGGACCCCGGGAGTGACTGAGTCAGGGCGCCGTTAGGCGGCAGGCCAGCCCTGCCTGGGCTGAGCAGCCTTCTGAGCATGGGAAGAGGCCAGCACTTCACCTTCCCCTTCCAGAGCGCACGCAAGTCACATGACCCACGCCACCGAACCAGCAGAGAGGGTGATTCTGGGAACATGCTTCCAGCTTGTGACAGTACAAGGCCTACCCTCCCCACTCTCTGTTTTTGCACAAATGCAGCTTTACTGAGCCGTAACTCATTTTGTGAAGTCCACTTTTCAAAGTGCACAGTTCTGCGCCGTGGAGAACATTCACGGAGCCAGGCAGCCACCACTGTTCAACTCGACGGCATCGTCACAAAAGGAAGCTGCACACCCATGAACAGCCACGCCTCCAGCTCCCAGCATCCTCCAACCTGCTTTCCATGGCTGTGGGTCCGCCTGTCCCTTACGTTCCCTGCAAATGGTGTCGCAAGAGCCCATGCACCTCCTCCAGCTGCACTCAAGTTCCAGATAGAGACACAGTAAACCCTGCTTCTGCCCAGCGAGACGCAGCTAAGCCTGCACCCCAGACACTCTCCCTGCCCCCCGAGAAGAGGGCGTCCTCTGGCCCACCTGCGGTCTCCAAGCCTCTTCCAGATGTCACCTTCCCATTCTGCAGTGCTGTCCCTTAGGCACCGACGTTCGAAGTGAACCTCGCAAGCATGGTTATAGAGTGGTAGGGGAGGAGGGGGAGAAGGAAGTTGGTGGCTAAGTCACATCCCATATACCACAGCAAAGTAAGGAAGAAACACCGACAGCTGCTCCAGGCTGGCCTCTGTGGCGGCCCTGTGGTCCCAGCTGGTATACACGCTGTACTCTGTCCCACAAGTGCCCCAGCTGCCAGGGGCTCCCTGCTGGTGGGACGACCCAGGCCTTCATTCCTAAAGGGTCCAGGCCAATGGTTGCAATTTTCTATTGAGCTTAATCGCAGGACAGGGAGTCCTCAGTGCCCCAGGGGCTGTGCTGCATTCCAGACATGCTCCTGCTCATCCGTGGGCCGTGAGGACGGCCGGTTTGCCATGCATGGCGCTGGCCACCCAGCCTGTGCTGCAGCCGGCTCTCTGCCTGTCCACCCTCTGGTGGGGGACCCCAGAGGGGCCTGGTGGGGGTCTCAACCTCCAGGTTAATGGACACGTTGTGGCCTCCAGTGGAGCCCTGCTCCCCTGGGAACTTGGATATCCAGACGAGGAGAACCTGGACGTGGGGGATGGGAACAAAGACGCCCGCCGTGCATCTCATTAGGGTGACAGAAAGCATCATGCCCACCCCCATGATTCCCGAAGCGTGGATCTCAGATGAGGAGAAAGGCCAGTGAAGACCACACACTGCCCCCCGGGCACTGCTGTTCCAACCCTGAGAAGCGTTGGGCTCAGCAGGTGCCGCGGCTGCATCCTATCTGCTGTCTCATCAGGCCGTGGGGAACACTGTGAGCCCGCTAAGTTCTGTGAGAGTGGCCTGCTGCCCCGCTCCACTGGCTAAGACATGAGCTCCTCGGTCAGAAGGAAAGTTCTCCATGGTAGTGACCAAGGCCCTCCCTGAAGTCCACAGTGGTGTTGGGAGGAAGCCTTGTGGTCAGGGACAGTAAGGATCTATTCTGGTGAGGCCAAACTGGTGCCCTTTCCAGGCTGGAAGCAGTACAGTGTAACCCTGGTGGCCCGTGGTCACACATTTAATCTCTCTTATAGCCCAGAAGAAAGCCAGGTTCTCTTTCTCAAAAGGAGAGTTGTCCACAGAGGACGGCAGGGCTTTGCTCCGAGTCCTAAGCATGCTGGACTGTAACTAACTTCAGGGGCTGGCCGAGGGCTCCTGACGGCACCCTTATCTGCCGCACGCCTGGGACACCCACCCCTGGCACCTGAGGATCCCAAGTAATCTCTCCTTCTCGCCCATCAGGCCCCATCAATGTGATATCATCAAGGCAATGGGCCGGCATCGCATCCCACAGGAGTGCTGACAGGGTCCTGCAGGTAGATGGCGACCCCCAGTGGAGGCAGTGGGGGTGGTTGCTGATGCAGCACCAGAGCCATAGCGGATTATTTGGACTTCATTAAAACTAAAAACCTCTGCCCTGCAAAAGACCAGGTTAGGAGAATGCAAAGACAGGGCACAGACAAGTAGAATATATTTGCAAAACATGTGTCTGATAAAAGACTTGTATATGCAAAATATACAAAGAACTCAAAACTCAAAAATAAGAAAGCCACTCAGTTAAAAAATGGACAAAAGACCCGAACAGACACCCCAGCAAAGACACACAATGGCGAATGTATGCATTAAAGGTGCTCCACATCTGAGTTGCCAGGGAGATGAGTGCAAATTAAACACTCATGAGGTCCCACCACGCTGCACCTAGGAGAGTGGCCGAAATCCAGAACACTGGCACCCCGAATGCTGGTGAGGACGAGGCGCGGCAAGGACCCCCACTCGCCGCGGGTGGGAACGCAGGTGGCGCAGCCGTGTGGGAAGGCAGTTTGACAGTTCCTCACAAAGCCAAACACACTCTTACCATGTGATCCAGCAATCACGCTCCCTGTATTTACCCAGAGGAGCTGAAAACTACATCCACACAAAACCCCACACACGGATGTTTATATCAGCTTCATTTGTAATTGCCAAAATTCATATGCAAGCAAGATGTCCCTCAGTAGGTGGTGGGTAAATAAAGTGATGCATCCAGACAATGGAGTACTATTTGGCAATAAGGAAAAATGAGCTCTCAAGTCAGAAGGGGCATGGAGGAAACTTAAATGTTTGTTGCTAGGCGGCCAGTGTGAACAGGCTATCCACAGTGTGACTCCCATTCTGACAGGCTGGAAAAGGCAAAGTGATAGAGAAACGGTGAAGATCAGTGTTTCCCAGGTGCACTCCCATGAGACATGCTGGCCTCCGTCGTGAGAGAGGTTGTGTCCCTATCCACCAGCCCCACAGGGTGGGGGCCCAGGGCCCCCACCCTGTTCCAGGCCTCAGGGCCCTGGCTTATCTCTGATGGAAGAGAAGGGGGAGGGGCGCTCAGGCTTCCCTCCGGGTGGGCGGCTGTCTAGAAGGAGGGTAGAGGCTGCCACCTCCTGGCCCAAGGGAAGCAGCCTTGCAGTGGGAAGGGCCCACTTCAGTGACAATGCCCCCCCACCCAGATTCGCAGAGGCAACTTATCTAGGTAAACTGAGGCAGCCGGCAGGCGCAAGTAAACAGCTGGGTGAATTAACAACAGCATGAAAGGGTGCGAGAGGGAATGAGTGAATGAAGGATGGATGGGTGAAGGAGCAGGTGGGCAGCTGGGCAGGTGGACAGATGGGCAGCTGACGTCACTGGGTAAGTGGCTGTCTTGCAGACGAGCAGTGAATGGCATCTGGTAGGCAAGCAAGGGGCAGAGTTCCGCACTCAGTGATAGGGTGGCAGAGCCATCTCCCCTCTGTGCCATGAGACTGGGGGAGGGGAGGAGAGGACAAAACCACATTTTTAAATACAATATATTTTAGAACAGTTTTCAATTTACAGAAAAGTTGCAAAGGAAGTACGGAGAGTTCGCATCCACCCCATGCCCAGTTTCCCCCAAAGTGGACCTCTGGCACGGGTATGTGGCATCCGTTGCAGCAAATGGATTCATATGGATCCACTATTATTAAGTCCGCAGTTGACTCAGATTTTCTGAATTGTTACTTAACATCCCGTTTCCTTCCCGGGATCCCATCCAGGATGCCACGTCACGTTTAGCCGCCACATCTCCCTGGCCCCTCTGGGCTGTGGTGGTTTCTGGGGCTTCCCTGCTTTGCTGGCCTTAGCACTGGAGGGGAGCCCCCCTCAGGTGTTTTGTGGCCGCCGCTCTGGGGGTTTGTCTGATGTTCAGTCACGGTGAGCCCGGCGTATGGGCCTGGGGGCATGACCCAGAGCTGATAAGCCTTCTCCACCATGCCAGGGTCCTGCTGCTGACACGGCCTCTCCCCTGTGACATCCCACATGTTCCCTGGCACAGGTGTGCTCGCCAGGCGAGTCCTTCCATCCTGCCTCTCCGGCATGCAGTCAGGGTCCCCTCCCAGGTGTGGCCTCCTTGGGCATTTGTGAGTAGCAGTGGGTCTGGGGGTGTTTGATCCTGGGGGTTATCATCCCACACGTGGTCACTGATCCTGTTTCTCTAACTGCTCCAGCTTTGCCCTCTGGGAGCTCTTTCCACTGGCTCCAGTGACAAAACAAGTTTTCAATGAATCCATTATTGGATGAGGTGGGGGGAGAGGGAAGGGAAGAGGAGGTGCTCGGCCAGCAAATAACACATTACAACAGACACACACACACACATGCACATCACCCAAGCCCAGCGACTTCAGTGGAGGTGAGCACAGGGGGCAGCTAGGCCGGGCCCTCAGGATAGGGGGCAGTCCGCCTCCCTGGGCAGCTTCTTGGGGAAGGATTTGTGCATTAGGCCCCCCTGACCCACCCGCGGCTCCCACAGGAGTGGGTGGCCACCCCAGGTACCCCACGGAGATGGGCAGGTGGCTGAAGGCCAGGCAGCGGGCAGGCCCAGCAGCCTCCCCTCCGGATGCCACTTCCTCTTGCATCAGGGGTGTTGAGACAGAGGGTAAGGCTCAGCCGAGGGGGCGGGGCTTCACTGGGACACATGTGGAGAGCGCAGATACGCCAGGCTCCCTGCCCCGGGCAGTGGGCACAGGGAGCGGGGCATGGCCGGGGGCTTGGTCTTTAGAGGGGCTGACTTGGGGTCACGTGGCTGGTCATGGGGGAGCCTCACTTCCTCCCTTCCCTGGGATTTAGCGGCCTTTGGGGGGATGCAGCAAGGCCGTGGCACTCAGTAGGGGCAGGTCAGAACCCAGGCCTGGCCCCACCTACAAAGTTTTCTCGAAACTCATGCAGAGGAGCCGGGTTCCTGGTAATGTACATGCAGTGCCACCTCGCCGCCTCCCGAGAGGCTGCCCAGGGGGCCCTGTGATGCCCACCAGAGCTGGAAAAAGGCACCACTTCCTCTTCACCTCCATCTCATGCCCAGCAGGCAGAGGATCAAGCTGGCAGCCGGCACAGTCCCTTCCCCGACACGTCCCGGGCACCCACACCACAAGCTGAGGGCACTGGAGATGCCCTGGTGCCCCTGCAGACCCAGGGTGGGGGTCCCTGGGGGCGGGGTGCCCAGGGGCGCTGGGATGGACGAGGGGTCCCTGCAGGGGGAGGGAAGAAGTGGCTGGAGCTGCCGGCCGGCACAGAGCGCCATTCGCTGGTTGCTAGAAGGCCAAGGGGTTATCTTGCCTGTAGATGTCTACTCCCCTCCTCCCCTGCGGAGGTCCCCAAGGGTCCAAGAGAGCCCCACATTATGCAACGTAGAACGGGAGCACCTCCAGAGAGAGAGGGGAGCAGTGAACCCGCGACCTCCCATCAGCCCTGCCATCCTAGAGGGCACAGCGGTGCCCCAGCAGTTCAGACTGGCCCAGACTACCCCGATGGGGGTTTCACTGAGTGCACCGCAGGCCCCGTTGGCCATGTGGCCACTTAGCACGGCCACACGCCTCTGAGTTGGCAGCCCTGCCCTCCCTTGGGTCCATATCTCTTAGTTTAATCACGCATCCCTGTTTTGAAAAAGCCTCCAGTTTGGGGAGAGGCACCCCACCCTCCCCGGCCCCTCAAGAAGTCTCTGCTCCAAGTCATCTATGTGTACCACTAAGGCAGCGAAAATCAAATTCCTTTTCAAAAATTTCATTGTCACAGACCATTTCAGATGGTGTTTTGTAAGACGGTGCTGCAGTAATAATGCTTAGATTAGACCGTCTCCCGAATTCCTCTGCATATTAGGCCCCGGCAGGAAGCCCTGAGTGTCTGGCCTCTGCTTGCATACTCCTGAGACAGGGGGCTCACCCCTGCCCGGCACCCTCTCCTCCCAACCCATCTCTTCCCCCTGTGCCACACCAAGAACAACAGGGCCATGCCCTTCCAGGGGAGGCTCAGAGATCTGCAAACGGCCTGGTGCCTCGGGCCAGTCTGGGGCAGCAGGGTGGCAGGAGTTGGCCTCACTGCAGCTCCCCTTCCAGTCTGCCCTTCTTATGGGGCACCAGAGGCATGCTGACAGATGGGAGGATGCGGCCTACCTCCTGGGCAGGCCGCTGTGGTCTGCAGCCCCCACCCAGCGATAGTGGGAGGAAACCACAGCGGGAGGGGGGGGGCAGGAGGGGAGGAGAGGAGAGGAGAGGAGAGGCGAGGACAGGCGGCTGCCATGGAGCCCTGGAGCCGAGTCAGGGTGGCCAAATGCCAGATGCTGGTCACCAGCTTCTTCATCTTGGTATCAGGCAGGCAGGGTGGGAGCCGGGTGGCAGGGGCACGTTACCGGGCCTCCAGTCCTGTGGTCCCCCCAGCCCACAGCAGCCTTGCGGTCTCCGTACTGCCCTGGGGACATGAGCCTGGGGCCCTTGGTGGTGGACTACTGGCAGGGCGACTGTTCGGGCAGGATGCCTCCGTGGGCAGTGTCTGTCCTCTGCCAGGCAGGGCAGGGCCTGCAGGAGGCCTGAGGACCTTGGGTGGCTGGTGAATTGGAGTTGGAGGGCACACTGTCCCAGGTCAGGGAAGACACTGGCTTCCTTTGAGGGTCGGGGTGTGGCCGGGGCAGCTGCTAGGGGCTGGGGGGCCCATTCCCCACTCTGCAGACAGAATGACCCCGGGCTGCAGGTCCTTGGAGAAGCTGGACAATGAGTGTCTGCGGTGGGGGGTCTGTGTGTGTGTGTGTGTGTGTGTGTGTGTGTGTGGCGGGGGTCTGTGTGTGGTGGAATATCTGAGTTTGTGGTGTGTGTGTGTGTGTGAGGTGGCAGGTGTGAGTGTGTGTGGTGGGGTGTCTGGAGCAAAGACCTCCCTGAGACCACCCCACAGAAACACCCTGAAGGCCCACAGCTGAGAGTCTCATGTGAGAACAGGAAGCTGAAGGAGGGCAGGTCTGGGGGACCCAGGAGCCCTTGGCCCTCTTCTGGGGCCTTGGCCTACGGGTCTGGGTGCAGCCCCACCACGCTCCCCCCCGCCCTTAGCTACTGGGCCTCTCTGTGGCCACCACGGCTGCCCTCACCTACTTTGGGGCCCACTTTGCGGTCATCTACCACGCATCCTCCGAGCGGACCCCTCCTGAGGCCACACACCTTGGGGGTGAGTGAGGCCCAGGGGAGCTGTGGGAGAGGGCCTTCACATGCAGGGCAGCTGGGGCAGTTCCAGACTGGGGTGGGGGCACCCTAGAGGAGCCAGGCTGGGGCAGGCAGGGAAGCCAGGGGTGGAGAGGGCCCCTGGGTCTGGACAACAGTCCGTGTGCCCACTGGGGTCTCCTGCCCTGCCCCGGGAGCCTGCAGACAGCATGGGCATGTCAGATGGCATCTGGCCCAGCCTCTGTGTCCTGGAGGGGGTGCTCCGGCTGCAGGGGACCCTGCCCAGTGAGGCCTTGAGCAGCTCCCAGGGATGGCACCACACCCTCAGGGGCTTGGGCCTCAGACGCCCGTTTTACTGTGAGCCCCAGCCTCCCTGGAGCAGGAAGCCTGGGGACTGGGCTGGACTGATAAGACTAAGGCTCCCACACGGGCCACCTGTCACTAGGGCATATGAAGTCCGTATGTGGCTTCAACGATAGCTCCAGGTGGAGGGCAAGGAGGGCAGGAAGCCAAGGTGGGGGCGGCAGGGCCCCCTCCCTCCCTGGGTCCTTCTGAGCCTTGAGGTGTGTGGCCGATGTGGAGCCCCTGAAGCCCAGAACCCCACAGTCCCCCACCCCCTGCTGACCCTTGGGTTGGATTTCAGATCCAGGCTCTATGCACTCGGCAGCCCGACCCTCCTCCCCTCTCTCCCCACCAGCCTTCTACGTGAGCATCACACTGGCCGGGCTCCTGACTCTGGGGGCCATGCTGAGTGCCACAGCCACTGTGAGGGAGGCCACAGGCCTCATGGCCGCGGTGAGTTTTCTGGGGCCCCAGTCCTGCAGTCACCGGGATGGGATCAAGGGCTGGCAGGGCTGTGAGCCCAGGGAGCCTGCTGCCCCTGTAGTGTCCCCATAAAACACAGGCTCCAAGCTGAGGGCCAGCCAGGACCCCGCCACCCAGGGCCCTACTTCACCCACCAACGTAGGGTCAGTGAAAGGCAGAGGCCTGCCCCCCAGGCCTGGGAGGCCTTCCCAAAGGCCCAGGGAGGCTCCGATTCACCTGGAGGCTCAGGGAACAGGTTCCCATGAATTCATTGCCTTCTGGAGAGGAGAGGGTGGGCAGGGGAACCCCCCCCCCCAGCCCCAGAGGAGGTCTGGGTCCCAGCAGCGTCCCCGATGCAGCCTGCCCCCAGCCTCCTCCTGGGCTCCATATCCTCCGTTCTCTGCAGCTACAGGAGGGGTTCTCCCCTTCCTCCCAAGGTCCCACAGGCCCCTGGACCTCAGCCCACGGCAGTGGCCCCCTGCTCCTCCCACACCTGCTCCCCTACGTGGGTCCATCTTGGTTCCCACCAGCCTGTCCTGACACTCCACCTGCCAGCCCCACCTCCCCAAGGCCCACCTGCCAGCCCCCTGGGCTCAAGCCCTCCTTTCTCCCCTGCTTGGGGGCTGCAGATCACTGGTACCCTGAGCTCTGACCTGAGCCCCAACCCACAGCTTGGCACCTTCCTGCCTGGAGCCTTCTCTGTCTCCATGTGGTGCTCAAGACAGAGTCCAGTCTCCCTGCAGCTCTGAGAGTCCCTCCAAACTCCCTTTCTCCTTCCACCCGCGATACCCCCGCTTTCCTGACTCCAGGCCTCTGCTTCTGCAGACCCCACCCCTGCCCTGTGGGTGGTCCTGGGACAGGCTACCCCTGGGAGCTCGTGCTGTCATCTGTGCTCCCCAGGTGACCCCTGAGACCAACCACTCTGGACTCCCTAAGGGCAGCCTTCTGGGTCCACAGGGCCTGTGGGGTTCTCAGCTCAGCCTGTTTGAGCAAATGTTTGTTGAATGACTTCTGTTTGTAAACGTCTCCAAGGGCAGGAACAGAATCACCTCCTGGAGCTGCAGCCTTGGGCCAGCCAGCCCAGAGTGGGGTCAGGTAGCCCCAGCCCTCACCAGGCCAGCAGGTGCGTGGGCACCGCAGTCGTGGTGTAGACAGTCATTAGTGCTCGGGCCTGTGCAGTCTGACTGCAGTTGGGAGCCCAGGGCCGGTGGGGCAGGGAAGGGAGGCCGCAGTGGGAGCTGATCGAACAGGTGGACTGTCCCCCTAGAGGGGAACCCTAAGATATGGGGCCCGCCGGAGGGGCGCGGGCTGGAACACAAGGCTGCGTGCGGCAGACGGGCCCAGACGTCTAGGCGAGGGTGGCCTGGAGAGACCAGCGCCGGGGCTGCAGCCTCGGCCTCCAGGGGGCGCTGTGGCGCCAGGCTTCCGGCGGCAAAGTCCGGAGGCGGGGCAATGCGAGGCCGCAGGCTCCTGCCCCCAGAGCTCCCGCACAGCCCGTCTCCAGGTCCAGTCCGTTTTCCGCGGCCCATCTGGCCACTAGGGCTTCTCTGCTCTGAGCTGTGGGCCAGGGGTCAGGGAGCATCTGGGGTCGGCTCACGAGCAGGAGGACTGCTGTGTGGGAGCCGCCCGGGGCCCCACGGCTGGACGCTTCCGGCCCCCAGCCCGGACGGTGAGCCCAGCAGGGCCCTAGAGGGCGCTGGGGCACCAGCCCTGTTGAGCCGCGTGCCCGGGGTGCCTGTGTGTGTGTGCATGTGTGTGCGCTGGCTGGCTGTGTGCGTTTGTGTGCATGGGCACAAGTGATGGCCACAGAGCCGGACATCTTTGCCAACGTGACAGGCGCCTGGCTGCTCCCCCCTCTCCGCCCCTTCCTGCCCCCACCTCCCCCGGCTGCTCCCCAACTGGCCTCTAGCACAGGAAATGAACAGGCTTGTGGGCTGAGACGGCAGGGCTGGCAGGCCGGCAGAAGGAAGCCATTCAGATTTATTTACATATCTGTGTTTATTAGAAGGAGAGAGAAAACGGGCCTGGCTGCACCTGTAGCTCTGCACCACGTAGGCCCTGGGGGCCTGGGGGGTCCCCTCCACTGCCCAAGACTCTCTGCTGGGCAGGTAGGCGGGTGGGCTAGCAGGGTGGGAGGCAGGGAATTGATGCTCTCGCTCCTGAGGAATGAAATGGTTTCTGGAAAATGCTGATCCCCTGAGCTGGCTCAGGGCCTCCAGCCTGGGAGGCAGCATTGAGAGATGGCTTCCAGATGGGGAAGGCAGCCATCAGCCAGCCAGGGAAGAGGGAGAAGGAGGGGGGAAGATGGGGGAAAGAGGGGAGGGAAGGAAGATGGGGAGGGAGAGGGAGAGAGGAGGTAACATCTCCAAGTGGGGGGGGAGATGCTGGGGGAGGGGCTCTTTTCCAGAGCCGGGTGGCCTGGTGTGGACTGCTTCTTTGCCCTACATCTGTCTATTCCCATTGGTCACTGACTCTCCAGGTCACCCTGAGCGAGGACCATGGGTCAGGGGTGCCTGGCCACAGCTTGTCCCAGGCTGTGGACAGTCCAAGGCAGATGATGTGTCATGTGAGCCAGTGACACAGGGCATGGGGCAGCAGATTCACAGAGCCAGCGTGGGGACGGGGGACAGACAGCTGCATCAGGCCTCTGGACACCTGGGTTGTGCGGTCAGTGGCCAGGCTGTCCAGAGCTCCAGGAGGCTCCCTAGCCACAGACCCAGATCTGTGGGTCTCCAGCATGAAGATGGCAGGTCTAACTATGGTCTGGGGTGACATCCCCAGGGCAGCATACAGGCCAGGGCTCTTAGTCCAGGGTGACCCTCTGAGGCGGCCCTCAGAAGAGCACTGGGCATGTGTATACTGTGCAGGGGAGGGGTCCCAATACGCATCGGCTTCTGCAAGGTGGACCTCAACAGTGCAGACCCCTGATGGAAAAAAAGAAGGGCACAGTGGCGGTAATAGAGAGACAATCCCTCCGGAGAGCTCCGTCTCCTCCGACACTGGCAGAGTGAGGGGCCGTGGGGACCTTGCAGGGTTGAAGACGGGGAGGAGCCTCCTGCCCTGGTCAGGCCTTGCGGTGTCCCACCTGGCCTTAGCGCCTGCTGGCCACGGCCCTGGGCCCCAGTTTAAGGGCGCTAAGGGCGCCAGCCCAGCCGTAGAGGTGAGGGCTTGAGACCAGAACTAAGGCAGCCGTCCCTGCTCAGAGCCGCACAAGGCCATCCGGCACGAGGGCAGCCAGGGGCCGCACAGACTTTCCTCCTGCCCCGCTGCCTAAAAGGGGAGGCTTCTTTCCCCAGGCCCAAGTCGCAGGGTGAGGGGAGGCTCTGCCCAGCACTCCCGGGGTCAGCCCTCCTGGAAGCCCCATGGGCAGGGGTCCGAATCATTCCAGGGTCTGCCTCCCTCCCTGGGGCAAGGGACAGAAACCAGTGTACCAGCTGCCTAAGGCCCCCCCTGGGTGTAGGGGGAGCTGAGCTCGGGGCTTGCTGTGGATGGAGTGACCCCTCTGCCCTCAGGGCTTCCTGTGCTTCGCCCTGGTGTTCTGCGTCCTGGTGCAAGTGGCCTTCTGGAGATTCCACAACCCCACCCAGGTGAGGGCTCTGCCCTGCCCCCATGGCGCCTGGGGAGGGGTCTGTGCTTCTGCCCTCTCTGGGGCTTGGGGGCAGCAGCTCCCCAGGGAATGAGGAGGTCTGGAGGGGGCCAGAGCAGGTCTGGGATGCCCCCCACTAAGGCCCCTCGGCCCTGCCCTCCTGATCTCTGAGGATGGCCTCTGGGAGTGGGGGTGGGGAGCAGGGGCAGAATTACATGATTGATTAGAGGGGTCAGAGTTCCAGAAAATACACTGAAAGGGATGCCCTCCTGGCTGGGTCAGCCACTGAGGGCCCGGAGGACGACTGGACAGGGCCTCCAGGACTCATCCACGGAAGACAGGCTCCCTTCAGTCCTGGAGGGGCACCTACCCGTTCCGTTCCCAATGTGGGCTCTTGCCCAGGGCCTGCCATACTGGTGGGGTTCAGCTGTTGTTGCCCGTGGCCATGGTGGGGGTAGGTCGTAGTGGGAGGGGGCTCCTTTGTCCATCTGTCCGTCCATTCAGCTAACCTTCTCTGGGGGCTTTTTCAGCAGGGCCTCAGGGAGGCTCAGGGTGTGGGAGGGCTCCCATCCCATCCCAGAGGGATGGAGGGAGGCCTCAGTGGTCACACAGAGCCACAACCCCAGCTCAAAGCCTGTAGGCTGTGGGTCTTCAGTGGGCCCTATACAGTGGGCGCTGACCCAGGTGAGCGGGGTGCGACCACAGCTTCAGGGAAGCCCCCCGGGAGCCAGGGCTTTGGCAGCCTGGCCCTCCAGAAATATCTGAATTCAGGGCCCTGAGGCGGGCCTGAGAGCCTGTCTGGGAAGTGGGGCTGCCTAGCTCCTGTGGGGAGCACCCCTTCCCAGACCAGGGGCAGAGGCTGAGGCCAAGGCCAGGCCCCTGCCCAGTCTGGGCAGAGGAAATGGCCGCCCAAGTGGCTTGGAAAGAGGGGCTGTGAGTCCCCAAGGGCCAGAGGAAATGCCTTTTTTTCTAATCTCGCCAGCCCCAGCGCCAGGCCACTCTGGACCCTTTGTTCAGGGTGGGGCCATCCAGATTGCCGGGCTGGGGAGAGGGGTGCCAGGAGGGTTCACAGTTGGCCAGGGAGGGGACACTGGTAGCTCTCGTCAACCAGGCTGGGCACAGAGCAAGGCTGGACAGTGCCAACACCCCGCACAGCGCCTGCGGCCCAGCCACCTCAGGCTGTCTGCTCTCCCTGGTCAGCGGGCCTGCGGGCAGCCCCCAGGTGGGATGTATTCCCAGAGGGGCTTCTGACTCCTGGGGAAGCATGTCTGCCACCCAGCCTCGTCCCAGACCTCAGGCCCACCCCTGGCCATGGAGACCCCTGGTCCCCAGCCGCAGACAAGGCCCAGATGGCACAACTCAGGCCGACTTCCCCAGTGAGCCCAGTCTCTATGGCAGACTGAGAAGCTGCTAGGCTGGCAGGAGGGGCCGCAGAGAGGGACAGGGGAGCCCAGCTCCTCAGGTCCTGTCTGCCCTGAGTGTCTGCAGCCCTGAGCCCCCCCTTCTCCTCTCCTGGGACCTCGGTTTCTCCATGTGCTGTAAGGACCAGCCCGGTCTGGCTAGAAGTGCTCATTCGTTTCTGGGTAGAGCACCGGGGCAGATGACAGGTGATTTCTCCCTGTGTATCAGGGGTCCTGGTGGCCCCGGCCCCTGTGCATTCGGGCCAGCGCCAGGTGATGGTCATGCCAGCTGCAGGGCCCGCAAACAGCAGCTGGGTCAGAAGAGCAGCGGGGCCAAGCCTGCACTGCGGGCTTTTAGGTGTGTGATTGCCCTCTCTGCTCCCCGCTTTCCTCGCCCTCAGAAGTGGGCCGAGCTTCTCCCATGAACGTCCCTTGGAGTTTAGGAGGCTGGGTCTCCAGGCTAAAGGGGGGCCCCAAGCTTCCCACCACCATCGTGGGTCACCCACCTGTGACGAGATTAGAAAAAAAGGCATTTCCTCTGGCCAGAGGCTTTGGAGTGGGTCAGAACCCCTACAAGGCAGCCTCGGCTCTGGGTGGGGCTGTGTTTCCGGCTCACATTCCCATCTGCTGAGAGCAGGTCTGGCCCATTCGGGTCTGGGCTGAAGCATGGGTGGTCCCCATCAAGACAGCTGCCAGGGTGCTCTGGGGCCCCTGGGCCCAGCTCTCCTGGGGCACCTTCAACCTACCCTCTCCTCTCTGCAGCTCTGTGGTTACAGCTCTGAGACCACGATCTGTGGTTCTGTAGGGGTGGGGCCGTGCAGGGGCCTCCCAGGCCATGATCCAGCTGGGGCTGCCAGCCCAGGGAGGGGGCACAAGGCTGACAGCTCCCCGCTGAGCATCCTCGCCGTCCCAGCCTGGGACGTCCCTGCCTGATCTGGGGGAGGGGGATGCTGGGGCATCCCCCTGAGCCCTCTGTCTGGGGGATCTCCCCACCGTCCAGTGTGGTGTAGGCCCAGGTGGGCCCAGTGGTGGCCTGGGTGAGGGGCCCCTGGCTTTGAAGTCTGGGGTCAGCCCCTCTGCCCTGTGCCCTTAGGTGATGAGCTTGCCTTCCTGGGCCTCAGTGTCCTTGTCTGTGAAGGGGCACGGAGCCAGGGGGCCGAGGGGCCTGCTGCAGGGCAGGAGGGAGGATGCACACAAAAGGCTCAGTGGGACCCACCTGCACCCACTGAGCCTAAGTGGGAACTTCATCTCGTGGGACTATGGAGAGCTGTCCTGGGCTTGTGGGGGTCAGTGTTGGTACCAGGACTGTGGCCCTAAGCAGCAGGGCAGGCCCAACCTTCCACCCTGTGGCCCCTACCAGGGACCATGGACAGGAGCTCAGCCTTGGGACCACTCCGGGCCAAACAGGTCCCAGCCCCGGGTGCCTTTGTTCCAGAGGGCCTGCTGACAGCCCAAAGGGCCGGACTCTCTGTTCCGGCCAAGCTAAAGATAAGGGTCTGAAGCCTGCCAGACCCGTTCACCCCATTCCCCTGTGCCTTCCCCACGGGTCCCCCTAAAATGTCCTGGAACACAGGATCAAGATGCTCTGGTCTAGGCCAACCCCATGGATGGGGATGCCAAGGCCCGAGGAGGAGGAGGGGTGGAGGGGCATGCTCTCCCCTCATCTGGGGCCAGCCGCACAGCCAACCAGGGCTTGAGGGAGCAACGGGCCGGGGTTTTCCAGCTGACACAGGCCTGCAAAACTGGCAGGGCTGGCGGGGATGTGGAGACCGTGGCGTGCAATGAATACAGAGCCAAGGGCTATTAATTACGCTCCGCCGCAGCCTGAGCCACTGGGCCACAGCTCCCCTGGTCCCCACGGGGTCCTGCCTCCAGGAAATGAATTGCCAGGCTCTGCTTAATAATTCATGCACGGCTTAAGTACAGCAGTGCCAGGAGAAACCTTAGAAACCCAGTGCTCACAGCTCCCGGGGCTCCGGCCCCACCCATGGAGGCCACGCCCGTCCCTGGCTCTCCAGCTCCTACCTCGTGAGCTCAGGCAGCTCTGGCCTTTGGGTCCATGGGGCTGGTGGACACGCCGCCGGCGGCGCCCCGAGGGCCACCCTGGTCCCCCCAGAGCCCACCCAGCCAGCTTGCTGGAGCTGTCCCCACCCAGGCAGAGTCAGCAGACAGTGGGGGTGGGGCAGCCCAGAGAACCACTAAGCCTGAGCACCGGCCTCGGGGTCCTATATGTGTGATGGGGGCAGAGGGGGCAGCACCACCTAGCCCAGGCCTGCAAGGGAGGATAGCCCGGCCCCCACTGCCAGGCCAGGGGTCTTGGGCAGGGCATGTGGTTTCTCCGGGTCGGCTGCCGGGAGGGATGCTTCAGCTCAGCCCCAGGGCCTGTGGCTCCTCTGGCCAGAGTTACAATAATGACAGCATACTGGGGGGCCCCCACTGACCCCAGGCTGGCTCCGCCAGGGCCCCAGGCTCATCAGGACCTCCTCCCATGAGGACATAGTGGCCTGGAAGGTCTTGACCCCCATTTCACCCTAGAGGAAACTGAAGCTATGAGAGGGACCCTGGCCAGGCCCTCCAGCAGCGGTGGCCAGCCTGGCACCTGTCCCCTAGTCTGGGGCACTGCCCATCTCCCAGGGGTTGGGGAGGACACAGGCCAACCCAGTTTGAGATGACTGGGAGGGTGCAGGCTCAATGGAGAGGGTTCATTAGCATGGGAAGTGGGGAATCAAAGCCCCTCTCCTTCCCGTGGGGCACAAGGACTTTAGGCCCGCCTGTCCCACACACAGTCCAAGTCTGTGGATCCGCAGTGACCAGCCTCCTAGGGACCCGGGCTCTGCTCTGGGGGAGCTCTGCCTGGCGGGAGGAGGAGGGGACCCTTTGGACATCCCCCAGCACTCAGGGAGCTTTGCAGGGCAGAGGGGCTTCCCCAGCACAGGGGCCTTCCCACGATGTTCTCGGCAGATGGAGGATGCCGTGCTGGACGTCTATGACCTGGTGTATGACCAGGCGGTGAGGAGCTCGCCCGGCGTCAGGCAGCAAGAGCTGGCGGCCATCCAGGACACGGTGAGCATGGGGGGCAGCCGCCCCCACTGGGTGTTCTGGGCTGGTCAGCCCCCCCGAACGAACTGTGATCCAGAAAATGGTACAGGTGGCCCCCCAGGGTGAGCTGGCACTGAACAAGGGGTGGCCCCTCGGGGGGGAGGGGTACAAGGAGCCTCTGTCCTCCCTCTGCCTTGGGCAGGGCCAGCTACCGAATGTGTGGGACCCAGAGCAAAAAGGGTCCGGATCTTAAGGTGGTACGCCGGTGCAGCGTGAGGCAGAGCCAGTGGCTGTGGGCCACAGCCTGGAGGCCAGCCCGGTCCTGGCAGTGTGCAGTCCGCCGGGCGGGGGGTCCCAGCCCCCTTGATGGGAAAGCCCCCTAGGCAGGGCGGGGAGGGCCAGGTGTTCCCGACAGACAGCTGCAGTTCCCCCAGCCCCGCTCCTGGCCTCTTGGGGCCCCCCTCTGCTGGACTCTGCCTAGTCATTTGGCCCCTTGGTGCCTCGGTTTCCCCATCTGTCAGACAGGGATCCCAGAGTTTCCAGGGCAAACCGTGGCTTCCCTGGCATCCTTACAGTTCCTGTGCTGTGGGAAGCCTGCCCCCTCCAGCCTCCCCGGGAACACGGTGGACACCCTGTGCCAAGGAGAGGTGGCCGAGAGACAGGTGAGGAGGGGCCCGCCCCTGCCCAGACCCGGACTCCGCCAGCGCCGGGACCTGCCCACTGCAGGGCTACTGATGTGGAGGCAGTGGGGAGGGCTGGATGCAGGCCCCAGACTCCCTCACTCCCTTCCTGCAGCCCCAACCTGGGGGTTTCCTGAGGCCAGGCCGGAGCCAGGAACTGAGACCGCGCCCTGGGAAGCCTCTAGAAGCCAGGGGGCAGGTGGACGGCAGCCATGTGGAGAGGCTCCCTCACCCGGAAGGGCATTCCACAGAGGAGTCAGGGCCAGCGTCTGGCAGTGAGGGCTTCAGTAACTGTGACACAGAGTCAGGGAAGCGCCTTCAACCCTGAGGCCTGCGGGGGACTCGGCACCCCTCCTGCTGGCCCCCATCCCTCCCCTCGTCCCCCACCCTGCCGCCCAGCAACCGGCCCTTGCTGTCCAGGAAACAAACCCAGCCCCTCTCTCTGCAAGAGGCTCCTGGCCTCCCTCCAAGGAGCAGACAGGAGGGTGCAAATGGCTCCCTGCCCAGCAAGGGATGGAGCTGACAGGACGCCATCACCTTGGGCCCCAGGACACCAGTGTGCGGGGAGGAGTGAGGGCAAGGGAGGGCCCAGCTTGCCCAGAGAGAGGCCTAGGTCCTCCGTCTGCCAGGCAGGGGTGCAGTCTGCTTTGTGCACCTTCCGCCATGGCAAGGGCCCTCTGTAAAGGCCTTCCCACGAGCCCGAGGGGAGGCTGGTGGAGGCAGGGATGGTGTCCTGCATCCTGGTCTGTCCCAGGGGCTGCCTTCCAACAGGAAGTGTGACCACGTGGGGAGCAGGGTGTGTTTTCCCACGGAGCACCCAGGCCAGGCTGCAGGGGTGTGGCCCCAGGCTCTTGTGTTTGGGGCCATTTCCTGGCTGGGACAGACCTGAGCACCAGCTGTCCCCAGGAGCCAAAGGTCCCGACCTCTAGGGCAGCCGGAGTCTGTGCCATGGCCTGGGCGTGAGCAGGGCTCGACTCCAGGCAGGTCTAGAGGTCCAAGCATTAGCAGGAAGGCCGGAGGACCCAGACCTGGGGCATGAATGCATGGACGATGGACTAATGGACTCCAAGCCAGCCTCCTCTCCCTCCCTATCCAGGCCTTCAGAACAGCACCCGCATGTCGTGCTGTGTTTCCCAGCCTGCTCCCAAATGGCAGCATCCTTCCCCAAAAACAAATGCCACAGTCTGGGTGGCTCAGAGATGGGACATCACCTCCCTTTTCCTAGAGAGACAGCCAGGGTGGGTACCATGCTCTGGGGAGGCACTGGACGCCTGGGTGGCCCAGGATGCTGGCGCAGACCAGAGCCCCCGCACCCCTCCTCGTCTGCAGCTGTTTCTCTGCCCTCCTCTCCCTGAGGCACTGTGCCGGGCCCTGTGGGTGCTGGGGGTGGGCCCCAGAGGGACTGACACCTGGCCTGCCCGGGGAGCCAGGCCTGTGACCCAGCACAGGCAGCGCAGGGGAAGCCGAGGAAGGGAGGTAGCCGGTCCCTTGGCCCCTGGAGGCAGCTCCATCAGGCCTGTTTTCCCCTGGTGGCAACGCCTTTCCCCAGTGCTCGGGTGGGGGCTGTCCCTGGGCCATGCCTGGTGCCCTCTGCCTAGGACTGCCTGCAGAGCATCAGGAGCCTCCTGAGGACCCACGGGAGCATCACCTCCACCCTGACCGGCCTTGGCCTGGCCTCCACGGTAGCCTCTCACCCTCCCTCCCTGCCCACCCATCCCTGCTCTCCACCGCGGCCCCCCACCTCAGAAGGAAGGGCAGGGCTAGGCAGCCCAGGCCTGTGTCTCTGGTCTGGGGGAACACCAGGCTCCCCACACACGGGAGCCAGGGAGGAGCAGGCCCTGAACCCAGGGAGGCAGCTGGGGGATGACAGTGCCTAACACAGATGGCTGGGGACCCTCTGGAGCCCCGTAACTTCCTTGGGAGGCGGCACGCCCCTTTCCTGGAGCTGCAGATGCTGATGGCCCCTTCCCCAGGTGTATGCGATGCTGCTCAGCTCCTTTCTCTGGTTCGCCATCCGCTCGGGCTGCAGTTTGGACCGCAGAGGCACATACACCCTGAGCCCACGGTAGGCCCCCCTTGGTCCCATGGGGCTCGGCCTCATCCCTTCCCACCCCCAGCCGTTGCTCAGCCCCGTCACTGGCCCCTCTGCCCCTCAGAGCCCATGACTGCCAGCCGCAGGAGCCCAGTGTGTTCAGACGCTGCCAGGCAGGGCCCGCTCCTCATCACCCTGTGGAATCAGACGTGCCTCACCGCAGTCTGGGTTCAAGCAGACGCCCGGGTGGCCCTCGGCTGCTGCAGGACAGCAGACACTCTGTTTCAGCCACCCGCCCACCCTCAGAGGCCAAGTTGGCCGGTACACTCCCGAGGATGGTGTGAGCTCTTCTCTGCATTGGGGTGGGACAGGTATGAAGACCCCACGGGAGGCAGGCTCCCGCCCAGCAGAGGGGTTCAGGATCCCTCCAAGCCTGCGTGGGAACTGGCGGGGAAGTGAGTCAGGAGAGAGAAGCCAGAGGGCAGGCTGGGCTGGGCTCTGCTGAGCCCCAGGTGGGCTGCTGGGCTCCCCTCACGGCAGGCTGGGGGTGGGGGTTCACCCCAGGCTGTCAGCAGAATCCAGTTGCTGTGGTTAGGACTGAACCCCCCACCCCGAGGGCCGGCTGTCAGCTCCCTGAGACCACCTGCATTTCTTCCCATGCGTGCCCCCACCCTGCAGTCGACAGGGGGCACATGGCATCTTCCCAGTGTTCCAGCTTTTTCTCTGACGTCCCCTCCCGCTGCCCAGAGGACGCTGCCTTCAGAGGCTCACGTGGCCAGTGGCGGCCCGGGACCTCCCCGTCTTAGGGCAAGTCTTCCTGCGCTTGCAGTGATGTTCTGTTCAGGGGGTTCAGGGACTAAGGGAGGACCCTGGGCATGCATTTTAGAGACTCTGCCACAGCTCCTCCTGCTGGATAGCAAACCCTCTCTGATGACCTTGCTAACTGCCCCTGAGGGTTTGCATCCTTTGGTCAAAATCCAAAGTCCTGGGTGGAGCAACGACTGACCCGGCACAGCTGATGGGAGAGGGGAGTGTGGGGGCCCTTTTCCCTTCCATTGAGCCACCCCCACCAAGACCAGCAAAGGCGGTGGTCCTCCAAAATAAGACGACTGTGTGACAGGCAGCCCCAAAAATAGCGGAGCAGAGACCCTGCCTGCCCACCCCATCACACACACTTCTCACACTCAGACTTCCGGGGTGCCCCCACCTAATACAGAACAAACAGCTCTCCTGCTGAAGGTCCTCATTCCTAGAGGGAGACACCCCAGCGTCTCATGGGCCCACCGAGGGGGACCATCCAGGTTTCTGGGGATGTCCACCCTCCCCTGGCAGTAACTATTCCACAGCTTACAAAGCGAACTGTAAAGGCCAGCAATGTGTCCTGTGCACAGCGATGGTGGAAAGAAAAGGAAATTTTGTTCATTTCTGCAAAAGTGTGTAGATGTGGTGACAAAAGACATTTCACCTGAAGCTATGGGCTCTTCCTTCCACTGTCAAGGGGCCGTGACCCATATTCACCGCTTGCCCCCTCCGCGGCCAGTCCCTGTTCTGTCCACTGCTCCAAGCCCTCTTCCTGGCAGGTGACCCCACACTTCATTTCCGAGGCTGCTGAGGAGCACAGGTCCTCACCCTTGCTGCTGTGGTCTCCCGCCAACCTTCATTACCAGACGTGGCAGGAGGAGGAAAGGCCTAGGGAAGCCCTATCCCTGCCACACCCCTATCTCCTGGATGGGACCACCCTGCCATCACCATGGCCCCCATAGCCTCAACCCGTGGCATGGGTGCCCCAGTGGGCCAGGCGGCACCCACCGCTTTCAACTCAAGGACATTAAAATTTTGTTCTCTGGCCAAAGCACAAAGCATTCCCTTTTTGGAGACTACTCTCCAAACCAGGAGTGTGGAGGACTGACAGGGCTGAGAGGCAAACCTTTGTGAAGGGCTCCTGAGCTCTGATCACCACAGTGCTGCCTCCCTCCCACCCTGAGGCACCCTGATTTGGGGGAAGTGGCATGGCTGACAAGCTAGAAGCCATATTCTGTGGGACACCACTACAGTCTCGTACCACTGTTTCCAGCCGGAGTCCTACATGGCGTCCAAGAAGGCCAGGCCACCATGCTGCAGGGTACCCCCTGGTCCAGTGGACTTGGTACGGCGGGCAGCCCTCCCACGTCAGTGGGCCCCACCCGATCCGCTGAGGGCCCGAGGAGAGCATAAGGCAGGGGAAGGGGGAACTCGGCCATTTCCAGCCTCACCCCTTGAGCGGGGACACCTCAGCTCACCTTCTCCGGCCTCAGACTGGGACTCACACCCCCGGTCCTCCTGGTCTCCAGCCTGCAGTGCCGTCGTGGGGCTTCTGGCCTCCATGACCGCAGAAGCCGGGTCCTCAGGATAAGCCTCCTTTCACAGAGAGGCAGGTAAATAGATGATGGATGGATGGATGGATGGATGGATGGATGGATGGATGGATGGATGGATGGAGATGGATGGATGGATGGATGGATGGACGGACAGACAGACAGATGGATGGAGATGATAGACACTTACCCTACTGGCTCTGTTTCCCTGGAGAACCCTAGTGAATACAGGGTCCGAAGTCAGGGCACCTGCTCCCAGGGCGCAGGCTGGTCTCCTGTGAAGCAAGGTGCCACTGTGCAGTGCAGAGCCGGCTGCCCCTGCGCCAGGCCAGGCTCCTGGCTGTAGGGATGTTGGGTGAGCCTCGGCAGCTGGGCTGTGGTGGCCGCCCTCCTCCCCCATGTCTGCTTTGCACAGGCCAGTGGCAGCTTGGGAGGGGGTGGGGAAGAGGCTGCTTGTCTACCACAGGGTTCCAAGAACCTTACAAGGGTCCAGACACCCAACCTCACTGGGCAGTGGAGAGCCACCTGGTTACCTGGCCCAGTGGACAAATGACACCCACCTCAGGATGGGCAATTCAGGGCACCTGATGCTGCAGGGACAAGGGTCAGTCTCTACCTGAGCCCAGCGAGAAGCCAAATGCTGAGTCTCAAAGAGAGGAGAGGTCCCAGCTGGAAAGGGCACAGCTGAGCCCCACGCATGGGACCGACACTGAGATTCTGCCATAGCTCCCTCGGCACCCAGTCTTCCAAGACAGGTAGGATGGTGGGGAGCCCAGGTCACAATGGCCAAGCGGTGGGGCCTGTCTGCAGCGAGGCCTGGAGGCAGGGGCACCTTTGCTTACACTGCATCCCTGTCAAGGCTGCACCCCCTTGGGCCACCTGGATATAGGTAGGAGAGAAGCAGACACCCAAAGGCAGCCCATGCTTCCTTCACATGGCATTGTACAGGTGACCAAAATGCACCCATCCTCCGCCAGGGAGGGGATATGCCCATGTCCGTCACACTGCAGAGCACGAGCCGATAGCTTCACGGGGCTTCCTGCTCACTGTCTGCCATGTGTGGTTTTTACCAAAGCAGCCCACCTCTTCCTCATTCTCGGCTTCCATCACCAGCACATCCTGTGGGATGGACAAGGGGCCAGGGTCCCTGTGGACTCGGTAATGGCTGAGAGCCACAATGCTTATGCGTTCCCCACGCCACACTGCTGTCCCTCCCAGGGAGCAGCAAACTGCATGCTGGGATGGGCTAAAAGCGGGCATTCCCTGGCACACTGCCTCTTGCCAGGTGCCAATGCATGTACCGATCATTTTCTCCAGTGAAGAGTATCTGAGACTATGGCTGTGACTCTGTCACCTCCCCACACCCACCAGAAATCAAGATCCCCTTTGAATGGACACAGCTCACAGGCTGAACACCTGATCCCCGGGCACCTCCAGGGAGGGACTGCCGAGTCACAGGCACGTACACGCCCGCCCTCACCGGAGAGCACCAGGGTGTGTCCCCAGTGCTTGCTCTCCTCGGTAGCTTCACCAGCAGTCTGGCTGTGACATATCTTGTCCACAAATTTAAGCCTGTCACCAATCTGGAAGGTGTGAAATGGTATCACATTATATAATGTCCACCCCTGGCTTATTAACCAGGTTTTCATATGTTCACTGGCCATTTCTGTTTCCTGTTCTGCGAAATGCCTTTTGTATCTTTTACCCATTTTTATATTGGATCTTATGTCTCTTACTGATTTATGGGAAGGTTTTCATCTACCACTGGGTAGAAATCATCATTGCCTCTCTGTGTGGCAGATGTTGTCTCCTAACTTTGGCTTGACTTTCTCTTTCTTTATAGTGACTTCTGGTGAACAATGGCCTTTGTTTTCACCTTTTAATGAAAATTTTAATACAGAAAAAAAGCAGGAGGACTAATATAATGAATACACATCTCCACTGTGATGGCTCATTTGATGCGTCACTTGGGCAAGGCCATGGTGCCCAGGTGTTTGGTCAAACACCCCTCTGGGAGTTCCTGCGAGGGTATTTTTCAGATGAGATTAGCCCTGAAATCTGTAGACTTTGAGTAAAGCAGGTCAGTCCTCCCCAGGGTGGGTGGGCCTCATCCAATCAGTCGAAGGACTTCAGAGCAAAGACTGAGGTCTCCTGGAAAAGGAATTCACCCTCAGACAGCAACAGAGACGCCCTCCTGAACTTCCCGTCGGCCAACCCGTCCTACGGTCCCAGACTGGCCAGCGCCCCCAACCACAAGTCAGTTACTTAAAATAAATCTCTCTGTACCACAGACACATGGTGATGTGCATGTATCATATATACTTACTTTAAGAAACGCAGTAACTTATAGACATCCTGACACTTCAGCCATAAATAGGTTAACAGTTCAGCAAGTTTGGCACCATCTCCACAGACGGAACACTTCCTGCGATGAAACCACAATCATGTGATCACATCTTGCTGAATTAATGAAAATTCCCTAACAGCACTGAAAACATAATCCACGTTCCGTTTCCCTTCTGCGCCCAAGTGGCTCTAATTGCTGGTTGGTTCAGGCCACCGTTCAGCCAAGCCCCCTGCTCTGGGTATGTCTCTCTCTTCGGTCTTTTCTCACGGACGGCCATCTCCTTCCTTTTCTCCCAGCCACTAGCTCAGGAGCCCAGGGCGGTTGCCTGCAGGTGTCAGCTCTGGAAGCCCCCTCCTCATGGTGCCGTTTACTGGGCCCCTCGCTCCCAGCATGCGCGCTCCTGCTGCTGGGACGTCCTTTCCTGAATGGGTCATTCCACTAGGTGTTGTGAGGCAGCCAGTTTCTGACTATGGTGGGCAGCGGCTGGAAAGCCCCCGAGACCCCTGCCCTTATGCAACCCCTCCTCTAGAGGGTGGACGGGTCCAGCGGTTTGCTTCTAAAAACTGAACGAGGTAAAAGTGAAGGGTCACCCTTCCTCTCCTGCCCTCGCGCCTGCTCACGCTGCAGGGAGCTGCCTGTGGACAGGCCCACCTGCAAGGAAATGAGCATGGCCTCCAGCCAACAGCCAGAGAGGACCTGAGTCCTGCCCACCACCGCTAAGGGGACCCTTCCTGGTCATGCCTCCAGGTGACACGGCCACCCGGCCGTTGAGGGCTGTCCGAGGGACCCCGTGTGTGTGGGGGGGGGCTCATCCTCAGAGACCCTGAGCCAGAGGGCCCAGCACCGGGCTGTGCGGGGGCTCCTGACCCATGGAATCCATGAGACAGCAAATGCCTTACATTTGAAACTATCGACTTTTGGGCTAATTTATTACACAGCCAATATGCTGATGGCTGACTGGCCCTTCCTTCTGTGTCCCTTAAATGGCCCTAAATGGGGGGACAGACCTTCCTTCATCAACTGAGGCTACTTGGGAACTTGGGAGATTCCTTATTTTATTTCTGCCAGAGTTGGTTTGCTCCATTCATATTATTTTCTGTCAATGTTTGCATTTCATCAAGATTTCAGATTTCATAGCCAGCGAGTTTTATTTTTAACTCTATTTTGAAATGATTATAGACTCACAAGAAGTTGCACAGAAATGTACCGGGAGACCCTGCAGGAAGCGATGGAAGAACCTCGGGTCTCTGCCTCCCCTGGGGTCTTACAGATGCTAATAACATTAAACTAATTCACAAGAAAGTGGGGAGAGGCCCAGGCAGAGTCGGGGGACTCAGCAGGCGGAACTCTTCCAATGGTCATTAAGAAATCAGATGAATGAACCGGACAAGACACAGGTCTTAATAGAGCACTGTCAAGGCTGGGCGGGCCACAGGGACCCCAACATTAAAGGGCCCCAAACACGTCTACGTAGCCTTGTTTGGAAGAATGGAAAAGCAGGAGGCAGAGATTACAATGAGAAGTCAGACCTGGAATCATCCAGGAGCAACAATCGGGCAGCTTAATCAAGATAAAATTGAAGAGAGGGCTGGGGTCCCTTGGCCCAAGCCTCTGCTGGGGACCCAAAGCCTTTGGCACAAGAGTGGGGACACCCGAAACAGAAACCCCCGTAACGTCTAGAATGAGGTAAGAGAAACACCCTAATGGGGGGGGGGGGGGGTGCCCAGGAGAGTGTCCCGAAAGCGTGCCAATGGTTTGTACAGGACTGTGCTGCGGGGGCCCCAAGGGTGACACTTTCAGGCAGGGGGCCTCCTTCCCCTGGGACTGACTTTGGAACTGCTGGCTCTGTTGTCACCGTCTATTGATGGTGCCCTCAAACATCTCTCGACTGAGGGACAAGAGCCCCTCAGTTTGTGGACAGCATTTCCAGGGTGAACGGACAGCATCCCACTTGGAAGGCAGCTACTCAGACACAAGGTGAAAAGTGATCAGTTCTGTGGCCACCTGGTACGCTGTCTCCCCTGCAATGATGGAAGAATGGGACAGTAGGAGAAGCCCGTTTGACTCAGGGGTAGTGGCCAATAAAGGGGTGCCCATGTGGGGTACAGCCCTTTGGAAGTCACTCTGGGAATTTGAGAGGGGCATTAAAGTAGGACATGTCTATGCACTTCAGAAGACCCCCTTCCAGGTTCAGAAGGTGCCTGGAATCAGCAAGCAGGTATCCCCATGTGCACGCCTGAGAGGGCCACCTGGGCCCCTGAAATGAGTGGATGTGGGGGCTGCCGCAGTGCAGAGATAGGCTGAATCTGCTCACCACCCTCTCGCACCTGCCAGGCACAAACCACCAGTATGAGCTGTTCTGTCTGCCACCTGGAGCGAGAGACGCAGATGGCTGTGTGGAAGGCTCCCAGGGGGCCACGGGCAAAAGAGGATGCAGGTAGCCTGGGGGCTACAAAAGGGTCGTGACAGGCACAGGCACTGACCCAGGACTGGGCTCTGCTGAGCCAGTGATAGATGCAGACACTCCAAGTGCCATGAAAGAAACGGAATGGAAGATATTGCGCCGATTTGCACGGCTGAGCATCATTTCCTTGGACCAAGGGACTCGCTTTACAGCCCATAATATCCTGCAACGGTGTGATTGCAAGTCAGATCTCATGCCAGATGGGCGAGTTGTGGTGGGAAGGCCCTCAAGAGACCAAAGGAGAGACGTGAGATGCCGAAGGAGACATTAGGGTTCTAGGGACTCACAGGGAGTGGGGCTGTGGGTCGGGAGGGAACTGCTTATGCGGGGCAAGGGGACGGAGTCCACATTTGTGCCTGAAAGTGCCTGTGATTTATGACTGTGCTATGCCTTTGCTAGAAGAGATTATTCTGTGTGACCAGCGCCCCAAGAACAAAGCCTTGATCAGGGGGTCTGCCTCCCACAAGATGGTTCCATGAGAAGGGGGGTCAGGGTTTGGCCAGCCCCAGGCCATCGACCTATACCACGCACTTAGAAAACCACCTGAAGGAGCGGCAGGTGTGGACACTGGGTATTCCGGGACAGAAGATTACAAGCCGGCAGCACCTGTCCCCTCAGGCGGCACAGAGCTGTCCCCCGAGGACGCGCCTGGTAGAGAAACGGCAGGCGTGGAGGGCAGTGGTCTAGGACATGGAGAGGCCTGCGGGGTGGCTCCCACACCTCCACGCATCCTGAGAGGGCTAGCGGGCTGTCCCCCGTGGGGGGTCTCTGTGCTGCCAACACACCTGGGGAGAGGGCATGGGGGATACCAGACAACCCCGTGGGCCATCAGCCACCACACTTTTCTCTCTGCTCCCCTGATCACCTCCGTTTTTTTTCTGCTTGGCGCCGCATCACAAGCCCAGGGTTACAGCTACAAGTGCCAGAAGTTGGGTGGTTCCTAAGCAAGGAGTCATAATGGCACCTCAAAACCTCGTGTCAGGATCCCGAAGGGCCTGCTGAGGGGCCGTGCCTTCACCCAGCCGGGTCACCGGGGCTCCAGTGAAGTACCAGCACTGCCCGGTGGTCAGGCCCCAGCCCTGCCCCTATAAGCGCCCCCACCGGCGGGACTGATACCAGGGCTGCAGTCCAGCTGCTCCGTGGCCCAGCCCGATGTTCCTCCCAAAGCTGGAAGCACTTGGGTATAAGCGGAGAATAGGACAAACAGCAACACAGGAAAAGGAATGGATAAATGGGTTGTGTGATGAGGGAAGTCCTACACCGCATCTGCCTCGAAAAGAGGCTCAGAGCAAGAAATGACCTTGCCCCTTAAGCAATTATCCCAGGTTCCTGAGTGTGGAGAGGTGTATTGCCACGCCCGCTCCTGCCTCTGGAACCTGAGGGCATCATGCAAGCCTGAGTGGCCTTGTCCTGGGAGATGCTCTCCAGGACACACCGATGGACAAGGCTGATTCCAGTCGTGTGCCTGTGGCTTTTGACTTTATGGTCTTTCTGTCGTGAGGGACGTGGTCAAAGACCAGGGGGATGGCCTGTGATATCATGAAAAGTAAATATTTGGGCCTTTGGTCCCTGGCACACGGCCCCTAAAACCCTTGGCATCTCTGGAGTAACAAGAGTACAGCGCCAGGATGGGGGCTGGTCTCCCAAAGATCAGGCGTGGTTAGAAGTTTGGAATTTTCAGCCCCGTCCCCATCCCGGGTGGAAGAGGGGTGGGGACTGAGCCCCTCACCAGTGGCCAATGATGGAAGCAGCCGGGCCTGTGGAACGAAGCTCATGAATACCGGACCCGATCAGCGGGGTGTGGTTGGAGAACACGAGCTGCACCCTTCATAGTAACAGGTAACAGTAACTGAAGGTGCTTTCCTGAGGTCCGGGGGCCGTTCTAGCAGATTACTGAACCTGAGGCGGGGTCACGGGAACCCCCGAGTCTCAGCTGGCCGGTCAGAAGCATGGTGGCCCCGAACTTGCGATGGGTGTCTGAAATGGGGACAGTCTCTTGGCACTGAGCCCCGAACCTGGGGGGCCTGACACTAATTCCAGGTGGGTGGCGTCAGAATCGACTTGAATCACGGGACAGCCGGCTGGTGAGCGCCAGAGCCCCGGGGTTGGTGGGGGAAGACATGAAGCAGCTGCAGCCACAGTGTGTGGCTTCTCGAGTGGACGTAAATTGTCATTTCTCCGGGATAAATGCCTGAGTGTCACTGCTGGGGCACACGGTAGACGCTTGTTTAGTTCTGTGAGAAACTGTTAACGTCACAGAACATTCCTGCTATCGTCTGAATCTCCTGCTCAATCTGTATGTAGGCCCTGTTTTGCTTTCTTAACATTTTTTCCGCTGTTTCTGTTTTTCTCATGATGCCTCCTGCCAGACGGTGTTAGCTTTATTCCTCCTTTTAGGGAAGCTTTTGGCGGCTTACCAACAGCTGTGTTGTAGGTACCCCGGCACACGCATGTCATTAATTTCTGCTCTTTATGGCGTCCTTCCTCCTGGGGTAGTCGGGCTGGTTCTCCCAGGCTTCCAGCTTCCGCAGCAGGACGCTCAGCTCCTTGGCGTCCAGCCTGCCTGAAGGTGCCAGGATGACGCTGCTGCCCCTGTGCTCTGCTTTGCTGCATCTCATGAGTTCTTAATGCAGCTCCTCCAGTGTCATGCGCTCCTAGGGATTTTTAAATTCACATCACTATTTCTTCTTTGGTCCCTTATTGTTCAGAGCAAATGTTTTGAATCATCTTGTCATTGACTTCTGCCCCGCTGAGGCTGGGATGGGGGGTGCGGCCAGGTGATGCTGGGCCTCCACCCGTGCGGGACCGCCTCACGGCCGGCCGTGGAGGAGCGGGCTCTGGGGGCACATGCATGGAGCATGGCCCATGCCAGGGGAACGCTTCCATGTCCTCAGAAGGCCCCGGTCAGCCTGGCCCAGCTCCCTCCGTCTCCTCAGCCTGTCTTGCCCACGTGACAATGAGCACCCTGCTCCCCAGGGCCAGCTGGGGGCTCTCTCGCCCTGCAGCAGGCTTTGGCCCACCCTGAGCGCTGGAGACAGGCCCCACCTGTCTGAGAAGTGGCCTGCCCTCCTGCCAGCTGTCCCTTCTCTGGTCCCACCACTGCCCTTCCAACTCCCCGCCTGGGGTGGTCACAGGCCTCCGCTGACTTCCTGGTGCCTCCTCCCCTGGCCTCCCCAGAAGAGGTTCTGGCAAACTTCAGAAGCTGCAACCCAGCTTCTGTCCCTAGAGGCTGTGTGTGGCAGTCCGGCCTCTTCTTCCCCAGCAGGTTGTCCTGCCCACCGTCTTTTACCTCTGAACAATAAACCCTGCAGGAGCCCTTCGCAGGTGGGCATGTGATCTTCCTGCTGCTTGGCCTGGGTGGGGCGGGGCTGCACAGGGGTGTCGCCTGGCTCCCTGCTGCTGGCTGATACCCTCCTCCAAACACATAAAGTCGTTTCACAATTTCACAAGTACACAAAATAGGGGAAGCCCAGCAGGGCCCCACCACCGGCCTGCTGCACTCCACAGTCCAAGGCCTGGCCTGTGGCCCCAGGGATGGATGGGCCGGCATGGAGCAGCCACCCGGCCGAGCATGGGGCCAAGAGCGCCTTGGTGCGGCCCCTTCCCGTTGCACGGAGGAGCCGCGTAGGGAAGGGGACACTGCAACCCTGCCTGCGCAGCTGCTCCCTCCTCATCTGTGACGCCGGCTCTCCAGGGCGTGCAGGGCTGGGGGCCCCAGGGATGGCAGGAAAGGGCCCCAGACAACCTCTCAAACGCCCTGTGCCCACGGACGACACCCTGCTTTCTGCCTGCCCACGGAGGCAGACGGAGTTCTGGGCACCTTCCCAGGTGAATCCAGGGTGACCCTCAAGGGCAAACATGAGCTTTCATACCAGACAGGGATTTCAAGTCCTCAGACAATGGAAGGGCGAGGGGGCACCTGTTCCAAGGGAACAGAAAGTCCCCAACCCAGGGGACAGAGTAGCAGGGGAGGACCCTGGCCCCCATCCTGGACTGGAGGCCCTACTGGGCTGGGGGCAGAGCTCACAGAGCAGCCTCTGCACTCCAGGCCCCAGTGTCCGGGGCTGAGGCCCAGGCACACCAGGCAGGCAGGGCTCCGGGGTGGCGAGAAATGCCTGCCTCCCTTCTGCCGGTGGCTGGGAGGCCCCAGGGTAGGAAGGCAGGTGCTTATCTGACCTGAGCTGGTGGTGGGGTTCCTCCTCCCTGGACCGTTCCAGGCATCTCTGGGAAGGTGGGGGCTGGGGCTGTCTGGCCCCCTTGTCCTATGAGGTCCCATGGCAGGGGCAGCGGGCTGGTTGGCAGGGTCCAAGGAGCCACCGGGAGCTCCAGGGAGCTGTGCAGGCTCCTCATGCTCCCAAAGCAAGCAGCCAGTCAGGGACTCCCCTGCCTCCCACCAGGGGCTCCAGGGCTCCACCTTCCCCTCCCCAGGGCTAAGTCACTTCCAGGAAACAGGGATCCAGATTCAAAATTGCCAGAGGAGGGGCTGGGTGGGGCTGGGAGACTCCAGGCGGCAGCCAAAGCCTGGCTACTGGGCTGATTCGAAACAGAACCCACATCTGCTGGCAGCTGCCTCCATTTCAGCCTCTGCCCTCAAAGCCTGGCACTGGGGGCCCCTAGCTCTCCCTGAGGATGGTCGGCATCTGGACACATGAGTTGCAGACAGGAGCCCCAGTACTAAAGGCAGAGAGGGACGCAGGTCGGAGAGGGAGGAAGAACAGCCAGTGGGCAATTTCTGTGAAGGCCGGCCAGCCTGGGCCAGTGGGAAGACAGGGCCGGGCAGAGCCACGGTGGGGGCTGGGGGCCCCAGCCCAGCTAGTGGGCAAGCTTCCAAGTTTCTTACCTGGTTGTTGTTTAAATAAACTTATTGGTTGCTTTTTAAATGTTTTTTTAAACATTTAAACATTAGGGTCTCCATATCTTCAGATAAGGCAAGCACACTCGGAGTCCAGCGTTTCTGGTGACCATGATTCTGTGACTATCAGGGTCCCTGAGCATTGCTTAAACGTTTGCCAGTGGGAAGCTTCTGCAGCCTTTTCTTGGTACCAGCCTGGCTTTTCTGAATCCTTCCTTCCTTCCGGAATTCCATTTTGTATTCTCCACAAAGGCATTCTGTATTTTGTGTTTCCCTAGGTCATACGGGGAAGTGGTTAGACATCCTTTCAAAGCAGAACTTTCTTTCCAGCTTTCTTGCCCTCAGGACTCCGGAGTCCCTGCAACTCCACAAGCTCCACGCTGAGGCTGGAAAGGCAGGGGCAGGAGGAGCATGTGTGCATACGTGCATGTGCATGCGTGTGTGCACACATGTGTATGGGGGCTGTGGCTGGACAGAGGGCATGTTCCAAGCAGAGGAGACCAAATGTCCAACTGCCTGGAGGCAAGGGACCCACTGTGTTGAGAGTGATAAAAGCTCCATGTGGCATGTCGCTGAGGTCACACGGTTCTGACTGGAGGTGGCTGGGGGCAGCTGCAAGGGCGTGACAGAAGGAAGGTGGGCCAAGGCCGATGAGCACAACCCCTCTTTCTTCTCCCGGACTTGTGACTGCATCCTGGCTGGCGGCACATGGGTGGGAGCGATGCACCGCACTGCCAGGCATGGCCCTTCTAAACCTCCTGCCCAGTCCCCTGACACTCCCTTCCCCTTGCATGGCAACGCTAGAGGCCACATATCCCCACTGGTATAGCTCAAGGCAGAAGAGGGCCACCCAGCCCACAGGAGACCCAGCACAGAAAATGGAAACGTTAGGGCTATGGTCTCATTCCCCTTCCCCTCTGCCAGCTCAATGGCAGCTGCTGGGGGCTCTTGGGCTCCAAGGGACAGACCTTACCCTTCCTCTGGCCCTTGCCCCACCTGCCCCAACTCCGGCATTGTACTGGGCCTTTGTCTCAAAAAGCTTTTTAAAATCCCAACTCTGGGAGTGATCGGCTCTCCAACTTGCAAAGTTCTGAATTTCCGGATCCCTCTCCTTGGCCACTTTCCTCTCTGCTTGTAAACGGGCAGGCGCTCCTTCCTGAGCTCGCCCTCTTGCAGCCAAAGGCGCCTGACACGTGCTTACATATCTTGCTTTCCACTTTCTGCCCTTGGACTGCGGGATCAGCCCTTGTCTGGCCCACCTGCCAAGTTACTACGAGTGGTTTTTAGCTCAGCTGCCACTCATGTCGCACGGACCGCCATTGGTCCAGCCTCTGCCCCAGCCTCTGCCACTGGCTGTCACTGCCACATTGATTTAACCTCAGGTTTATTTGTGACCACACACAGCCTGGTTTATCCTAATACAGAAATAGATTCTTTGCATGAGGGTGCTCCACTAAAAAACACCTAAATTAACATATACCAACAAAATCTCCATGGCACACAACAGTAAGCTTCGCCGCTCACGTGGCTGGGCTCGGCTGGTTGTCTTGGAGGGTGTTGGCTGCTGGTGGCAGGCCTTGGCTGGCCTTAGGGAGACACAGCTCTGCTCCAAGTCTCACGTTCTCTACAGGCTGGCCTGGCCGTGTTGTCTGGTGAGACCAGAGTTGCCGCCCACAGTGGAAGGGTTCCACAAAGTCACTTTGCAAGAGCGTGGACCCAGGTGACGGGGAGGCCTGGGGACACCAATGTGATCTGTCACAGGGGGACAGATAGCTCAGATTATTTAAAGTCAAGAGCTGCTAGACCAGAGAAGGCACATCCCAGCTCGGTGTGCTCATCACCTGGAGATTCTGGGCTTGGAGATGGGCCTGTGACCCCATGGGCTTTGGGGTGGCAAAGAATGTGTTCTGAGTGTGACAAGACATTGTCTTGGTGAGCAGAGGAGGGATGATGCTCCGTGTCCACCACACCACGTCCTCTTTTGGGTGAGCAGCCATTCCCCAGCCTCCCCTACAGTCGGTGTGTCACACAAGGTCATGTGACTGACAGGATGCAAGGGTGAGGTAAGCTGCTTCCTACATGGTTCCCCTTTCAAAGTGACCCTGGAGGCCACATGTTCCCAAAATCAGAAGATGAAGAGCTATGTAACCTATATTAGGCCACTCGAGTGAAAGAGAAAAACCCTGAGATTTCAGGGTGTACTGGTTACCTCAACACGGTCTAGTTTCAAAGGGTGGTGCCGGGTCAGGGAGAAACGCAAACCCTCAGCCCCCTCCACCATCCGACTGGCAATGCCGGGGCGGGGCCAGCAACCCAACCACGAGGCAGCGCGCCCTCCAGGGGAGCCTGAGGTCTGTTCTGGCTGATAAGGACTTGGGGAGGCAGTGAGAGTGTGGCTAGGAGGAGGAGCTGGGTTCTAGGCTGGTTGGCGAGGATGTGAAGATGGGAAGCAGTGGGCAGCCACTTGCTCTCGACGATGCAGGCGGCCCAAGTGCACAGGCAGGGCTGGAGGTGGACGGAGGCTGGAGTTTCCGGTCTCGGAGGTAAGGCAGAGCTATCGGTGAGACCCAAGGGGTGGCAGTGGGCCCACGCACGAAGTGCAGAGCAGTCCCTGGAGATGGGAGGTCAGGGGGCGAGTGGCTGTCCCACTGGGACGGATGTGGGACTGGGCTGGGGAGGACGGCTGTGTGCATCTTCTCCAGACCCCACACGCCTGGGTCCAAGCATGCAGACACAGTCCCCGGGGACCAGCCCCATGCTGATGTGGGGCTCTTGGGACAATTCCAAGGACACAGTGTATTAATCAGAGTTCTCCAGAGGAACAGGACCAATAGAATGTATAAGTACATGGAAGCTTATGCCAAGGAATTGGCTCATGCGGTTCTGGAGGCTGAGACGCCAGGATCACCAGTCAGCAAGCTGCAGACCCAGGAGAGCGTGTGCGATGAGCTCAAGTCCAAGAGCCGGCAGACTCGAGACCCGAGAAGGGCCAACATCTCAATCTGAGTCTGCAGGCAGGTGGAGACCCACCCAGCTCAGCAGGCGGACCGGCGGTGCCCCCTCACGCTCGGCCCTTTGGACCGACTGATGGGACAAGGCCCGCCCACACCAGGAGGGCCATCTGCTTTCTTCAAAGCTTAATCCCCTCCAGAAACATCCTCCGGATAAGCCGGCATCACAGCCCCCCACAGCCCAGCCCGCTGACACACATGGCTTCTGACCTCGGAATGTGGGACACACACTCCCTCCGGCAGGACCAAGGGGCTCCGTTCCCAGGCCGCTGCAGGTTCTGGCTCAGATATGATGAAGTCCGGACACAGCGGGGAGCTGCAGGGCACGTCTGTAGGATTTGGACCCTGCACGGATTGCCATGTGGGGAAGGGTAATGTGTAAATAACAACCTACTCCTCTGTGATGCAGAACTCAACCTCCTGGAAAGGTTCCTGGAGCACAGCACTAAATCACCACTAGATTGGCACTTGGAAGTCTGGGGACAAAAGGAACCTATACTAAGTGTCTTCGTCTGCTCAGGCAACCATAAAAAAACACCACAAACTGAAAGACTTAAACCACAGACACTTCCTCTCTCCCAGGCCTGGGGCTGGAGGCCCAGACCCAGGGGTGAGCAGGGCTGGCTCCTCGAGCCTCTCCTGGGTCTGTGGACGCCATCCTCTCCCTGAGTCCTTGGTGGCCGTCCCTCTGTGAGTGCCTGTGTCCTGACCTCCTCTTCTGATGGATGCAGTCCTAAGGGATCAGGTCCACCCTCTGACCTCATTTATCTTAATCAACTCTGTAAAGAGCCTATCTCCAAACACAGCCACATTGGAGGTTAGGGCTTCTGAGTACAAATCTGGGCAGACAACTCAGTCCATTACCCTAAGTGAGAGAAACATGCCAGGACTCAGAGAAGAGGGATGCCCGGGCAGGTCTGGCCTACAGGGGCAAAGTACCACTTCTCCACTGCTGTTGTAATGCAACAGCTACCACCAGCCTCAGGCCTAAGACAAGTTTTGTTGTTTTCTCACAGTTCTGAAGGCCAGAAACCCAAATTAATATGCTACAGGGCCACCCTGGCTCGGAGGAGTCTGAGGGCGGATCCTTCCCTGGGCTTGTCCAGGGCCTGGCGCTGCTCCTCTGGCCTGGCGCCCCTCCCACGTCTTCAAGACAGCAGCTTGCAGCAGTTCCCCTTCCACACCCCTTCTGCTGCGGCTGACCTCCTCTGCCTCCCCGTGGGTCCTTGTGATGACCCGGGGCCCACCCGGGTGACCCAGGACCATCTCAAGTCCCAGAATCCTTAACTTAATCGTGTCTGCAAGGTCCCTGGTGTCACAGAAGCTGGCATCCACAGGCTTCTGGGATTAGGACCTGAATGTCTCTGGGGGCTGGTGTTTAGCCCACCACAGCAGAAACCCCGCCGGCTCTCTGTGTTGCATGGGCGGCCCCAGAGGGCACCCCATTTACCAGTGCAACGAGGAATGTGCTGTGAGGGGAGCATCCACACGGCAGAGGTGGGGGTGGAGGCCAATGAATGTGGGCCAGGCTGGTGGCAGGAGATGCTCTTTCAGAGCTGGACTCCAAGAGCAACCAGAAAGCTGGACCTGGCATGGCAGAGGCCAGGGGTGGCCCCTGGCCACCCCAAGCAAGGAGGGTACATTACACAGGAGCAGCGAGGGTGGCCTGGGAGCCAGGGGCTCACTGCCTGGCAGAGGGCTACACGCGGTCAATAGCCCTGCATTCCTAGTGCCAGACATACGGGCACCCCACAAGGTTACTGCTCCGTCTGTACCATCCAGAGAACTCAATGGTGGTTGTGCAGGAGGCTGAGAACAGCCACCCTAGTACAGGCTGAATTGGGTTCCCCAAAATTCCTATGCTCAAGTCCCAACCCCCAGCACTGGAGAATGTGGCCATATTTGTAGACAGGCTCTTTGCAGAGGTGACTGAGGCAAATGAGATCACAGGGTGACCCTGATCCAATGTTACTGGCATCCTTGTAAGAAGAGGTCACATGAGGACGTTGGGAGAGGACGTCGTCCACGTGCCCAGGAGAGGGTTCGGGGGGAGAAGGCCCTGCCCTCCGCTGGGTCTCGGCCTCTGGCCCCTGGACTGGGAGATGATACCTTTATTTCTGCTGTGTGAGCCCCCAGCGTGAGGGATTTGTTAGGCGGCCCCCCTGACTAGCGCCCGTCCCACCGACAGGCAGGATTCCTGGCCCAGCTTCCAGCCCTGAGCCAGTCTCAGGCCCGGGAGCCCCTGGTTAAAGGGGCAGTCAAGTCCCCAGGAGGAGGGCTCTGCAGCGCCCTTGCAGGTCGCCCCATCCACGAGAAAGTCGCTGACACTCCTGAGACGCACCTCCATGCTCGTCCTATGCTGGGAAAGGGCTATGCCCGGACGCTTCAAGGCAGGGGAACGCAGGCCCCAAGGGGGCATTGCAGTCGGTCCCTCCTTTCCTGGGTGCCACCCACTTCAGGTCTCAGTGGGGCAGCCCCTTCCATGGGCCTGCAGGGGGGATCCCAGGGACACAGACCTCCTTTCTGTGGCCCCAATCCTGTCTGTTGATAGCTAGTATCTGAGCTCATTTGGGGGAGAAAGAGCCTTGGAACCTCTGGCGGGGGGCTGCACCCTGAGGGACAGGGTCCAGAGGAGCCCCTGGGGCTGGACAGCAAGGGCCTGGAGGCTCAGGGAAAGCCTTGTGGCCCCCTTGGGGGATGGTGCTATTGGGGGTGGGGGGCAGGAGGGGTTGGAGCCAGTCAGAACAGGGCGACCCTGGGCAAAAAGGCCAGGCCAAAGTGGGCCAGGCCCAGGATGGACCAATCAATTCTGAGAAGCAGAAGCCTTGTTATCCATGCTGCCCCCCAGCCTCTATGAACCCTGTGGCTGAAGTGTGGGGAGTTCAGAGGGTCCTGGGGCCCCCCAGGTCAGTGATCCACAGGGCCGGGAGCCCCAGGACATCTCATTCAGCTCAGATCACAGCATGAAAGACCCCCATCCACTTCAACCCACACCTAGCCCTTCCTAAGGGAATGAGGCCCTAACTCACAGCCGCCACCCCACTCCATAAGCCCCCAGGTTCCTGCTATCCCCTAGGCCGGGAAGTCCCCTCAATTCTGCAAGGGTCGGGCAAAGCCCTCGGGCCTGTCCCTGCCCAGCACACTGGGTCCTGCCACCTCTTAGCCCCTCACTGGCTCCTGTCACCACCCCAAGTCTGACTGACCAGAGGGGTCCTCCATGGAGCCATGAACATCCATGCACATTTTCGTGTAGCCATACGCCTTCATGTCCCTTGGAACTATGCCTGTGAGGGACTGTGGGGTCACACAGTCCCTCCACGCTGAGCATTTTGAGGGCCTGCCAAATAGTTTTCTGAAGTGGCTATGTTGCTTCGCACCCTGGCCAGCGGAGCAGGAGGGGCTGGTCTCTTCACATCCTCACCGACGTTGTGGCCACCTGCCCTCCTTATGGCAGCCGTGGCGGGGAGGGATGTCTCACCGTGGTTTGGACTCACTGTGCCTGGAGGTTCGTGACGCTGAGCGTCCTCCATGTGCTTATTGCCTATTACCTACACAATCTATCTTCTCTGAAAACATGTATATTCATATCTTGTGCCCGTTTTTTAAGCTGGGTTGTCTTCTCGTTGTTAACAGTTCTTTGCATGTGCTAGACGTCAGATATCGTTATCAGGTACAGGATTTACAAACGTTTTCCGGGCTGTCCTTGTATTTTCTTGACGCAACCCTTTGACACAGTCAAGTTTTAAATTTTGACCAAGTCCAACTTGCCAATTTCTTCCTGTTTTGCTTATGTTTTTGGTGTCAAATATAAGAAACTGATGTCTAACGTAAGGTCAGAGATCTGCTTGCACGTTTTTCCCTAAGAGTTGTACAGCGTCAGCACTTGTTTTGAGGTCTACAATCCATTTTGAGTTAATTTTTGTGAGTAGCGTGAGGTAGGGGCCCTGCTGTGTTCTTTGGCAGGTGGGTATCCAGTTGTCCCAACACCATTTGTTGAAAAGACTGTTCTTTCCCTCACTGATTGGTCTTGGTTTCCATGACCATGCATGTGAGGACTTTTTCTGAACCCTCAATTCTATTCCATTGATCTGTGTGTCTGTCCTTACACCAGTGACACACTGTCTTGATCACTGTAACTTTATAGTTAGTTTGAATGGGGAAGTGTGAATCTGACAACTTTGTTCTTCTTTTTTAAGATTGTAAGATTGTTTCAGCAATTCTGGGGCCCTGTTCCTATAAAAATCTGGGGGTGAACTTGTAAAAAAGCTTACCGGGATCGTTACACGAATTGCATCAAAACTGTAGGTCAATTCAGGGATCATAATTGACATCATAACAATATTAAGTCTTTTGATGTGGGAACACCGGGGGTCTCCCCACTTACTCTCCTTTAATGCCTTTTGACAGTGTTTTGTAGTTTTCTGTGTAAAGTCTTACGCTTCTTTTGCTAAATGTAGTCCTTGGGATTTTGTTCTGTTACTGCTATTACAAATGGGATTGTCTTCTCAGCTCCATTTTTTGGATTGGTCCTTGTTAGTATACAGAAATAAAACTGATTTTGGATATTGATCTTGCACCCCGCCAACTGCTGATTTTAGCCGTTTTCTTGTGGCTTTCTTTTCTAGGCACAATCTCATGCCTGCACATAGATAGCTTGCGTGCCTTCCTTTCCAATCTAGACGCTATTTATGTCTTCTAGCCTAACTGTCCTGGCCAGAAGCCCCAGGACGATGTTGAACAAGTGGCAGGAACCACTGTCCGTCCCCTGCCCCCGGCCTCCGGGGCGCCGCTCACAGCTTTTCGCTCTTAGGTGTGATGTCCGTGGCGGGGGGGCTCCGGGGATGCCCCCATCAAATTGAGGAAGTCCAAGTGTGTTCAGTGTTTGCATCAGGAAAGCGGGCCTGGGTTTGTCGAATGTTCCTTACGCATCTGTTGAGATTACCGTTTGGTGTCTGTCCTTCCGCCTGTTCATATGGTTCGGTAGGTACACTGATTGCCTTTCAGAGAGTAAGAATCCCTTTTTTAACTATAAACCTGTCTCCCTCTGGGCCTGCCTTTGAGTATCCCTCAGATGCAGCAGTGGTGGCTGACTTTGAAGGCCATGCCCTTCATAAACAGCCTGTTTATTTCATTTGGGGGAGGGGTCTCTGCTTATTTCCACAGGAAAGCAAAGCACAGGGGTGGGGTTCAGTGGCTCCCCCACAGCACAGTGTCCTCCATGAGGGCACAAGTCACCAGCCCCTGGAGCTGTGCCTGGCAGAGAAGCCTCTCAGCTGACAAGCTGAAGGAGGCAGGGGTCTCCTATCCCCCAAGGGCCGGGCCCTGCTCCAGTCTGTAAGGTTGAAGGCACTGGGGAGAGGGGTGAGCACGTCAGACACTGATGATGTGCCAAAGTTCCTGGCTGCTGCCCCCTCCCAACCTGAAAAATGTGCCTTAAACTAGCCAATCCTCGCACTGCTGTAAATCTAAGCTCTGCCTCCCCCTACCTTCTTTAAAAACTCACTGCCTGTCCTGCTGAGTGTAAGTGCCCGGGCTTGTGACAGCCAGACCGCAGAACATCACCCGGGAATTCGCGTTCAAATAAATTACCTGGCCCTTTGTTGCCTCTCTTCGCCTGCTTATTTTGGCTAGAATTTATCTTACACAGTCCTTGTGCGTATCCTCGCACTTCACCACCACAGACAGGGACACTGAAGAACCAGCCCTAAGTCACATGGAGGCAAGGACTCTATGCCAAACCTGGCTGGGTAGCAAAGGCCTGCTGTCCTTATGCGGCAGCTCTGTCCCCATCATACCATCAACCACTCCTGCCCTTGGGGCAGTCAGCCCGTGGCAGGGAAGGGGTCGCCATCCCAGGCATGGGGGGCAAGTCCCTTCCCCTCCATTTTCTAATGTAGCCCATCTGGGTGGTTGCCACGATCCTGGAGCCAGCACAGAAGCTCTGCCCTCCAGCAGACAACAGAAGCCCTTCCAGGACATGCCCAGTGGGTCAACCTCCCCCAACATTACACTGTCCTGTCATCACTGCCTTTGTAGTTCCCCCCCCCCCACAACCCTGCCCCCAGCTTCTTGTCTAGGCTTCCTCCCCATCCCCCACTCCCATCCCACTCATTTCCTGTTCCTTCTGCCTCGACCCCTCTGCCTGGAAAGCTCCTCCCCTAAGGGCCATCCTTGACTCCTCCCAGCACCCCACTCCAACACTCAAACATCCCAGGAATTCCCTCCCTTCCCGGCACTGACGATCACCATGGTGTGTGATCTGTTACCCTCACCAGGGCCTGAGGTCCTGAAGGCAACGGGTCCCACTGCCCCACTCCCTTCCACCAGTGCCTGGAATAGCGCTTGGCACACAGGGGCCCCACTAAAGCTCTGATGTGTGATTGAAGGACAGCACGAGCTGGCTGGTTGCGACCTGCTTCTGAGGACTGCACGCCCCTGCCCTGGACCCCTGCGGGTGGGCTCAATGCCCCCCTCTGCTCCCCTTCCCAGAGGGCCCGGGGAAGGCCCATCTCTGAGGACTCAGGCCACACCTTTGGCAGGAAATGTCTCCCTATCACAGTGGACAGCAGGAGCAGATGGGAGAGCTGGGCACCCAGGATATTTGGACAAGCATTTCCTCACCCTGGAGCCTGTTCTGTGCCTTTTCAACAAAAGGAATCCTGGCAGATCCCCAAGTGAAGATTTAAGTTACTTCTATTACAAGGGCACTTCACCTGCACAAATATACTAGATATAAATGTGCACTTGTGGCTTTTACACAAGCGAGAAGCCCAAGCAAATTTTAAAATTAACCACCAAGAACACGGGTAGTGTACAGATGAACACCACAGGGCCATCTGTCTAATGTGGTGCACCGACCCACTGGCCATCCCAGTGTTAACTGTGATGAACCACAGCAAAGAATGCAGCGCTCCACCCTGGGTGCCGGCCATGTCTCAGGGGGTCAGATATAGCCTCTGCCAGGGTCCCACAGGTACAGGACAGTTCCGTCTCTTCATGTGCCTGTCACCTTGCCGCAGATTTGCTCTGTCACTTGGGGAGAAAGCACCCCTGCCTCGATGCGTCCCTTCTCCATTTCTGTGTTAGCCCAGGCGGCGAGGGCAGGGGGCCTGGCTCTCACACCTTCGGGAAGACAGGTGTAGGGGGACTGCTGCCCCGTCCCCGGTACCACCCGGGTGTGCATGACACACACAACATGTGGAGGCCCTCCTAAAGGTCTCCTTGACTCTTAACACTGCTCTAGGGACGCCCACTCAGTGACCTTTCCAAACATAGGCTCCACTAACAACCGTCAGCAGTTGCCCCTTTCCACGGGACATGGGCTCGGCTGCCTAGAATCGCGCTCCAGATAGTGATATCAGCGCCCCTACTCTCATCACCCACCCAGGTTCCTGTCCTGGGCCGCTAGCCTGAAGTAGTCCAAGCTGGCGCTCCTCCTCCTGGGAGCCTTCTTGGATTGTCCAAGGCGCCTAAAGAAGGGAGGGAGAGGTTCTTCCTCAGGTGCCCCGGCTGTACGCCTAGGCTCGGTGTCTCGGAGCGCGGCCAGGAAAGGGCGCGCACGGGGAGCGCTCGCGAGGTGTGAGGGCTGCGGTGGGCCGACCCTCAGGCTGCGGGGCGGGGCGGGGCCTGCGGGGCGGGACGGGGCGGGGCGGCGCGGCATCCTATAAGAGGCACACAGAGGCGCGCGCCCGGCCAGAGAGCGAGCGCGCAGCGGCAGCGACCTCCCCGGCGCGCCCCGGCCAAGCCTCCCGCGCCCGTCGTCCCCGCACCCCGCGCCCGCGCCCGCGCCGCCATGGGGGTGGAGGGCTGCACCAAGTGCATCAAATACCTGCTCTTCGTCTTCAATTTCGTCTTTTGGGTGAGTCCCGGCCGGGAGCGGGGGTCCGAGCCCGCAGGCCGCGCGCCCCGCTAGGCCCCGCCAGGGGCGCGCGGCCTCCGCCGAGTTGGGGGCCACCTGTGGGCGCCCGGAGCGGGCGGGGGTCCCGACCGGCAGGTCGGGGTCGTGGGGTGGTCCAGGGCCGCCGCGCCCCTCCACGGCGGGGTGTGGCTTCGACCACGGGTCGGGGCCTCTTCGCGTCGGGGCCCAGTGCTCCGCGACCGGGCGGGGGGCGCGCGGCCCCCGGTTCGCTGCTACTGGGGACTGCGGCGTTTGGGGTTCGGAGCCGGTGGCTGGCTGCCGCTCCGCTCCCGGCCGCTCTTGCCTGGACCACCCTGCTTCGCCGGGACCGAGGGGCCCGGGGGTGGGGCTCCCGTCGTCCCGCCCCCATGAGCTCATCCGGGCCACCGCCCCTGGATGGGCGGCCGGGTCGGGGACGCGCGCTGTGGAGTTTTGGGGACCGTCCACTCCACTCATGACCCAGCCCTCCACGCCCCAGTCTGCTCTCGCCATCCTGGGGTCGTCCTGGGGATCCGGACTCCAGCGGGGCGCAGACAGGAAACGCACTGGGGCCGGCGTGCTGGGACGCCCGTACCGTGGTGATCCCAGTTTGTGGCATAGTCGCCTCCACTCCTCACCCAGACGAGTTTCCAGCCCGGCCTCTCGGGGGCTGGGGAGGGCTTGAGGCGTGTGGGGATGGGGCGCCGTTCTGAATTGCCACAGGGCAGGGGTTCTGAAAGGGCCGGGCGTCTCTGAGCTCCGAGACCTGTGCCCAGATGCGTGTCCGGTCTGGGCTTGGGCACCCACTTTGGATGGAGGTGCGCACTGGATAGTCATTTGGGGTGCAGGAGGGTCCGCCGGGGTATCGGGGCTGCATCCTGAGAGTTGCATTTTCCTGACCTCAGTCTTAACTTCTGGCCAGTGACTGCTGAAGCTATTGGTTTCGTTCCAGTTTCCTGCGCGTGGGAAATGGGGAGGGAGTGGAGATCGCTGTTTGGCCCGAGGGACCTAGAATGGGTGCGTTGCCTCTCCTTGTCCAAGCCCCTGGGAGCTCCTCCCAGCCCCTCCGTGCCGCGCCTCCCCACCCTGCCGCTCCCACGTCTGGGAGAGATGTATTTCTCAAGTTCACTGCAGGGAGGGCAAACTTACGAAATGACCCCTGGAGCAAGTGTGTGGGAGTGGGGACTTACATTTCCCATCTGCCTAGGCGAGGAGCCCACGGTGGTTCTCAGAGCAGGGAGGACAAACTGAACTCTAGCAGGAGGGCGGGTGTGTGTGTGTGTGTGTGTGATGTCACATCCTACCTGGGGGGGGAACCATTGGGAGCCCTTGCAGCCATCGACCTCTGACCCTGGCCAGGAGCAGTGAGGCTACTGGGGATGTGCCAGGCTTGGCTGCACCAGTCACTGGGCCTTTGCTGAAAGGGTGGCATCTGCGTTGATTTAGCATTTGCCCTGGCCTGGACAAGTAGGATCAGCAGGGCACCTCGATGCCCCTCAACCTGGTCCCTGAGTCCATCCCCTACAAGCAGAGCCCGCATGTGGGGGAGAGGACCCTGGCAGGGAGGTGGTCAGGGGGGAAGGGGCATCTCCCCAAGTAGTTCTTCCCCCTAGGCTGGGGCAGTGCCTGGTAAGGCCCCCTGACCTGCCCCACCTGGGAGGGCTCCAGGGCAGCACCCCTCATCCCCCAGCCCAGTTTGGTGAGTCTGGTAATTTCCCAGGCAGCAGGGGTGGAGGCCTGGCACATCCCCCCAGGGTCACTCTGTTGAGGCTTGAGGAAGTGTTGTAGAGGCCTCTTCCTACTCCTGGGGCCTGCCCAGCTGTGTGCATCGAGAATGGGGTTTGTCCAGTCACCATGGCCCCCCCCATGCTGGGACACCCCCTGTGGTCAGGGGCTGCAGAGCAGGGCAAGGTGGGACTTGGGAGCACCACGCTGGTGGAGCCCCTCTCTGCATCGCCTGGCTGAGAGCCTGGTGCTGTACTGTTGGACCTGGGTGGGTCCCACTGCTCTTGGCTTCATCCCTTCTAAAGCGGGGGCCTGTTTGGTGGGGTTGGTGGATTAGTTAACGCTTGCAGGGGCTGAGCTCAGGAAATGGGTGCCGGGCATGGCTGTGGGCAGGGGAGACTGCTCCCCTTGGCTGGTATGGGCAGTGCCTAGGCGCCCTGCGGGGCTCAGAGGGCAGTGGGTGAGGGAGGGCTGTGGGTCCCCAGCCACCTGACCATGGGACAGCAGTGGGTGTTGACAGTGGGAGCTGGGAGAGGAGGTTGACAATGGCATCTGTATTGGGGCACTTTTTAAAGTTCCTTTTTCGAGAATCAAAAGGCTCCCACGTGGGAGCAGGCCTCAGGCAGCCCACATGCTTCCCCAGAAAGGGGCCAGGTCACTCTGCCCGCTCCCCTCACGCAGGACAGGGGCCCAGCTCCGGCACTCACATGCCCGACCAGAGCCTGCTTTGGGACACCTTGGCCAAGTGGCCATCAGACTGTGAGGCCAGACAGCACAGCCAGGCTGAGCTGAGAAGACAGTGCAGACATCCTGCCAAGCAGTGTGGAGATCCTGCCCCTTGGGGTGGGACAGAGGGCTTCCTGGCAGCGGAGGCTGGGACTCCAGATGCCTGTTGCTGGGGCAGATGAGGAAGGGCAGAGGCCCCCATTCCTGCTCACCCGACTGGAGCTGGCGACCTGGGGCAGTTGCTGGCCTGCAAGAGCCCCAGTGTCCTCCTCCTTGAAATGGTTATGGGAGCGGGCTCCTGGGGGGCTGGTCGGGGAGCCCTGCAGAGCTCACTGGTCCTTGCAGGGAGAGGAGCAGTATCCTCATCTGGGGCTGGCGGCCCCTCCAACTTGATGCAGTCATGGCTTTCCAGAGTTGGGGTCAGCTGGGAGGCTTGCTAACTGGCATTTAACTCGCTTCCAGACAGCACATGACTGCCTGTCACTTCGTGGTTCTGCAGCCTCCTTCCTGGAGAGGGGATGTGGCCCTGGTGGGCTCTGGATGGGGTAGGGATTTCCTATGCCCATTTCAACAGGTGGGCAAGTGGACTCCCCTTGACGCCATTGGGCCTCTGGCTGCTGAGCTTTGGGGAAACTGCAGGTGCGGTGAGCCGGGCGGAGAAGAGGATGTCTGTGCTGTGTCCCTGGGGAGGGCTGGCCCCCAGGGAAGGTGTCTGGGCCTCGAAGGGTGCAGTGCTGGTGCAAGAGGTGGGGAGCCTGGGACCCTGGCACTGCTGTGGCCCCCTACCCCATACGCAGCTCGGTTCTGCCTCCCAATCCCTATCTCTCACTGCATCAAAGGCCAGACAGAGCTGGACCCAAAAAAACACCGCCTGCCCAATGAATCTGCCCCCGTGCCTGGGTCCTAGAATCAATAAGACTTAGAGTCCAGGTGCTGGTGGGAGGGGCAGACAGTCACCTTTACACTGGCCTGGTGTTTGTAGAAGGCCCTGGATAGGGGAGGGGGAGAAGCCCATGGCGCTCGTTCTGGCCCTGGCACCCCAGGACCCAGGCCAGGCACACAGCGAGGGTTGGGTCACTTTCAGCCCTGGAGGAGGCACCTGCCCCATGGCCAGGACTCCTTATCCTTGGGAGAACCAGGCCCTCGCAGACTTGGCCCCCTGCACCCTTCCCCTGAACTGTAAGCCACCTGTCCCGAATAATGAGGTTTGACCCAGCTTGCTTCCAGAGTTCTGGACTTCTCAGTGTCCCTGACCCCAAAACCCCACAGACTTTGTACCCTAAAGCCTGGCCTAAGCCCTCCTTCCTGAGGACAGAGCAGGCGCTGATTCCCCCAGAACCCCTTGGGGCTTCCCAGTGGGCCCCCAGGTGCTGGGGAGGTCCCCGCAGGTGGGCAGGGGGCTGTGCCTGAGGGGCTGGCCCATCAGCTCGCAGCTGGATCTTCCTTTCTCAGCTGGCCGCTGGGGCAGGCCGGCCACCCTCCTGGGCATGAGGAGTGCTCGGGGCGAGGGGCAAGGGGCACGGAGGTACATAGAGCTGGGGCTGGGGGTGGGTCTGGCCATGTAAGTGCCTCTCGTCCGTGGTGAGGCCGCTCCAGGCAGGGGGGCCCAGCCTAGATGGTTGGGAGGCCAGGGAGGCCTGGGGAGGGGGCAGCTGGCATTTCCTGCCCCCCTGTGCTCTCCTCTGATGCCAGGTCCCTCTGACTCATAGTGCCCCTCTACCAGGGAAGCATGGTCACTGGAGACAGTGAGACAGGAAGCCAGGGCTGGCCCACCATGCAGAGCCGGTGGGGCTGAGCTACCGTGGCGTCCAGTGCTGGCCCACACCCAGGTTCACCAGGGTCAGAACCGTCCCTCGGGAGATGTCTAGCAGTGCCCTGTAACCTGCCTTACCTCTGCTGTCCCCTGTGGCGGGCATCGAGGTGGTTCTGCACCCCAGCTGACAGCCAGCTCCTGGTGGTGGACGGGGACCCTCACACTGAGCCCCCAGGGCAGCAAGGTGCCTGGGTGGGGCTTGGGGAGCAGGAGTGAGGCCCCAGGCCACCTGTCCTCCTGGGACTCTGGTCCTGGGGGCTGGACGACCTAAGCCCTGAGCTCAATGCCACTGGTCTCATGGGTGCAGGGGCTTCGGGGGGCTGTGGGTTTGGGAACCACTGACCGTGGTCTGCCCAGCACACCCGGGTTCACTCTTGGGGCGCGCACCCTCTTACACAGCTGCAGCTCTGCTTGGCTGAGGGCCTGCGCTGCTCCCTACCCCAGGGGCCAGCCTCCCACCCGCTGGACTGACAGTCTTTCCCTGTCTTGCAAATGGCGCCAGCTGCAGCCCACAGGGTGACACTCCTCTGTACCAGGGAGGCCCTGGGCTGAGCTATCCTCAGCCTCCAGCAGGGTCAGCTAGTATCAGGCCCAGTGGGGCGATAAGGAGACCAAGGTCCCCAAGTGGCCATGAGGAAGGAGTCGGGGCAGGCCGGGAGCCAGAGAGGCCCTTCATGCTGTGCTTCATAGCCTGGCTGGGCTCCAGGGCCTGGGGTTCCCTGCATGGATGACCAGCCAGGCTGCCAGTGGGTTCAGGTGGCCTGGCAGTGCTGCTGCTGGCCAGGGACACCCTGAGCTGCCAGGGCCCCCTCTGCTGCTCTCTGGTCCTACCCAGACCCTCCTGTCCCCTGTGCTTTGCGTGTGCTCTTCTGGCTGGTCGCTGGGACATCACGTCCATGTGCTCGTCCCTGCAGGGCCCAAGGGAGCAGAGGTGCTTCCCACAGGAGGGGCCCTTCCAGCCCGGGGGTGTGTTTGGGGCAGGTAAGTGGGTCATGTTCTGGCCTCCCTGCTGGGGAGTGGGCAGCAGGCCCGGGGACCACTCCACTGCCCCCCAACCCTTAGGCGGCAGGAGGCCTGCCGGACCACACACACCTCTTGGTGGGAGGTGGCTCCTCGTCCTCCGGCCCCATGAACCCAGGGGGGCCAGCGTCCTCCACCCCCTACCCTGCACCTATTTTTAGATCCCAGGCTGCTTCCTGAGATCCAGGGACCTGGAGAGCAGTTTCCGCTCCCTGGCTGAAGTGAGGGTCCCTGCTTCCCTCTGCATTTCCTTCCTGCCCGGAGCCCACAGCTCTGCGCCCAGAGGCCATGACAGGGCAGTGCCCACCCCCTGGGACGGCCTGAGCTGGCCCTAGGTACCCTGGAGGAGTCTGGCCCTGTCCCCTGGTGGTGGGCGGAGAGTGAGGGCCAGCCTGTAGGGACCCCCATCCCTGCCCAGTCCCCAGGGGAGTGCCAGGGCCTCCGCCTCCCCCACTGGGCCTGCGCATCCCACCCTACAGCAGCTGTGCGGCCTCTGGCCTCTGCCCGTCCCGGTGTCTCTGGGGCATTTCCTGCAACTGCTTCCTGCCTCTGGACTTCATGGCCGTCCTGGGAAGGCCTCCAGTCGCCAAGCCCAGAGGCATTTCTGCATGTTGCCCCACTCGCACGTGCACCCTCGAGGTGGTGCGCCGGGGCCCTTGATGAGCCCCTTTCCTGGAGGAGCCGCCCTGACAGCATCACCTCTGAGAGCTCGACACTGGGGTCTGGGCTCCAGGCTCCAGACCAGCTGCTGCTCAACAGGGGCTCATCGATGCAGAGTGCAAGGTGGCCTTGTTGCTGGGGGAGTCGGGGGGCAGGACCCAGGTGAGCACTTGGGCCAGCAGGTATGGAAGGCAGGCGTCTGCCCCCGGGAGGTGGGGCGCGCCTCTTGGCAGCTGAGGGCAGGACAGTGCTGTTCCCTCCTGCTGCCATTCAGCCACTTTGGAACTGGCAGGCGGGCTGGGCAGGAACCCAGTGTGCTTGGCAGCCCCACCATTCTTTATCAATTCCCAGAAAGGAGGAAGAAAGAAACAGAATCCTTCACAGGGTCCTGAACCTGTGGTGCTGTCCGCTGGTGCAGTCCCTCCTGTGACCCCCGCACCTTGGCGGATGCTGCAGGAGGTGGTGTGACTCTGCAGGTTGGGAGAGAGGACTCGCCCTGCTGCCCTGCTGGTGACCTGCCCTCAGGCGCCAGGGGCAGAGCGGCCCTGCCTAGCCGTGCTCTCTGTCAGCTTCGGTACCTTTGTGTGCACGCATGGATGCGCAGAGATGCCCAGGTGGCCCGGAAACGCATGGACGCATTCCCTGGGGTCTAGTCCCTCTGCCTGACCCTGAAGCCGTGCCCTGCTGCTGGCCACAGGAGGCCTGGTGAGCCCAGGGTCTGGTTCCTCACTGAGGTCTGTGGTTGGCAGCAGCGTGGCAGCCTGGTCCTTGGGGACCCAGGAGAGACACTCACTCCCAACGGCCTTGCAGCTCAGAAGTTCAGATGTGTGGGGTGGGGTTTTTTTAATGACTTAGGCTGAACTTGACATAAAGTGAACTGCCCATATTTCAAACCTACAACTTGATAAGTTCTGACATAAGGAGACACCTGTGAATTGCCATTGACATCAGGATAGTGACATGTTCAGCCCCCAAAATTGTCCTTGGGGCCTTGTGACCCCCGCCTTCCCCCTCCCGTGCGCCCCAGGGCAGCTGCTGGTCTGTTTTCTGTTACTGTTCATAATTTGCATTTCTGGTGCTTTTATACAAGTGGTAAGGGAGCTGCTCCCTCCCTTCCCCCCTTCCTCTCCCTTCTGTCTTTGTTTTGGTCTGGCTCTTGTCGTTCAGCATCATTACCTGAGGTTCACGCAGGCTGTGGCATCAGCAGTGTGCCTGTGTTCCCCCGGGTAGGACCCCGCTGCAGGGCTGGACCGGTCTGTTCTGGGTCATCCATCCATTCACCATGGAGGTGGACATGGGCTGCCGCCGACGTGGCTGCTGGGAGCATGGGTGGACACGGGGCGTGGGCCCGGCTTTCAGGGACCTGGGCAGGTGAGTCAGGTCTAGTGTCCAGGACACCACCTCCCTCAGCGCCACACTGCGTCTGGCTGGCACCTGGCTCGGGGCCCTTCTCGTTCAGCCAGCATGGCCATTGCAGGGCTACTGTGGTGGCTTTTATTTGCCCTTCCTGGCGGTGGGGGACGGCACCTCTGCACACTTATGCATTGCCACTCATAGATCCTTGAAGTCTCTGTTCAGATTTTTTGCCCATTTGTAAAGAATTGTGGTTGTTTCCTTACTGTTGAGTTTTGAAAGTTCTTCATCAGTTTTGGCCGCCAGCCCCTCCTGACTGTTGGCAGGCCCTGTCCTCGGCTCTCTTGTGAGGAGCGGGCTGCTGGCAGGCTCTGCTTCTGCAGGCACCCAGCCCTGCCCTTCGCACCTCCTTCCCACAGCTGGGGTGGTCTGCCCCTCACTGCCACCGCTGCCTTCCTCTGCCTGCTCCCACCCCGTGGGGCCTGGGCAGGGCAGGAATGACCAGCCCGGGCAAGGTGGGGCCCGCTCTCTGGGCCCTGTAGGCAGCACCGGCTTCCCCGGAACCCCTCTGGAGGGCAGGCCTGGGGAGGACGGGGAGTCTGAAGGCCCTTCCCAAACAGGGAGGGTGGCAGCTTTGCCTCCAGGCTCCTTAGCATCTGGGACCAGCACTGCCTCCGTGGCACTTCTGTGGGGACCGCACGCCCCAGCTCCTCGGGTGAGGGGGCTGTGCAGGGAAAATGGGGATGGTCCCAGCCCAGCTGGGGGGCACAGGGCCAGCTGCATTCAGGCCAGGTGCCCCTCCGCCGATAGGAACACTGGGGCTGAGTCAGGACTGTGGCCAGGTTGCTACAACTCAGAGGGAGGCCCAGGACAGGGCTCCCCTGCCCCCACCCCTCTGTCCTGGAAACTCTCACAAAGCCATTTCTGGACCACAGTTTCAAAACAGAACAAGTGACGTTTTTCAAGCCAGAGTTACCATGGCAACCCTTGGCCTCCCCATGGCCTCCCCCAGAGCCACAGATGGCAGCCAGCTCCAGCTCTGGGGCGCCACTGCCCTGCCCCCACCCTCCCCGCCTGCCCCTGGGCACAGCCTGTGGGCCCTGTGGCCCTCCCTCTCCTGGGTGTGATGGGATGCTGGGAGCCTGGAGCCCTGCCCTTTGAGGGGCACATGGGGACCTGAGTGCCACAGGAAGGGACCCTCAGCCAGCAGGTGCACAGTAGGCCCTGGACATCCTGCCACACGCTTGGGGACAGGGACGGGCTTCAGCACCTCGGCCTCGCCCCTCCCCCATCAGACTACGAAAGTGGGCCGAAACTCTGGGGGACGCAGCCGAGAAACTGCAGCCGGAGCAGGGGCGGGGGGAGAGGGTGCCAGCGTCCTGCTCTGGGGGGACGCGCCGATGGCATTCCCTCGGGGTGGGAGGCGGCTGCTGCTGGGCACCGGCCATCCCCGCCAGCCTGTTAGCCAAGCCCAGTGTACAGGGCCCGGGGCCAGGGCCCTGGTGTCATCGGCCTGGGGAGGCCCCGCTGCTGCTGGCGCTCTCCGCGGGGAGCCCGTGGGGCTGGGGTCTCAAACACTACCGTACACATCCCCCCGGCCACTGTCCAGGGGCCCCGCTCAGGCACTAGACTGGCCAGGTGGTTTGCTCGGGGTCCCTTTTTCGGTAACCCCCCCCCCCCCCGTTGGCTGTGCGCCCTGGGGCTGTGTGTGGCCGCTGCTGTGGGGAGGCCTCGGCTGCCAGCAGGTGGCGGGGAGGAGGCGGAGGCCGGGAGCTGGCTGCGGCAGAGCCAGATCTTCCCGCCAGAACGGGCACTTGTAGGCTAGGAGCAGATTCCTCCTCAGGGGGGCACCCAGGGCTGGGCCCGCCCCAGGAGGAGGCTGGCGTGTGGAGGGCAGCCTGGCACTTGCCTGAGGAGGGCAGATGCTCGGGCATAGGCTGGGCCTGGCCTGTGCTAGGCTTCTCGTCAAGGGCAGACCCCCGCCTCCCCAGTCGTCTGCCGAGGACCTCCCTCAGCCAGGAGCCCCTGTCCCTCGTGCCAGGCGCAGCAGGCCCCTTCCCCGCCCCCGCTGCCCAGGTCAGCCGCCCTCCCCGGGCTTATCTGGAGAGCACCACATGCCTCCCGGCCCTCACACAGCTTCCCTTTCTGGGGCTGACGGCAGGGATTTATCCACAAGCGGCCGGCCCCTCACCGCTGGGGCCTCCTGGATGCCACAAGCCAACCACCACCCCTTCCTATAATTCCTCCCGTCAGCCCCGCCAGGGTCCCAGTGGCCTCAGTCCCCGCCTCTCCCCAAGGACTTACGTGAGTCCCCTCGTGGGGTCCCAGACGGGCTCAGGACCGCTGGGCCGCGCCACCCCCTTGGGGGAAGGCCCAGCATTCTCTGGGGTGCTCGGGGTCCGACGTGGCCTCTGGCCAGATGTGGTAAACAAAAGTGCAGGACGTCAGGTAAACTCAAGCTCTGGGTAAACAGTAAATACTTTTTTTGGGCAAGCATGTCTTGGGACACACTTATCTGAAGAAGTTATTTGCTGATAATCTGAAATGCAGATTTTATGTGGAGTCCTGCATCTTATCTGGCCACCTGTCCCGGAGTCCCCACAGTAATGCTGGTGGGGAGGGTTGGGGGCTGGCCACGTGACCCCCCAAATCCCCACCTCCCTGGGGCCTCTCAGAAACCAGGCTGGCAAAGCAGACATCTGGAGCCATTGGGCAGCACCACCTGGAGACTGAAGTCCCCGAACCTCTGACCCAGTGGAGCGGGTCTGGCGCCCACCTCGCTCGCTCTCCGGCTGTTCAGTGTGGTGTGGTTCACGCACACCACCGCAGTACTCTGGGTAACCCTTGGCTGTTTTTCCCCCAGCTGGCGGGAGGTGTGATCCTGGGCGTGGCTCTGTGGCTCCGCCATGACCCACAGACCACCAACCTCCTCTATCTGGAGCTCGGAGATAGGCCTGCACCTAACACCTTCTACATAGGTGAGTGCACATGGGGTAGGCCGAGGACCCCGCCTGGCTCTGGGCTGGGGGGCCAGCCAGGATGGCCCATCAAGGTGTCTGATTATGAGCCCTGGGAGGCCACAGACAGGCAGTCAGGGAGGGCTTCCAGGAGGAAGCAGGGCCTAAGTTGACTAGGTGGGGCTTGGGGCTTGCTGCCGGCTGGGGCAGGGAGGAGGCCAGCCAGGAAGGGCCCTTAGGCAAGACAGGGAAACAGCCAGAGTGGCAGGGTAGGTTAGCCTGGGGGCCTTGAGGCCCCAGTGAGATGTTGGTCGGGGGGCCTCCTCCTCAGGTGGTCCAGCGCCTGGCCAGGTTGGGGTGCTTGGGGCAGCAGCCAGGCTCCTGGGGAAAGCTGGAATTGAAGGGGCTTGTGGCATGTCGGCTCTGCCAGGTCCCCTCCGAGGGCTGACGCAGGGCAGGAGGGTGACAGCTGGGTAGGGGTGGGAAGCTGTGTCCCGCGGTGGGTATTTAGGGGGAGGTTCCCCGGGAAGGGGTGGGGCTGGGTGCCTGAGCAGCACAGACTAGCGGCTGAGGCCCCCAGAGCCCCAGGAGAGGGCAGGGGCCTGTGTGACGCTGGCCGCCTGCCTGGCAGCCACGCCTTGTTGCCTTATTAGGCTACAAGTTTGCCGCCCAGGCGGCAGCTGTGGCCCCCTTGGGCATCTGTCAGGTGCGGGGTGGGCCACCCGCCCCCACTCCCAGGGACGGGGGTGACCTGCTATGTGGAGCAGCACCCAGCCAACAGCGGCAGGCGTGGCCCTTGTGGAAGGCTGTGCTAGCTGGGATGTTTCTGTCCTTTAAAGGAGTTGTCCCTGGGCCGGCCCCTTTTGTCCCCATCTAGCAGAGCAGGGCAGGGATCAGGGCTCTGGGCTCTAGTGCAGGCAGCTGCTGCCCCAGGCCCTGCAGGTCCCCTGGCTGTGGGGCGCCCGGAGGGGTCTGGTCTCTCCCAGCTGCCACTCATGCTCCCACACACTTAGCAGCCGAGGCAGGGATGTGGGGCACACTTGCCACTCCACCAGGCATTCTGGGGCCATGAGATCCTCTGCAGACTGTGAGGTAGCGAGGGCTGGGTTACAGGGTGCATGAATGGGGAGGGAGGGTCCCTCGCTTCCTCAGAGACAGCAGCCCATGGCCCCAGCAGTGGTTTCCTGGGACAGCCATCCCTGGGGAAGGTCCCAAGCCCCTGTCTGCCTGAGGGCACACATGCCAGGCACCCTCAGCAGCCACAGTGGTCAGCTTTGCCCACGTGTCCGAGGGCTCAGGAGTGCCCCCGAACTCTTGAGGGATGGACACCTCTCTAGGTGCTGGGGCAGCCTGACCTGGCCTGCCAACTGGAGCTGCGTGGGGGCAGGGCCTGCCACCCCCAGACCTGGGCTTCAACTGTGTCCCCCATGGGTGGGGACTGCTCAGAGCCATGTCCTGCCCACCCAAGGCCAACCTTCTGGAGCCTCTTACTGGCCCGGATGCAGTCTGGACTGCCTGGGAGGCTGGGGAACAGGTGTGGGTCCTGACGAGGGCTCTCTGTCCCATGCTGGGAAGTAGGGTCAGGCTAGCTGGGCTCACTCCACAGCCTGGACGACGCTGCAGGGCCCAGGTGGGGCTCCCACCCCCTCGCCTGCCAGAGCCAGGCCCCGCGGGAGCCCAGCCTGCGGGGAAGGTTGTAGGTCAGGCAGGCCATCTTGGTGACTCTCACGTAGCAGCACCTCACCTCTTGGATGGAGGCATCAGAGCTTAAGGGGTGGGAGACCCGGCCCAGGGGTGCTGAGACCTCCGAGCTGGGAGCCCTCTGAGGGCAGCTTCACCCAGCCAGGTCCACTGGGTGTTGCCCAGAGGTTTGGTCCAGCTGCGAGGAGGCTTTGAGCCTGGCAGTGGGTCCTGGACCCCAAGCTCCTCCTGCCCAGGGCCAGCCAGGCACCAGAGCCCTAGGAGGGGGCTGGGGCTGCCTGCACTGTTACTGTGGTCACTGTGGGATGGGCCCAGGTCTGCAGGGAGGACTAGGGGTGAGGGCAGCCCCTGGGGGGAAATGGTCAGCACTTCCCAGGGGCACAGGCCATGTCTGGGCAGGCTGTGGACGCCAAGGAGGCCGGCCCAGCTGGGCTCTAGGCCCCAGGTCCCCTCCAAGCCTGCTTTTGGCAGCCCTTCCCGCCTCCCCAGGACTGTGTGTGCAGCCCAGGGGGCGTCGGGCAGGTCAGGAGGGCAAAGCGAGCCTGTGTGCCGTGCTTGAGCTGTCCCCCCTCCTGCCACCACTCACCCCACCTGTCAGCAGGGCCTCCCCCGCCCGGCTGCCAGGCCACCTCGTCCAGCAGGCGTCAGTCCTCCAGGGTCAGGCTTCAGAAGCCCGTTCGGTCCACTCCTCTAGCTGGAAGAGCCATGCCGAGCAGCCAGATTTGACCCCAATCTCAGTGGGGGCAACTGAATTGGGCACAGCCATGCAGCCGACAGGAGTGTGGCAGAGGCACCACCAGGTCCTTGGGTTGCTTCCTCCAGCCCACCCCCCAGGTCAACAGCTGGGCCCTCTGCACCAAGATGGGTGACCTTTGGAGGCCCCACCAACTCCTGGAGGCTTGTAGGAACCAGAGTGGGTGCAGATCGTTGGGCTGCGTCACACCCCCACGTTGTCGAGGAGGACGCTGTAGTGCTGAGGGCCGCTCTTGGGCCTGGGGCTTGGTGCTCTCCAAGTTCCTCTCCAAAGTGTTGGGTGTTTGGCCTCTTGTGGTGGCCCAAGGCCTGGGCAGTGGTATGTGTGCACATGGCCCGGGAGGTCTGGGGTGCTGGGCTGTCAGGTCCAAAGCGCCCGGATGTCAGGACGCCGGGGTGTCCACCCCTCCTCCTGGGATGTCAGAGGCCCTGGTGTGTCTGTCCTTCCTGCCCTGCAGGCATCTACATCCTCATTGCCGTGGGTGCTGTGATGATGTTTGTTGGCTTCCTTGGCTGCTATGGGGCCATCCAGGAGTCCCAGTGCCTGCTGGGGACGGTAAGGCTCCGGGTCGGGGTGGGGGCCGCTTGGCCAGCAAGGAGGGGCAGAGCCTCAGGCTCTGCTGGAGGCCGAGAGTTCAGCCCGGGTGGGAGAGGGGTCACGGGTGGCCTGGGGCCCCCCCTGGCACTGCCTCACCATCGTCCCATTGAAGTCCCACTGTAGCTGATTGCTGTTGTGTTGATTCCTGGCTCAAAGTTCAAAAATTGCCATTTTTCTTTTTAAAAGAACCACAGATCTAATAGGAAGTGAGTCCCTGTCCCAAGCCAACCTCAGATGCCCTGCTGATGGGCAGCTGCAGCCTGGCAGTGGGTCTGGGGCCTGGCCAGCCTGGGGTGTGGGCTGTGTGCACCTATGCCAGTGTCTCCAGTTGGGGAGGCCCGCTCTGCCCTTCTTCCCACATGTGGAGGGAGAGAGGGGGCAGGAGGGGGAACCCAGGGCCTGGACCCTCCTGGCAGCCGAGCCACCCTGCACTTCCCAGCCCTGATGAGCCCCTGCCCTCATCCTCCCCTTCCAGCCACCCCTGCTCCAGGGCCTTCTGGGGATGATGACGGTGGGGCATCTCCCTGTCAGGCCAAGTCTTAGCCCTGGCCCACGGGGCTCATCCCCAGCCACCGCCTGCCCTCCGTGCACACCCATGGCCCCCTGGGCGTGTCTTCGGTGGAAGGCGAGGCTGGAGCTGCTCTGGGGCCCGGGAAGCCTGCTCTGACCTTGTCTTTCTCCGCCTTCCCTCTGGGCCCTGCATTGCCTTCCCAGTTCTTCACCTGCCTGGTGATCCTCTTTGCCTGTGAAGTGGCCGCTGGGATCTGGGGCTTTGTCAACAAGGACCAGGTGAGTCTGCATCCACGGGATGGGGTGGCAGGCTCCCCCTAGGGAGGCAGGTAGGAGCACCTGCTGTTCAGCTTGTGGGAGAGCGTGGATCCTACCTATGGATTATGCGGTGCTCTTTGGGGCTTCTCCTGGGGCCCACCTGCTAGGAAGGCCACAGAGGGCTTCCTGGAGGAGGCTGCCTGGGGACCAAGCAGAAGGCAGAGCTGTCAGTCTCCCAGCCTTGGGGACGGCTGGGTCAGTCCTGGAATAGTACTTTCCTGGGAGAGCCGGGTGGAGTGTCCCCCAGAGGACAGTGCCCCGTGCTCAGTGCGCATGCCGTGCCCATCCCCCAGATCGCCAAGGACGTGAAGCAGTTTTACGACCAGGCCCTGCAGCAGGCTGTGGTGGACGATGAAGCCAAAAACGCCAAGGCTGTGGTGAAGACCTTCCACGAGACGGTGCGAGGGGGGCTGGGCGGATCCAGGGGGCCCGAGGGGCTGGGGGTGTTTTTCTCTGGTGGGGCCCAGCTGGGCCTGAGTCTAGCCTTGGCCCTGTTCTTGAGGGCACGGGGGGCACTTGGGACCCAGGGTTCCTCGGTGCCAGATGGGCCAGGCCAGATGGGGTGCAGGGGTTTCTGAGCATCAGAGCTGGGTGGGAAGGTAAGGTAGGGGCCCTGGGCTCAGTCCTCCCCCTGGAGAGAGCCATCTTGGCCCCCACGCCAGCCAGGGCAGCTACAGGGACCTCTGTACTAGCCTATGGGGTGCTGACCGCACGTGCCCTTGGTCTCTGCAGCTCAACTGCTGTGGCTCCAACGCGCTGTCCACACTGACCACCTCCATGCTCAAAAACAACCTGTGTCCTTCCGGCAGCAGCGTCATCAGCAACTTTTTCAAGGTACATGGTGCAGTGTGCAGGCCTCCTGGGCTGGGGTGGGGCCCGGGTGGTGGGCAGGCCACCTGGGGACTCTGGCTGGCACCGTGTGTGGGTGGAGGGGGTGCTGGGCCAAGGCCACTTGTTTGTGGATGGACCACAGGGGTGGCATCCAGGTTCCTGAGTGGGGAGCTCTCCACGTCTGGGAGCTGTGCACACCCCAAGAGTATGTGTGGAGGCTGTCCTGTTCTCCCGCTCAGCCCCCTCTGCTCCCACATTTGTTTTAAAACTGATGTAAGATCCAACCTGGCAGAGGCTGGGCCTGTCCGCATCCCCTCTGGGTGGGCTGGTGCCCACCGCCCACCTGCCATGATCTTTCTGCACCACTGGCTGCTGTATTGCGGGAGCCTAAGCACTGGTGCCCCCCAACAGGAAGACTGTCACCAGAAGATTGATGAGCTCTTCTCGGGGAAGCTGTACCTCATTGGCATCGCAGCTATTGTGGTTGCTGTGATCATGGTGAGCTGGTGGGCAGGGTGTCTGTGGGGTCCCCATGGGTCTCCGGGTGCTGACCGGCCCGCCCACCCCCTCCCACAGATCTTTGAGATGATCCTGAGCATGGTGCTTTGCTGCGGCATCCGGAACAGTTCCGTGTACTGAGGCTCTGGCCACCTGGGCTGAGGGGGGCCGGTGAGACCTGTGTGCCCCAAGAGCAACCTGGACACTTCTGCAGAGGGGCCGTCTCCACCCGTGTATATAACTTTTCCAGTATTACTCTGCTACACCTATTAGCCTTTTTACTTTTGAGGTTTTGTTTTTGTCCTGAAGTTCCCTTTCACCTTTTGGGACATCACCTGGAGTGTGAGTAGGCCTTGGGGACTGCAGGGCAGGGGCCACCCACTGCCCTGGGGTCATAGGGGGCTCCGCTTGCTCAGCCAGGCCCCTTGTTGGGGCCTGGGGCCCTTTGGCCAAGCTGTCCTCCTGCCCTGCCATCCGCGGGCTGTGCCGTTCACGCCATTTAACCCTTGCTCCTGTCCCACCACCTGTCTTTAGAGCCGGGTCTACGAGCAGCCTTATGTCTTCAATGCACCTCTCCTTTCTAACTCGTCACCTTCAACTGTAATTACATCTCGAACGTCATTCAATAAAGAGGGAAAAAAACAGGCATGCTAACAAACTGTCCGCCCCCTTCCTGTGCTCCTGGGCCTGAGACCCAGGGGACAGCTGGTGGGGTTCAGCTCTGTGGACCTTGCCCAGCCCAGGGTGTGCTGCACCCGCTGGGGTGATGGGGCCCCCTTGCTGGGCCCTGGGCCCCTTGCAGAGGCCCAGACCCAGCCTCCCTCCCAAACCTACTGCTCTGCACCACCCAGAGTGGGGCAGCCCCTGCACCCGGAGCAGGATGTGCTTGAGGCAGAGGGCCTCCGAGATACCCCCTCCTCCTCAGGGGCAGCCCCATCAAGATGGACCCAATGCCTCCTCCAGAGTGGCTGAGGGTCTCCTCCCTGCCTGTCTGGGTGCTTGTAAATGTTCCCTGGATATTGGTGTCTCAGGGCCTGAGCTGCATCGTGCAGCCCACCATGCTTCACTGAGGCGCAGCCGCCTCTTGTATGTTGAACTGACCCCTTGAGGCCACTAAGGCCTGGCTGCGATTCATATGTGGACTCCCAGCAGCCTCTTCGGGGGCTGATTTTGGAAACAGCGCACCCCCGCTTTGTCGGGGTTGGGGCGGGGGTGGTCTCGGCAGACCCGCCCCTCCTGCCGCAATCCTCTGCCAAGTGTGCCAGGTTGGTCCAAGGAGACCCTCTTTACTTGCCGCCGTGCTGCGCGGCCTCGGGGTCGCCGGCCAAGGCCTGGGTGTCCCCTCTGCAGTGGCGATGGGTCACGGGATACTACGGTGTTAGTGATTGGGATGGGCTGGACAACACGGCCAGGCCCCCTGTCCCTGTCGGGTCTCTGCGCTGGGCTACGGCAGGGTCCGAGGTGCCTGGACTCCGTAGGTGAGAATGGGTCACCAGCCATGGGGGCTGTGGGCCTACGCAGCAGCCGCCGACTCCCAGGACCCACCACGGGCGCGGCCGGCCGCTTCCGGCCAGGGCCGGAAGTGATCGGAACGCAGTCGCGGAAGCCGCGCTTGAAATGCACTTCCGGTCTGAGGCGGCCGCTCTCCTGGCGGCTTCCGGAAGGTGGCCCTGGGGCACCGGGAGCGCGGCGCTGACTGTTAGTCCTTGGGCATTCTGGGACTCCCAGAATGCCTTCTCCCGCCCACCTTCTCTTCATTCAGTTCCGGGCTCTCTTCGAGAAGAAGCCCCACAGCTTCCGGGGAGGGGCTAAGGGGAGACGCTCAGACGCATGTGCAAAGCGCACGCGTCCCGACAGTACCCGGGAGTGGCGGCCAAGTGCCTTGAGGGAGATGTAGTTCCTCAAACGCGGTCGCCTCTTCTGTCGACCTGCGGAGGACTCGATTTCCCAGAGGGCCGAGTGCGGCGCAAGGTGGAGGTGGCAGGCCTGCTGAGATCTGGTAGGTAGGTGGTGAGGCAGGACTGTGCTGCTGGCCGCTCGGGCCTCGCAGTGACCGCTGTCCGCAGCCCGCTCCCCAGAGTCCGGGCACCCCGACGTACTCCGTGTCCTCACCCCTCGCGGACTGGCCCTTGGGACCCCGAGCCTTCTTTAGGCCCGCGTCCGGGCACATAGAGCGGAGAAAGTCGAGGCTGGGCCCCAAGGGCAGAGAGGGAGCTGACGAGGCAGCCAGTGGGTCCGCTCCCAGGGATCTGCCCTGCCCAGATCCCAGGCCTCAGATCCCCGCCCCCGAGCCCAGCTCCTCAGCCCGGACTCCGCTCTGCCCTCCACTGAGCTCACGAAGTTCTCAGAGAGCTCCAGGAAACAGACTCCTGGATCCCGTCTTGGGGCCCGATCCCCATCTCCCGCCGGAGTGCCCCACTGATAAAGCTCCTTCTCTTAGTCGCGGTGACGTCCCCGGCCGTGCATAGGGGACGAATTTGGTAAGCAGGAGTCTAGTTAGAAATGCAGTCTTGCCTGCAACACCCTGAGTGACGGGCAGATGATGCCCCCTCTCTGGCCCTGCCAGCTCTAAAATAGGCACCAGTGGGGTGTGCTTTGTACCGCCTTTCTCTCCTGGAGTTGTCACTCCGTTCCGGGAGTCATGCCCCTGAGGAATGGACATCTCACCTGTGTTTGACTTGGTGCAAGGCGCTCAGAGCCACTGCTTGTGCACGTGGCCTTGTCTTTGGTGGGCGCAGAAGCAGTGGGTCACCCTGGGTGAGGAAGGCTTGGCGGGGAGGAGCTAGTGGGTGGATGGGTGAGTCTGGGCAACCCTCTGAGCCTGGAAAAGGAAGCAGCAAGATGCCTGGTCACACTTGGCCACTAACCTGATGTTGGCAGTACCTCTCCACTCAGTTGAGAAAGGTGAGGGGTGTGCAGAGGGGGACAGGAGAAATGTCACTGGAGGCTGCTCCAGGAGCAGCGGGGCTTGCCTCTGCTCAGCAGGGCTGCTCCAGGTGATTAGTGATACCCCAGCTTCCTGCAAGCTTGTGCTCAGGTGCCAAGGACTTTGCTGCAGATCCCACTCATGCTCCCAGGGCATCTCCTAGCAACCAGGAGCAAATCTCCTTGCCACGGGCAAGTCAGGTGTTCCACCTATTAGAGTGCTTACTGTGTGCCTCCTGCCGCCCTAAGCCCTGGCAACCTGCTTCCCAGAATCCCCACCCCACCCTTACCAGCAAGCCTCTTAGACGCTTATTCAGACTAACCTGAGAAGATGGACTGAGGTGACATTGTCAAAAGGACCTGCTCCCAAGCCTGGCCTGTGTGGGGGCTCTGTAAATCTAGACCCACTCCCTGGGGTCGTGGACCTCTTCCTGTTTGCTGTCTAGTCTAATGGCCGACCCTTCCTCCCCACCCTCAGCCACCTACAGATGAGCTGCTGAGCAGAGCTGTGCTGGCCGCACTTCTGGGACTGGCACCACTGAGGACCCGAGCTGTGATTTGCCCACCCACGCCCCAGGTAGGTGAGACAGAGACTGGCGGAGAGGGCAGGGGGTCGATGAACCCTGTCCTTTGCTTTATAGGACCCAGCTCTCTGTGCGATCCTGCCATCTGCCCAGGGGCAGGGGGTTTACAGGAGGGACTTGGCTAAACGCCTGTTGTTCTTAGAAACAAACCTCCAGGGCTGTTTTTGTCTAGGTGGAGCGTTGCCTGGGGACACATGGCTGAGGCGGGGGCAGGCGAGCATCCCCCTGGCTCGGAGGTCGAGCAGGGAACAGAGTGTGGCCCCCCGCCTTCCGACACCATCTCTCTCAGCGACACGGACTCCGACCTCAGCCTGCCTGGTGGTGCTGAGGTGGAAGCTCTGTCCCCTGAGGGGCTTTCTGGGGAGGCCCAGTGGGACTCAGGCCCTGATGAGCCCCTCTTGCCGCCAGAGGGCCTGCCCACAGCTGCGGTGCAGCCATTCCATCTTCGAGGCACAAATCCTACATTCTCCCAGCGCAGCCACAACATCTTCGACTGCTTGGAGGGGGCAGCCAGGCGGGCTTCTCCCTCTGTGTCCCACTCCAGCCTGGGTGACAGTGGGGGCTTGAAGCGGCCACTGGTGCCCTCAAGCCAGCCTCTAGCGGGGGGCCAGGCTAGGGGCAGTCAGAGTCCTGCCTCCCTGAGGGTGCCCCCTGTCCCTGACTATGTGGCCCACCCTGAGCGCTGGACTAAATACAGCCTGGGAAATGTGCCTGAGGCCAGTGAGCAGAGCAACAGGGCCACTGCCCTGGCCTTCCTGAGCTCCCGGGGTCTGGCTGCCCCCAGTGACTGCATGCCCTCCTTCAACCAGAACCCCTCCAGCTGCGGGGAGGGGAGAGTCATCTTCACCAAACCGGCCCGAGCCAGCGAGGCCAGGCCTGAGAGGAAGAGAGTCCCAAGGAAAGCGGGAGAGCCAGGCCCGGGTGCCCCTGGGGACCTGGGAGTAGTGGGGGGTGAGGGTCCTGTGGAGCTGGCCCACCTGGCCGGGCCTGGGGGCTCGGAGGCTGATGAGTGGAGCGGCCCTCATCGGGGCCTGCAGGAGGTGGGCACGCCAGAGGGGGCTGCCCACACTGGGTCAGCAGCAAGCCCCCGAGCAGTGGAGACTGTTGGCTTCCGTGGCAGCAAGAAGAGGAAGAGAGACCACTTCCGGAACAAGAGCAGCGCGCCAGCGGTCCCCGGGGCTGAGGTCTGAGGTGGGACTGCCCGGCCAGCCTTCTGGGCCAGGCTGCCCGCCAGCTGGCCAGGACCACTGCGCATCTGGGGTGGCTGTGTGCTGGGACCCGGGACCCCACTGCCTCGGGAAGGGAGCCCGCAGGCTGCCTGTCGGTGGTGCCAGTGACCTGGCTGGGGTGGGGGGGCAGTCTGTGGAGCAGAGACCTTGCCGGGGTTGTGGGCCAGGGGGTGGCGGAAGCCCTGGCCCACCAGGCGTTTGTGGGGTGACAGTAAAGGCTTTGAGTATTCCTCTGGCTCTGTGTGTCTGTGTAGAAGCCCTGCCCACAGAACCAGTGTGCTGAGGCCTTCTCTGCTCCAGCCCACCCAGTTCCTCCCGGCCCTGCGTTTGAGCGTCACTAAGTTGGGGAGGGTCTGAGGGGACCCCCTGCCCCAGTCTCGAGCAGGAGGTAGAGATGGCCCCATGCTCCTCCAGCCTGTGCCCCTGAAGGGCCGGGGTGGGGCAGACCCCTCCCTGGAAGCCTGTAGACCACAGGCCTGGGGACAAGAGGGCTTAACAAAGTGGGTCCACAGAGGCCTGAGTGCAGCGGGGCCTGCTGGGGCGTGCCCTCCCGCAGGTCCTGTGATGCCCGCTGTTCTGCTTCCCCAGGACTGGTGAGCCATGTGCAGGGGCGCTGCTGGTGAGGCCAGGCCGAATGGCTGGGGAAGGCAGACAGTCCCCTGTGGGTGCGGGGAAGGCAGGTGGGATTGGGCGTGTCCCCTGTGACTAGTGGCAGGACGGAGGGTCAGCCAGCCTGCTGTGCTGCTGACCATCTGGGCCCAGGCCTGGCTCTGCCGCCCCAAGGGAAGGAGGTACTGGCTGGCTGGGGGAGCACAGGAGCCTGGATCCCACCCCCACGGGGCAGGCAGGCCCTGTCCCTGCCCAGCGTGCCTCACAGGCTCCGTCGGAGGTACGGCAGCTCAGGGGCAGAGGAAGGTGCTCTGGGGCCACTGCCCAGGTTGGACAGTGTGGCCTTCAGTGTACGGGGTGCTGCTGGGGGACACACGGGGGCGGGAGAAACACATGCACTGCACGCTGGCCCTGGGTCTTAAAGGACAGAAATTCTAACCACTCACTTGAAAACAAATCAGTCTCTTAGGCAACACAGGCCCAGTAGGGGACAGGGACGGGCCCAAGACTGCTGCCCGCAGACGGGAGGTCCCCGGATGAGGCGCTCAGGGAGTGCTGGCCGGCCTGGCCTGGCCGCGCAGTCCTGGCTGAGGACCCGGGGAGGGGGCCCACCGCGAGCTGCTCCACTCCCAGGCCTGGGCAGTGCCAGCAGGGCAGGGACTAGTTTCTTTTGACACCGTCACAGGAGCCACCAGAGGTTGGGATAATTTGCTGTGGGGCCCAGGGTGACCAGCTAAGGGCCACCCCCCACCTCACCACCCTTATCTGGGCCTGGGGCTCTGGGAGAGGTGGGCCCCACAGGCTGACAGTCTGGGTGGCCTAGGTGTCCGAGGGCAGGTGGCCAGCCTCTTCGTGCTCCTTGCTGCCCAGGCCCCCTCCGTGGTCAGCAGAGGCTCGCAGGTCCCCACCACCAAAGTTCCAAGAGTCTGGGGGGAAGGGAGACCCTCCTCAGCTGCTGGGGGCCTAGCAGGCCGGCCCGGGGGGTGAAGAGGTATGCTGCCCAGACGTGAGCATGGGCACTGTGGCCTTGGGTGGAGGGGGGAAGCTGGGGCAGCAGCCCAGTAGGGCTGGTGCCAGGCAGAGCTTTCCGGGTCTGAGTGGTCATGCTCACACCTGCCGGGTCAGTGGGCTTCATCAGAGGGCACCTGCCCCTCCCTGAGGACCAAGGACAGGTGGGAAGCAGAGGCCCAGGGTAAGGCTGCCCCCAGGTCAGCTGGCTGGCAGTGAGCTTACCCGTGCCCACCCATCGCCTCCGCCCTCCCCAGACGCACACTCACTCCAGTAGGCGCTGCCCTGGGCCAGTGTGTCTGCCATGGAGGTCAAGAGCACCGTGCAGTAGTCGATCTGCAAGTGGCAGGCACTTGGGGCAGCAGGGTGCAGACACACCTCCCCTGAGAGGGCCCCTGCTGCCCCTCAACCATCCCTCTGGGGGCTGTACTCAAGGGGCGGGAGGGTGACCAGGTTCCAGCTGTGTGTGGCGAGGACGGTGAGGGGCTTTAGTGCGGGACCCCCTCTGGGGAGGGTGTGGGGTCTGTCTCGGGTGCTTGGGTGGGGGACAGGCACAGGTACTGAGCCCCCTGGGTCTTCCCCCGCTGTGCCCTGCTGCTGAGCCTGAGCCTGGATGCAGGCCGACTGTTTGGATGTCGGGGCATGTGGCTGTGGGCCAGGGCCCCCCATGTCCCGCCCCAGGTCTCCAGCCAGGAGAGAAGAGCCCCGGTCGCCGGCCTACCTGGGATTCCAGGCGCTGCACCCGCCTCTCATGCTCTCGTAGCCCCCCGAGGTACTTGGCGATGAAGCCCACCCTGGGGAGAGTCGGGAGCAGCAGGCCGCTGAGAGCCCTGGGGTACTCCGCATCCGGGGAGTTTCCCGCCCCCCCCCACCCGGGCCCCCTAGGGGAGGGGCTTGGGGTCACTGAGGCTGATGGGGGCCCAAGTCCAGAGTCCGATACCCTTTCCCTCACCCCTGGACACGGGTACAGAGAGGTTTCGTGCCTTCCAGCCAGAGGCAGGGTGCAGGTACGGGCTGTCCCCACCCTCAGGCAGGCAGGGACCTTGGGCCTGAATAAGGGCTGCGGCCTGAGAGGAGGGAGGAGGGGGAGGTCCACTCTAGAGACCCCAGAACAGGGAGACCCTGTGAGTATTGGCCCCCGGCCCCCGAGGGCAGGGCAGGCAAGGCCCCAGTAGAGCCTGGTCGGGGCAGGAGGCCTGGTGCTGTCCCCGCCCTCCCAGCCTGCTTCCCCAGCTCAGATCCTGACTCGCACAAGATGGCCTCACCCAGCGTTAAGGCGGCCAGATGCCCCGCGGTGGTAATGCCAGGTCCCGGGGAGGTCTTGGGGGGCCCTGCCTGGGCAGGTAGATCACCAGCTCGGCCAGCCCCTCGGCACCCTGCAGGGGACACAGCCACCCGCCTCCAGGGAGGGGCCATTGCACTCAGCCCTGGGGTCCTTGGAGGGCCCTGCAGACCCCGGCACCTGTGGGCGGTTTTCCGCAGCACTTCCTCCCCACTGTCTTTCCTCTGCCTCTCCAGCTTGCCCAGGTAGTTCTCCTTCTGAACTGCCTCCCAGGTGACCATCTTCTGGTCCAAGGGCTCTGGCAGGTCTCTCTCTGCAGAGGTGAGGGCAGCTGGGGGGCTTGGCTGGGGCCAGGGGTGCCTCGGGGGCCCAGGGCAAGCACAGTGGCTCCAGGTGCCAGGAGCCCTGCCCCCCGGCACTGCTGGTCCCTGTAGGTGTGCCCAGGCACAAGGTGGAGGAGCAGGGCCCTCCGGGCTCTCAGCCTATGCCGCGGCCGCTCTGGGCCTGTCCAGGCCTCGCCCTTCCTGCCTGCCTGCTGCACTGCCTGTCCCTCCGGCTGGGCCCCCAGCACATGGTCCTGGGCCGCCAGGCCATGTCCAGCCCCGTGGTCTCACCCAGGCGTGCCCGCTTCTGCTTGGCCTCCTTCTGGAAGACCCTCTTGAGCACCAGGCTCAGGTGGCTGAGGAGGATGAAGGGGGGTGCCAGGGAGGGGCGCTCCTGGTACTCCATGATGAGGTGGTAGCGCTGGAACTTCCAGAACGTGTCGGCATTGCCTTGCACCACCTGGAACGTGTAGCTGGGGCAGCCCGGGGCTCTCAGGACCCCCTGCTCTCCCCTCGCCCGCTTCTCGCATCTCTTCCCATCCCGAGGGCAGCTGCGGCCCTTTCAGGAACGGAGAGCCTGCTCCCCCTTCTGTGATGGTCCCGGATCATCGATTTCCCTTGGGTGTGTCTAGAGTGGGGTCTGCTCATCTGGGGTCTTCCACCACCCCTCAGCTCTCCTGGACCAGCCCGGGTTTCTGGACACACCCAGAGCCCCAGCTTCACAAACCCAGGGCCTGTTCCCTTGGGTGGGGGTGGGAGGGGTGGGGGGAGCAGCAGGGGGCAACTCCTGGGGCAGTGGGCTTGGGAAAGAATCCCATGCCCCCAAACCAAACCCTGTGTCTGCTGCGCACTGCACCACCTCCTGGACACCCAGCCTTCTTCCACCTGCACGTCAGGCGCAGTTGGAAGGGAAGCCAATGTTGGGGCTGATACCCCAAACCCGGGCCTCTCCCTGCACAGGCCCTAGCCCGCCTGGGGGCCGGGGGCATCTGCAGCCTCAGGTCTGGCCAGGAGCTGGGGTCCCCAGGGCTACCCACAAGTGGATGGAGCAAAGGTGGTGGGGGGCACCTGAACATGGCGATGAGCAGGTTCATGAGCAGCACGTTGGTGACCAGCAGGAACGCGACCAGCAGGAGGATGACCAGCCAGTTGGCGTAGAGGTTGGGGCAGGAGGGCGAGTCCTTCAGCAGCAGAGGGTGTGCGGAGCAGTTCACGCGGGCTTCTGAAACCCAGGGGCAGTGAGGGTGAGCAGGCCGCCCCGGGCAAGCGCCCTCAGTATTCAGTGCCCCGGCCTGGGGTCAAGGCCTCCCTGGACAGAGGGTGCTGGTCAGGTGGCCAACTGGCATGGTTCACTAGGGATGATCTGGGTTTTAGCACTGGAAGCCGCCTTGCCAGGACACCTCGGTCCGGGTGAGCCAGACAGATGGTCGGCCTAGCAGTGCCGGTCCCGCTGCCTCCCGCCGCCCGGCTGCAGCCACAGCCAGGACCACAGGCCCTGGGGGCAGAGCCAAGGACATTTTGGAGGGTGGGGACAGAGGACCCCAGTTTCTACTGGCTGTTGCTTGGGATACAACCCTCAAAGGCTCTGCTCACAGCGGGTTTGGGGAGAGCTGGCCTAGGCGAGAGGAGCCGGTGTCTCCCGCAGGACTTCTCAGAGCCTTTATAACACTACTGCTTGTCAGTGGGCTTGAGCTGGCAGGCAAGTCTGCACCATTTCCAAAACATACCAAGCCAGGATGCCCTCCACCTGGTGATCGTGACACTGTGGACACAGCCCCCCTGGGCTGGGCAGACCTGGACAGCATTTTCTGCCAGGGAGTGAGCATCTGATTGGGCAGCGGGGAAGGCCGAGGGCTACCCCGGGGCCAGAGGAGCACAGCACCCAGCACCCCCCAGGCAGTTCCTGCCCCACCTGCCTCTCTGCAGGGTCCAGACCAGCCCACGGCACAGGAGGGGCCCTAGATGCAGAGTTTCCGCGTGTTTTCTCAGGATGGCTTGTGGCTCTCTGGGCCATGTGTGTGCGTGTCTGTGTGTTCACACATGTGCACACACCCACACGCTGGACTGTTTCTGTGCCTGCCTCTCAGCCTTCGTGCTGTGACTAAGTCCAGGGGCACCGGGGAGTCAGTCTCCATGTGCCTCTGTCCCGACCTGTGTGCCTGGGTGTTGGCTGGTGAGCCTGTTGCCGCATGTCCATGTCTCCCTTTCTGGGGTGCCTCTCCCCTTTGCCCTGTGTTGCTGTGACAGGGTGGTCCACTGTGAGCTCTCGTGTGTGTGGACGGGGTCAGGCAGGCAGCATCGTTCGTCCCCTGCTTGGCCGTGGATCTGCTCCAGGCTGATTCAGGACCCTCCTAAGTTACCCTCAGTGCCCCAAGGACTGGGTCGGAGCCAGGCCTAGAAAGCGTGTTTGTAAAGCTGTAAATCTGATAAGATTGGCTCGGCAGTGGTAACAAGGCCCTGGGCCTCCTCCATGATTGCAGGCGCCACCAGGCCAGGCTGGAGATTAAATTGTCCCTGGGGCCTGGATTGCAAAAAATGGGCTCTGCCATTGTGCTCAGCCCTGGGCCTCAGCGGTCTGCAAGTTGGGGGTGCTGCCTGAGCCTCAGTTCCACTCTCAGCCTGGGCATGTTAGTAAATTGCTGTCCTCACATGGTGGTTAGTAAGCGACTGGGGCTGAACCCCAAGAGGCCTGAGTAGATGGGAGCTGAGCAGGGGGCAGAAGGCAAGGTGCAGCCTCAGCGAGCAGGCCTGTGGCTGGGAGCCGTGCCTCTGATGGGTAGGTGGGTAACAGGCCTACAGCCCGGCAGGGCCACGCAAGGGGCAGAGGCCAGGCCGTGGGGCCAGCTGGAGCATGTTGGACCCCAGGTGATGGCCAGGGATGGACTGGGGTGGCCCTTGTTCTGTGTCCGCAGTGCCAGCCCTGTCCTCCTTGTGGCCTCGTATCTGTTCCTGGCCAGAGGTCGGGGCTCCGTGGCTGACAGAAATGAGCCTGCAGCTGCCTGAGGACTGGGCCTGGCTTGTGTGGGTTTGCAGGGCCCGGTGGCTGGCCTCAGGGACATCCCCAGTTCAGCCAGCTCCAGGCCAGTCTCACGTGACCCCAAGGGGCCCTTCTTGAAGGCCACAGGTCCTGGTCTTATAAAAGAAACTTCTAGAAACTAGGCTCAATTTGACAGCACCCTGGGGTGGGAGTCCTACTCAGTGATGCAGAGGCCCCCCAGCCCGGCCTTGTGCTGACCGTCAATCTCGTCCAGTGGGATCTGTCCGAAGATCTGCAGGTAGGGCCGGTAGAGCACGCGGCGGAAGATCCACTCCAGGCGGCCGTCGTGAGGGTGCAGCAGCGCCTGTGTGGTCACGCCGTAGGCCAGGAGCCACACGCTCAGGAAAAAGAGGAAGAAGAAGATGTCCTTCATCTGACGGGGCAGGGAGAGGGCCGTTAGCCGCTGCCTGGTGGGGGCCGTGTTTCGCCAGCCATGCCCCCAGCCCCGGCAGGGCTCACCATCCGCTCCACGACAATGATCTTGGGGCCCAGCTGCTTGTGGATGGCGAAGATGTGGATGAGCCGCAGTGTGAACACCATGAAGTCGAGCGCGAGGATGGCACGGCCGGCCTCGAACACCGAGGGCAGCATCCTGGGGGAGGACGGCGGCTGGAGCTCGGGGAGGGGGAGGGCTCCCTGGGACACACAGCCCGGGCGCTGGGAAGCCGGGGCTCTGAGGCCCGCGGGCTCCATTCTGCAAGCGGCCCTGCCCCCAGCCTGCCTGAAGGCCTTCAGGCCCCCAGACCTGCACGTGACGCCTCCTGCGAACAGGAAGATGGCCATCATGTCACATTTGTTCCAGTTGTCCTCCACGTAGAGGGTGAGCTTCTTCAGCAGGTGTGTGTCCTCATCGGTGAAGAAGCCCTGGTGGAAGGCCAGAGGGTCCACTGCCAGCCGCCCGGCTGCTGCCCCGGCGATGGCCCCGCCCACACCAGGCCAGGACTGGAGGGCCAGGGCGGGGGCGGCGCTGCCACCCACCTGCCGGATCTCCTCCAGCACCAGCGTAAAGACCCAGAAGTAGAGCATGACCTCGGGCCCTGCCGGCCCCTGGGGAGGCGGCCGGAAGTCCACCAGCAGGGTGTAGGCGAACAGGAAGAGGAACGCAAAGTATGTGACCACGTTCCCCAGGAACACGGTCACAGGTGCACCCCAGAACTTGCGCCAGCGTGTGAGCAGGAAGGCGGCACGCGGCCCTCTGCCGCCCTGAACCCTGGGTGCCTCGGCCAGCTCCTCCACCCTGTACCACAGGGGAGGCCATGCCAGTGGTGAGGCGGGTGGCCGGGTGCCCCGTGGGGCCCCACCTCTGCCCCCAGGAGTCCAGTCTCCGGGCCACAGGCACCAGAGCTCTGGGCCCTCCCACCTGCCCCGGCTGCACAGCTGGCTCCTCTCCGTGCCCAGGCTGTCCAGCTCCTGCAGGTCATCCGGGCCCGTTCTCAGTGGGCCCTCCTCACTGCAAGCACAGGGGACCTCAGGGCCCGTGGGAAGGGCACGCGGAGGCGCCACTTGGCCTCAAGCACCCAGCCACCAGCGGAAGTACAGGGCACAGGTGGGGAAGGAACGCAGGTGGGGTCAGCGCACAGCGGGGCCGCACAGATGCTGGACCTGAGGGGCTGCGGAGCCTGCTACCCCTGGCATGCGAGAAGCCCTGGGCCCCCAAGCAGCTCAAGCAAGCCTCCTGCCATGGCCAGTGGACCTGAAGGTGATGAGGTTGGTGTAGATGAGGGCTGGGCAGAGGAAGGCGCCTAACAGCCGCAGGACGGGTGTGCCCGAGGCCATGTCCCCCCACCAGATCTTGGTCAGGAAGGCCTGAAATAAAGGCACGCCTTAGCCCAAGCTGCCCTGCCTCTGGAGCGCCTTCACCAGAAGAACCTCCAGGGGGGTGGGCTGGCCTCAGGAAGTGGCGCTGCCACCGAGACCCAGCTCAGAAAGGTCCTTGTTGCACAATGGCTGGTGGAGGACGCTGGGTCGTGCCTTCCAAGAAGAGTGTCCGCCTCCTGTGCTCCAGACCCAGCTTGGCTGGGACTCAGCAGTGAAGGTGAGGCGGCTGCAGGCTAGCGGGAGGCAGGGGAGTCAGCTGGGGCGCCTCCCCCAGGCCAGCAGCTCACCTGCACCCCATCATGGGCAAAGAAGGCCTTGGTGTCAGCCTCGGTGGCGAGGTGCAGACAGGTGGTCCTGCTCCAGCAGCGGTTCCGGCGCACCAGCAGGGCGAAGGCGTGGTCTTCGCTGTTGCTGTAGCACTCAGAGAAGAGGTCTGCCCGCGGGCACCGGCCACTGCTGTGTGTGCCCGTGCCAGCCCCACTCCCTCCTCCTCTGCCCCGGGTCAGGCCCTGTAGGACCTGCTACTCTGCCCCATGCCCACCTTCCAGGGGGCCCAAGAGGCCTGGGAGGAGCCAGCCAGGTGAGTGTCATGTCCCCGCCTGGCCTGCCCATGGCCACTTCCGCCCCCATCAGGACCCCGGGAGCCTCAGTCACCCCGATCGTCCCCGCCCGCGCAGGGCCCAGTGGACACCCGAGGTGCGGGGCTGCCCTCGTCTTCGTGGACTTGTCTGCCCCTGTTAGGATTTTAGGGCTCATCTCCCCACTGGGAGGAGCCACTGGCCCAGAAGGTCGCCGAAGCCACTGCAAACCCCACTGCACCGGTCAGCCTGACCGCCTGGCCGGTCACTCACCGAGGGCCAGCTGCTCATATCTAGCCTCACACATGGGGCCCCTCTTGGCCGCCGTCTCCAGGTGGGACATCTCCTTGAGGATCTTGCAGGCGGCCAGAGCGGCGGCCACGCCCTCCTGGCCCTAGGACAGCGGCTCTGAGAAGCTTGCTCCCCCCCACCCCCCGCCCGCGTGGCCTCTGTGCCGCTCACCATGGCCCAGAAGTAGCTGGCCATCTCGTGGCGGCTCTGCAGCACGGCCCACAGGAACAGGTCCCTCCAGGGGTCCTCGCTCCTCTCGTTCAGGTCCAGCAGCCGTCTCCGGCCCTCAGGCTGCCTGGCCGGCCCGCTCTCCTGGAGGACAGGGTGTCAGCCTCCAGCTGCAGCCATCCCCTGCCCTCCCAGCCCACCGCTCACCGCCTGGTAGAGCCCGGGGCAGGCGTCCTGCAGGAAGTCCTTGAGCACACGGGAGACCTCGAGCAGGGAGAAGGCGGGCGGCTCCCGGGCCTGTGGGGTGGCCAGGCCGGCCAGCGCCAGCCGGCCCCCCTGGCGTTTGTGCTGCAGCAGACCGAAGAGCAGGCCCTGGGGGGTCGCCGAGAGGTACAGCTGCTGCAGCCGCCCGTACGTCAGGAAGGCCGCCACGTCGGCGCCGTTGTCCACAAAGAGACGCACGAACTCCGGCTTGTTGCTCATCAGTGCGTCCATCAGCACCTCCTCCAGGTCACGGGCCTGGGGCGGCCACAGGGACCCACCAGGAGAAGAGAAGGGGTGAGTGGGGGCCGGTGGAGAAGGGGCCTGTCTGCTTGGCGGTAGGTAGGTCCACAGCAAGTGGTAGCTCTCCAGCCCCATGAGGGAGGTGGCACCCCTGGAGGTGCTGTGGCCTCCCTCAGTGACAGCCGGGCTGGAGTGGGCCCAGCCCGCAGCCCTCGGGACACCCCCCCCGGCCCTCCACACGCCCCTCGCCCTGTGTGGGCCAGAAGCAGGATTCAGGACGCGCCGACTGGCTGGGCGGGCGGGCCACCTTCCACTCCACGTCCCCGCTGAAGATCTCACTCTTGGCGATGTCCACGTGGCCCCAGGCCATGGCCAGCCTGAGCTCGTCTAGGTAGTCCTGTGCTCGCTGGCTGTGGCTCTTGCAGGCTGTGGGTGGGGTGGGCAGGGGGGCTGAGGGCTTGGCACCCTCTCAACGGCTACCAGCGCAAGATGCCACATGCCCCTAAGAGCCAATGTTGGGAGCCCCAGGGCCCCATGGGACAGTGGGGAGCAGGCTGGGGGAGGGGCCAGGACCCCTGTCCAGAGGAGCCTCCCCGCACCGCACTGCCCCACCGGCCTGGCCCTTTACACGTGCTCATCTCCAGTGAGAATGCACACTGAGGGACAGCCATGAAGGGAGACAGCCCAGGTGCCCGTCCACGGAGGCACAGAACACCGTGGGCACAGGGCAGCCATGAGCAGGGCAGAGGCTTGCACTCCCACACGGTGGCCCTCAGCAGCATCGGGTCAGTGAGAGAAGCCAGATACCAAAGGCCACCGACTCCAGTCACAGGAAATCCCCCCAGCGGGCAGATCCTCAGGGCAGGCTGGCGGCTGGCGGGGGTTGGGGGAGGGGGGAATGAATGGGCGCCGGGTCTCCTTCGGGGGTGATGACAGCGTTCTGGAGTTAAAGTGCTGCTTGCAGGGCCTTGTGACTGTACTGAAACCACTGAATTCAACACTTTAAATGGTTTTTCAAATTGTAGTTAAGTGTATCTAACCTAAAACTTCTAGTATCTGGACCGTCTGCTCACAGAGGCCGTGGAGCTCTCCCATCACAAGTGCGCTGCCAAAATGAGCATGGAGCCCTACACGTGTGCTCACATGCACGCGGTAGAGTCCTGTCCTGGGCCTCCCGGCCCCTGACATCCTGCCTGGGCGGTGGTCCTGCCCCAGGTGCAGGACCCTGGAGGCCGAGACCCAGGCTGGGCAGGGCTTGGAAAGAGCCTCAATGCAGGCCCAGAGCCCTGGGTGGCCATCCTGCCTTGCCTGGTGCCCTCGGCAGGCCTTCCTGCGGGTGTGCGGCAAGGCCCTCACCTTTCACCAGCGCCTTGAGGATGACGGTCTCCAGATCCTCGGAGCTGTCCTGTTCGAAGTCGTGCACGGTGAGCAGGTGCGGGTAGGAGGTGATGTTCTGCAGCTGTGGGCACAGGACAAGGGCCATGAGGTGGCCCCATGGACGGGGTCCAGTACAGTGGGCAGGCTGCAGGCTCAGTGTGGGTGGAAGCAGAGCTGGGTGCCCTGTATGTGAGGCTGTGTCCCAGAGAGAAAGCCACCAGGTACACTGGCCACCAACAGGGCCCAGCACAGTGCCACCCGTGAACTTGGGGGGAGGGTTTGCTCTTATCCCTCTGCTCTGTGAGGGCCTGCAGCAAGAGCCAGCAGGGGGCCTTGTGGCAAGAGGGCCTGGGCTTTCCAGGGAGCCCCGCCTGGGAGGAGGGGGTCTGGAAGCCGGAGGGGAGGGTGCAGTGGGCGGGCAGCCCTGGCCTTTCTGACTGGGGCCTCTGGCATCTCATACCAGCTGGGTCCAGTACATGATGTCCTCCCAGGAGAAGTGCTGGCTGGGGAACTTCTCTTTAAACTGCCTCTCAACCACTTGGGGCACCAGGAAGTGGGGCTGGCTCATCAGGGCAGCCAGCACATCGGCGATGCCCCCCGAGCCCGCCAGGATCAGCCACGGGGCAGCGTGCTGCTCCACAGCCCTGGACATCCTCTGGGGGTGGGGGCAGGGTGGACAGAGTGGACGCCCACTCAGCTCTGGGTTCCGTGCTGTGTCCATGCATGGTGTCCCAGCCCTCCCACCTCCTCCCATCCAGGTGGGAGGGCCCTGCAGGAGCCCCCAGGCGACCTGCCCTACCTCCAGGGTGCCGGGGTTGCCGTTGACCAGCAGACAGAGCACGGGGATCTCGATGCTGCCTGTGCCTGTGGATGGAGTGCCCGTGAGGCCCTCCCTGGGGGATGACCACCTAGGTCTCGTTTTCTGGGCAAATGGCGGCCAAGAGGTCTTTTCTGGAGAAGTGTGGGCTCCGGGCTGCACACCCAGGGCCGTTTATCACAAGCCCTTTCACCCAGTGACAAGGACACCAAGGCACACCCCATCACCCCATACTGCTGCTTCGTGGCTACTTAAACATAAAGTAACAAGTAGTCCGTGGCTGGCGGTCCCGGCACATTCCAAGGACTGGGCATCTGTTCCCCTAGAGGCGGACGTGCTCTGGGCTGCGCCTCTGGGCCAGCTGAGGCCCACGCACGGGCCAGACCACAGAGGCAGAGGAATGCCGCTGGCGGAGGTCTTCCCCAAGCAAACTGGAAATGAGACTTCCAGAATGTGAAGCCCTGACCTGGGGGTCTGCCGTGTGGCAGGAGTTTTGGCAGATCGCCTCGTAGGGCCCCCTCAACCTCCCAAGGTGCCTCCTGACTGAACCTGGGGGACAGATCGGGTGCCTGGCCAGCCAGGCTTCAGCAACCCTGAGCAGCACATTGGACCTACTGGGGTTTAAACACGCCTTCCTCTGCGCTTTCATTTTTAAAGAATGCTCAGTTTATAAATACTGATATTGTTTATAAGTATCAAAAGCAACTATGTATTGTGTGTATTAGTTACATCCTAGTATCTGAGCAGACCCAGCTTCCAAACCCGCCCCGCCCCAGTGGCGCCTGCCCCTTGCCAACACTGCCCCCTGGTGGCAGCATGCCTCACGGCCGCGGGAGGCAAATGGGCCTCTGGAAACAGGAATCTCATTTTCCTCCCCAAGCCCTGACAGGTGTGCCCAGGTGGAACTAGGGCAACTACAGCCGGGGCACCAGCAGGTGCTCTGCCATCTGGCGGGGATGCCACTGCCTCCCAGGCTACCCCCTCAGCAGTGTCCCAACCACCCACTGCCGCCTCCCGCACGGGCCCCGTATGGGCCCAGGTCTCAACACTCCCACACGCTCCGTGACTTCCTCCGGGAATCTCATTTCCCACCCTCCTGCCGGTCCTTCCAGCCCTGGCCACCCATACACGCACACACGCCGTGTCCCCCCACCTCCCTGGGACAGGCCTCACCCCCGTAGCCGGTCCTCTGCTCCGAGACGTGCTTCTCCAGCCGGAGCTGCAGCTCTGTCAGGCCGTCCCCCTGCCCTGGGGGGCCCGGCTGCACCAGGATGAAGTAGGCGTGGTTGCTGTCCAGGGAGCAGGTGGGGCCCTGGCTGCTGCGCCCATGGGTCGGGTAGTGGATGGCGGGGCTGTCCTCCTGGGCCCCCACCCCGACACATCCGCTGTGAGGCCGGGCACAGCTGCCCCTGCCCAGGCTGCTCCCACCACAACGGGCAGCCAGGGCCGGGCTGCTGGGGGGGTGTGGGCGGCCCGGGACAGGCATGCGCAGGCAGGGGATCCTCTGGACAGAACCCAGGACCGGGAAAGGCTCCAGTTCTTACCAAGGGCCGCCTGCCTCCTCTGGGCCCACCTTAGACAGACCCCAGGGTGGGAGCAACGGCCACAGGCTCAGGGACTCCCAGGCGTGCAGGGCAGTGGCCAAGTTGGGGCCCAGGTCCATTTGGGCACTGCTTTTGGGCAGGGCCTTGGAAAGCCCACGTCCCCATCCTAGATCTGCGCCTGCAGGGCGCCCAGCAGCCCCCCACCCCAGACCCTAGGCAACGCTGTCACCCGCCGGCCATGTGCTCCTGGGCCCACCTGCCCCACCTGGGCTCTGAGTCCTGACGCCTGCAGCCTTCCCTTACTGTCTTGATCCTTCAAAGCTCCTGCCTCCCTCTCCCCAAGCCCAGGAGCCCATGGGAAACCGCCTGTCTGCCCACTGCTGGCCTGGCACATGGAGGGACTCAGGAGGTGTTTGCCTGGTGGTCAGCGGGTGGCAGTGGTGGCCAGCCTGTGAGACTGCCTTGGTGGCCCCTGCACTGTGCTTCCTTCCCTTCCCGGGGCCACGGCCCCAGCCTTGCCCAGGCCCACCTGCCCGGTGGCTGGGGTGCTCTGAGCTGGGTGCTCACCTGAGCATCGTCCAGAAGCTGGCGGTGCAGGACTCGGCCCAGGGAAGTGATGCCGATGGCCACCACCCGGGCCTTGGAGGATGTGCTGGCCAGTGAGTGGTCACGCACAGCCTGCCCGATGTGCCTGGCAAGGCCCACACGGAGTGCGCTGGTCAGGATCCAGGCGCCTGTGGGATGGGGGCTCACTGTGCCAGGGGCCCCCACATCCTCCCCATCCTCCCCAGTGGGCTGCCTGCCTCCTCCTGCGGGCAGGGCATCTGCTGGGGGCCAGGCCCCCAGGTGCCAGAGCCCAGGAAAGTCTCCAGATTTTACAGCCTTGGCCCAGTCTGTGAGCCTTTATCTTTGTGACAGGCGTCCTGTGTCAAGGGAGTTAAGAAACCCCACACCCCTGGCCTGAAAATGAAGCCCAGAACCTTGGTTCTGACCCCGACAGCTGGCTGCCCAGATCGACCCCCCAAGGCCAGCAGGGCAGCTGTCGGGGTCCACCTTGGGCAGTGGGGCAAGGACAATAGACACAGCTCCCCGTGAGCCCCACGAGTGGAGGACCAGACCCCTGTCCACAGGGTGGGCAGGGACTCTCCTGGGGGAGGCGCTGGGCAGGGGACCCTCAGCCCCTCTGCTGCTGACCCAGGGGCTGCTGCCCCTGCAGGCATGTGGGGTGGCCTTGGGGCCCTGGGCCTGGGGCCTCACCCGTGCTCTGAGCTGCCTTCACCAGCCCCTTGCACAGGATGTCCCGCAGCCAGGACTTCATGGCAAAGGGCCGCTCCTCGCCCACCAGAGACACCACGAGGTTGGGGGTGGGCAGGTGCCACTCCGCCAGCAGGAGGTTGAAGAGCTGGGAGGGGGCCACGCTGCTTGGCACCTTCACAAACTGCAGGCAGGGCAGCCTCAGGGCACTGGGCATGGGCGGCACTGGGCATGGGGGATTTGGGGCATGGGGAGCCCTGGACCTTGGTGGGTGGGGGCAGATACCAGGAGGAGAAAGGCCTGAGACCCCTCTAGGCACAGGGTCAGGCAGGAGGCTAGGGCTTGGCGAGTCCTGCCGTGACCTGCCGTGTGACTCAGTTTCTCCTGAGTCCCGTCTGGGTCTGGCTTCCTCCTCGGTGAGAAGCAGGGGCCGGATAGAGGAGGGATCCGGGATGTGCCGTGCATGGGGCGAGGAGGCCAGGGCCAGATGGCATTGCCAGCTGTGGAGTTGTGCCCACCTGGGGGCTCTGAACACGGCCCTGAGAGCAGCCCCGGGGGTGAGTGGGCACCCAGTGCTCAGTGCACAGGGGCAGAAATGGGGGCTCGGGCTCCAGTGAGCACACAGTGGCCAGACGCCGGGTGTGGGGACCAGCCCCATGTCAGGCCGGGGAAGGGCAGGGCAGCACCTTACCTTACCTCTCCTCTTCCCAGACCCTCCAAAGTCAATCTCGCCCCAGCTCAGGCCCGGCCCCCGCCTGTCCCCAGCAGCCCCAGCATCCTGCACGGGGACCTCTCTGCAAGGACAGAGACAACCCTGAGGGCAGGAGAGGAGACCTGGGCCTCCCTCCTTGCCTGGGGCTGGGGGTGTCTTCACTAGGGAAGCCCCTCCCCCCTGCACAGGAACTGGCAGAGATCTGGGGCCACAGAGTGGAGAGGGGGGCCGTCTCCGACCCCGTGGCCTTCCTGCCTGAAGCCCCACCATTCCAGCCTCATCTACCCCGTGGGCAGTTCCCCCTGCCCCCGTTCCGCATCAGCCCCCAGCCTCCTGCACAGCCTGACCCCCTTCCTGGTGAGGCGGGGCAATCCTGGCCCCTGTGCCAGGCTCCTGGGCTTGCTTCTCACCCCATCCCTGGAGCCTCAGGCCAGCCACGCCCTTCACCACTTCTGCGCTGGCTTTGGCTGGGTGTGTCCTGGAACCAGAAAGACAGTGGGAATCTGGTAGCCTTCCAGACACCAGCCCACTGCCCTACACCCCCTGGGCCCCAGGACAGAGATGGGCACCCTGGGTGGGCCTGAGCAGAGAAGGCCAGGCCAGTGTGCACAGCTGGGTGCAAGGGGCCCTGGGAAGGCGGGGTGGAGGGAGGAACCGCCCCTCCTTGCCCGGGTGGGCCCAGAGGTCCAGGAGGAAAGGCCCTTGTGCCCTCCCCTGCCCAAGGGCCCTTCCCAGGATCCTGCCTCACCCCTGCCCAGCGCCAGGCTCAGTGCCCAGTGCTGGGCCCACATTACCTCCCTGGGGCCCTGCAGGGTCAGGCAGGTGAGCCCCACCCCACCCAGCAGGAACCAGGGCTGGGGGCCCAGGACTGGCCCGAGTGACAAGGAGCTGGGTCCCCTCAGACTGCCTTACTGCAAGCACCCGAAGTCTCCCAGCCACCCAGGAGGGCCAGCTTGCCTCTATGGTTTTCTCTGCAAACTCAGCCGGGGGCACACGGCTGCACAAGGAAGTCTCTCCAGAGCCCACGAGGCCCGAGGTCTGGGGGACCGAGAGGCCCTCCCCTTGACACCCGCACTCGAGCTCTGTCAGCCCCTCTGCTGTCCCCATCCGACCGGGGGTGTCAGCAGGCCCCCTTCCTGCTGAGCTATTGCCGCAGTGCCTCCGCAATCAGCCCCCCAGCCCTCCCGGCCACCAGAGGGGCTCTCAGTGAGAGACGGGGTCCTCCTGTGAAACTCTTTCTGCCGGCAGCTCCCTGCTCAGGGCACCCCTTTGCTTCTCAGAGAGGGGCGGCCTGTGTAGACAGGAGGGGCCAGCAGGCAGTGGACAGGGCACCTGCAGGCACGCAGGTGCCTGTGTGCTCGCGGGGCCCCACGTGTCCCTCAGAAATGCTTCCCAAGTCCTGGCTCCTGGTGCCTGCGCTGGGGCCTACTGTGGAAAGGGCTCTTTGCAGATGTGTCCAAGCCCAGAGGAGGTCATTAGGGTGGACGTGATCCGTGATTGGTGCCCTTCTAAGGAAAGGGAGCAGGCCATGGGACCACAGGGGCAGAGGCTGGAGGGACACGACCACACTCCCAGGACGCCTGGAGCCCCCGAAGGTGGAGGAGGTGGGAAGGGCCCTCCTGGCGTCTCCAGAGGGAGCCCAGCCCTGCTACACCTTCATTTGGGGGTTCTGGACTCCAGGGCATAAATTCCTGTTGCTTTAAGACACCCATTCTGTGGTCACTCATTCCAGCCGCCCCCAGCCCCTCAGTGACCCACACAGAGCAGACCCAGCCAGGCTGGCCGAGGCCTGGGGGTGGGGGTGGGGTGCCGAGCCTGGCAGCTCCCCACCCCCAGAGCAGGAACTTGGCACCAAGGGGCCTCAAGGGGTGGATTTGAATCTGGCCTTTCCAAGCTGGTGATTATTGGTTCCCAACAGGAGCTGGTGTTTGGGGACAAGACCTGGTGTTGGGGAGGACGGGGCTGGGGGGAAGTGTCCCAGGGCAGCTGGAACAAGTGGGGTTAGCACAGTGGGAACTGATCCCCTCAGCCTGGAGGCCGGAAGCCCAGACTCGAGGTGTGACTGGGCTGGCTTCCCCAGAGGCCCCAGGGAAGGGCCCTGCCAGCCTCGTTGGGCTCTGGGCTCCAGGGGTCCCTGGCTCACAGCCACGCCCTGCAGCCTCTGCCCTCAGCTCCACACGGCCCCTCCTCGGTATCTCTCTGTGCGTGTCCCTCTTATGGGGATGCCAGTCCCTGTTCCACTATGACCTCATCTTAGCCATGTGCGTCAGCAAAGACCTTATTTCCAAGTAAGTCACATCTGAAGTTCTGGGAGGATGTGAATTTTGAGGGACACTATTCAGCCCCAAAGTACAGACAGCAAGGGGGGTAGTGGGGGGGCCACCATGCTGGGCCAAGGAAGGGGGACCCGGTGGGGAGGGCGGTGGGCTGCCCCTGCCTAGGCAGAAGGCCCTCTGGTGTCCCCAGCCCCTGGAGTTCCTCCTCCCACCAGGCTCCTCCTCACGGACAGGACAGGCGCCTGAGCTGGAGTTTGCCATGCACACCGCCCCGCACACCTCAGGCCTGGGGCCAACGGGGCATTTGGGCCCTGTGTCAGGTGCCAGGCAAATAGGCCAAGTGGGACGGGCATGCAAATGGGCAGGATTTGAATGAGCAGGTGTCTTTAATGCCCCCTTGTTCTTGGAGTGGTGGGGGAGGCGGGACAGCTGGGGGGTCCTACGTGACCCCTCATGGAGTCCTATCCCACCGCTCCTGAGAGGGAAGCAGGCAGGTCTTCAGCCGCAGAGGTAAAGGCACCGGGGACTGGCCTGGGGGGCAGACAGCCATGCCCTTGTCAGAGGTCAGCAGGGCAACAGCCCCAAGGGGGGCGGAGCCAGGGCGCAGGGGGCCCAGCCCTCCCTCCCCAGCCGTGTGACCCTGGGCGAGGCCCCATACCCTCAGAGCCCATCCCCTCCTCCGTGAGACTTGGGGTCCAGCAGTAGGAGGGGGGGCACCGATGGGTCCCACGCTGCATTCAGCAGGCTGGCACCCAGTGCTGTGGCTCTGCCCGGTGAGGACGCTGGGCTCCCTGGGCCAGGTGGAGGGCAGGGGCAGGGAGGGCTTGGCAGCGGGCACAGCTTCCCTCTCACTGCCCCTCGCACTTGCCAGCCTGCCCACCCAGATGGGCCAGGACAGACGCCGCCCCAGAGTCCAGGGCCCACTGGCCATGGGTGTGGGAGGAGGAACAGCCCCTAACAAACACCCCGCCTCACCTGTACAGGGGGCTCCCTCTGCAGCCCCAGGAAGGCAGAATTCTCTCCAGGCTGGAGTCCAGGAAACCGAGGCAGGAGGCAGGGATGGGGCCGGAGCACCTCCCCTCAGGCCCCCTCCCCTCCTGCCCGCCTGGGGGCTGGGGGCTCAGGGCGCCTACCTGCCCGCTCTCCCCTGGGTGCTCTGCCGTGCAGTGCCAAGGAGCAGTGTGGGGGCTGCCTACTGCTCAGGCTGCCTGCCCTCCTGCCCGCTCCTCCCCTCCCACCTCGCCTGGCACAGGGCGCCACCCAGTCTCAGCACAGCCAGGCCCACAGGCCTGCTCTGGGCAAAGCCGCTGGTCGCCGAGGGCCAGCCTCCCTGCCCCCACAACCTGATTGGCCCGGCAGCCCCTTGGGCATGTCTAGTTGCCTGGTACCTAGAAGTGGCCACCCATCACCTCCATGGGCTATGCCTGGGCGTGGCCTGACATATCTGTTTCCCACAGGGCCCCAGTTTCCCCCACAAGCAGGCCCTGGCCCCTGCCCTCCTGGGGTCCTGCAGAACTGAGAGGCGTTGGGCCCTGGGGCACGCCATGCTGCCCTGCAAAGGTAGTGCGGCTTGAGCACTGTCCCTGCACCCAGGGGCGGCCCTGGGCTCCCACCCTGCACACCCTTCAGGTGCCCTCCCCACCCGGGGCTTGCTTCTCTGAAAAATGAGGATCGAATGGCCTGGCTTCCGCGTGCTTGCAGGTAACACACTCGTAGAACAGAGCCTGGATACTTCTTTGTGCTCCTTCCCCAGAGAGACCCCCGGGACTCCCTCCCAGGTACCCCTCTCAGGGGCCCTGAGCGCCAGGAGGGGTGGGGACGCATCCAGGCCCTGCCTTCTGGGATTCCTGGCAGCCTCGCAAGTCAGCCCATTGGCCACCAGAGGGCGCCCCAGGACCATGGGCAGAGCCTGGGATGGTGGCGGTGGTCCGGGGGCGGACGCCAGCTTTATGGCCCACTGAGGGTTCAGTCCTGGGCTGGGCAGGGTCCCGAGGCTTTGCCTGGAGCCCACCCACAAGGCTGTCTGAGGTCCTCAGGAAATACTGGGCTCCAGGATGGGGACCCCGCATGTTCTTGAGGCCTGAGACCCTGTGGGCCAGGTTCTGAGGTGGACGGGCCCATCTTGGGGGCCCTGGGCAGAGGGTCAGACCCCAGTCTTGGCAACATGGAGCCCACTGGGCCACACCCCCAACTCCAAAAGACCAGGGAGGACGATGAGAGGGGGAGGGTCTTCCCAGACCCTCTGAGCCTCTGGCGGTGGAGGCACACAGTCTTCCCTCCCTCTTTTCCTGTCCTGCCCTTCTACCCTGGCCACCCTAGGCCAGCACCAGGCCATGCTCTTCCCACTGTCCACCACCCTCCAGGGCTCCCTATTACCCCAAGAATAAAAGCCAGTCACCAGCCCATGGCCTTGCCCAGCCCCTGCCCATCGCCTGCCTCCCTCCCTCTGCAGCCATCTGGCCTCCTCTTTGCCCCCCGGGGCCACCCTAGCCCATCCATGCCCCTGTGTCTCCCTGCCTGCACCCTGCATGGCCCTGCGCTTGATCTCTTTCCTGGCATAACTTCTCAGTGAACCTGACCCTCCGAAGTGACACTCCATTACCCATCTGCTGTCTTTCTGCTTCCTGCTCAGGACTGGCAGCCACTGAGTGTCCCCAGACCCAAAGCTGTTGGATGGAGAAATGAAGACATGAGTATGTGGGTGTCTGGGCAAAGGCAGGGTGTCTGGCAAGTCTTTGGGACCGATGGGCTGCCGTGCCCTCGGTGGGCAGGGTGTGGAGGGCTGCGCTCCACTCTGGCTGGGGCACCGCTGTGTGGAAGGAGGCGCCCAGGTGCCACCGGGCCCACTGACACCACCGAGGCGTGTCTGGGCCAGCCTGGTCTCCTGCTTTATTTTTAGTTGCCTCCACCCCCTTTGCTACAGTTGGCCCCAGGGCCGCTGCCACACGGGTTCATGTGACACTTCCTTTGGGGGAGAGACTGTATCCGGCAGGGCCCGGGCCCAGCCCCCCCAGGCCTCTGTCCCTGGGGCAGCCAGTCCAGCTCCGGAGTGCGCCGACCTCAGAGACCCATCTGTGTTCTGCCTGCCCGCTGGAGGCCTGGGAAGGGGGCAGGGGAGGGGGCTGAGGCGGGCTCCCATGTGTGTGCCGCCTCTCTGTGCAGAGTGGGGGCCAGTTGGGAGCTAATTCACAGGAGGCTCTGCAGCCCCCTCAGCCCCCTCTGCTCCCAGGGACAGGCTCTGGGTCTCCCTGCCGGTACGGGGCCTCCTCCGGCCCACTGCCTCCCTCGGGTCTGGTCCTTAGGGAGCCACGCCGTCCGGCCCCTCCAGGAGGAGAGGGCAGGGCAGGCTCTGCAAGGCGGGGCCGCTGTCCCAGCCTCTGGCCGACACAGTGCCCACAGTGGAGGCTGAGACCGTGGCCGCCCTGTCTGGGCCTCCCAGGCTGTCCCCCCTAACTGTGAGGCTGATGCACCCCCTGCAGGTCCTCCTGAAGCCTGTGCACGGGACCCACAGGACCCAGCAGCCTTCTCTCCCAGCAGGGAGCCCTGGGCCTGGTGCTGCGCTGCATAGGCCCCCTGTTACAAACCAGGATCTCAGCCCAGGACCCGGGGTCTGGCAGGGGTGTCCTTTGTGGGGGCCGACGTCCCCAGGAGCAGGGACTGGGGAGGGGAGGCCACGGGCAGCACCTGCAATGGCCACCTCTCTGCCTGGAGCCAGTCCTTCCATCAACCCTGGGAGGGGCATTGGCCCCGTCACAGACTCGGGGATGGAGGACCCTAGGAGCCCACAGGGCAAAGCTGCGCTCAGCATGGCTGGGGCTGCTCACTCACTCCCCCTCCCGCTCTCTGGAGCTCCAGGAAGGAGCTGTCCCACCCCGACCCCGGAGGGTGCTCGTCCGGCAAACACAGAAGTGCAAATCAAGGCGAGCATCCCTCCAGTGTGCAGGGGCCACTGCAGGGCAGGCGAAGGGTGTCCAGGATGGGGCTCCGCTCACAGCCACCGCCTGCTGTGTCCTCACTGCATGCCCATGCCACGTCCCCTGGTGCCATGTCCCCCCGTCGCTGTGTCCCCCCTACACACCGTGTCCCCCCTGCCGCTGTGTCCGGGCCTGTGGGTGAGCATGCTGTGTGAGGGGCCATGGGCTTAGGGGCGGCTCCCTGTGGTCCCCTTAACAACTGTGGGTCCTGATGGGGAACAGGAGGATGCCGACACCACCTTGCAGGGGCCTGTAGGGCAGGACAGTGCTCAGGACAGACTCTGGGGTGCAGTCAGGAGCCAGTGTGTGTGTGTGTGCGTGTGTGTGTGGACACACAGGCTGTTGGAGCTCCAGGGTGTGGGCAACAGGCCCTGCCAGTCCCCAGCTGCCCCTCTGTCACCTTCCTCCCAGACCCTGAGGAGGCCAAGAAACCGGCCTTGCTTCCCTGAGGTCTGCAGGAGCCATGAGGGGCTTAAGGCCCCTCACACTGCAGGCCCGGGAGGCCCACCCGTCACCAGCACAGGTCCGCCGCGCCTCTGTGCGCAAGGGGGGACGCAGAAGGTGAGCAAAGGCATAAGAAGGAAATGGTTAAAATGGCTGCAGAGAAATATAAAGCGGGGGAGAAGCAGCGGCTGGGAAATTTTACTTTTAAATAGGTTGGTCAACGAATATCTCCTTGTGAAGGCAGCCTGGGCATGAATACCTGAAGGAAGCGGGGTGCACCTGCCATCAGCCGCTCGCCTGTGCACACCCCCACCCGCACACCCGCCCCTCCCTCCAGCCACCCTCTCGCCGTGTGCGGCCTTCTGGGTGCTGGACCTGGAGGGCGGAGGCCCTTCCGCAGGCTGGGGGGGCCGGGAGGGGGCCGGGCAGAGCTCTCTCCGGAGCATGGAGTTCCTCACGTGGTCCCTCCCTCCATCCTCGTCTCACAGACTGAGAGCATCCCCCTCGGGCAGGGTCCACCTTGCGCTCCCCTGGCCCCCCCCACGCCATAGCCAAGCAAGACTGGGAACTCGGTAGGCGCCTGACAGATACCTGCAGTCCTGCCGAGTCGTCCCTGCCTCCTCCTCCGGTCATCCCGGCTTTGCTGTAGGCTCTGCCACCCTGGCCTCCCTGCCAGCCTTTGGCCCGACCTGCCCAACTGCTCACTCCAAGTCCACTCTGCTCAGGCCTGGGCCCTGGCTCTGGGAGGGGCCGTGGGAACAGCTGCAGAGAGCCTGTCCTGTCCACCGAAGTGTCAGGCCAGCACCAGCCAGGTGGACAAGCACCCTGGCCAGGAAACTGCCGGCATTGTCAAAGGATTAGGGCCAGGCCACCTAGCCCAGGTCTCCTGCCCTCCGTTCTGAGGGGCCAGGACCCCCGCCCCAGGCCCTGCAGACTGTCCAGCCAGGAAAGGCCTGGTAGCTTACCGGATGCCTAGAACAGGAGCCGCTGGGGCCTGGGACGGCAGCCTGTTACCCAAGAAAGGCCAGCTGTGGGCCATGGGCGGTGGGCATGGGCTGCTCTCCTGGGGAAGATGCCCTGTGAGGGCTAGGGGGTCTCAGGTCTTCGAGATCAGAAGCAAGGGCTTGTCAGACCCACACTCCCCGGGATGCTTAAGTTGGCAGGCAGGTGCCCCCAGGGGCCCTCCTGGCCCCTGGCTTCATGCTCTCAGGCCACACAGGAAACAGAGATTAGAGTGAATGTCTGAGGTGCACATTTCAGGGGGGATTTCGCCAGAGGGCACTAGGCTGCACGTCCCGACAATAGTTAGTCTGGCAGTCTAATAAATTCAAGTCTTGATTTGCAGGTTGGTGCACATTCCCAGCAAAGATATAGCAAGGTGGCCCTGGAGCCACAGCTGAGCCCAAGTCCCAAACCTGGCTTTTCTGTCCGGAGTCACTGCCCCCGGGGCTCCCGTGAGGGAGACCCTGCCCGGCTCCAGCTGCCCCAGGACCCGTGTCACCAGGACGTTGGGCCCCCAGATGCCCACCTGGAAGGGGATGGGAGGCTCAGTGGCTGATGGGACAGAGACTGGAGGGGACCCCAGGGTTCTCGCAGCACTGAACCCCAACTGCCCAGAACAAAGCAAGCACCAGTGGCCCCAAACTTTTGTAAATCTTTGCTCGGTTTGGAGACATGGAACGGACTCTTCTGGACTGAGTGCCTGAAAGGCTTTCTGCCAGCAGGGCTGGTCTGATAGTTACCTGGGAACTTCTGCAAACAGAAGCAGGCGATGAGGTCTGGGAAGGTGGTGATACCAGATGACCTGCCTTCAGGCCAAAGGAAGCACGTGGGGAACACCCCACTTACACGCAGGAGCCGGCGGGATGCTGGTCCTGGCCAGGAGGCATGAATGTGGGGTGTGATCCTGGGGCCAGGGCCCAGCCAGCAGGTGGCCTGTGTGGGCCGGGCAGTTGGGGCATAGGCATGGCTCTGTGGGGTTGGCTCCCTGCCCCCAAGTCTGACCCTCCTCACCTCTCTTCTGAGCACCCCACTCCTAGCCCACCAGATATCGTTGCTCTAAGCTGTCTTCTTACAAGTGGGGAGAGGGGATCCCCACTTTCAGTCCCTTTGTATCATGAAAGGCTTGTGTGCATACATGTGTACACACCACACATACGTGTACTATACACAGAGTAACCTGTGGGTACCCACACCACAGTGTGCTCGCAGACACACTGTGCACATTTACACACATGCCCAGCACACAGTGTGTGCTGGTAACTCTGTGGAGTGACCGTCCAGCAGCCCAACTGTGGGAGAGACCAAGTCACATCAGACTGGAAGGGCTCCCCTTGGCCTCTCTCCCAGTGCAATGCCCAAATTAGGGGTCCCCAGCATCCCCTGTCAGGGTGGAGGGGTCTTGCTAAAATGCTGGGCCCCACCCAGCATCTGGGTCTGCACGGGGACATGGGGTGCTTACAGAGTCCCCAGGCAACTCTGTGCCCACCAGCCGGAGACCACCACCTTGACAGTGCCCTCAGCCTGAGCTGGCAAGAGTCTTCATGGCAGGCATCTGGGGCCCAGGTGCCCAGGGCCAGGGCCGCCTGTGGGTCAGGATGGAGAAGGGGCTCAGTGGGGCAGAGCAAAGCCACTGTCCGCCACGCTGCCATCACCAGCCAGGCTCACCGAGGGACACTCACCAGCCAGAGGACCCTGTTGGGGAGACTCACTGGTCTGAGGAAGACGGGGTGTGGCGGCTGCCCCCACCTTCTTCCTGCCTGCCCTCTGCTCTGCTCAGCCATCCATCCATTCTGTATTGGGCACTGACTGCCTGCAAATGCCTCCCAGATGAGCTGAAGGGCCCCGGGAAGGGTCTCTGCTGTCATCTCCCCCCAGACCCTCACTGGGGGTCACCCTCCACAATACGCCCTGCCCCTCCCCTGGCCCTCGGCGTTCTGCATGTCGCCCACCGCCCCCTGTGGGCCCTAAGCCCCCGCACACAGCCCTGGGGCCCGTGTGGCTGGTGCTCAGCGAGGAGCGGGGGAATGACTCGGAAGTCAAGCTGAAGGAGGGCGCCAGCCGGGAAGCCTATGGTGGCATACAGCTGGCCCCCAGCACCACCCCCTGTCCCTTCACTAGCCTCCGTTTACCCACGTGTCCTTGTGAGCCCCAGGCTCCTCCCCCAGATGGCCTCTGGCCCCATGGGAAGAACCCGGAATGAGCATGGCACATGGAGGGCCGCCTGCCTCAGAGGGAAGGTGGGGCAGTGTTTCCAGAATGTTCTGAGGCCCTGAGACAGCAGGTGCGGAGAGGCTGCCTCCCACCCCTGTGCGGCCAGGGCCCCAGGGAGTGACATGTGCACGCACAGTGACCGAGGGGCCTTGGGTCCCTTCTGGGGATGGGGCTGTGGCAGGAGGGGCTTTTCTTAGTGCTGGGCCTTCCTGGAGGGCAACAGGTGGGCCCGTGGTGGGCTGGGTCCCGCCTGCACCACCAAGGAGCAGGCCTGGCTGGGCTTCCGGCCCCTGTGGTGGCCACAGTCTTAGGGCGCAGCCTCCGCCCTCACCCTGGGCTGTTCAGTAGCCGACTCATCAGCCCCCAGCCCCACCTCCCCTGCAGGGGAGTCCGGCCCCCCTGCCCCCTCCCAGCCTCAGCTCACCCCTCCTCCTCCTGCAGGGAGCCCCTTGTCCAACCTGCTGTGTTCCTGGTGTCCCTGCGCCCTCGGGCCTGAACCCCCCCGGGGCAGGTTCCTGCACAAACCCCCCACCCCCCAGGCCCTGTCCTGCTCCTCTGGCTGACCTGGGCCAGCGCGGGGCCCTCCAAGGAGCCTCCCCAGGGGCTTGTGTGGCTACTCAACAATTTTTAAAATATGGAGACATGCACAAAAGTGAAGGCTTGGCATCATGACCGTATCACCAGCAGCTCGACAAGGACCGGTTCTGGGGTAGCTGGGTTTGACCTCCACTCCAGCTGCCCCCCCCTCCCTGCTGGTCACCAAAGCCCTTCCGACACCTACTTCTATCCCGAAATGCTGTGTTCATTTACCGCCGCTCCTTGACGCTTCCTGTTACCGTGAAGTTCAGTTGGGAAACGGAAGGCAGGATAAACACTTGCCTCTGTCTTTTTACTAGTTTTCAGAATAATGAGCTCTAGCAATGAACCAAGGGCCAACGAGGACTTTTTTGGTATCATTACAAATTAATGGGCTTTTAAGATATTTAATGTTTTAATCCAGAGCCTTTCTGATGCTCAAATTGTCCTGTTGTCGCTTGGCCCCTTCTCAAACTTTTCAGTGGACAGAGCTAGAAAATAATTTTGTTTTAAGATAAATTTATGCTAATATCCCTAATATTCAAAATGTAAGGGTTGGTTTGTATTCTTTGATTTTGCATTTGTATCTCTTTTCTCTTATACTGAAAACCTTGGTTCCCAAGAAATTTAACCTCATATATACATGTAATATATATGTATATATATAGTTTCAAAGTAACAATACCAGTATTGTCACTAACGATGTGATTCTTTTGATTCCTTTTGTCCTTTGACTGTGTGATATTGACAAGTGGCTACATTGTGTGGCTGGACCATAGCATAGTTCAGCCAACTGAGGGGCAGTCCCGTTGTTTCTAGTCTTTTGCTAATGGAAATACAGTTGCAATGAATAGCCTTATGGACATGTCATCTTCTATTTTTTCCCATGCATCTCTGGGCCACTTTCTAGAAGTGGAACTAACTCGTGGGTCAAACGGTACTTGTGGCTTTGCTAACACCACCAGGATCCCCTTACCACAGATGGTGTAGAAGATACCTATTCTCCCAAGGCCTCACCCTCCGTGTGCCCACAGTCAAACATGTGGATCTTTGCCAATCAGATGGGAGAACAGTGGTGTCAGACTGTACTTTAAATTTGCATTGTTCTTGTGATGAATTACGTTGAGCATTTTTTCATAAGTGCAAAGAATTTTCCTATGAATTGTTCATTTCTCTTGCCCTTTTTTCCATAGGGCTGTCTGTCACTTTCTTCTTGGGTTTAGATGTTCTTTATATATCAGTGTTATTAATCCTTTGCCTCAGATGTAAACTGTAAATATTGTATTTGTTCCCATTTGCTATTTGTCTTTTTCTACTTTGCTAATTTCAACTATTGTCTCTGGATTCCAACATATTTAGAAATGTTTTCCCTACTTACAGGTTGCCTAGGAATTCACCCGTACTTTCTTGTAGAATCTACAAGGCTTATTTTCAACTTTGACATTTAAGCCTCTGATTCATTCGAAATTTATTCCTGTGTGTTGTGTGTAAGATGGATCCAGGTTTATGTTCTTTTTCTTTATGGTTCTCCAGTGGTCCCCACTCCTCTTATTCAAAGTTCAGTTGAGACGTGGCTGTGCCGACACTGTTCATCCATGAACACATTCACTTGGAAAGTACTGACTGAGCGCCTGCTGTCTGCCCTGGCCTATCCCCCTGCGGCCCTGCGCAAGAGGACTCGGCCTTCTTCTGCCTGGCTCTCTGCCTGCTTTGTGCTCTCAGTGATGCACTTCCCAGGAAGGTTCCTAGCCTCAGTGGCCCCAAGTCTCCGTAGTGCTTGGCACAGGCTGTGACCTACTTCATCCAATCCTTTCTGCAAGTACAAAGTGTGCCCATGGTGTGCAGGTGCCCTCAGAGTTGTGGGAGGTCAGGGGTGAAGTGCTAGAGCTGCACTCTGTCCACCAATATGAGCTGACTTCTGGCCAAGTGTCTCGTCAGTTGTGGATGCCTGACGTGGCTCTAGGGTGGTTGTCCCTCAGCCTGGGGCAATATCCCCAGAAAGGCCAGTTTTTTTCTCTTTGCTCCCCTATCCTCCACCCTTTACACGCAGTCAGTGTGCAGAGACCCAAACGCCAGCGCAGTGATGGCTGGGGGAGCATGGGAACCTGTGCAGACTTTATCCAGTCACCCACCTCTGCACCCACCCCAACCCAGGAAAAAGCCTGGACCATAGGTGCAGGAGGACAGGACACCCACTTTCCAGCTCTAGAGCCACTCGGATGCATTTCCCTGACCTGCCCAGTCAGCCCTGCCTGTCATGCATGATGGTCAAACCTGATCCAGACCCTGGCCATGCCCCAGCATGCCCTGCCTCTCCCCATGTGCACAGCTCCCACTGGGCAGTCCCTGACCATCGATGTCCCAGCCTTGCCTACCTGGTCCAATGGCGCTAAAGGAGACAGACCCTGCCGCATTTTTCTCTGCTCTCAATGCGTGCTCCTGGGCACCCTGGGGGTGCCTAGGGTGTTGGAGGGGCCAACATGCTGTCCTCCCAGCTCCAAGAGGGTCAGTCCGCATATGCCCCAGGGAGCACCTCTCTCTCTTTCTCCCTACCATCTCTCCAGAGCACCTGAGAATGGGTAACGTGGGTGCCTGCACCCTACCCAGCCCTCCCAAGTGATTCTCTGTCGCTACACCTGTGGCCTCGCGCCTTCCGTCTTGGCTGGGCTGGGGATTCCTTGCCTGGCGGCGCAGGTGGGTGTGAGGGTGAGCACGTGGGCACAGGTGGGGCGGGGGCATAGGTATGCGAGAGGAAGCGGGGAGCAGGTGGGCGCAGCCTGGCCGGTGGATAGTAAAGGGGCGGGCCCAACAGGTGGGCGCAGATGGGGCAGGACCCAGCAGGTGAGCGCGGTCTGGGTCGCGGGCTAGGGCGTCTGGCGCACGCCTGCTGGTCGGGGGCGGGGCGTCCGGCCGCGGCCACCGCCCCCTGCGGCCCCGCCCCCCACGCCAGGCGGGGCTGGGGCAGCGGCCCCCCGCGGCGGGGCTGGCACAGCGGCGCCCACACTGCGCCGCGCGCCCGCTCCGCCGCTGCTCCCGTGCGTCCGGCCGGCCCCCGCGCGCCCTGCCTGGCCATGGCTGCGGCCTCTCCCCCGCCCAGGCCCGAGAAGAAGCGCTGGGGTTGGGGCCGCCTGCCGGGCGCCCGGCGGGGCAGCGCGGGCCTGCCCAAGAAGTGCCCCTTCTCTCTGGAGCTGGCCGAGGGCGGCCCCGCGGGCGGCGCCCTCTATGCGCCTATCGCGCCGCCCGGCGGCCCGGGACCCGCGCCCCCCGCGCCGCCCGCCACGCCGCTCGCCGCCGCCGACCTTAGTCCGCGGCCGCCTGTGAGCCTCGACCCGCGCGTCTCCATCTACAGCGCGCGCCGCCCGCTGCTCGCGCGCACCCACATCCAGGGACGCGTCTACAACTTCCTCGAGCGCCCTACAGGCTGGAAGTGCTTCGTCTACCACTTCGCAGTGTGAGTATCGCTGCCTGCGGGCACCCCCGGGTTTCCGCGGGGCTGGGGCGCGCGCCGTTTCCGCGCCACCTGCTGCCGCCGGGACCCGTGTCCAAGCTGCGGCTCAGAGCAGCCGGAGGGATGGAAGGAGTTCATGGGAAAAACGCAACAACGCGGAGCTCAGGGACGGTGTGGGTCTGACGCTGAGGTTGGGAAGCCCCCCAGCTGGCCCTGTCGAGGCAAATTGTGGGGGGACTGATTGGGGAGCAGCCGCCCTGGATTCAGCTCCACTCCTCCTGGGACGGAAGGTCCAGGTGTTAATCCGTCTGGGAAAGGCCGTGTGCCAGCGCAGCTTGCCCTTGGGTGCGGAGGAGAGAATTCCCCAGGGTCGGCTGGGACAGAGGGCTCAGGAGCCCCAGGAAGGGGGGCCCCGTGCTCCTGGGGGTACAGAACACCGCGGATGCTCCCAGACCCAGGCAGGCGCCCCGGGGGTGTTGGGGTCTCCTGGGCGGGAGGGAGTGGGGCTGTCTGAGGGGCTAGGTCCGGTGGTGTTCCCCACGGGGTCCGCATGGCCATGGACAGTGCCCACGGCCGTACATGAACTGAGTCCCGCTCATGAAAACCTGGCCTGAAGCAGAGCTGCCTGGAGGGGGCCCACGGCGGGGGAGGGACTGGGCCACATCGCCAGGGGTCAATTGGAGGAAGCTGTGCTCCAGGAGGGATGAGGGCTCTGCTGGCCACACCTGGCCCCCCTGTTCCAGGTGGTTTTGAGTCCCAGTGCGGTGCGCCACGTGGGGCAGGCTGGGGCAGGGCCCCACTGCTTGGGGAGAGGAGTAGGAGGAAGCCACCTCCCTGGGCTGCACTCCTTGCTGCCTGCCTGCGGCCCTCCTCCGCGTTCCATGGCACTTCCTGACGGCCCAGCCAGTGGCCTCTTGGTACGCTGCCAGCTTCTGGTGTGTGAGCCTTTGATTGGCATCCCCCTGCTAAGCATGGGGGCTCCTCCGGGGACTGCATGGGGCAGCCTCCCTCTGTTCTGCCGGTAGTGACAGGAGCTCACCCTTATGCCTGGGTGGGCCTGGGGCTGGGAGAGACTAGCTCAGGGTTTGCAGGAGCCAGGCCCTGGCTGGCCCAGAGCATCATCTTGGGAGGGTGGAGAGGGCTGTGGTTACCAGGATTGCGGCCTGCCCTGCAGGGGAGCCGGCCTGCCATGCCAGGAGGGTGTCTCGGAGGCACTGTTCCCAAAGGCGTGGGTGGACCGTGGCCTTCAGGTCTCTTCCCCGTCCCAGCCTCCACCTCCCTTTGTGTCGGGGGCACCTGAGCCATGGCCACGGCTGTAGCACCAGTCTCTAGCCTTGAGGTTTGAGGGAATGTTCATGGGCGGTGATCCTGAGGGACCCAACCCAAGTCTGTGTACACCCAGCCCACCCCAGGCTTGTGGGAGCCCCTGTGCACGGGGGTGGGGGTGGGGTGCTGACCACCAGCCCTTGTCTGCTGGACACCAAGAGACACGCAGAGGTGGGGCAGACCCTATAGCCAGGGCATGGACGAGCCCCCAGACACCAGCTGGTTCGTGCCCTGGTGATGCAGGCCTGCAGGGAACAGTCGCCCGGCTCCCTGGCTGCGGTGGCGCCATGTGGAGGAAGAGGGCCCGCCGCACCCCAGAGGAAGTCTTTGCTTACACTCGTGTTTTCTTCCTGATTCTGATTGTTTAGAACTCGGAAGTGTGCTCAGCAGAGGGCCGTGGCCCAGCCCCCGCAGGAGCGGGCTAGGCGAAGGCAGCTGCCCCTCGGGGGCGGCTGGGAAGCAGCCCCGCTGAGGGTGCTGTGCGACCGTGGTGCAGTCCCTTTCCGCTCCTGGCCCTGGCCTGTGCAAGATGTGCCCAGGCCATGGAGGTGGGCACAGTTCCCCCCCAGCAGGGTGGGGCTGGAGGCGAACCCTGGCCAGGTGGCCTGGGGAGGTGCCCTTCGTCCCTGATATCTCCAGGGAGTCAGCAAGACCTCGGACACTCTCTGAATCAGCCTGTCCCCCAAGGGGATCTGGCTCTTGAGCTGGGGTTGCAGCAGGGGCCCGTGCCCACTGATGGGAGCCTGGGTGCAGCCCCATGGAAGGCTGGATGGTGCCCACTCTAAGAGGAGGCTGCAATAGTGGCAGAGGAACAGCTCTGTCCTCGGCGAGCAGGACTGTGAAACCGGACGGTCATTGTTGCCATCCAGGCCCAGCTTGGTTTCTGGCCTGAGAAGGAAGGGATGGGGCTGGGTGGGTGGGTGGTGGGTGAGCCGTAAGGCTGGGCACACTCTCCCAGGAGAGGCTGGGGAAGCAGCCAGGATATCCCATCCCCTCCTCATGGGGAGCCCCTGCTCTGGCCGGGGGAGAGCAGCCCTTCCTGCGGCCTGGCCTGCCGGGGTCAGAGTGCAGGGTGCTTCTGCCCTGCCCCACAGGCTTCCTGCTCCTCACCCCATCCCACAAGGCCCTTCTTGTTCCACCACGCAGCGGCTCCCGCTCTAGCTGAGGGCGCGGGGCTCCTGGCCTCCCTGCTGAGGGGCCTTGGTAAGGGACACCTGGGTAGGGGAGATGCCTGGACTGGGGTGGGAGCTGGGCTTCCCATAGCCGCCGCGTGGCTGCTGGCTGGGCCCCACCCTCTGCAGAGGGCATGGTGAAGGCTGCCCCAGGATCCACGTCCTTCCCCTGACGGGGAGGCTTCCAGTTGTGGAGCCCTGGGGCCCCTCCCGCCTTCTGTCTCGTCCCCCCCACTCCCTTCCCCTCTCTCCTGTCTCCCACCCCCCCATGCCCCTCCTCTTGAGAGCTGCAGGATGACATGGGCAGACTTCTCTTTTCCCAGCTGCTCCTCAGCTGCTTCCTGCCCACACAGCCTGACTCGGCTCTGCCCAGCCGCCATGGCCGATTGCCTCCTCTGTGCCTCAGTTTCCTCCTGTGAGGCGCCTAGGTCACCTGTGCTGGCTGAGGCCCTTGGAGATCTGGGTGTGGCCGGGAGAGGCCCAAGGAAGGCTGGGGGTGCATGGAGGGTGTCGGCTCTCAGACCTGGCGTGGTGCCTCCTGTCCCGGGCCTCCGCCACCCTGCCCTTCCTGGGTTCCCGGGAACTCTGCAGTGGCTCGGCGGCACCTTCACTGCGTGTTAATCATTGACACCGCTGGACGTGGGCCCTGGTGGTCCGTTGGGCTGAGCCCGCCCTTCCGAAAACAGCGCCAGCTCACGGGCCACCTGCACATGTGCTCCCCTGCCCCCAGACCCTGCTGTTAGGGTCCCGAGTGGCCACCAGGCAGTTGTGCAGGGAGGGCAGAGGGCGAGGTGGGGTGCGTGGCAGGTGGGCTTCGAGGGAGGATGGGCAGGTGGGTGTCTTCCCACCATCTCCTTTGAGAACCCCCCACTGGTTCCCCAGCCCCCAGTTCCTGGGCGTCCCTTTTGGAGCTCCTCGCTGTCACCTCTAGGCCTGGTGCTCCGGTCTCATCCTGTCCACCTGGAGACCCCTCACCATTGCTCAGGCCCAGCCTGATGTGTCTGGACCCACTGCTGTCCGTATGTCCAATGGCTCATCATGGCCTGGCATTAGCTGGGGGGCTATAGGCATCCCTTGCCCTGGGGCCATGGCTGGGGAGGGGCGGGAGGCCTCAAGGACCCTGGGGAGGTGGGTCTGGTCCAGGGAGTGGAAGAACTCAGAGCTGGGGCTGGCATGAGCTCCCAGCGACTGCCAAGGTATGGGGTCTGGAGGCCGCCTGGTGCAGGATGCAGGTGGGCTGGCGGTGCGGGGAGCTTGTGGCGAGGATGAGGCTTTGTATGTGAGAGTCGCCCATGGCTGGGCCTCCTTGCTGGGCTCCTGAACCCTCCCAGTCTGCGTCTCCTCCTCCACTACAGGCTTGACAGGCTTCTGGCACCTTCCAGCAGGGGCTGTCAGGTGAGAGAGAGGGCACAGGCCTGTGCCTGGTACTGAGTCAGCAGCTCCCCGTGGGCTTGGTGCTCTGACCTTCACCTGCACCCCAGGGGGTGCTGGCTGGACAGAAGGGGCCCCTTTGTACTTGCAGCTGTGTCCCTGGGCCTCATACGCAGGGTGTGGGGCCGCACGAGGGCTGCAGGGCTTTGTCTCGGGAAAGGCAGACATGGTGTGCTGATGGGCCAATCTGCGTGAAAAGGGACTGAGGGGCATGGACGCCTCAGGGCCTGGCTGTTGAGGGACAGAGAGATGGGCCATGACACAGGCGCTGGAGCACAGGCTCCTGACAGGCTCACACTCATCTGCTCTGTTGGGTTGAATCATGCCCCTCAAAGAGATGTGCTGGAGTCCTGACCCGAAGCACCTCAGAATGTGACTGTGTTTGGAGGTGTGTTCTGTACAGAGGGGATTAAGGTAAATGCCATGGGGTGGCCCTGATCCCACAGGACTCTGGTGTCCTCACCAGAAATGGTCAGGACACAGACATGCACAGTGCCCGCATGAGGGCACTGGGAGGAGACAACCTCTACACGCCCAGGGGAGAGGCTTAGGAGGAGCCGGCCCTGCCCACCCCGGGTCTCACCTTCCAGCCCCAGCACTGGGTGACAATGACCCCTTTTGTGTGAGCCTGGCTGCAGGGCTTTGTTGTGACTGCCCCAGGACACTCTCACCTCCCTGCCTGGCAGGTGGCACTGCCAGAGGTCGGCAGCTGGCTGGCCACATGGACACACTCAGCGATCCCTGCCATGTGCAGTCCTGCAATGGCGCTGGCTCCAAAGGCAAACGGGTGCCCCAGGGCTGGAAACCGGCCATGTTGAGCTAAGCAGAGGGCGTGGAACAGCTGAGACTCACCCAGAAGGCCGTGCCAGTGCAGGGGTCTGGGCTCCCACGGGGGGCTGACGAGGCCCCTTCTGGGTGCTGGGTGCTTGGAGTCATGCAAAGGCCTGTTTCCAGGCTCACTCTTCCACACTGAACGTTCTTGCTGGTGTGAACGGGGGCGTCTCAGGCCAGCACACCCCGGTGATGCTGCTAGAAGCCACCTGGGCCAGCTGGCGTCACCTGGCAGGTCCGGGAGCCGAGCATCCTGTTTGCCACCTCTTGGGAGGTGCAGCGAGCATTCTGAAAGGCATGGCCGCTCGGCCGCTCCTGACGGGGCTGGGGCTGGGGCCCAGGCCAGGCCCTGCCTGCCTGCTGCCTGGTCGGGGGCGCAGGCGCAGGTAAGCGAAGGCCCGCCTCTGACTTGCTGAGCCAGCTTTTTGGTTTGCGTGGCATCTCACGTGATTCAAGACCCTGTCTGCAGCGAGGCGGACGGGGTGGAGGGGACGTCACTGCCGGCTCCCGTGCGGTGGGCGGCGGTGTCCAAGGACACCATCTGCAAGTAGAACATGCCGGGCCCCAGAGGAGCAGCGTGCGTGCCGGAGGCAGGCTAAGGTGTGTGGCCCTGGGAAAGGCCCCAAGAAGCTTCTGGAAGCTCGTGTGTGCTGGTCTTAGCTCTGCTGTGGAGGGGAGAATGAAGGGAGGAACTCCGTCTGGACCCCTTCGGCTCAGCCCCCACGGGTTGGTGGAGTAGGGGGCCGGGCTGGGCCCAGCTGCCCTGTCTATGGGGAGGGGCCTAGGAGTCACGTCGGGAGCCTCTGGGCCACCTCCTGGTGGGCAGGGAGGGCCATGACTTTCTTTCCCCCTGAGCACAGCCCAAATGTCACACCGGTCAGGGTTGCCTGGCTGGCCACCACGTGGGGGCCCCAGCCCTGCTGTTGGCCCAGGTGGCTTCCTGCTATGCCACGTGGCTGGAGCCCAGGAGCCACCCTCCGGGCGGGCGGTGGGATGTGGCTTCCGCACTGGTCTGCGCTCCGCTCCCTGGCCCAGGCGACCCACGCGGGCACCTGCAGGGTGAGGGGAGACGCCCCTAGGCAGGAGGCATCTGGCTCCTGAGAGCCGCGTGTGAAGCCCAGGCAGGGCCCAGCCCAAACCTGCCAGCCGTGGCCCGTGCACTGCCCTCCTCATCGGCAGGCTGCCCACCCTGTGGGCGGGCGACCGACCTGCAGAGACCTTTGGTCCGGCTGCTTTGGGCCTCTGCATTAAGACCCCGCTGCCCAGAACCACAGGCCGAGGCTCAGCTTGAAAGTCTCTTCCTCCAGGAGGCTCCATGTGTTGTCTGTGGCAGAGCCAGGCCTCCTTTCTGGCCACCTGCTTGGGGCCCTGAAGGCCATGCAGTGTACTGGCCTTGGTGCTTTTGAGTGCTGGAGGGTCTGCGGGGGTGGGCACGGCCACAGAGAGTTGGCTCAGTCTTCACCCAGCAGGACAGGTGCTCACGAGGGTCGCTTGGCACGCGGCTTCAGAAGCCCGGCCCCTCCTCGCCCTTTCCCTGGCCCCCCTCCAGCCTGCACAGCTCGGAGCCCCACAGGCAGGCTGGCCTGATGACATCGTCGGTGGGTATTTTTATCCAGTGGCATTCCTGAGCTCGGGAGAGTGCTGTGGGCCCCGAGCGCTGGAGAGGGGGGAGCTTTCAGACCCCTTCCCCGGAACTTCTCTGCCTCCTGGTTGGGGGTGGGGGCGGCTCCGCATGATCTCGGCTGGGTGAACAGCCAGAGGGCAAGTGGGGAGGGGTGGGGCTGAGGCCAGGGCCACGCAGCCCTTGGCGGAGGGACCCAGGTGTCCTTCGCCTCCTTACCACTGCCCATCTCTTGGAGTGGTAGTGGTGCTTCCAGAAGGCTCCAGGCGAAGGGCTGTGTGTCCTGAGGAAGGGCCGGAGGCCCCTGGCCGAGTGTGGTTCCCCTGTGAGGGATCAGCTTGTGCCCCCGTTGTTGCCTGTGCAGGGCTCTGAGCGCACGAAGACCTGTGGTCCGGCAGCTCTGCTGATCAAGCCCCTGGTCTGCCCGCCTAGCCGCCGTGCCAGGCGCCATGGCCAAGCCCGCCCCCTCTGGGCCTCCAGGTCTCTCCCTGCTCCCTTTTTTGCTGGGCAGGGTGCAGATGAGGAAGCTGTGAGTCCCAGCCACGCGGCTTGCCCTGCACAGGGAGAGCTGCCCCACCTCCGCCTGGAGCTCCTATGATGCTGGCTGCTTCAGTTCCCAGCATCATGCCAGGTGTGCCGGGCGCCCCCATTCCTAGGGGCCCTCACCCCCAGTCTGTAAAGGCCCCTCTACTGCCTCTATGAAGTGCCCAATGGCCCCCCTCTCCCGACCTCCCGGGATGCTTGCCTCTCAGTGGTGGGCGTGCTCCTGGTCACCACACCCATTAGGGTGCCAGTTCATTGGGGAGCGGGGCCTGGGGCTTCCCCTATTTGTCTCCCAGGAGTGGGCCCCTCTCTGCTCCCTCTCCCACAGTGCTCTTGGGCAGACCGACAGGACGCTCAGAACAGAGGCTCAGCACCCTCCTGCTGAAGTTAAGCCAGGCCTGTTGGTCAGAGACCCTCACCCTGCCGCCTGACTCCCTTCAGCCCTGGAGCGCTTATCCGTATGGAGGTGCCCCCAGCCACGCTGTTGCCCCTCCCAGGCCCGGCCTCCAGGCCACGCTAGCCTACCCAACTGGTGCCAGTGGGGCAGCCTTGCCCTCCTCACGGGGCTCCCCACCTGGCAGAGCAGCAGGGTCCCTGGGGGAGCCCGGGAGAGCCTCAGGCTGCACCCGAGCAGCCCTGGGAACCACGGGCTTTGAACGTTTGACCTTGACAGATGGTGTGGTTTGGCCTTCTGATCGTGACGTCTCCAGCTGGTCTCTTGTAAAAGTCACATCCATGTTCTGGCCGAGATGGCTCAAAATATAAGACATAACACTTGGGAAACTCAAGCAGTGTGGTACTAGCATACGGACAGGCAGATAAACCATGGTACAGGGTATAACACCCGTGGGTAGATTCAATTGCATACGAAATGTAGCCGAGAATATAGGCAGCAACTCCAGCCAGTGGGGAAAGGCCGAGTGTTTGATATGCAATGCTGGGGAGGGCGTGGCCCCGGCGACCTGGCCAGGCTGGACCCATGCCTGGCACTGCACAATAGGATGAATTCTACAGGGGTCGGAAAACCACTCCAAGGAAACCAGGGATCCTCTACAGCCCGAGGGTGGGGGGACTCCTCTGTGACCCAAGAGCCAGACGTGCTGTTATGTACATTTGGTGGTGTGAGGAGGAGCCTGGGTGTGATGCCCGTGTGTCCTCTGGGATACCTCCATGTGCAAAGCGGTACAGACGAAAAAGAAAAGACCAGGCGGACATGGTAACACCCTGGATGGTTGGCGTCTCGTACAGAAATGGGTTCTGAAAAGGAAGGGAAACCCCAGGGAGTCCGTGGAAGATGAGCGAGAGGTGTCTGCAGGTGGTGTGCAGCAGGCCGGGAGCCGTCCTGAGGCACAGGGGCAGCTGCCATCCGCTCGGGCGCGGGCGTGCGGAGCACCTTTGCCGAGGTCCCGTCAGACACCACGGGGGGCGGCTGTGGGAAACCCGCTCATGCCGCTGCAGGGCCAGCATGGGTAGACTGGGGGCGTTTGGCAACATTGGGCAGAACCATGTGCGTGTTTACCCTCTGACCCAGTAATCCCAGCTTGAAATTACTGGCAAAACACCAGCCACCACAGAAATCCAGGAAAACATGGACACGCCAGGCTGTTTGTTAAAGCTCCTCTGTCATTTATTTTATAGATTTGACACCACAGGATACCCAGGGTAAAAGGCCTGATTTTGTCAACAGATGACCATGAAATTTTTAAAATGGGCGGGTGGGAATACATAGATTGAAACAGTCTATGAGGATCATACAGGTACAGACTGTCACATACGACTTCATTCAGGTCATGATGAAAGCTTGTTTTTTAACAGGATGTGTCTCTTCTAGTTGAGTGTCCCTGGCCACTGCCATGTGCTCCAGGGACGGTGAGGGCCTGCACCGGGCTGGGGTCTCCTCTTCCTGACACAGCTGCCCCCAGGCTCGGCCTGGTCAGGAGGGCTCAGGGCTGCCAGGACCTTCTGTGAGCGGCCTCCCTTTCCTTGAACAGAGCATTTAGGAGCCCCAGGGCAGGCAGGTCCTCACACGCAGCCCCCCATGCGCTGAGGCCCCTCCGCTGTGGGATGGGACAGTCAGGCTTCCTTGGTGGGCAGTGGTGGGGACTCCACGGCCTCCCTGGGTGTGCAGCAGGGCCACATGTGTCAGGTTAGAGTCAGGTACAGTGCCTAGGGGCTCTGTGGCCTGCTGGACCTGGGCCTGGGGACAAGGGGTGCATGTGACACTATCCCTGACCTCAGGCACAGACTGGGATGGCAACTCGGGGGCCCAAGGAGGAGCCTGATGGGAGCAAGCCAGGTGCGGAGGGGTCGAGGAGGCTTCCCAGGGACGCTGGCCAGGGAGAGGGCAGGTGGAGATCCAGGGTAAGATGCCAACAAGCCGGAGTGGAATTTGGCCAGGTGAGCGGGAGAGGCCTGGGCGTGGGCCTTGGAGGGCCGTGAACACAGACCCAGCTGGCTGGGCTTATCCGAGGGCCACAGGTGCCACGGCCACATTTATGTCTTGAATTGTGGCCACTCGGTGTCCAGCTTGGCCTCACCCTGCACTCCAGACCTGTGTCTCCATCTGGAATGTGTAGTGCAGTGTCAAGAAGGTCCCAGGTGGTGCGTGGTGCCCTCCCTCCTGCAACAGTCCCTCGGACACCACATCTCCCGGGTAGCACCCCGGGTGTGTCTTCCCCAGGAGGGTTTGTGTTTTCTGGTGGACACGCGTGTGTTCTCTTTGTGGATCGTGGAATGTTTCCAGTGTTCATGACTTTCTTTTTCAAAGTGCCATAGATTTTTCAGTGCAGGGCTAATTTTTGGCTCGTGGTTTCAGGCTATCCAAGAGCCACATCAGCTCTGCAGCCACGTGCTTGGCACCCATGTCCCTGAGATGCGGACCTGGTGTCTCGAAGGCGGGGCTGTGGGGAAACCTGCGTGTGTCCAGTGCTAGAATCCCATGTGGCTGCACAAAGCGTTTGTTGTCATCAGTGTGTCAATAGGCTGCTGCCGGTGTCATCAATACAGATGCTCACATTTTGGGAAGTACACAGGAGACCTGGACTCAGATCACAAACAAGTAGGTGACATGCTGGGGTGCTGGCTTCCCAGGCTGGGCTGGGGAACTTTTGTTCTGTGCCTGACACTCAACGAGCACACAGCAGATGCTTATCAAGGGTGTGACAGTCTGACTCCGTTATTGTGGCCGTGCAGTGTCCCTTTTACAGCTGCACTGCAGTATGTGTGACAAGTCCCGTTGACTGGTGGACAGGGTGACGGGCCAGCAGCGGATACACGCTGGTCCCAGCACTCACCAGGCGCACTGGTCAGCCACCCACCATCCCACAAGGGGAGCTCTGGGAGGGCCCGGCAGTGGCCCCGGCCTTGGCTCTGCGTGTTCGAGGTGGATCACTGCTCCAGCGGCTGTTCCGGCCCCACTTAGCCGAAGCCTGAGGCTTCAGAGTGTCCTCAGTCCTGGGAGGAGTCCCAACGCTGTCATCTTTCCGGGGTCCCCGGGCCGGGGGTGTCCTGGTGGATGTTGCCATGGGAGCCCCCTGTTGGCCAGGTAGGAGGTGTGTGGCAGGGTTGCCATGCTGCCTCTGGGCTGCTGGGCGCCGGGTGAGGGGCCAGGCCTCTGGACATGGATGTGGGGGGCCTGGCGTTGGGGTCGGGCTGCCGTCTCTGGTCTCATCCTGGGCCTTGTGCCTGCCTGGGGGGCTCCCAGCAAAGCCCTCAGTATCTAGAACAGAGTGGCTCCTGAAACCACGTGCGGTGTCGGCTGTCACTGCCCCACCAGGTCCCCTGGAGCCCCTGCTGTGCCAGTGGTGGGCCAGCACTCACGTGGGGCTGTCCTAAGGGCTAAGGGACACGTCCTGCTCCGGGCGGGTGCTCCTTGAGCGATTCTACCCTAGAATCAAACAGCTCGGGGTGGCCAGGCTGAAGGGTGAGGGCACTGTTGGGGTGCATGATAGGGTGGGAACAGAGATCCCCAAGGGGGCCCATTGGGCAATGCAGGGTGAGGCTGTGCAGCCTGGCCAGGAGCTCAGGTTTCTTCCGAGCACACCAGGCAGCAAGGCAGGGACTCAGGAGTGAGATCCTGGCCGGTTGGAGCCTCTCAGGCTGCTGAGTGGGGGTGGGGGTGGGCTAGCCAGGGCGAGTGAGGGCAGGGGTCCTTTGGGTGATGTGGGGGTTCTGGGGGTTTGCATGTGATCAGAGTGGGGAGTCCCAGCACGTCACTCCGCATCTGGCTGGTGCCTGCCCTGCCGTGTGCCCTTGGGTGGTGCTAACCTTCCCATGTCCCTGGAGAGGCCCATCCCTGCCTTGCTGAGCTGGTGGTGAAATGGGGGCAGGGGTGTGAGGGGCTCTGGAAAGGCCTGAAGGCCCTGGAGGGAGGGCTGCCGTCTGCCCCCCTTCTCCCCGCACCTGTCCCCTGGCTCAAGGGCCCTGCGTCCGCAGAGGCCTGGCACCTCCCAGGCAGCGCTGGAATGTTCTGGCTGCCCTTGGCACGGGGGGATGGGTGGGGCCAGGGGCTCTGCTGCCGGGCTGGCCTCGTCCCCAGGGCAGGCTCCACCTCCGAGCTCTTATCAGGGCCTCTGTGCCCAGCGCCTGGGGCGTCCACAGGCCTCCCTGGCCTCTTCCAGGCAGGGGTGGGTGGCAGTCCTTCGCTGAGTGCTCTCAGGGTGCTGGGCTGGCCGGGCAGCCACGCGGGGAGCTCTGAAGGTGGTGGGGCCCATATCTGAACCCGAGTTTGGAGGACTCAGGGTCCAGAGCAGCAGCCTCCCGTTTCCTGAGACCCCAGAACGAGACCCCAGGGGTGGGCCGAGGCTGTTGTCCAGGACCCTGGCTGCCACCCAGCAACTGCACCGGTCTCTTCCCACGGGGCCGCCGCCCAGGCAGTGCTGGGAAATCCATCGCAGGGGAAGCAGAAACAGCACCCAAAGGCTGCTTGGCCCAGGGCTCCTTGTGGGGCGCTGTGGTTGGTTAATTAAAAGCAGGCCCGGGACAACCAACTGCGTCTGCGGCAGGCACACTGTCAACAATGGCTGCCCTGGGCTGGGTGGGTGGGGTCAGGACGGTGGGGCACTCTGGGACACAGGGGACCAGGAGTGGCTCTGACTGGCAGCAGGTGGCGGCTGCCTGCTTATTGCAGCCGAAATACGCAGTGTGCAAGTGGGGACATGAAAATGGACACTAAGGCTTTCCGTATCGCCCCGGCTATGGGTTCTGAGTGGCAGTTTTTAAATTTTTGCTTATCTGCATTTTCTACTTTAAAAATATTGGTGGTTTGAAAAAACAATAAGAAGTTGTTTTTATTAAAATAAGGGGCAAGAAGACCCCAGGAGGGTCCTGGGGTCCCCAGAGTGTTTTCTGACCGCCCAGGCTGAGAATTCTGAGTGAGCTGGGGGGTCATATGAGGCCAGGAGGGTTAGCTGGGGGCATGTGCCTGGTGGCCCCTGGGCACTGTCACCCAATCGGGCCCCCCCAGCCCCAGGCATGGTTCCTGGGTCTTGTTCTTGGGGAGACGTGAGTTGCAGTTGGCTGTGAGCAGGGCTGCTGTGTAGGGGACTAACCGCTGTCACTGGGACAAGACGCAACAGCCCACGTCGGGGGCACCGCTCAGCCCAGGTCTGCTCTGTCCCTCGGGGCTTCTGCCTGGTGGAAGGACCGTCTGGCGGGCATGGGAGAAGCAGTTCAGCTGACCCCTCCCAGGGGGCCTTAGGGATGTACCGACGCCTGTCTTTGGGGGTCATGCCCAGAGATGGAAGGAGCCTCTGGCTCCGCCGGGGGAAGGGGGACGTTCCCACTCCCTCAGAGTCCTCAGGCTCTGAAAGAAGTCATCCCTGGGGGCCCGGACACCAGGCCCGTGGCTGTGCTATTATATGACTGGCCTGGGAGCCTGGTCACTTGTCCAGGAGTAGGGCCTGGGGCCCTTGCTGCAGCCACTGTGAAGGGGGCAGCGGCCTCCATCCAGCCGTGCAGGCTGAGACGCTGACCCCCCTGGGACCAGGCTGTTCTGGGGGGTAGAGGCTTTTCGGCCCACAGCCTGTTGAGGTGCGGCCAAGGCCCTCGGGGCACACACTTGCTCAGCGTCACACAGCTGGTGAGTGGCAGGGCTGGCACTGGACCCTGTCACAAGACTGCCCGGTGCTTCCCCGTTGCTCTGTGCAGAACCTCCCTGCCTCCTGCCCCGCCCACCCCGGCCCCTCACCCTGTCCTGCTGCCGAGTGGGCACTGCACAAACAGGGCCTGGGGCGCTGCTCGGTGCTGGCAGCTGGAGCAGGCTCCCTCCCCAGACACAGGCTGGGTGGCCAGGCCTGGGCCAGGGGCCCTCTGGCAAGTCCCAGGGCTGGGGTAGGGAGCTGGCCAGGCTGCCTGTGGGGCGGGGCTGCGGGACAGGGTGGAGGGGGGCAAGGAGGGAGGGGAGGGAGGGGAGAGGGGCTCTGTGCTCTGCCTCCCGGTGCAGAGCCCCTCCAAGGAGGCTGCCTGGCTGGTGGCATCTAGGCAGGAAGGAGCTTTTGGGGGGTGCAGCCTTGGGCTCTGCGCCGCCTCCTGGTGCACCCCACGGAGCCTGTCCTTCAGCCTGATGCTCACAGTGTGGGTCCGGATGGCGTGTCACCAGGCCCTGAGGCTGGGCAGCCCGGGGGAGGGTGCACGGCCCCACCACCCACAGCCCACAGCCCCTCCTGGGAACCGGAAGGAGGGCTTGGCTGCCCTCGGGGAAGCTGGTTTACCGGGTGGCTCTGGATTCGGATGGCTCCTGGTGGCACCTGCCTGGCTCGTAACCACCCTGCCCCTCGGGAGCTGGTGACTGCTCAGGGCCATCTCCCTGAAGGGGTGTGCCCACAGGATGGGGCTGCTGGGTGTGAGGTCACGGCTCCCTCCGTCCTGGGCTGACACCCGCCGTTCGCAGGTCACCCCACGTGGTTCGGTAATGTACTGGATTCTTCCTGAAGCCTCTGCCCAGGGCCACTGAGGAGGCTGCACGGTGACCTCTCAGGTTGGGGTGCTGCAGATGTGCTGAGCTGGGTGCCCCTCCAACAGCTGGGGAAATGGGCTGGGTGGGTGACGCCCTGGCCCAGCCCCTGGACGGGATGCCGGCCGCGGGAAGGCACCAGGAGCCCCTGCCCAGCCATTCCCTGGCTGCCTCCCACTTTGTTGGAGGAGTGGGGCTCACAGAGGGGGAGTCATGGAGGAAATGGGGTGCTGGGGGTTTCTCCCCCTGGTCCTGGGGCTGCAGTTCTCAGCGGTGAGGGGTTGGCCAGTATCACTGGCCGTGGTGGCCTCCCTGCTCCTGTCAGCTTGTCCTGGAGTGGGAGTCAAGAGGGCGTCATGGACATCGGCCTGGCTGGGGGGCTCTCGCCTCTCCTGTCAGCCTGGCCCAGGGCAGTGGGGTCCCTCGGAGGCCAGAGCGCCCTCTGGGCAGCTTGCTGTTCTCGGGCCCACCCACGGCCAGGCTGCTGGGATGCTGGGCGGCATTGTCTGGGGGACTGAGGCTTCCAGTCCTGGGGGCGGCACGTGGTGGGGGTGGGCTGTGCCCCAGAGGGTCTGGCCTGGCAGTTGCTTCACCTCGGAGGCTCCAGCCGCCTTACTGGGAGATGGGGTCACGATCGTTTTCAGCTTACAGAGCGGGTTCCTCTGCCGCAGGGCTGCTGCATGCCCCGTAGTGGGGCCATCATGCACACTATAGGATGCCAGAGGCATGTCCCCTGAGGCCTGGCGACAAAGGCTTCTCCAAGCATTGTCCTGTGTCCCCAGGGGCTCAGAGTGCCCACTTCAGGCCCTGCCTGTGGAGCAAGTGGCGGGAGGCAGGCCCAGGCTGTCCCCGTGGGCAGCCTGGCCGGGCATGGTGAGTACTGCAGAGGGGGAGCGCGGTGGTCTGCCTGCTGAGCTGGCCGGCCTGCGCCCTGGCTCCTAAGGTTCTCTGCTAGTTTGTGGCCCCCTGTCCCCTGTGGCCCCGTGGGGTAGTGCCTTCTGGTGGGGGGAGCAAGCCAGGAAGGCTCTTGGTGCTGCTGGAAGAGATGGGTAGATGGGGCTACCCTGAGGCTTGGGGCCCCTTGGGGACAGCTGACCTAGGGCTGCATGGTCCTAGCACAGTGTCTAGCTTGGGGTTCAGAGACGTTCAAGGCAGACCCCTGGGACTCCCTGAGATGATAGCCATGGTCATTGGCCAGTTGGGGTGGGGTCGGGCTCCATGCTGAGGCCTGTGAGTGACCTCAGCCCCTGCCTGCCCCCAGGCTGCCCCTGAGTGTGCCTGAGCAGCACCAGCCTTGGACTTCCCAGCTCTGCCCACCTGGCCCAGCACCCTTCAGGGCTGGCACTCTGGGTCTACAGATCTGTATAATTTGGGGTCCATTTTAGCTGAGGCCTTGCCCTGAAGTCACACCTGCTACTTACCATGAGGCACCAGCCTGTGCCCGGGAGTGCTGGCAGGCCAGGCATGCCCCAGGGACTTGCCCCTACGCTGGCCATCCTGGCCTGGCCCTTGCATTCACGCCAGCCTGGACACCGTGGTCTGCCTATGATTTCTGCCGGCAGCCTGCCAGGTCGAGGTCACCTCCCAGGAGGCCAACTGGGCTTGGGCTCTGCAGCCTGCAAGGTCCGAGGGTCCCTGCCTGCCTGCTCTGGGTGGGTCAGAGGTGGTGGGGCCACTCTGTCCCTCTGGTGGTCATTGCCAGCACACCTGTGGACTATGCCCTCCAGAGACCAGGCCCTTCCCAGGCTGTGATGGGCCCGTGCATGTTACAGCATGCTCAGGAGTGTGGGAGTATGAGGGGTGTTCCCAGAGGGTGTGTGGTGGGAGTGGGGCTCCCCAGACCCAAGTTGAGGGGGCCAAGCTGTGGCTGAGAGCAGAGCAGGGCTGGCCAGCAGGCCCAGGGCTGGGCGGGGAGCCTCTGCAGTGGGGTACTGGGTTTAGCGCCCTGTGGCTCCTGGGCTGGGCTCTAGTGCCCTTGTGATACCCACAGAGGGGTGATTGGGCTGCCGCAGACGTGCCTGCTGGGGGCGTGGCTGGATGCAGGGCTGTCTCTTCTTTGGTGAAGTGTCTGTTCAGCTCTTTTGTCTGTTAGGACAGCGTGGGCTATGTTTCCTTTTTGGTGAATTTCGGAGTTCTTCCTCATATCTTGGTCACAAATCCCTTATCATCTGTATGCTCTGCAAGATTCTCCGAGTTCGCCTGTCTCCATTCTCTTAACTGATTCAGAGATGGACGGTTGAGGGCCCGGGCTGGGGCCTGAGGCTCAGAGCCCTAGCCTCTGACCCTAACAGAGCTGGGCAGAATGCCCAGGAGGGAAGGTGTCATGCTCAGTTTCTGGGTCCCCCGCTGTGTGAGCGCGTGCGTAGGGGGCCGTGGGTGGTGGTACTCATCACTGATTAGGCCTCTGCCTGCCGTGAGCACTCGACCAGGTCCCCACCCCTCACCAGGCCCCTTCCATGTCTGGGGGTGCATGGGAGAAGGGTACCTGCCCTGCTACCCCCCGTGTTTGAGGAATGGATGCAGTAGTGCTGCGAGCCTAGCCAGTTCCTCCTTGGGCACTGGGAGGGCACCCTGACCTTCCAGGGCCACCAGGGGTTGGCTCACAGTGCTGGGCCAAGACTCCACCCTGGGGTCCCTGGCCCCCAGCCCTAACACCCTAGGGTACCTGGATGGGCATGAAGAGGGTGCTTTTGGTGAGTAGGTGGGCATGGGCTGGGACTGACACTTAAGGGGGTCTGTGCCATTTGGGGGAAGAGCTTCCTGCCCCCACCCCCAAGCTTGGCCCCTGGGTGGGTAGCACCCTTCAGGCAGAGTGGGGCATAGAGTCCCACGCACCTCAAGCCCCTCCCCCCTGGGTTGTGGCCCAGGAGGTTCCCTCCCCCGGGGCTGACTCACCTGCTCCCTTGGGAAGGTGTTGCCTGTAGCGGAGGGTAGCTGGCACAGGAAGGAGGCCCGCGACGTACTGGGCTGCTGGGGTGTTTCTGTTATTTTTTGTGAATTTCATGGCTGCTCCTGTATTTGTACAAAAAAATCAACAAACTGGGAACAAATAGTGGCTGGGGGCTGTGATTGCTTGGGAGTCCCAGGGGTGGGGGTCAGGGAGTCAGAAAGGAGCACGGGCCTCCAGGGTACCTGCTCCGGGGCCGCAGCATGGAGGGGCCTGGGCAAGTGGGAGGCGTCATCCTGAATCCTGCCCAGCTGGGGCGGCTGGTCCTCCAGGTGTGGGGCTGGGGCAGGTGAGTGGTAAGGTTCCCAGCCCTTCCCAGGGGAGCAGGGGTGGGGAAGGGGTCCTTGCTCTGTCACTATGTCCCCAGTGGTGGCACAGTGCGTCGTCAGTCCTGATGTGTATTTGGAGCGTGCAGGCTGCTGTGGCCTGCTGTCATGCGTCCCCAAGCCCAGACAGGCCTGCAGACTGTGGGGGTTCAAGGCCCTGACCACTAGGCAGGAGGGTCAAGGGGCCAGCCTGCCCAAGATGACTGTCACCTAGCATGAGCTGCCTGGGCAAACAGGCCAGCCGGGAGCCCCTCCGGCCGTGGCAGGGTGACCCTCATCCCACGGGAGGCCTGGGAAAAGCCTCGCCTTCGTGGCTATGGGAGGCTGTCCTCGTTGTCAAACCTGCCGGCAACAGCCTGGTGCCAGGAGCCGTGAGCGGTGGGGCTGGCGGCCGGGGCCATGTTGCTGTGGGGACAGGGCTGGGGGGACACTCTGTGCAGGGGCCACTCAGCTCGGAGGCTTGCCTTGTATGCCCTGCTGGGGCAGCCAGACACCAGGGAAGCAGACTCAGGGAAGGGGGGCAGAAGCTGGGGTCTCAGGGATAATGTTTTAGGGACCCAGCCCCTCCTGTCCACTGCTCTGCTGGCTTGGCAGTGACAAATGGTGCCTCCCATGGTACCTGGGACCACAGCAAAAGAGAGACAGGGAGATATGGTGCCTGGCTGGGCAGTGGTGGGCCATCGCTCAGTGCCATGGTGCCCGCACCCACCCATTAGGGGGCCCTGCTGATCACCCTGCTGGGGTGAAGCACCCACTCTCCAGCTGAGCGAGTGGGGCCCCAGGAGCCAGGTCCCCAAGTAGCCAGCAGGCAGCAGGCGCCAGGCGCCACCAGATGCTTACTGTTGTACCCGCAGGGAGGGGCAGGCAGCCGGGCTGAGGTCTCTGAAATATTAATGACCTGACATCCGCTGGTGGCCCTGTCGCCGCCCAGACAAAAGGCTTTTGCGTCAGAATGTCCTGGGTAGGTGTGAGCCCTGTGTAGGGGGTCAGTTCCGGGGACAGAGAGGCTCTGTGTGGGTGGCCACACCTGCGGCTTTTCCGGCCTTGGTGGGCCGCTTCGTGTAACTGGCGGGGTTCAGGTTAGGTGTAAGGAAGAGCGCATTCATGGCTGGGATGGATTATTCTGGATCATGACAGTGGTCAGCCTTGCCACGGGGTGGACCCGGGTGTGCTCTGGGCAACTGTCCGGGCGTAGTGGGACTCACTCAGCAGCACCTCTCCACAGCCCTACGCCAGCTTCATCACAGGTGGGGAAACCAAGGCCCAGCTGGTGGGGGGCGGAGCCCTGTGAGAAGCCAGACATTCGACTGCAGAGATTACCTCTGTGTGTGTGTGTGTGTAGTGTGTGCTTAAATATGCAAGCTTTTATTGTGGTAAAAATACACCTAAGTTCAAAGCACACAGCTCAGTGGCCTTTGGTACAGTGCATGGGTGCAGCGCAGCCGTCCCCTCTTCCTCATTCCTGGACATTTTCATCCCCAGCAAAGGAGCCCACTAGTGGTCCCTCGCACCCCCTCCCAGCCCAGGCCACAGTCAGGCTGCTTTCTGCTCTACGTCTTCCAGCTCTGGGTGTTTGGTATAAACGGAGTCATACAGTGGGTGGTCCATTATGCCGACTTCTTTCACTTGTAATGTCTCAAGCTTCATCCATGTTGCAGCTAGTGTCAGAATTTCAGTGCTTTTTAAGTCAAATAATATTCCATTTTATGGACAGACCACATTAGTTTGTCTGTCTGTTGATGACACCAGGGGCTGTCCACCTTCGGGCTGCAGGGAGTAGGGCTGCAGGGAACGTGCATGGACGAGTTTTTGTTTGAACACCTGGTTTTGATTCTTTGGAGTCTACACCCAGGGGTGGGACTGCTGGGTCACATGACTGCTGCCCAGTGCTGCCCAAGGGCTTCTTAGCAGCCTTTTACCTGGGCAGCCACCCAGTGAGTCTTGGTTTTGAATTGCACCAGCCCCCACTCCTGCCTGCACCCCTGTGCCCAGGCCTTCCGTGGGCCAACTTCCTGTCGCCACCTGGAGTGCCCCCTACTTCCTTTGAGTGAAACCCTGCTCCTGTGCCCCCATGTGAAGCGGCAGTGGAGTTTCAGTCCCCTGGATTCCAGCTGAGATGAGCGAAGCCTCCTTGACCATGGCCCTCAGGGCTGTAGTCAAGACAGGGTGTGTTCCAGACCAGGCCCAGGGGAGGAGCCCATCTCCTGAAGGATGGCAGAGACCCTGCCTCCCTCCCCACGGTGGGGACCCGCACCCTGGGGCAGGGCCACCCCGCGGGCTGCCAAGGCTCAGCCTCCCGGCCTCTCCCTCCCTGTGTGCTGACCTTGCCTCCCGCAACCTCTTTCTTGCTGCTGAACTTCAGAATCCCTCCCCCGCAGCTCTGCCGGCTTCCTTCCCCCCCTCCTCTCAGGGCGGGCCCTCCTTGGGGTTCTCCACCGCAGAGGGCGCCCCACCTCCTGACTCCCTTCTGCTTTCTACCCGCTCTTTCCCAGCAGCACTGCCCACGTTTCCCTCTGTTCCCCCAGGTGAGAACAAAACGGAAGGCACCCAGCCCTCCACCACGCCCCCACCCCCCCAGGCTGGCTTCTCCCTCTTGCCCTGGAAGGCCTGGCATCTCCATGCCCCTTCCTGAAAGCCCGCATCTTAGGACTGATCAAAAACAAGCAAAGGAACTACAGTTACATGTTGCCGATAAAAATCACAAAATCAGGCGTGGCACCATCAAGGGAATGGCTGAGGATTTTCAAGCACACGCACCCTTAAGAGACAGCAGAGGCTGCAGCTGTGACCTTGAACAAAGACATTGGGAAAAGAGGGTGATTTTAAGTTGCTAAAGATACAGCCAGGTCTGAAGCTGCAGGTTTCATGAAGGGCAATAAAATAAAAGCTATTTGAAGTACAAAGAGCCAGAAACTTGAGTCACCTCACCCAGCCTGTGATAGATCAAGAAATGAAAAATAATCTGAATTGTTAATATGGTTAGATTGATAGTAATATCAGCTGAACCTTGTACCCTACAAGCAAAAGGTAGACCTGTTAATGATATTCCTGGAATAGTTGTAGAAGTTGGTTTTAAACTTGATCAGAGAGCTCCAGCTTCTCAAATTAACAAACTGTACTGGATTTGACTGATTTCCGTGTAAGTTTAAAGCTGACTACAGGTTTAATTAGTAACAAGTTTAAGGAAGAAAAATGTGTTTAGAAATAAAAACTGCCGCAATGCTATTACTGTGTAAGAGATGTAAAAATTGAAGGGATGTGTACATACCTGTGCAGAGGCAAATTTATAGCTACTTTCATTCTTAAAAAAGAATAAAAAGCTAAACTAAGCATGTAAGTTAAAATTCACAGTAAGGAAGCAGAAATGAAGAAAGAGATAAAAATAGAAAATGATACATTAAAAAACAGAAAAACTGAATTGACAGCTCTATTCCAGAAGTGATTTTTGTCCTTTGGGGGGAAAAACAATGACACACCTTTCATAATGTCAATCAAGGAAAACAGCAAGTATCTTATTAAAAATTAGGAGGAGACTTTTAGTGACAGCCTTACAAAAGGCTTTACATCTGACAGCGGCGTGTCACAGTGGAAGAAGTCTGTGAAATGCTTGCTTATTTGGGAAAAGATACCAAGTTAGAGTTGAGCCAGTGAGAAGCAGAAAACTTCTGAAGAGTGGACTATGTTTAAAAAGTCACTGAAGCGCCACTATGCGCTCATCAGAGAATAAGGTGGCACATGGTGAGGACCCTCCACAGGGTGATGACAGTGGGTGCTAGATGCCGGCTCTGTGGGTGTCACAGTGTTTTCGTTCTGTAAGTCTGAAAACCTCCACGTGTGGGATAAAGAATAGGAAGAGAGGAGGGGCTTCTTTCAAAGTCGTTGGCAACTTTTCTCCCAGGCAGCCTCCAGCCGTTGGGTTCAGGTGGGGCTCCCGGCTTCTGAGTGCCCCAGGGGCGCCCCGCCTGCTTCCGCTGCAAACACAGTGCTGACGGGAGCGTCCAGCCAAGAAGCCAAGAGAAAACTGCAGACCAACCGTGTGTCCAAGCGGAGATGAAACCCGACCCGCACAGAGGCGGACTCGGTCCGGAAGTGCGCTAAAAATGACACGCACACAAAAGGATGAAAAATGAGCAAAACGCATGAAAGAAAACAGCCCCGCGGCCACGCTGACCTCCCAGTGTACCGGGGAGGAGTAGAGGGAGAGCCTCCCGGTGGCTGAATGCCAGTGATCAAGGGGGAAGAGACGCCGTCGGAAAATCACCAGCAGGGCCACCACCAGCGGGCGGAAGTCTGAGCAGCCGGAGTTCTGGTCTCAGAGCATCTCCCCACGTTACTCGTAATTAATTCCAAGGGAGATGTAACTTCCAGGGACAGGATGAGCAGATGCTACTGTATTACACACCCGAGCAGGGTGAGCATCCCTAGGAACGGGGCAGACCAACTTCAAGACCCTGGAACAATGACCTCAGCTGCATTCTTGTGAAAGACACTCAGGGTAACAGCCCCGTGTCAGCACGCGTTTCCCTACTTTGACAGCAGTCCTGTGGTCACGGGAGGCAGAGTCCTTGGTCCTGAGGAATGTGCACACAGTGTTTAGCAGAAAACCTACTCTCAGACGGTGCAGAAAAACCCGAGGGAGATGGGGAGGCAGGGTGAGAGAGTGGGAAATGGGGCAGCCCGCGAGCCCGGGGGGAATCTGGGCAAAGGGCATTTGGGAGTTCCTATTCTTGCAACTATCCTGTGAGTTTGAAACTAAGCTGTTTAAATGAGAAGTTACAAAGAACTCCCGCACCACTCTGGATTTGTCTCCTGACCGCGGGACGGGGTGGCTTGTTCCTCCGAGACGCACTGGTGTGTTACATTGCACCACTGACTCTGATCAAAGCACATGATCGTTTCATGAGCTGCTGGAAAGGCCTCTGATTATCTCCTGGCCAAACACAAGAACATATTTCTAGAAGATTAGTTTTTCTGATTATAAAACTTGGCAATGTTGAGCACAGACCATTTGGAAATTTTAAAGAAAAAAATAAAAATCACTTCCTGCACCACAACCCAGAAATGCCCTGCTGTTGGTTCCCTTCCAGCCTGTTGTCCAGGTGTGTGTGTGTGTGTGTGTATACACATCCCCATATGTGTTAGTAGGGTGTGTGCATGTGTGAACACAGAGCAGTCCGTGGTAACTAGTGAGCCCCCATCCTGTGTGGCCACAGGCCATTTGCATGACCTTTCTCTGCCTTAGTTTCTGCATCTGTGCAGTGGGAATAATGAGACTCCTGCTGTGTGATCCTGTGCGGACTGGATGAGCTGATCAGTGCACTTAAGTTAGTGCTGGCTCAGAGGGAGCCTCAGCTCCGCTGCCATCCACGTGTATTTGCATGAATGTTTGGTAAGGTGGAGATGATGCCAGACCACTCGTCTGTATCTCGTAATCATTTGTGATTCGGTGAGCGTTTCCCTCACTGTCCACTCTCCGGCAGGGTTTCTCTGTGGCTTCTCCCTTCTTTGTGTTCTTGAACATAACACATTTACCTGCCTCTCTCCCGTTGACATCTGGGTCATTTCCTATTTTATGCTTATAAATAACATTGTGATGCAAATCCTTGACATTCATTTTTGCCCGGAGCCCAGATTATTTCCTTGGGTCACTTATACAGGTCACTGACAGGATCAAAGCATTCCCACGATTTCACAGCTCAGTCACCTCCAGCCAAGCTGCCTTCCGGGAAGCTCTTCCCAATCTGACCTCCTTCCGTGATGCCGGACATCACTTTGTTTTTTTCCATCCTCTGAAAAGCTGGGTATTATCAAAAAAACACTTTGCCCTTTTGATGAGACAAAAATAGCATCTTCTTGTTTGTAGTGAGAGGACCACCTTCAGGGCCTGTGTCTCAGGGATTCACTCACCCAGCTGCCCTCTGCCCCTGTGGCATGGGGCCGTCTTCTGGGTCCTTGGGAGCTGGGACTGCTGCCCTCCAGTGTGCATTCAAGAGAGCAGAGGGGGCATGAGCCAGGGGTAGTGTGTCAGATGGGGTGAGGGCCTGCAAAGACATGGAGCAGGGAGTGAAGGGGTGACAAGGAGCCCTTTGGTGGGGTGGCCAAGGGGCCGCTCGGACAGGGTGGCATTGGAGCAGAGACCCGAGGGAAGTGCACTGTGCCTGCTTGTAAAGGATGAACATCAGGCCAGGGGAGACGGCATGTGCCAAGGCCTTGGGGTAAGACATGCTTGGCTCTTGCAAGGAGCAGCGTGGGGCTGGGGGCCCGAGCGCAGAGCTCAGGGTGGGGAGATGCGGCTGAGCGGTGGCCCTGGGTGATGCCTCTGAAGGGTTAGGGGGCACTCAGGTGCTGAATGAGGAGTGAGGAGATCTGTCCTGTCTTAGCTGCTGCACTCTAAAAAAAAAATGAATTTAAACTTCTAGAAAAATTCCAAAACAGTACAGAGATCCCCTAGGCTCCTCCCCTCCTCCCTGATAGGAATGTTGTCGGTAGCCACATACATCTATCAAAACCTGGACTGTGACACTGGCGTGTGACCACTCACTCAATCACACATTTTATTCGAATCCTGCTGATATTCCACTAACGTCCTTCTACCGTGCCGTCCCCACGTCGAGTTTGGTCAGGCCTCTCCCAGCTCCCACAAGTGGGTCACTTGTGCAGAGGGCTGGCATCTCCCCACTGTCCTTGTCTTTCATGACCTGGGTATTTCGGCAAGTACTGGTCAGCTGTTTTGTAGAATGTCCCTCAATCTGGGTCTGTCTGATGTGTGTTGTGATGAGATCAAGATTGTGCCTTTTTGGCAAGACCACCAGGGATAACATTGGGCTGAGAAGCACCTCATGCCTGGGGGCATGTCCTTCATTACTCCAGTGGAGGTGAGCTTTCGGGTTTTCTCTGCTATAAACTTGCTATTTCCCCCTGTGTTATTAATAAATATCTGGAGGGTGGTATTTTGACACAATGCAAATACCTTTTTCCTCCTCAAAAAACTTTGCCCGTTGATTTTTGTATCCACCATCGGTCTTGTCTGTGACAGCTTTTGGGGGTTTGTGTAATGGGGAGATTGTCATTCTTCTGTAGGGAGAGCCATCTTTCCCCCCCCACTTATTTATTCAGTGGTTTATCCCAGCGTGTTCTCATGGACATGGATTTTGTTTGTGGGCTGTCATCCGACACTTAGCAGTATTGGTTCTCTTGCTGGGAGGGTTCCGGCTGTGGCCGCTGGGCACCCCTGCTGACATGCCCTCATCTGTTTCCCAGCTCGGCTTCCCGTGTGGCAGCCTAGATGCCCAGTGTTGCTCGCCTTTCCCTGCCCAGTGCTGAAGTCAGCCACTTCTCCAAGGAGCTCTGCTTGCTTTTACTGGCAAAGGTGTTTAGAAACCTACCCCCCTGGGGGTCGGCCGTGCCCCTTCCTACTGACAGCCCTAGGGGACACACGTGTGCACAGGCGTGCACACCCGTACTTGTTTCTGGATCTGGTCCCCTGGTGTATACAAATGTAAAGACAGGCTCACACCGGGTCCCAGGTCTCTCCAGTCCCAGCTCCACGCCCCTGGCTCCTTCCAGCCCCTCCCTGCCTGCAGCAAAATGTCCTTCCCCACAGCAGGAAACTGACTCTCACCAAGTTCACTCGTCTGCTCAACGCTGGCATGAGCACCACGGGGCCATGGGCCCATCCTCCCCCTAGTTCTCTTCCATGAATGAGCAAAAATGCATGTGTGTTTTCTATCATTTTGTTTCTTACATGAAGGGAAGCTGACTATAGATACTCTTTAGTAAAATTTTTAGTTGTGGTAAAATACACATAATGTAGAACTTACCATCTTAACCATTTTTAAGGGACATTTAGTGGCATTAGGTACATTCGCATTGTCGTGCATCCATTACCACCATCCACCTCCAGAACTTTCCATCTCCCCAAACTGAAGCTCTGTCCCCATGAAACACTAGCTCCCCATCCCTCTCCCATCTGGGGTGCCAACTGCTTTCTTTCTGTCTTGGATTTAAAGACTACAGGTCCTCCTTGGACTAGAATCCTACTGTCTTTGTCCTTCTGTATGTGGCTTATGTCACTCAGCATCATGTCCTCAAGTTTCCTCCACATTGTAGCAGGTGTCAGAATGTCCTTTTTTATGGCTGAATAATATTCCACTGAATGTTCTTTACCCATTCATCCATCAATGAACACTTCGGTTGCTTCTACTTTGGACTATTGTGGATCATGCTGCTGTGAATACAAGAGTGCAAAAATCTCTTCAGGACCCTACTTTCAATTCTTTTGGACATACACCCAGAAGTTGGGTTGCTGGATCATGTGGTGATTCTGTTTTTAATTTTTTTGAGGCCCTGCCATCTGTTTCCTTCAGCAGCCACACCATTTTACATCCTCACCAGTGCACAGTGCTTCCGATTTCTCCACAGTCTCATCAACACTGGTTACTTATGGTAGTTAGTAGCCACCCTGATGGGTGTGAAGTGGGATCTCATTGTGGTTTTGATTACATTTCCCTAATGACTTGTGCTGTCGGGCATTTCACATTTGGGATGTTGGGCATTGTTCGTCTTCTTGAGAGAGACGTTTATTCAAACCCTTTGCTACTGTCCTCAGTTTTACTGAGGCATAACTGTAATATTGTAAGGTGTTTCAAGTATGCAACATGATGGTTTGATACACATATACATCATGAAAGGATTCCTCCTGAGTTAATGAACATATCCATCATCTCACGTATTTACCTTTTTTTGGGTTGAGAATACTTAAGTTCTACTCTATCAGCAAATTTCAATGATACAAGTGTTGTCAGCTGTAGTCACTATGTTGTATGTTAGATCCTCAGACTTCATTCACCTTATAACTGAAAGTTTGTATCCTTTTTACAATCTCTCCCTATTTCCCTTATGCCACAAGCCCTGGCAACCACTTTTCTACTCTCTGTTTTTATGAGTTCCACTTTATTTTTTTAGATTCTGCTTATAAATGTATATTTTTAGTTCCATATGTAAGTGAGATCATACAGTATTTATCTTTGACTTATTTCACTTACCATGATGCCTTCAGGGTCCATCCACATTCTCACAAGTGATAAGATTTCTTTCTTTTTTATGGCTGAATAACATTTCATTGTATATATGCACCACAACTTAGGTTGCTTCCATACCTTGGCTATTGTGAATAATACTGCAAAGCGCATGGGGATGCAAATATTTCTTTGAGGTATTACTTTCTTTTGGATATATATCCAGAAATGGGATGGCTGGATCATCTGGTAGTTGTATTTCTAATTGTTTGAGGAGCATCCATCCTGTTTCCATAGTGGCTGCACCATTTCCCACCAGCAATGGCACAAGGATTTCTTTTTCTCCACAGCCTCACCAACGCTCATTATTTCTTGTCTTTTTGATGACAGCCACTCCATCAGGTGTGAGGTGACAGCTCCTAGTGGTTTTGATTTGCATTTCCCCTGATGATTAGTGAGGCAGAGCATCTTTTCATGTGCCTGTTGATCATCTGTATGTCATCTTTGGAAAAATATCTATTCAGATCCTTTGCCCATTTTAAAATCAAGGTTTTTTGTTTTGTTTTGTTTTTGTTTTTGCTATTGAGTTGTATGAGTTCCTTACATATTTTAGCTTTTTATTGGAGAGCTGGTTTGGAAATATTTCCTCCCATTCCTTAGGTTGGCTTTTCACTTTGTTGATGGTTTCAAAATGTTAATGGACATTTTAACCATACTAATTCATCCAACCCATAAATATGGAATACTTTCCCACTTATTTGTTTCTTCTTTAATTATTTTTATTAATATCTTATAGTTTTCAGTGTATGGATCTTTCACCTTCTTGGTTAAATGTATCCCTAAGTATTTTATTCTTTTGTACATGGGATTGTTTTCTTAATTTCTCTTATAGTTTGTCATTGTATAGAGATGCAACTGATTTTGCATATTGATTTTTGTATCCTGTAACTTTACTGAATTGATTTATTCTAACCAATTAATTTAAGAGTCTTTGGGTTTTCTGTATATAACATCATATTATCTGCAAGTGGAGATGCTTGTATTTATTCCTTTGTGATTTGGATGCCTTTTGATTCTCTTCCTTGCCTAACTGCTCAGGCCAGGACCTCCAGTGTCATGATGAATGGAAGTGGTGAGAATGGACATCATTGTCCTGTCCCTGATAACTTCTCATCACTGAGAATGACGTTAGCTGTGGCCTTGTCATATGTGGCCTTTTTCATGTTGAGGGCTTTTATCATGAAAGGATTTTAATTTTGTCAAGTGCTTTCTCTGCATCTGTTGAGATGATCATGATTTTTATCTTTCATTTTGTTAATGTGATGCATCACGTTATTGATTTGCAGGTGTTGAACCATCCTTGCATCCTTGCAACAAATGCCACTTGATCAGGGTGTATGATCCTTTTAATGCATTCTTGAACTCAGTTTGCTAATAATTTGTTGAGGATTTTTGCGTCTATATTCATCAGGGAATTTCTTGTAGTGACCTTGTCTGGCTTTGGTATCAGAGTAATTCTGGCCTCATAAAAAGAGTTTTGAAGTGTTCCCTCCCCTTCTATTTTTTGGAAGAATTGGTGTTCATTCTTTTTTGAATGTTTGGTAGAATTCACCAGTGAAGCCATCTGGTTCTGAACATTAATTTGGGAGATTTTTGATTACTGATTCAATCTCCTTACTAGTTATTGATCTGTTTAGATTCTCTGTTTCTTCATGATTCAATCTTGCTTGGTTGTGTTTCTAGGAATCTACCCATTTATTCTAGGTTGTCCAATTTGTTGGCATATAATTGTTCATAATAGTCTCTTTGATTCTTTGTACTTCTATTAGTTATAATGTCTACTCTTTCATTTGTAATTTACTTATTTGAGTTTTCTCTTTTTCTTGGTTAGTCTAGTCAAAAGTTTGTCTATTTTACCTTTCAAAAAACCATTTCCATTTCATTAATATTTCATGTTATCTTTTTAGTCTATTTCATTTATTTCCACTGTGATCTTTCTTATTTCCTTCCTTTTGCTAGATTTTGGTTTAGTTTGTTCTTTTTTTAGTTCCTTGAAGTGTAAAGTTAGGTTGTTTGACATTTTTCTTAATGTAGATGTTTATCACTGTAAACTTCCCCTGGAGAACTGCTTTTGCTGCATCCCATAAGTTTTGGTATGTTGTTTTTCCATTTTTATTTACCGCAATATATTTTTTACTCTCTATTGATTTCTTCTTTGACCCATGGTCGTTCAGGAGCAAGTTGTTTAACCTCTGCATATTTGTGAATTTTCCAGTTTTCTTCTTGTAATTGATGTCTAGTTTCATGCCATCATGGTTGGAATAGATATTAGCTATGATTTCAATAAATTCTTATTTAAGACTTGTTTTGAGGCCCAACATGTGGTTTATCCTGAAGAATGATTCATGCGCATTCAAGAAGAATGTGTGTTCTGCTGCTATTGGTTGGAATGTTCTACATTTGTCTGTTAGGTCCATCTGGTCTAATGTGTAGTGAAAGTCCAGTGTTTCCTTACTGATTTTCTGCCTGGATGATTTATCCATTGTTGAAACCAAGGTACTGAGTTCCCTGCTGTGATTGTGTTGGTGTCTAGTTCTCCCTTCAAATCTGTTTTTATTTGCTTAATATATTTAGGTGCTCCTATGTTGGGTACATGAATATTTACAGGTGTTACATTCTCTTGAGGAATTGGCCCCTTATCATTATGTAATGACTTTCTTTATATCTTAATACAGTCTTTGGCTTACAGTCTGTTTTGTCTGATATAAGTATAGCTACCTGTCTTTAGGTTTCCATTCGCATAGAATATCTTTTTTCAACTCTTCGCTTTGAGTCTGTGTGTCCTTGAAACCAAAATGAGTCTGTTGTAGGCAGTATATAATTGCATCTTGCCAATTTTTCAATTGGGTTTTATTGTTGAGTTGTAAGAGTTCTTTACATATTCTGCTTGTGATTTGTAAATATTCCCTCTTAGTTTGTGGGTTGCCTTTTCACTTTGTTGATTGCAGCGTTTGCTTTACAGAAATTTTTAATTTTCAGAGACAGAGAATTTCATCTTTAATACCATAGGATAATAATTCACAAGGGGGGCTTTGGGCAAAGGGTCAGTGGGGTCCTGGGGTCCTACCCCTTGGTGTCAATCACTGCTTCCCCTCCATGTTCAAGGTCAGCATCTCTGCTGCCTGGATGCCCATGCCTGGCAAGGCCTATCCTCTGTCTGAGGTCTTCAGTGGCTCTACTCTGATAGATGACCAGCATCTGGAAGGCTCGTCCAAGCCGTGTTGGGGCATTCACTGTCTTAAAGAGGAGTCTCTGCCATGGGCAGAGGTGGGGGAAGGCAGGGCGGCCAGCTGCTCAGAGGATGTGCTGGCTATTCTGGGCAGCAGGCAGGAAGCGGCAGGTCAGTGCAGGGCATGCTCCCAGACGGCTGCACAGAGGTGTTGGCCTGGTGTCAGTGTTTCCGGTCCCTGTGTCCTTGCCATGTCCTGGGCTGATTCTCCCTTCCTCAGCTGTGGGCTATCTGGCTTGGGCCAGGAGATATTCCCTGTGATAAAGAAATGGGGTCTTTTAAGGGGAGGGGTCCACAGTGTGGGCAGGGGGCCCGCAGCAACGGTGTGGGCAGCCCTGTTCGGAACATGCCCTTGTTGGTGATGAGTGAGGCCAGGTTGTGCTGGCTGCTGATGCCTCCTGTCTGGATGTGGCCTGACATCTGACTGGTTTCCTGGCATTCAGAGGCTCCTGGCATTTTCTCCTGCCTCTCTGGTTGGCGTGCACAAAAGCAGAGTTGCTGATGTCACCTTTCATATGGGGTCTCTGGGCCCAGTGCTCATTATAAACTTCAGATCTCAGCCCAGAGCCTATGTCTGCTGCTCCTGGGAGGCCTGACCCTCTGGGATGCCTCTGCTGGGCCTGAAAGACACTCCTGGGCATGGGCTTCCTCTGTCCCCATCTCCAGCTGCTCCCCCTGCACCCTGCTCCTGCCACCTCGGCCACAGCCCTGCCTCAGGGCCTTTGCACAGCATTTCCCTCTGCCTGGGATATCCATCCCAGCCCTAACTTACATGTCACTCATGGTGACAGCCCTCCTTCTGTTTCCCTAGGGCCACTGTTACTATGGGCATTTGTTTTCTCATTTTTGTCTCTTTTTCCTGTGTCTGCTTGTTCCTGGAGCCTATCATGATGCTGGGGTGGGTGGGGGTAGATAGGGGGCAGACCCTGCTGGCCCTTACAGGCAGGGCAAGGAGTGTGCATTTTATCTTAAGTACCTGGTGGGGGGGCACCTGAGCACTGGAAGGCTTATGGGGGTGCCAGTTGGCACCAGCTGGTCCCTGTTCTAATGCCTCCCACAGAGCCAGGGTGTGGCACTATCAGGCCTGGGCATCGGTTGGCCTCCAGTGGTGGGGACCTGGTTTAGCTGGTTCTGGTCACTCCTCGGCCTGGAGATCCTCCCTCTGTGATTGGCAGTTGGTGGCAGGTGACAGAGTATCTTGTTCCTGCACATGGCCAGTGACAGTGCTGGGTGGAGGCGCTGACCTGTGTTGTGTCTGTGGCTGGAGCAGAGCCAGGCCACCATCAGGGGATTGAGCACGTTGACAGGTCATGGCATCTGGCATCGTGTGATCCTGCATGGCCATGTGGGAGGGACACCGAGCCCTGGTGGCCGTGGCCACTTCCTCCCTCCAGGCCTGAGAGCCAAGAAGGCTGGGCCTGGCTCCTCGTGGCCCTGCGTGGAATCCAGGCCGACAGCCTTGGCACAGGGGCCTGGAATGCCTGCTCTCTGGGGCTGGCTTAGGGGCAGAGGGGCTTGGTGGCGTCCTGAGGACCTGGGTCCATCTGCCTGGGCCTCTCCCTCATGCAGGGCAAGAGCCCGGGGTGGTGGTACCGAGGGCAAGGGAACAGCTCCAAGTGGGTATGGACAGGCATGAGGAGGAAGCCCAGAGGAAGTGAGAGTGTCTGCCCCAGGCCAGCTGGAGAAAGGGGAAGTGGACACTTCCTGGAGGCGTGGACCCTGCAGAGGCCAAGCTCAAGGGGCAGGATGCGTGTCTTGTCCCAGGAAAACCACAGAAAGTACCCATGTCAGGCGCCTGTCACCTGCCTGCCCCTCAGTCACACTCCTCCGTGCAAATGCCGAGCCCTCCCTGGGGGCCTGTGTCCCCTTGCAGTGGGGGACACAGTCCCTGTTCCCGGGACCCTGCGGCTGCAGTGTGAGGTGCTGGGTGGGGCTGTACGCGGGCTGGGCCCTGTCTCCCTGCCTGGGCCCAGGGGCTGGAGGGCTCAGTGTCCTGTCCCAGGCCGTGTGTGAGGATACCACTCTGGAGTGAGGGGGTCCCGGGCCTGTGTAGCTCACCCCCTCTGCCCCAGTCCCCTGTAAGTCCTCTCAGTGCCCACCTGCTGCTCCTCCACATGTCACTGGTGTAGCCCTTGAGAGCCAAGCCAGGCCAGCGGTGGGTGGGGTGGGTTTTCTGCAGGTGGGAGCCAGCTGGACACAAGCTCTGGGCCCTTGGGCGTAGCCCCCTGGGTGTGGGTGTGGTCTCCTGGGTGATGGGTTGGGAGGCAGGTTGGCTCGGGACAGTGGCCACTGGCCAGGGAGCCCTGGGGCTCTTGGAGACTGACCATTCCCACTGTGCCAGGCTGGCAGAGACACTGTCCCCGGCCCCAGTCCTGAGACCTTCTGTGGGGAGCAGAGCAGATCCGACCGCAAGGGCCAGGTGAAGGGCCCAGTTCAGGAGGTTGGCTTGCCCTGTGGCTGTCCTGTCACGGAGTTCCTGTCCTGCCAGCAGAGGGCTGTCCTGGTCAGGTGGCAGGGCGCAGACGGTGGGGCTCCCCTCCTCTGCGGGAGGGCTGGATGGGCCCTGGCCTTGGGGAGGCGGCCAGGCTGCCCCTGGCCCCTGCGTCCCAGTGCACAGGGACAGGAGGAGGGTGTCCTGCTCAGAAAGGCTGTGGCCGAAATTTGGGGCCCACACCTGGGTTTGCTCACCCCGAAGAGGAGGTTGCTCCAGGAGAGAGACATGAAGCCAGACCCTCGCCTGTCCTGGGCCACCTGTGGGTTCCGAGAGGCCTGTCTCTGCTGGGGAACCTGGGCCGTGGGCTGCAGGGCTGAAGGGTGGTCCTCGGCCTCCTGACAGGATGACTTGCCTGGGCCGATTGCTAATGCTCGGTGTAGGCCTGGCCCAGGGGTACCTGGCGTGTGGGTCTGCGCTTCTCCATCCCCCCCAGGCGCTGACCTGCCTGGTCTGGGGGCTCTAGGGGCTGGGAGAGGGGTCAGGGGCCACTGAGACGCTGACCCCCTGGGATCCACCAGGGTGGGGGTGAGGGTGTGAGTTGAGGCCAGCTGGGGGTCCGCTGTCTGCTCGGTGGGCAGCCTCGGCCCCTGGTGTTGGGGTGCAGCCAGCCACCAGGCTGGGAGGTGTACTTGTCTCTGGCAAGTCCAGTCTGGGCATCAGGTGGGCTCTGCTTTGGGTGGGGGGCTACCAAAGGGGGCTTTCCGGCCTCTCAGAAGGGACCCCCACCTGTTGGGCAGGGGCTTGGGCACTGGGGAGGGCAGAGAAGGAGGCAGGTGGGTCTAGGCCTGAGAGGCTCCTTGTCTGGCCTGTCTGGGCCTGGGTGGTGGTCTTGGCCCCAAGGACAGATGGGCTGCCCTGGAGTGCCCGGGGTCTGGGTGGGGTGCTCCCTGGCATGTGGTGAGCGAACTGAGGCTGCCGGTCTTCACCCCGGTGGCCCCATCTCGGCAGGGCCCCCCTCCCAGGCCCCCTCCCTCATGCCGGCTTTTCCCCCTTGGGGGGATCCTAGGCCTTTACAACCGGGCAGGACCAGAATGAGCTGGATTTGAGTGGGCCTCTCAGCATTCTGAGCCTCAGTTTCCCCACCCAAGAAAGGGCATCTTCATACCTAACTTGTATTAATCAGGGTTCTTCAAGAAACCAAACACCGTATGTGTGAGGAGGGGAGAGAGTGTCCTTGTTTAAGGGATTGGCTCACGTGACCTTGGGGGCTGTGGGTTCAGTGTCTGCAGGGGGTTCCGGCTGCAGCCGTGGGGAGGGCTCCTTCCTTCCCTTTCGGGAAACCTGTCTCTGCTCTGAGGCCTTCCTGATGGAGGCCCGCACGCCGCGGAGGGAGACCAGTTTTATTCAACATCTACCAGCACAGATGTCAGCCAGGCAAACATCCCGGCACCGTGGCCTGGCCAAGGAGGCCCCGCTCTCATCCACGTGTGGGGATGAGCCCCCTGTGGGTGTGAGCTGCTGGGTCTGCAGCCTCAGTTTCCCCATCGATGGGGTCAGAGGGTCCCCCAAGGAGGGGCTCGGTGTCCATGGGTCCTTGTAGGGGCAGCTGCTCCTGCATAGCTGTCCGTCCAGGCTGAGCATGGCATCTGCGGGGGCCTGCGGAGGTCTGTGGGGCCTGTGAGGGACTGTGGGGGTCTGTGGTGTCTACAGGGACCTGCAGGGGTCTGCCAGGGCCTGTGGGGGCCTACCAGGACCTGGGGGTCCTACATCTGGTGCCCCTGGAGCTGGATAGAGCTGCCCAGGAACACCTGGCTTTTGCTGCTACCTGTTCTGCAGGGGGACGGCAGCCCCACTCCTGCAAGGCTCAGCCCTGCGGGTCACTGTTGCCCTTCTCGGCTGACCCCTGGTGTCCGAGTATCAGATGGGAGACCTTGGCCCCGAGAGGCTCCCAGACTTCAGGGACCACGTGGGAAGTGTGGGTCCTTCCCAGATGGGAGACAGCCAGTTCAGCTGTGGACAAGAATTGGCAGTGAGGGTTCCACCCCCTCCCTCGATGTGCTGGGCAGCCCTTGGCGGCACAAAACCCTGGGGTCTGCTCCCAACCCCGGGTGTGGCCCAGATACCTGCTGGCCCAGGGCCTCCCTGTTCAGTTCAGGTCCCACGGACACCAGCAGGTGTGCTGGACCACAGGCACCTGCCAGGGGGGCCTTCCCATCACCCTGGCTGGGGCGATGCCTCCCTGCCTCTTAGCGCCTCCTCCTGGGTGCTCTGCAGGCACTGGGTGGGTTGTGTTCTCTCTGGGCTTTGCCTCTGCTGTGCCCTGTCTCTGCCAGGCCCCTGCCTGAGAAGCCTTCCCTGATCACCCCTTCTTGAGGGAGTGGGAGAAGGGAGGGAGGTGGTGGGGGGAAGGGGTGCCCAGCTTGCCAGCCCCGCCGGCCCATGTGCACAGCAGGATCAGCTCCATGCCCTTCTCAGCCAGCTGAGGAGGGGGCGGGCAGTGCCCAGGCCCCTCGGTGACCCCTAGGGAGGCCTGCTTCCGCTGCAGCAACCCCAGGTGGTGGCCCTTGACCAGCCGTAGAGCTGAGCCCCTTTGCTGGGCCCCAGGCTGCCACCTGCTCCATCGTTGGGCTGCCACTGGTATGGGGTTGGTGTCAGGAACAATGCGGGCCAATCTGATGGCAGTCACGCTGACCCTTTACTGAGCATGTGACCCCCCCCCCCCACTTTCCAGTGGAGAAACTGAGGCTCAGAGCAGCCTCTGTTTCCAGGGACCCCTCCAGGCCCCTGGAGTGAGGCCAAAGCCCTCCCAGTGGGGCAGGGGGTTTCCTTTAGCTGGAGACCCAACTACAGCAAGAAAGACTTAGGCTAGACACAAGGAGGGACTCCCTGATCTGGGGTGAGCCCCAGAGCCCCATGCCCGCCTGGCAGCAGCGGGGCTGTGTTGACCTGGCACAGGCGCTGGGGTCACTGTCCTTCCTTGCGCCCTACCTTGCTCCCTCTGGGGTCCTGGTGGAGGTGTCCTGGGAGCCCTGCCCATGGCCTTGACTCTTCAAAGGTGCCACCCACACTGTGCCTGGCTGCTGCTGTGATAACCCCTTGCAGGGCACATGTAGAAGGTGCCAGGAGAACAGGCTGCTGCGACCCCACTGGTGGGGGCCTTACCTGCCCAGCAAGCTGTCCTTCCTGTGGGAAAGCCTGCCCGGCACAGGCCCATGTCTTAGGGAAGATCCCGGCCTGGGGATGGCCAGCCTGCAGGTCAGCTGGTGGGGCAGGACCTCCCCTGCATCCCCTGGGTGGCAAGGACCGAGGGGGTGGGGGTGCTCTGGCCTGGAACTGGGTGCAGGGGACTCGGGCACTAATAGCAGGGGTGGGCCTGGCAGGCTCCCCAGCCCCAGGCCAGGGTCCCCACCCACCTCTGGGCCCAGCACTTGAGCACCCCTGGTGTCCTGAGAAGTGCTCACAGGGAGGTGCAGTGACAGCTGTGACCCTGCGGGTGGGACGTGCCCTGGCCCTCTTAGGTGCCCGCTATCCCATCCCCAGTCCAGGGGCAGCCCTTCGAGGGTGGGCTGCGGAAGGCCCAGAGGCCCTGCCACTCCCGGTGGGACCCTGGCCCCTGTCTTCCTGGAGGCGTGAGGTGTGGGACGGTGGGCGGAGACCTGCGCTGGAGTCTGGAAGACCTGGAGTCCCATTCTCTGCTGGCTGTTTGGTGCTGTGTGACTCTGGACAGCTATTACCCTCTCTGAGCTTCCCTCTTTCTCCTGGGATGAGGGATAAGGGCCAGTTCCCCCGGGTCTCGTGAGGATTGGAGTGGACAGGGTCATTCTCACCCTCCTGCCACACTAGGGCCTTGGCCCCAATGGGCACAGGGGCTCCCTAGCGAGAGGATGTGGGTCCCAGCTCGGTGGGTGGGTGTCCTGTTGTCTGACGTAAAGCAGGCCGCTCACCTGTGTGCCCTGACCGGCTGGACACTGCAATCTGGCTGCCCGCCCCTCAGGGGCCTGTGCCAGGCACTGCAGTCCCCCCAGTCACCTCTCCGGGACTTGGGCTATTGGCAGCACAGGCCTGCAGTGCCTCTAGCCGGGGAGCCCCCAGGGCCCAGGCCATGCCTGGGGGCTGGGAGGGGAGCCCTGTCCACCTGCGCTGGCTGCTCAGAACCTGAGTGCCGCTGCTGTGCTGAGTGGCCCCTCGGTGTCCTCATGTCTGTGCTCCGCTGTGGAGCCGCCATGAGCCTCCCTGAAAGAGCGTGACCCTGCTGTCCCCTGGCCTGTGTTTCAGGAGGGGCCCTAAGGAGAGGGTGTGGGCTGCATTCATGCCCAGCACTGCCCGACTGGGGGCCTTGCTGAGCCTCAGCTGAGGTGGGCACAACGGGATAAGGGCGGTGGCTCCTTGGGCTTTGATCGGGCCGAGGGGCTGAAGGCATGGGCCACCAGGCAGCGGTGCGTGACTCTGGTGTCATCTGCCGTGGGGTTGGTCCAGTCCTGGGGCAGCCCCTTCCCTGCTGCCTGAGCTGTCTCCTGGCCCATGGGAAAGCCCCAGAGGTCTGCACGGTGGAGGTGGTGCCGATAATCCTGTTCACTGAACTGAGTTTAACCTAAACGTTCAGTTAGTAATTCAACAAACATTCATGTGCCAGGCCCCATGCTGGGCCTTTGAGGGAACACCAGCAGATGGGCTCTGCCCTGGGAGCCCTTGCTCGGTCAGGTAGGCAGCAGGGGGGCAGCAAGTGGTCACTGGTCTGATGAGAGCAGGACACGGGCCCCAGAGCCCAGCAGGGGCATCAGAAGAGCTTCCTGCCAGGAAGCCCAGGCCTGTGGGGGGAGCGACGGCCAGGAAGGCAGGTTTGGACTCAGACTTCCTTTCCACAGTCTTCAGCTTGGACGGGCCGGGGTACTTGCATTTCCTGGGACTGGTCCCACTGCCCAGTGGACCATGGACAGCTGAGGCAGGAGACCCATCGGGGATGAGCCGCAGATCCTGTGCAGGCCTGGGGTCTGCGGACAGTGAGACCCGGCCCTGTGCGTGGCCTCGGTGGCTCAGGGAGCCTGAGGAGGGAGCGTCCTGTCTCCCAGGGTCCCAGCCCAGATCACTTTCAGAAAAAGTGTCAGCTGACACCGGAAGGCTGAGGGCAGCCTCCTGGCAGCGGCCAGAAACAGGTTTAATCTTCTAATGGCTCCTGGCGTCTGTCTAATGGGATCAGTGCCCGTGGGGCCTTAAGGAGACAGTGACCCGGAACCGTGCCCCTCTGTGCCCGCAGCCCATTGTGCTGGCCTTTGGGTTGTGGGTCGCATTGCCCAAATGAACCTTTTAAAGAAATGAGACACGGCATGGCTCAACAAGCTGGTGGCAGTTGCAGGGTGGTGCAGGGGCATGGGGAGCTGCCCGGTGGGAGGGGAGCCAGTCTGCGGCCAGCGCAGGGGGTCTGGGCCCTGCCCCGCTGGCTGGGCGTGGTGCCTGAGCGTGGTGCTAACAGACGGTGGGGTGTGGTGGCCAGGTGGGCAGCCGGGAGCCAGGCAGGGGCTGTCGTGGTGTCAGGGGAGAGCTGGGGTTCCTGGGGGCTGGGGGCCGGGTCCCACCTGGCCCCACGTCCCACTCTCCCTGACGTGATGCGTTTCGGTGTGCAATGCACAGAATGGTGACCTCAGAGCAGGTCTGCATCTGACCCCTGTAATGTGACCTTACTTGGAAAGAGGGTCTTAACAGATGGAGTTAAGTAGGGAGAAGATAAGAAAACTCTGACTATATTCCCAACTGTGTTTTAAAAGCAGTTGTGACAGTAATAGATATTTCCACCTGATACTTAATGCTGGTCTTTAAAAATTCACCAAAGATTCTATAACAATTATCATAACAAGTAACTTATTAGTTTATTAAATACCCCCTCTATATTGTAGTAGGGTAAACAATGGCCCCCAAAGATGTTAGACTCCCTGGAATGTGTGAACCTGACCTTAGGAAAGGCGTCTGTGAAGGTGTGGTTAAGGGTCCTGGGATGAGGAGGTGGCCCTGGGATACCCCAGTGAGCCCTCGGTCCAGTGACAGGAAGCTGACAGAAGAGGAGGGCCATGTGACCACAGAGACAGAGGCTGGGGGACGCAGCCACATGCCCAGGACGCCTGGAGCCCCAGAAGCTGGACAAGGGTCTCCCCTGCCCAGGACAGCTCCACCGTGGTTCAGCCTCCCACGCGGTCTCATATGGGTGGGATTCCTGCTCAGAGGCCCATGGCGGGGGTCCCGTGCCTGAAGGGGAGACTCAGTCTTTGCCTGACACTGGGACTGGAGGGCATCCCTGTGCTGAGCCAGCAGGGGTATACCCAGGGCCCTGGTGGCTCTGTCGGTGGCCAGGCCTCTTGCTCCACAATCCAGGGCCCTCTTAGGGCCAGGCAGCCTCGGGGGGAGGGCCAGCTCCCGTTTGGGCCCTAGAACCTGCTGTACCTGGTCCCGGCCCCGTCTCCATGTGAGGTGTTGGGGCACCTGTGGCCCGGGGCTTGGAGGGGAGCCTTGCCTAGCGCCCAGCACGGCGGATGCCCAAGGTGTGAGCCGAGACGCATTCAGCCCCACTGCGCACGTGAGCTGTGCTGGGGGCAGCTGAGCACCTTGGTGTCCCTCTTGGTTAGTCTTACACTCTCCATCCTGGGGACAGACTTGGCAGGACCGGAGGCCGCCCCCTCCGGGAGTTCAGGATCACGTGCTGTCCACGTCCAGGGGAGCCTGTCCTTCACCTGTTCTGGGGAGTTTGCAGTCTTCAGTGTGACTTGTACAAAGACAAGCCTCTACGATATGGCTGGGGGTGTAAACATCAGTCCCTAATCTATTAAATTACACATTCCAAACCCTGGCTGGCCTTGGGCCTTAGGTGGTTTAACAAACCCTTTGTCTGTTTATCTGGTGTTGAAGGGCCTGCCCAGCTGGGTGGGTGTTTGAACCTTGCTCTGCCTCATAATAGGCTTTGTAGATCAGCCGTCCAGGGCTTGTGTATAAATGTCATTTACTTAGTTTCTTTTAAAAAAAATGTTTTTTTAATTGTGGTAAAATACACATAATATTAACCATCTTAACCATTTAAGGGCACACTCCGTGCGGTCTGCAGCCATCCCCACCACCTCCAGACCTTCCAGTCTCCCCAGACTGAAGCTCTGTTCCCCCAGACACCTGCCCCCAGCCCGGCGCCCCCACCCACTCCCCTGTCCATGGATCTGGCGGCTCCAGGCCCTCCTGGGAGGCGGTCACACAGCGTCTGTCCCTCTGTGTCCAGCTCGTTTTGTCCAGCGCAGTGTCCTCAGGACCCTCCTTTTATACATCATACATAACATTTTTCCTGGACGAACCACTTTGCAAGCAGTCATGAAATTTTTATACACTTGGCAAATTAAGTGCACGGATGCGGCACATCTCCTGTTCTCTGCGATGTTCCGACACCACACGGCCTTGCCCAGAATCTCAGCTCATGGCCTCCAGGTGACCAATGGCCAGGTTCTGAATTGCCTTTGTGTGAGGTTCTCGTTAATGATTCTAAACCACTGGGAAATGTGTTGGGTTGAAAGACGCCCCCCACTGTGGGCTGGAGAGATATCACTGTGGATGCTTCCCGGGGGTCCAGGGACATCCCCTGCCTCTCCCACCGGGGCACCTGGGGAGGGAAGGCTGAGGCCCCAGCAGTGCTCCACTCTGCCTGCTGACGGCCTTGACCCTGGCAGGGTGCCCGCATTCTTCTGTGTTCTGGCGCACCTGGCTGCCGCAGGCACTGAAACGATGTCCGATAACGCTCTGGACGTCCCTCCAACCTGGCACTGGCAGCCAGCACTCCCGGGTGGCCGTGGCACAAGCAGGGCCTTGTCCCTTGGGAAACGGTGCCGGCCTTGCCTCTGACGCCCTCCTGGGGAGCTGGTCAGGCAGCACCAGGGCTGCGGTGGCCTCTGGGGCATTGGCGTCCTTTCCCCTGCTGGTCTCTTCCTCACCTGCACTGTCCAGGAAATGGGTCCCTCGGCCTTCTGCCCCTCGGCCACAGTCTCCTGGCGGACTGTGGCTGCCTGGTTTGGAGCCTTGGGATGGAGAGGTATGCAGGACAGATGTCAGGCACCCCACGGGCAGCCCTGTCTCGCGTCTGTGAGGCTCCCAGCCCACAGGGACAGGACGGAGCAGAGGAAGGCACACTGGTTCAGTGATTTCTTCTGAAACTAGCACAGCGCATGCAAATAGCTGAAGAACGATTGGGCCCCAGAGCACAGCACAGCCGATAAAGCACAGCACGGGGTTGTCTACATCAGGGGACACCAGTCCCTGACCTCAGGGAAAAATACGCAGCCAGCCCAGGAAGGGATCCTTGGGCTGGCCCTGCAGGCACCCCCCTCTGGCCCAGGGCCTGCACTGTGGTTCTGTCTGCACAGAGGGTTCCCCGGGCACCTCTGACCAGGGGCCTGGGGTGATGCACATCTCGGGGGAGTGGCCAAGGCTTGTCCACAGGTTGGGCCACTCTGGCCAGGTCCTCCCTTCCTAGGCAAGGCTCACTCAAGAACTTCTAAGCTGTTGCCCCTCTGCCCCCAGCCCTGAGCTCCCTGTTCCCTGAGTGCAGCTGGTACAGGGCACCGGGCAGGCAAGGCCTCTAGGCAGCCAGGATCGGAGCCGTGAAGCCTGGGGGCTGCGTGCATGGAGCTGGCTCACAGTGATGCAGACCGTCCCTCACGCAGGGCCTCTGTGTTCCTCTGTACAGTCCCGTGAGCTCTGGCCACTGCCTTCTGTCCTGCGGAGGTCCTACTAAGAGCAATGATAAGTGGTAGATTGCCAACCTGGTGGCGAGAGAGATGAAAGCACAGCTGGTATGTGCAGGGCCTAACAGGCTGTGGTCTGGTCTGCTACAACGGTGGCACCTGCCCCCTTAGGCCTTGTTCAGCTGAGATGCAGCCTGGTGGGAACAGGTGCCCACTGTGGGGCCCCCAGAGGGGCAGGGGCACCAGTGGATCCTATTTACTTCCTTACAGACCATCCTGGCCATGCAGCCTGGAGGCCATGGGCCCCAGGAAGCTCTGGTCTTGACCCCAGCCCAAGAGTGACCCCTTCACTCTGGGCCTCACTTTATTCCCATGGAACATGAAGGCTTGGGGACAGGGTGCCGGGCGCCTCAGACAGGCAGCTTTTCCATGGGGGTGACTGTCGTTCAGCTGGATCATGGCCCTGCCCCTGTGAGAGTGCGTGGCAATGGGGCTCTGGCGGGTGATGAAGTGAAGGATTTGATGGGGGCATCAGATTACCCAGCCCTCAGTGCCATCAGGTGAAGGGGCGGCAGCGGGCCAGGACCTCAGAGGTCGGAGGGAGATGCCCACACTACAGAGCTTCCAGTCCAGGGACCCCGCTGTGCACGTCCCTGGCAGTGACTGGCTCTCTGGTCACAGGCAGCGGTTTTCACCCATCTGCTCAGAGGACAGGGCCCGAGAGCCTGGTGCTTGTTTTGGGTCCCAGGGAAGTCACGCCGACCCCCAAGTCGCTGCACCGCCACCCCTCTGCTCTGCCACCCATGGCCCTGTGGGGACGTGGCCGTGGGTCCCGGCTGGTGTTGGTGAGGACACTGAGGCAGTGGGACCCGCCGTGCCATGTGGCCAGGGGTGGTGGTCGGTGGCACTGTGCCGTTCATGTAGCTGCCTCCTGGCCCTGTCTGCCCTCAGGCGCCTGGGGAGCAGGGCTGCACAGCCCGCCCCCAGTGGGCGTGCTGTTCTGGCTCCTCTTGGCAGAGCCAGGCAGTGCGTCCCTGAGGAATGGGGTGGGCTGCAGAGCGTGGGCCGGTGCAGGGGGCATGGAGCCAGCTGGGCCCTCCCGGTGGAAGGTGAGCTGCATGCCTGAGGGGTGGCCTGGCCTCAGGTAGACACTCACACCCCCACTGGTGGTTGCCTGTGTCCTCAAGACGGTAGGAGCCTGTGTCTCATCCGCCCTGAAGAGGGCTGCCCTCAGGGTCTGGCAGGGGGGCCCAGGAGCGTCTGTCAAACATCTTCACTGCAGGCTGGGGCCCGGATGCCCCTCCACGCTGGCAGGAGGGTCCACAGAGCCAGGACTGTGGAGAGCGGATGTGTGGAGTTCCTGGCAGGAGGCGCTGTGTGTGCCAAGGCTGGAGGCGTGACACAGCCTTGGCATTTGGGGAGCTGGTGGTGGGAGGTGAGACCCCGGGGGGTGGGAACCAGGCTGCAGACCCTGGGGGTCCTGCTGGGAGCTGCCTGGGACCCGGGGCGTGGTCACACTGTGCCTCAGATCCGGTGAGAGCTGGTGGTGTGGGCGGAGGGACTGTGGCTCACCAAGACACGAAGGTGGTGACTGGGCTGCAGAGGAGGGGCCAGCATGGGCGTGAAGGAGGAGCTCAGGGACCGAACGGGTTCGCGTGCGGCGGGTCAGGGACGAGCACCAACTGCGTGCTGGGCCCTAAGCCAGGGCTGGGGGACCTGGCAGAGTGTCACACCACGGCCCTTCTCTGGAGGTGCTTGTGGCCAGGGGGGTGCGCAGCGTGCAGTGGGCGAAGGCCCAGGCCCCAGTGGTGGTACATGAGCACGAAGGGTCAGACCGGGGAGTGGGGTGAGCTGGGTCCTGTCTGGCATATTGGGGCTGGCCCTGCAGGCCCCGGTGTCAGGGTCCCTGGGGATTCATGTTGGGGGTAGTGTGAAGGCCAACGGAGCCTTACTTTGGGGTGGTGGGGTGGGTGCAGTGGTCTGGGGTAGTGATGAGGCTGGCAGGTGGGGTGTGTGCCTGGTTCCGCTCTGCAGGTCCAGCCTGTGTGAGGGACCCGGTGTCACTGACGGCAGAGCTGCTGGGGGGCGGTGTGCCCACAGGAAACCCAGAGGCCCGGGAGTGCGGGCAGGGTCTTTGGGTGGGTTGGTGGGCTGCCCCTGCCATGGGAGCTGTCGGGGTGGCCTGGGTCCCACCTTCCCCAGGAAGCAGGGTTGGGGGATGAGCTGAGAGGGTTGGCTGGGGTGGGGAGGGGCTGATCTGGTGGGGGGACAGGCCGGGCCTCCCTGGTGGGCACAAGGGGCTGGGGGTGGGCTGAAAGCACCGGGGGCAGCAGGGTCTTGGGTGGGGAGAGGGCCAGGGCTCCCAGGGGCTGGGCAGGGGGCTGTGGCGGACCTGTGTGGTGGGCCGTGCAGCCGTCCACAGCAGTGTCTGCCGGGGTCATACTGCAGGTCCCCTGCTGTCCTGTCCCCGAGGCCCGGTGCTTGGGGACCGCGGAGCCCCCAGATGTCCCTCTGCCCAGGCAGGAGGAAGGCCGGGTCTTGGCCTGGCCGGGGCCCTGGAGGGTCTGTCTCAGGCAGCAGGGGCCCCTTATCCCCTGCCCAGGGGTGGTCACAGCTCCACTCTGTGACCTGGTGTGAGGGGCATCGTGAAGGTGCCTGGGAGCTGGCCCCAGGCCGGGGCCGCAGCCTCGCCTCCCCCTCGCTGAGCTCCGGGGCCCCAGGGGAGGGGACGCGATGGGAGAGACCTTGGGGAGCCCCAGGCTTGGGGACACTGCATCAGTGTGGGAGGGAGCGGGCCCTCCCTCCCTGGCGGGCTGGCTTCCATGCTGTGACCTTGGGCGCCCTGGGTGGGCCCTGGCTGCCCCGGGAGCAGTGCGAGGGGACAGCTGCGCTGAGGCGGGGCCACACTGCGAGGGCTCCTGGGGAGCAGCGGGGCTGGGGCTCAGCACACCCACGGATGTGTGCACCGACACCACTGCTTCATCTTAGAGCACGTCACCCCCAGAAGGAGACCCCGTTGCCCCAGCCATCACTCTCCAGGCCCTCTGACCCCATGACCGCGAGTCTGCTTTCTGTCGCCCTGGGTGTCCCACGCCCCATTCTGGACATTTTATATAAATGGAATCACACTGTGTGTGTTTACGGACTGGTTTCTCAGTGTGATGTTTTACGGTCAATCCCGCTGTGGTGTGGATCAGAGCCCCCAGAATTTTACGGCCGATGACAGCCACCGTGTGGACGTGGCCATTCTCCTGGCATCGTTTACCAGCCAGGGACAGCGGGCTTTGGCGGTACTTGGAGTCCTCAGACCTGGGGAGGGAAGGGGCCGGGGGTGGGGGGCGAGCACCTGCGCCCTGGGCCTGGGCTTGTGTCTGGGGGACAGATGGGCGGGAGCTGAGCCCCGGAGCTGACCGCGTGTCCTCCTGCCCACAGCTTCCTCATCGTCCTGGTCTGCCTCATCTTCAGTGTGCTGTCCACCATCGAGCAGTATGTCACTCTGGCCACAGGGACCCTCTTCTGGATGGTATGTAGCTGCAGAGGGACCACGCGGCTGTCACAGCCCCCTGGGGCTCTGGTCTCCCAGGCGTGTGGGCCACTGGCCTCTCCTGCCTGCACCATCAGTCTGCTCTAATGTCCCTCATGCTGGCCACAGCTGTGGGCTCGCCCTGATACTGGGGGACTGGCATGAGGGGATTCCCACCCTGCCTCCCTTGCTTGCCAGGGTGTGACCATCTGGTGGGGGGGGCTGAGGAATGAGAGGAGCCTGGAGCTGGTGGTCTGGGAAGGCTTCCTGGAGGGAGGGGGCTTCTGAGCTGGGCCGGAAGGGAAGGATCCGAGGCTGTGGGCATGAAGGGCTGGGGTTGTGGGCAGCCGCCCGCCCAAGCCTGCACTGTGGCCTTGGGTCTGGGTGACTCCTGACCTGGGTTATGGCTGGTTCAGGGACCCTGCAGCTGTCCCAGCCCCAACCCCCCACTTCCTGGATGGCCCCTTCCACCACCCTGTATCTTTCCTTCCCAATTTGAGGTGCCATTTCTATTGTGAACCAGATGTCCAGATGCAAATGGACGCACTTTGGGACCCTCCTGTTCTATTCCACTGGCCTCTTTGCCTTTCTGTCTCCTGAAACCACTCCACTTTGATGATACGGTCCTACAATCTGCTGTATTATGTGGTTGGATTTCTCTGCACAGCTCTGCTTTTTCAGGGCTTCCCTGGCAATTCCTTTGTGCTCTTCCCAGTGACCTTCACTGTCAACCTGCCTTGCTCCCCGGAACACGTCTGATGGTATTTGCTGAAGGAATTTGGGTGACTGACATCTCTTTGCTGTGGGGGTCTTCCTGCTCACCGTCGTGGTTTGCCTGCCTATCGGGAGGGTTTTGTGGGTAGGTTATGTTATATGAGGCGGTTGTTAGGTTCATCCTGTAACAACAGCTACCATCGCAGCCGGGGCCTTCCACCGCTTCTGGAGGGTCCTTCAGGTGTCCGTGAAAGCCATTGATCCTTGTCACTTAGGCCTGTGACTCGGCTATGTTTTGTTACTGTTTTCTTTGGTGTCCCCTCTGCTCCCTCAGCCATTCCTGGATACGGGACTGCAGCCGGCGAATGTACCACTCGGGGTGGTGGAGGGTGCTGTTCGGTGCGGCCCCCTGGCCTTACCGGAAGTACAGGCACCGTGCATCCCCTGAAGGAACTGGCCAGCCTAGGGGCAAAGGGGTGTGTATTTTCGCAGGGATGGGAGGTGTCCTTCAGTCCGTGTGAGGGTGTGACTTCGACATGGACTTTGACAGTTGCCCGGGACTTGCCCGCATCCCATGTGGAGGTGGTCCTTGCCAGGGGGTGTCTGAACGCTGAGTCACCTGCCCCTGGGATGGTCCCCGGGCCCTCGTATTATTGTTTTTATTGACCTGTTAGGCTATGCTTCCCCATATGAAAGTAGGGACATGCTTAATGGCACAAGTAGGGTGGACATCATTCCAGTGAGAGTGATAGGCTTTTGGGGTCACGGAGCACTCTGCCTCCTCCCCACTCCTCTGGTTCTGGGGACCCTCGGGAGCAGCTAAGGGCCCCAGCTCAGCCCATGCAAAGGCCCTGGGAGCCGCAGCTCCCTGCAGAAGGTTGGCCGCTCCTGCACTCGGGTGCTGTGTCAGCCGCCACCGGCCGAGAGAGATAAGTTCCAAAGCCCTGCTCTGGGGGCCCTGTGGCAGGCCGGGCAGCCCGTCTCCCCGCAGGTGAGTGGTAGGCAGGAGACATGCTTCTGTCTGTCCTGGAACCTGGGGGTGCTGTTCTCCCCACCTGCCAGACCACAGGGGGGGCAGTAGGTGGGGGATGATCAGGCCCAGCCAGCCACCTGGTGCTTGGGGTGAGCACGTGGCCGTCTGAGCCCCAGCCTGGGCCCTACGAGGCACGTCGCTCCGAGGGCCGCTCCTTGGGTCCCTGCCTCTCCTGGTGGCCACGGTGCTGCAGCTCCTCGTGGGGCCGGAAGCCAAAGCTTTGGGAGGCTGTGACTGGCAGGGGCAGGAGACTCTGCTGCCCGGGTTCTGAGGTCTACCTCCAACTCCTTCCCGTGGGGCCTGGAGCCCCTGTGTAGGTGTCCTGGGGCAGCCATAGCCGAGCACCACAGACGGGCCTTAAACCACAGATGTGTCCTCTCCCAGGCCCGGGGCTGGGGGCCGAGACCCGAGGGTGGGCAGGCCGGCTCCCCGAGCCTCTCCTGAGCATGTGGACGCCGTCCTCTCCCCGGGTCCTCACGTGGCTGTCCCTATGCGCGTGTCTGTGTCCTGACCTCTTCTTATGAGAACGCCAGTCACACTGGGTCAGGGACACCCTGTGACTTCGTTTACCTTAATCCCCTCGGTACAGATGCCACCTCCAAACTGTGCCTTTCTGGGTGCCACGGTCAGGACTCCACCATGACTTTGGGGGACACAGCTCAGCCTGTAAGGCCCGCTGGTGATTGGCCCCCCTCTGCCAGCAGGTCCACCCAGGTTTGATGTGGCCATGATGGCCTTGAGTCCTAGGCTGATGTCGGCACACCCAGTTCCCCCACCCCCCAGGCCCAGCATCCAGCCACTCACCCTGGGTCCCGGGTCACCGGGTTCACACAGCTCAGGCAGGGCCCTGGGTGCCGCTGGGAGAGTGGGATGGAGCCCGTGAAGCCTGCAAGGACTTCCTTCCCACCTGCCAGGCTGCAGGGGAGAGGCGGGAAGGGGGAGAGCAGAGAAGTAAGTGTGGGGGTCCCCATGGATGCGCCCTGAGCTGCTTTGGGCATGAACCCTGGCCCAGGCATCCATGCAGTGTGCCAGTGGGACCCCAGACCTTGTGTGGAGGAGGAAACCAGACCAGCGGAGGGGTTACTCCCACGACAGCCCTGGGGTGGGCGGCAGACCCTTGGGCCTCATCTGGTCTGGCCCCCAGTCCTCTTGGACCGGCCAGGAGGCCCCCCCATCCCCAGTCGGTGTTTCTCACATTCAGGGAGAGCTCACTGTCGAAGCTTCTGTGGAGCAGTGCACCCCGGCACCGGGGGAGCTGGCCAAGGGCTCCTGCGCCATCCAGGCAGCCCCCTGCCCGCTGCCTGCCCGAGGTCCAGTCATCTCTGGGGCCCACCTGCCACCTGGTGGCCATTCTCTGAACTGCGGGCACAGATCCTCCAGCTGAGGATGGGGCTCAGCACGGGCTGGGCGGGGAGAGGGCTGCAGACCTGGGATGGGGGCACCAGTGAGCAGCTTCCCTGCCCCAGGTGGAGAGCCACGCCCACTGTGCCCCACCTCCCTGTCCACTCCTCGGAGTGCAGAGACCCCATGTGGGCGCCCTTGCGCACCGTGAAATCATACCAGCCTCCTCCCCCTGCCACCCCTGTGTCCCACTAGGCACCCCCTCCACACACCAGCCATTGGGAAGGGGGGACTTTCTAAAATGAAAATCTGATCATTCCAGAAGCTCCCTATGGCATTTAGGATAGCTGCAACTGTCCCCCGCCCCTAGGTGCCCCACCTTCAGGCCCCCTCCTGCTTCTGTCCTCCCCTTCCTCCACCCCACTTGCTCCCTCTGCTGTCTGCTGACCCTTGGATGTTCCCTGCTGCCTTTGGGCCTTTGCACATGCTCTGCCGGCCGCCTGTTTCTCTGGCATGTTACAGGACTGGCTTCTTGCACACTTTAAAGCCTTCGCTTGGCTGACACTACTTCGTGCACCCTCCCCAATCCGCCATCTTCGGGGTCCCCATCTCCCCCTCCCTTCAGACCCTGCTCTTTCCCAACAGTCTGGGTGTGTAGGGGCTCCATGAGTGGGTCCACGGGGTCATCTCCTTGGTGGCACATCCCTGAGGGCAGGGGCCCTGCGCCTGTGCTCATCCCACCTGCCCAGCTAAGTGCCTCCGGGGGTTGGACATCCCTCCCTTGAGCCTGTGGGCCCAGAGCTGCCCCCATCGGACACTCCGAATTGCTATGTGTCCTGGGCCTCTGTTTACCCCCCTGTAAGATGGAGGGGGTGGGCAGGATGGCCTCAGACTTACCCTTCCAGTGGCCTTGCGGGGTTTCCAAGGACGTCCCGACGCGTCGGCCATGTGGAGGCAGCCTCTGCAGCGGCAGGAGCCGACTGTCCGGTGCCGCTGGAGCGTCACGGCTACGAGGGGTGGGGCTGTTGGGGACACAGCCCAGGCAAAGCTGCCAAGGACCCGGCCCCCAGGGGCATGAGTTATGCCCGTGGTAGGGCCAGGAAAGAGGTGCGAGGTGGAGTGGGCCTGGGGTGGGACGCGTGTGTGGGATGCTGAGGGCTACCTGGAGGGGATGACTCCCTGAGAGAGGAAGGGGAAGCAGGAGAGAAGCAGGTGCTGGGCAGTGGCCAGGCAAGCTCAGGGCCCCGGGGTGTCAGGGGGGCTTCCTGGGGAGGCATCGGTCTGTGGGGGTTGGGTGGGTGCCGACGCCAGGCAGAGGGAGACCAGGTGTGGGAAGTGGGCTTACTAATCGGAGGTGTTTGTCGCCCCTGGAGCTGGGTGGGCACAGAACTGAGCTAAGGGACACCAGATGGCGCTGCTGCCAGTGGAATGCGGGCGCCACCGGCCCTGGCCCAGGGTGCTGAGCGCAGGCTGAGCGCCGAGAGCCCAGGAGGGGTGAGGGTGGGCTCCTCGCAAAGGGCTTCGAGCGCAGCACCATGTTTACACGGTGGGAAGAAGTCATTGCAGGCGATGCCTTCCTTCCTTTCCTGCGTCCCCGGCTTTTATGGTGCCAGAAAGCTGTTATCTCGGCTCGTGGAAGGGGGCCCCAGGGCGGCCTCCGAGGGATTAGGCATTCTGCTGAACCAGGGATATTTGATGGGCCTGAAAAAGCCATTTGGGGAGGAATCTCACCTCCACTAAAGGGGCCGCCCGGTCCAGCAGGCGCACTGAGACCTGGGCCTTGTCTGTGGCTCCCCCGGTGGGGGTCACTCTGGGGCTGCAGAGCCTGCACCCCACCTGGTTCCTGAATGCACAGGGAGGCATGCGTGTCCTGCCCGTGTGTGCTCGGCTGTGTGTGTGTGTCCGCGTGCGGTGCCTTTGTGTATCTGCTTGTGCCTATCGCCGTGACAGGCGCGCCTGTGTCCGTGTGTCCGCGTGTGGGCTTGGCGCCTGTGCTGTGTGCATGCGTACCAGAGCATGAGCTCCGGGCTCGGGCGGCTCCTTTGTTTTCCCTGTGCGTCCTGCTGCTGTGCAAGGAGAGACCCTTCCCAGGCCCAGGTGAGGGGCTGGTTTTTGTCTTTAAAATTGCAGCTTTTTTTTTCTTTCCAATCCCACACAAAGAGAGAGGCACTCCGGAGCACAACACAAACAGAGTATTCCGTGCCTCCTGGTGGTGAGCGTACCAGGGAATTGTCCTGCCATGCCTGTGGTTAAAGCCCCGTGAGCTGCGGCTCGGAGGCCTGGGGGATAAAGTCATCGCCCACGGCTCCCTGCCCTGCTGCCCAGGCTCCCGCAGCCCACCACGGTGACCCGGCCCTCCCGCCAGCTGGATACCCTCCCCTGGGCACCGCGCGAGACCCTTGGGCTCCTAGCTGCAAGGTGTGGCTCCACAAGGGCTCTGCGGGCCTTGACAGCCCTCAGCGGGTCCCCCGGGTCTACGGATCGTGGTCCAGCTTATGCCCCAGCGTCCCAGCTCACGCTCAGCACGGGGCCCCTGCAGACCTGCACGGTTCCGCTACTGCTCTCCACACCTTCGCCTGCCAGGAGAGGCAGCTGGCGCCGGGGCGAGCAGCTCTCGTCGTCCATCGCCCGCTGTGGGCGTGCCCTCCCCAGTGTCCTTCACATGCATGGAGGGAACGAGGCGCACGGGGCTAAGTCCCTTCTGCCCCGGGTCAGGGTGCCAGCCGGTGGCCCAGGTTTTCTGTTTAAAAACCGTGAGTTTTGCCTCCTACTTGAGTGTTCTTCTCCCTCAGTGCTCACCTCTCTGTTTGGTGAACTCCTACACACCTAACAAAACCCCAACTCCACACAGCTGCTTCTGGGACAGCGTCCTGCTGCCCCCTGGCTTCTCCTATCCCTCGTCTGGACCTCAGGACACTCTGGGGAGGCCTCATCTCCCTGCTACCTTGTCTTTGGCCCTGGCACACAGGAGCCACCCAGTCAGGATGGGTTCCCGTCGCCCAGGCCATCGGCTGGGAGGTTCTCTCCTATGTTTGTTCAGTCACCGGTTACTTATTACACACTTATCACCTGCCAGGGAATGTGTACAAATAATTAGGGGCTCTGGAGGGTGGGGCTCAGCTCCACGTGCACACCCCAGGACCCGCACTGCAGGGTCCTTCGCAAGAGGGGGTGGCACCTGAGTGTGGGGGGAGGGATTGACCCCCAGCCCAGTCCCGCTGCTGCACACCTGGGAGTGTGTGTGTGCATGTGTGTGTGTTTATGTGCACACATATTCTGCCGCCTGGCTCAGGTGTCAGGGTTGTGCCTCTGCAGGGTAGGGGTCTCGGCTGCCCCCTGGGTGGCCAACTTTCCATCAGCAAACCGGAGCCTGGCTGGTTTCTGGCAGAAACACTAAAAGCTAAAAGAAGAGCCCCAAACAACCACAGCCTGCATTCCAGAAGTTTCTGTGCTGGTAAATGGAGGACAGGATCTCTTTTCAAGTGGTTCTGGCAGGTGGAGGGGCAAGCTTGCTGTCTGAGCCAGTGGGCCTGGGGTTCTGGCTGTGCTGTCCCATGGTGCCAAGTGGCCTGCGGCTCTGCTCGGCCGGACGGCAGGCTTGGCCATCCTCAGGCTGTGGGAGGAGCTTCTGGCTCCTCTGCTCTGAGGCCCTGCCTGGTGGGACCCCAGGGAAGGGGTGGGGGGAGGGACGCTGGCCTCTGGGACAGGGCAGGGGGTGAAGGTGGACAGCGGTGTTCAGGGCCCGTGAGGAAGGGGCTGACTTGGACCATGTGTCTGGTGGAGCAGGGTCCTGGGGGGTCATTCACCTTCTCATGTGGAGTTGGGGGAGGCCCAGGCAGCTCCCCAATCTTCCCCTAAGATTGGGTCACCCCCTGATGTTCCTGCATAAGTCTGAACAGAGGCTTAGGGGCCCCAAGCAGAATTGGAAATAGCTGCACTCAAGGGGACTTGGCCAGTTTTCCAGACCCACATGCCACTAGGTGGGGACCCTGAGAATGAGATTCTGTGGGCGTCGGCCTGAGCCGCCTCTAAGGCCCCCAAGAGCAGGCCCCCGGCCCACGCTGCCCACCCGCTGGGCTTCGGCTGGCCCTCCCCCAGTGCTTCTGGGGCCTCTGGCCAGCCCCCCACCACATGCAGTGTCCCCACCCGTCCCAGTGTGTGTATTGGGTTTTCTCACCGTGTGTGGGTATCATGGGTTTTTGGCCTCCTTGCCCTGAAGCGGCCTCCAACTTCCCTTCATGGTCTCCCTCCTGGGCTTTGAGGGGGGTAGTGCCACTGTTCCCCCCTTTGTAAAGGGAACAGTCCCCCAGCCCCCAAGGACATTGAGAGGGAGGAAGCCCAGGGCTTGAGGCTCAGGGGCCCCCAGGCAGCAACAGACTGTCCCTACCACTGGGGGACATGGTTTATGCCGCACCCGAGCTCCCCAGTGCCGGTGCCGGCTGCAGGGTTTGAGCAGGCCGTGTTCCTGGCCAGGAGACAGCTGCTTCTGTGGGGGGACAGCTGACATTCCTCCACACGGGTCTGCACTCAGCTGAGAGCCGTGAAAACGGGAGTCCTTGGCTGTAACCGGAACCTTCCGAGAGGGCACCGGGGGCCCTGTGTGTAGAGGGGTCCTACGGCGGCTGGTTTTCGGTAACAAAGACGCCCTCTGTAAATCCCACAGCCGCTCTGTGTTACCTGCTGCAGGCCAGGATCGTCACATACATCAAGTCTGTGCAGAACAAGGCGGTAGAGGAAACTGCAAAATGTTTGAGGCTTTCCTGAAAAACACATAACCCGATCCTGTGGGAGTCAGGTCAGCGTTCCTGGACCGGCCGGGCAGTGTCTGTCCTCTGGGGCCTGCAAAGAGAGACGCAGGCCCCACCTGGGGTTCAGGAATCCGGGGGTGGTGTGTTCAGCCTGCAGCGTCCCTGGCCATGGGGGGCAGGGAGGCATCCACCTGTAGCCTCCTGGTCACCCGGTGAAGCGAGTGCCCGTACCCCTTCGTCCCCGACCTGCACCTCCTAAGTCCTTGTGGGTGCTGCTGGGAGATCAGTCTCAGCAGCACTTCCTGAAGTGAAAGGGCGCGCCCGGCAGTGGGTTCTCTTGCATCTGCGGGCAACTCTGTAATGGCGAAGTGAAGGGTCCGGGTCCCTGAGAGCGGCCAGGGCCCAGCCTCAGGACGCCCCCCTCCTCCGGGCCTGCCTGTTCTCATAGTACTTCCAGTGTTCAAGCTGTGAAACCATGTGTTTCGGGATGGGTGCTGGCATCCCAGACCGTCCAGGGGGACATCTTTGCCAGGAGCCCTGGGGAGAGCCCCCAACCAGCACCTCTGCTCCAGGCTTCAGAGGCCCGCTGGGCCCTCCTCCCTGGAAGCCAGACCACCTGCCTGCAGGGCCCTGGGTGGACACGGGGGTGGGGTGAGGATTGTCCTGCTCATCAGGGCAGTGGGGGCACAGGGCCACCTCATCTCCCTCCAGGGCAGGAGCAGCCAGGCAGCCAGAATTGCCCAGGGGCTGCTCAGGGGCCCCCCGGGCCCTCCTGGCACAAGTGCATGGTTTCTAGGGTTTTCTCCCCAAAGCAGCCAGGTGTCTGGCGGTCCACGTTCTCCAACTCTTTCCCCTGTGTGCCCCTCTCTTTTCTTTCCTGTTTGTAGAAATTGTGCTGATTCAGCTCCAGGTCGGTAACCAGAGATGGTGCCTCCCCGAGCTGGGGACCAGCAGGGCTTGTGGAGCTCAGCTTAGCCGGCAGTGGGAGCAGGAGGCCTTCAGGGGCAGGCACAGGGTCCTTCCTGTCCTTCTAGAAGGTGGCAACTGCACGGGCAGGGGGTGCAGGGCATCTTCGTGTGCACCAGGCTGCCACCCCAGGGGCAGGTCTGACTGCGAGGGAGGCCTCAGCCTCTGCGCTTCCTCTCCAGCCTCGCCCACCGGTTTGCACACAGCAGCTCTGGTTGTCAGCATCTCCCTGAGGCCCAGGACAAAAGTCAGACACTGGGGCGGAGGCGCCTGCCGCAGGCCCCCGGGCCCCTCCATTTGGGATTGAGCGGGATTAGAGTGTGTGCTCCGGGACAGGTGTCCCCTTTATGCTGTGCCCCAGGGCTGGGAAGGAGCTTGTCGTTAAGTGCCACATTCAGGGGGGTCGCCGGCTTGGGGTAACTGGACGGCCGGGTTTTGTTAGGGCCTTGTTTTTACATCTGACCCCGGCCAGCTGGAGGGCCTTGGCTAACAGCTGACATGACATAGCAGGGATCGGGGCTGAGCGGGTAGTCGAGTCGCTGGGCACAGGCGGGGCCTGGCAGGGCACTCACGTGGGGGCTCCCGGGGGGCCCGTCGTCAGGGACAATAGGATGAGCTGGAGGGGCCCCTTGACCGTGGGTTAAGGCGCGGTGGTGGCTGCCAGCTGTCGCCGCTGGACAAGTGGCTGCCCGAGTGGCTGGGCGCCTGGGCAGGGTCCACAGGGTGCAGGTGCCGGGATAATCCTCCCGGGCTGTGGTATTCAGATGGGCTATCATCACGCTCTCTGCCGCCCTGGGTCACGTAGATGGAAACCAGAAGCCATGGCTGCTGCCATTGAAATGTGTCATTGTGTGGCTTGGTGGGCAGGAACGGGGGGCGCCCGGTGCAGCTTTGTGGGGTAGGGGCCTGTCGCCTATGCACCTGGGCCTCCCCAGCCCCTGCCTCACTAAGCTGACCTCAGAGCCAGGCGCGGCAGCTCCTGTGGATTCCTGTGTCCGGGTTATAAAACTGTGCACGATCAGGCATACGGGCTGGGCCAGGTGGAAGGGGACCCCCTGGGTGACCCCCAGGGCTGCTGGCAGCCCTCTCAGTATCTGGGCAGGACAGGCTCTTGCCCAGTGGCAGCCTCGGTTGCCCAGAGCTCAGCCCAAAGCTCCTTCTGGGCCCCCAGTGGGCTGGGGAGGACTATGTGATGGCCGAATATGGTGGAGGCCCCAGAGACCCTTCAAGCATCTTTAGGGTCATGGAAATTGGAGGCGCCGGTCCCCTCCCGGAACCTGTGGGGCTCTACTGCGTGGCCACCCAGGGGGGCGACCTCACGGCTCCGCTTCCCCTTGGGTGGGGCTGTGAGGTGAGACCCCCAGCCCGAGGCCCACCGGGAGGTGGGCCACACCTGCATTTTCAGGTGGGCCGACACCACTGGGCAGAGCCAAGTCCCATGTGGTGAAAACTGAGCTGGGGACCGTGAGTGGCCGGGGCCTGGTCAAGGTCCAGGGGAGATGAAGTAGCAGGTTGGGGAAAATGTGCCTGGACCAGCCCGGATGCCTAAGGGAGAGGCGGGTGTGCAAAGGCACCTGCACATGCACACACATATGGACGTGCAGATAGGGGCACACATGTGTGGACACACTCACATGCTGTGCACATTCAGGCACATACATGTGTCTGCGTGCACACGAGCACGCTCGGCCCTGGGGCCTTGGGCCAGCAGGGAGCGAGACCCCCTTGGGGCCGCGTTCCATTTCCACATTTGATTCAGACCCTGTCAGCACGGAAGCCAGGCCGAGAACAAAATGTCAAGTGTGTGCTGAGAGGCGCAGCCTGCCCCCTCTCCTGGCGGGCGGCGATCTGGCCAGTTTCTAAGCACTGCGAGCTGAGAATAATTTGTACCTTCAGAACGTGGGTCAGGGGAGCCTGGGGGAAGGGCGGGAGTCTTTATTTCATTTTCAGTTTCTTGAGCTGGGCCTGTGTCTCCTGTCCCCAGCCTCTCTCCCCACCTGGCTGGGGCTGTCCGTGGGGCGGGGACCGAGGTGGGGTCCGAGTCGCGCTCACTTCTCAGTCCCCGACTGGGGGGCCCTGGACTGGAAGGCTGCTGCTGAAGTTTGAATGTGGCCACAAAACCCCAGTGATCTTGCTGTTTTCAGGGTGCTGGTGACCAGTGCTTGGTCTCAGCTTTGGGATTCTTGGAATTTTCCCCCCAAATATCCCCCTTTTGCTTCAAGTCTCCATCTTCATCTCAGGTTCAAGGTGATTTTCAGCTAAGTGAGGACATCTGTGAGGGCACTCAGCTCTGGGATGCTGGGAAAAGGCCCCCTTTGTCCTGGGGGCACTTAGAAGCTCTGGCTTCTCCCAGTGATCCCAGAGCCTCTGTCCTGGGGTCCCGCCACTGGACCCCCTCCTGAGGAATGGTGGCAGTGGGGTAGTAGTAGGCCAGGGGTCTCCAGGATCCCCCTCTTTCTGGTTTGGGGTGGACTTGCCGTTGGGCATGGCTGCCCCTGGACCCTGAGCACACCCAGACAGGCTCCCGGGCCTCACCAGAGGGGTCCCGACCCCCAGGACTTCTGGAGGGCCCACTCTTGGTCCCTACCCTCTTCAGACCTCAGCTTCCTCATGGGTAAAATTCAGGCGAGATTGGTGGCTTGGCAGCTGGGGCTGTGGGGATGGGCACATGTTGGGTGAAGGCCCTCAGGGCAGATCCAGTGGCCTCGACTGGGAGTTCGTGTACAGGACCTGGGCTCTCTGCACCTGAAATCTGAGGGGTGGGCCAATGGCCCCGCGTTGGCTTAGCTGCACAGGTTCCTGGGTGTACACAAGATGCTGTTGTCTCCCATTTCTTTGCTCACGCACGCCAAACCCAGCTTTACTGAGGTGTCATCGACATGTGATAGGCTGCCGTATTTAAAGCACAGTCTGACATCTTGAAGTGTGTAGACGCCACGAGACCATTGCTACCATCAGGGTTGCGAACACATCCATCAGCCCCAGAAGGGCCCTGGGGACCCCTCTTCCCACCTCCCCACTCAGGAGGCACCCACTGATCTGTGTCTGTCAGTGCATGTCAGCTTGAATTTTCTGGAATTTTCTTTGTCTGGCTTCTCCACTCAGCTTCATCATTTCAAGGTTCACCCAGGTGGGGGTGGGGGTGTCCGGAGTCTATTCCTGAGCAGGGCTGAGCCTTAGTCCCCCGAACGGTTCTGTTATCAGTCCTCTGATGGGCATCTGGGTCCTGTCCAGTTCCGAGGGATGATAAATACATCTGTGCCCAATTCTTTGTATGGACTTGCTTTTCCTTTTTTCTTGGGTAAATTCCTAGGAAAGGAAAGGCTGGATGATATGGTAGGTGTTTATTTAACTATTTAAAAAGCTGACAACAGTTTTCCAAAGTGGCTGCTTTTGCTTTCCCACCGGCCACCACATCCTCACCTCCACTCGGCACGGTCTGTGCTTCCATTTGGCCCCCTTAGTGAGTGGGTGGCGGTGTCTCACTGTGTTTTAATTTTCATTTCCTAATGACTGAAAATGTTGAGGATCTTTTCATATGCCTAATTGACCTCCATGTAACTGCTTTGGTGAAATACCTTTTCAGATCTTTTGCCCACTTTAAAATTGAGCTGTTCACCTTGTTACTGAGTTGTAAACATTCTTTATGCCGTCTAGATATGTGAATATGTGTCTTACAAATAATCCTCCCTTCCTGTCTATGGCCTTCTGCCTCAGTTATTTAATAGTGTTGTTTAAAGACCAGAAGTTCTCGATTTTAATGAAGTTAGATTTATTGCTTTTTCCTTTGTAATGCTTTTTATGTTATTTTTTTAAAGATATCATTGATATATACTCTTATAAAGGTTTCACATGAAAAACATTGTGGTTACTACATATTACCAAGTCCCCCCCACACACCCCACTGCAGTCCCTGTCCATCAGCATAGTAAGATGCCACAGAGTCACTGCTTGTGTTCTCTGTGCTACACTGTCTTCCCCATGACCCCCCACACGCACCATGTGTGCCAGTTGTTATGTTTAAAAAGAAATCTTTACCAAACACATGATTTCTACGATTCTCTTCTGTGTTTTCTTCTGATTTAGGTCCATGAATTAATTTTAGCATAGCACGTCAGTTATGGGTGGTGGTTCATAACTCTTTATGTGACTGTCCACTTGTTCTAGTGCCAGTTGCTGAAAAGAGTCGCCATTACCCAATCACCTTGACACCTTTTTAAAAACTCAGTTTATCATAAAATGTGGCTTGTTTTCGGACTGTGTTCTGACCTGTTGATCTGTTATTCTGCCTTGTCTTTACGTCCATATCACCTGCCTTGATCACTGTAGTTTTATAAGAGAGTAGATAAGATTACTGTAGCTCTTATAGATTCAAAAAAAAATCATCCAACTTGTTCTCTTTCAAATTGTTTTGGTTATTCCAGTGTCCTTTGCATTTCTATATAAATTTTAGAAGAAGTTTATCAGTTTTTTATGAACTGCCTGGTGAGATTTTGTATGGAATTGCACCGAACCCACAGATCAGTTGGGAGAAAATTGATCTCACCAAACTGGAATCTTCTGTCCCATGAGCACTGTATTTCCCTCCATTTATTTAGACCTTTAATTCTGCTCAGAGAGGCTTTATAGCTTCCAGCGTGAAGGTCTTATGCATCTTTCATCAGATACCTAAGGAAGACATACTTGTACACCATTGTCAATGGTATTCTTTGTTAATTTTGATATCTGATTGTTCATTGAACTGTAATTAATTCTGGTGCATTTATATCTTGAAACCTTCCTGTTTCGTTCTGGTTGCTTTTTTTGTGAATTCTGTTCATTTTTTAATATTGGTGATCATGTCTGCACATAAAGACAATTTACGTCTTCCTTCCCAATCTGGATACTCACTTTTTCTTTCTTTCTTATCTGACTGCACTGGCCAGCCCCTCCGGTGCGGGGTTTAATAGCGTTGGGAGGAGTGCTGCTTTGTTCCTAGTCTGAAGAGAAATACACTTAGTCTTTTACCATCAAGGGTGATATGTTGGCAGGTTTCTGTAGATGGTAATCCTTTATTGGATTGAGGAATATGGTGAGTTATAGTGCTTGGTTTTGAGATGTTCATACTAAGCTTGCATTCCTGGGTAATTCCAAGTTGGTCGTGTTGTATTGCCCTTTTTATATATTAGACTTAATATGTTAAAATTTTGCTAAGAACTTTTGCATCTGACTTCATGAAGGATGTTGCCACTGGTTTTCTTACGTGTGTTGGTCCTGGTATCAGAACAATGCTGGCGTGACAGAGGGAGCTGGGAAGTGTCCTCTCCTCACGTGGCGAGAAGGGTCAGCGCAGGACGGGCCGCCTCTCTGTCCCACGCGTGTGGCGCAATTCATCCGTCAAGCCGTCGAGGCCTGGACTTCTCTTTGTGAAGAGGTTGTTAACTAGATGTTAAGTGTATTGAATAAATATATTAAGGCTATCTCTTTCTTCTTGAATAAACTTTGGGATTTAGGTGTTTGAAGGAATTTGTTAATTTCATCTAAGGTATTAAATTTATTGGTACAAAGTTGTTGATAATATTCCATCATTATCCTTCGCACATTTATAGAATGGGAAGTGATGTCTCTTGTCTCATTCCTGATGCTGGTAATTTGTGCCTCTTTTTTTCTTTTTTAAACCATCCTGGCAGGAGTGTCAGTGATTTTGTTGATCTCAGAGATCCAACTTTTGATTCGGGGTTTCCATTTTTTTCTTTCTTTCTTGTTATTTCATTGGTTTCTGAACTGATTTTTATTCTTTTTTTCTGCTTACTTGGTTTTCATTTTCTTTCCTTTTTCCAGTTTCTTAAGATAGAAGCTGAGGTCACTGCTGTGAGCCGTCTCTTCTTTCCTAAGAGAGGCCTCCGTAGTATGCCTTCGTCTATAAAGACCACTGTGGTTGCATCCCACAGATTTCGATGGACGGTGTTCATTCCATTCAAAATATTTTCTAATTGCCTTTTGGATTTCTTCTTTGATGCATAAATTATTCAGGGGTGTGTTACTTACTTTCCAAACATTTGGGGATTTTTTGAGTTACTTTTCTGTTACTGATTTCTTCTTTAATTCTGTTGTGGTCAGAGAAAATAATTGATGCGATCTGATATTCTTTTAAAATTTATTAGGACTTGTGTTATGGCCCAGCCTATGGTTTATCTTGGTAAATACTCCATGTGCACTTGAAAACCGTGTGCATTCTGTTGTTGGGAGAATCAGTCTACAGATGTCAGCCCGGTCAGTGTGCTTGGCCGTGTTGTCTACTGCACAAGTCCAGAGCATCCTTGCTGATTTTCTGTCTGCTTGTTCTGTCATTGAGAGGGGGCATCAGACTCTCCCAGTCATAGTGGCTCTTTCTTTTTGATCCGTTGGTGCTAGGAGACTTTGTACCGTGTCGTTTGAAGCTTTGCTTTGGGGGTGCTAGTATTTAGCATCACCAGATCCTCTGGACAAATCGACCCACTTATCGTTAGGAAACAGCTTCCTCTATTCTTGGCAATTTCCTTGCTCCAAAGCCTCATTTGTCTGGTATTAACATAGCCATTCCTGTTTGCTTCTCATCAGGTTAGCACAGTGTATCTTTTCCCTTTACCTTACTTTTAATCTATTTGTGTCTTTATATTTAAAGTGTGTTTCTTGTGTGAAGCCTATGTCCAGTCTTAGGTGAGTCAAGCTAAAATATTTTTTCTTAACAGGTAAGTGGTACATGTTTGCATGTATTAATGTGGCTGATACACTTTTCCCTACAAGATGCATATTCCTTGCTCTTGAACAATGTTTTGGGATTTAGGAAGGCTGATACTTCTAATGATCTCTCTCATGCTTACACCCTTTTAAGTTTCCTTAGGATCCTGCCACCACCTGCTTGCTGGCACTCATCAACATTCTTTACCCTGCCTGTTGCCTATGCCACAAACAGTACACTGGGTCCACTTTCCCCTGTGTATGTCTGGGCCCCACAAACCCGGATCCACAACTGGCTACTCAGAGGGCAACAAGCGGTGTGGGAGGTGGGGGCCGGTGGCCTGGAGCAGCAGTGGTGTGACCGTGAAGGCAAAGCACTGGTCTTGTAGATGTTGGGGGAGGGGCGTTCCTGGCAGAGGGGATGGTGTACATCCCTGAGCAGGGGTGTGCCTGGCATGTGTGGAAGGAGTTGAGGGGCCAGGGCCAGGGCAGAGCCTGGGAGCCGGGACCTTGACGAGGCGCAGGGAGGAGGTGCTCGTGGCTGTAGGCTGGTGATGGAGGGCGGTGGCTCGGACCCAAAGGTCCAAGAACCCCTGTTTTTATAGATTGTATGTGTCAGTCATGCAGGCATAGAAACAGAGAAAATGAGTAGGAAGCATTTACCCCTCAAAAGGGGGCTGCACAGCTCGGGCTGCCTTGAGGGGTCCTAGCGTGTGGGGCCACAGGGGAGGCCCTTCTGGGGAGGTGGGTCAGGGAAGGCTTTCACTAATGCCGACAGGTTTAATTTCTCAAAAAAATATCTGTCAGAAATACAACAATATGGAGAAAAAGCAGAGGACAGGGTGGGAAGACGCCCTGGTCATGTTACCTCCTGTAAGCTTAGGTCTGCTGAAAAGATTTCATACTGAACACGGACAGGGACATTGCCATATTGTCCCAGTTTCCCACTGCAGCTCCTGTCCTCCTTGGCCCGTGGGGCAGGGGCACCACAGCCGTGTCTGCACATCGCAAGATGCTGTGATGCCTGGGGGTCGCAAGCCCTGGGGGTCACTTCCAGAGAGGGCATCGCAGGTGTGGAGCGCTGGGCCTGACAACCCACCATGGGCAGGGCCACCGGTGCCCTGTGAGCACAGTCACACACCTGTGCTGGTCACGGCTGGTCCCCAGAGGCAGGCCCGGGGGCCTCGGGCCCTCCTCTGGTCCAGGGCCAGCCTTGACCACCAAGCTGCTGGGCCTCTTGCCCAGTGCCCCCACATCCTGCCGTCTTTGGTGTCCCTGCTGTCTCTGGTGTCCCTGCCGTCTCTGCTCCTGCAGCCACTTCCAGTCTGCATAAAGCCCGGGTCCTGCCTGTTCCCTAATCCCACAGCCTGGGGCCCGGGCTTCTCAGCCACCAGCTGAGGAGGCGGTGGTCCGCAGGGGGCTGCACAGCTCGGGCTGCCTTGAGGGGTCCTGGCATGTGGGGCCACAGGAGAGGCCAAGTGAGACTGGGGTCCTGGCTGCACATGGCCTGTTTCTTCAGGGCTGTGTGCCCGCTGCTGAGGGTGCCCTTCCAGGACCTGCCCTAGGGCCACTGTCTGTATACAGCTCTCCTGCCCCCCAAGCGCCTGGGGTGGCTTCTTCCTCAGCCAGTCCTCACCAGCACCCAGGATGTGGCCGTTGGGGCAGACCACTTCAGAAGGCAAATCAGATCTGGTCCCTGCCTGCTTAGAGCCCTCTGGAAGCTTTCCAGGGCTGTGGAGGACCACCCATACCGTCTTTGGGACCCACAAAGCCCCTCGAGGCAGGGTCCCTGCTTTGCTCCACCAGCCCTGCCTCTGGGATGCAGCCTCCCCTGGACCTCCACTGTGCGTCTGTCCATGACCTTCAGGCTGCGGCTCGATGTCACTCAGGGAGGCCTGCCGCTCCCCCACCCTCCGTGGTTGGCCTTGCTCACTGTGGGGTCCCTGCTTTCGGCTGCAGGGCTAGGGGTCTCTGCAGGGAAAGAGCCTGGAAAACTGTGCCGGGCTGCTTCCGTATGGGGTGCCCCACATCAGGGTGCCCTCTGGGGGTTAAATGAAATGGTATGGATGGCAGGTGGCAGAAAGCAAGACTCTGGGGGTCACAGGAGGCCCAGGACCCTGTTCGTTCCCCAGGGCGCAGCTCAGAGTGTGCCGTGGGGGCTGGGGGGAGCCTTCCTTCCCAAGGTCCCAAGGTCCGAGTGCTGGGTGGGCACCTGCGAGGACCCAAGCCAGCTTGTGAGCCCAGGTCCCCTGGAATTGGGCGGACCCCTGGCAGTGAGTCCGAGGGCTGCTGGAGATGCTTCTTTGGTGGGGGGCTGCTCAGGAGCTTCTAGAAGGAGCCTTGCAGAGCCCTTTGGTTGCAGGGGGGCTGTGGGTAGTACTGGGCTCAGCCCGGGACCAGGTTGCAAATAAGGTTGAGGGTGAGCTGCCCTTGGGGTCTCTGTGAGGGGAAGCCCTGCAGACAGGGGGTCATCGGGGTGTGAGAGGACAGTGAGCTACCAGGGGCCCCCAGGGAAACCCCACTTACTGGCGTGGGCAGTGGCCATGGGGGTGCCTTTTGAGGTCAGCGAGCAGGGGAGCAGCTGCACAAGTCCTGCCCATGTGAGCATTGTACACCCCAGAAGCCTGGGACTGTGGTGCGCAGGGGCCGCTGAGGCCAGGCGCCCCTTCTGTTCATGGCAAATAGGGCGCCAATTTCTGACCCGGGGTGGTCTTCTAAAAATCTCTCAAAACCAGATCTTTGAGGTAGCACACGTCTCCTTTCCAAGCATTAACTCGTCGATTTAAAACCGCTGCGTTTCCTGGACCATCGCTTAAGCTGGTTTCCCTCATGCCTCTGATGTCTTCCTTTTGGCTTAGTCTAAATTTTGAACAGCAAAATGTCTGCTTTTTAGGCGTACTGTTCGGTGAGTCCTGGCAAATGTTTACGGCCATATGATCTCCACCACAGGCAGCACCTAGAGCGTCCCCATCAGCCCCGCAGCGCCTCTGTGCCCCTTGGCAGCCCCCCGGCCCCACGCCCCCAGCACCTGCTAATCACCGGGATGTTTCCTGTCCCCGCAGTTTCGCCTTTTCCAGAACGTCATTTGAAAGGCATCCTGCAGCCTTTGTGTCTGGCTTCTTTCACTTAGCAGAACGCATTTGAGCTTCATCCACGTTGTGGCCTGCGTTCAGTACTTTGTTTCCGTTTAATTGGAAAGGATAAAATGTACCACAGTTTGTTTATCTATTCACAGGCTGATGGACATCGGAGCTGTTTCCAGTTTTCGGCTGTTATGATTAAAGCTGCCCTGACTATTGCATACAGGTTTCTGAGTCGTCTCATGTCTTCATTGGTCTTGGGTAAATCCCTAGGAGCGGGACGGCTGGGCCACGCGGTGGGTGCCTGTTGGCCTTTCTAAGAAACTGCAAACTGTTTTCCACAATTTGCTCCATTTTCCATTCCTTCCGTGGATGTGTGATTGTTTCGGTCAGAGTCTCATTAGCATTTGATGGCGCCCAGTTTGCACATTTCAGCGATTCTAATAGGTGTGTGGCTGTAACACGTTGTGGTTCCAAGAGCATTTCCCTGGTGGCTACTGACGTTGGGCTAATGACGTCAGGCATCTTTTTGTGTGCTTATCTGCCGTTCCTACCTCATTTTGGATGAAGCATCTGCTCAATTTTTTTGTCCCCCTTAATAACTGGGTCACTTGTTTCATTAGCAAGTTAGTTGTAAGAGTTGCTTTGATAACAATGTAGATATAAAGTCGATGATGGATTTCGATGATCAGCTTTGTGTTTTACAGATATTTTCCTCCCAATGTATGACTTCTTTTTTCTTTTCTTTTTGCTTTTTGATTTTTTTAACAGGATCTTTAAAAAGAGCAGAAGTTTTTAATTTTGATGAGGCTCAATTTCTCAGGCTTTTTTTTTTTCTTTAAGGTTCATGCTTTCTGTGTTCTAAGATATATTTGCCTAATCCAGGGTTACAAAGATTTTTCTCCTCTGTTTTCTGTGGAAATTTGGTAGTTTTACATTTTACGTTCTGAGCTATGATCCATTTCCAGTCTAATTTTATCTACGGGGACAGGTATGGATCGAGGCTAAATCTTTTTTGCATGTGGCTATCCAATTGTTCCAGCACTTTTTTCTCCCTCCATCGAATTAGTTTGACACCTTTGATGGAAATCAGTTGACCATATGTGTGGGTCTGTTTCTACACTTGTCATCTGTTCTCCCACTCCCACACTGTCTTGATGAATGTGGCTTTCAATAGTACGCCTTGAAATCAGGCTGTGTTAATCCCTTAAATTTTGAACTGGGAAATGTCTTAATTTTGTTCATTTAAAAAAATACATTGGTAATTCTCATCTTTTGCATCTCCATGTAAATCTGAGAATCGATTTGTTGATTTCTACAAAAAAAAATCCTGCTGGAATTTTGATTAGCACCGCACTGAGGGGCCAGATGAGTTTAAGAGTCATGCACATTGTAGTAGCTTCATTGAGTTTTCTGATCTGTGCACACAATGTATCACTGCACTTACTCAGATACTTTTAAAGATCACTAGTATTTTGTAGTTTTCCTCCACAAGTCTCACACATAATTTGAGAGGTTGGTTACTAAGTAGTTCGTGTTTGTGAGGCTACTGAAATAGTGTTATTTTCTCAATTTCACTTTTGGATGTTTTGTGTCTAGTATGTGGACCTTGCATCCTGTGGCTTTGCTGACCTTATCAATTAGGGAAACTTTTTTTTTTTTTTTTGGTAGATTTTAGGATTTTCTTTAGGATTTTTCTATGGAAATGATCATGTTGTCCCAAATGAAGTCATTTTTATTTTTCCCTTTTCAGTCTCTTTGCTTTTATTCCTTGTTCTTGCCGGATGCCCTTGCCGGGTCTGTGACACCATTGGGCAGTGAGGAGAGATCAGGTGTCGTTGTCTGGGGACAGTGGGGAAGGTTGGCTCTCTCGCTGTTAAGTGCGCTCTGGGGTTTTATGTGAGCCGTTTATCAGCTGAGGGAGTTGCTTCTCTCTGGGTTTGCTGGGAATCGAGTCCATATCAAGCATGGCTGTAGGATTTTGTCAGATGCTTTTTCTGTGTCTGTTGAGATGACCGTGTGTGGTTTCCTTTCTTCCTGTGTCAGTCTGGTGAACTACCAGATTTGCAAGATCTGAGAGATTTGCAAACAGTCAACTGACCTTGAATTCTTGCTATAAAGCCCCCTTAGTCATGATGCATTTTTTAAAAATGTACGTCATTGGGTTTGATTTGCTAAGATTGTGTGTAGAATTTTCGCATCTGCCATCGTGGGGTGCTGTCTGTGGTCGTCTGGATAGCGACGCACGCGCAGCTTCTCAGTCTGGGAAGGGTCGCTGTGGACCTGCTGTATTTCTTCCCTAAGTGTCCTCTGGAACGTGGGAAGCCGTGGGCCGTGGAGTTTCCTCTGTGGGAAGTGTTTTGTTACACATTTGATGTCTTTCCTGGGTCAGGGACTCTTGAAGTTACCATTTCTTCTTGAGTAACTTTTGATAGTTTGTGTCTTTTAATGCCTTTGCACCAAGGAGCCCGAACCTCAGCCCAGAAATGGGAAGACCCTCCCCTGATGGTGTCATTCCCAGTTGGGGGGACTCAGGGGCTGTGGGGTGTGCAGCATCCACACGCAGCTGCTGAAGGTAGGGGGGCCCTCCTCGGTGCCTGAGAGGGGACACCGGCTGTGGCCTTTTGCTCCAGAGCTGCTCCAAGCCCCCTCCCATCCCTCTGCCCCTGGCCCATCCAGCTAGGCACCCCCTCCACAGCGCTCTGGTGACAGGACACAGCCCAGGGCCCAGGGGGCACTAAAGGTCAGACTTTCACTGTTTCTTTCCGGCTCTGCTCCCCAGGAGGGCAGCCCCTTCTCAGAGGAATGAAATTCAAGTAGACGGCCTCCGGCCCCTGGGCAAGCCTGCCTCTGTCTCCCACTTTTGTTCTATAAACTTCAGCCCTAAAACAACAGTAGTCCTTCTGAAGCCATGCATATATTAGCCCTTAAAACAGCAAAATGCGTGCACAATTTCCTCTCAATCCCTTAACACATTCCTGAAAGAAAAAAAATGTTTAGATTCACTGCCTGTCATTAACGTCTCTTGATGTGCACACACGCCCTGCAAACACGCTCCCATGCACATGCTCTCATACACCTGGCTCTGCATGCATGGACCAGCGCACACACTCCCGTGAACATGCTCCCCCATGCACACCCCCCACACATACGCTCCCCCCACGCACACACCTCCCCACTCACGGCTTTGCCCAGCAGCTCCCAGCACACGTGCCCTGCAAACACGCTCCTCACGCCCCCATCTCTGCACACTCACTGCCCCTGCCCATGGCCCTGAGCATGCACTCCCACCACACATGCTCCTCATGCACCTGGCCCTGCCCACATGCTCCCCGCACGCACACTCCCATGCAAACACTCCCCTGCACATGGCCCCACAGACACACTCCCCACGCGCACTGCTCCGTGCACACGCTTCTTGCCAAGAGCCGTGTGATGATCGCAGCCCACTTCCTTTTTCCCCCCTCAGAGAGGTGCTGCCAGGGTCCTCGGAGCCCCTCAGCTTCTGCTACAGTAAATGCTGTTCCAACGAAGGCAGAGCCTTCCAGCACTTCAGCCAGATAATTAGGAAAGTTTTCGTCCCGACTCTCTCTGGTGAACTCTGGTTCTGGGTGAATTCTTGAATGAGACATTTTTAGAAGCTTGGGCTCTCAGCAGATAAAAACACCACCTCCCCCTCCACGCTTGTTTCCCCACCCCAGAGGCCGAGGTGGTGACCGTAGGGGTGGAACCTTGGGATTCCTCGGCCGCAAATACCCCCACTTAGTCAGCCTGAGATGGAAGCAGCCCTGCCCAGGGAAAACGGGGATTTGCTTTAAAGGCTTGTAGAGCTGGCTGCCGGGTGGCTGGCAGTGTCCGCAGCTGGGCACGGGGCGGGCTCTGGGCCGTGCTCCCCACCACAAATTACAGGGTGGCCCCGGTGTGCCTGTGTGATTCCCCGGGGCTCTTGGCCCGAAGACCACATGGTGGACTCAGTGGGGAGTCAGGACCTGTTTTCCAGAAAGCCCCTCTGGTCTTTTCACCTGTGCAGAGCCCTGGGCACGGCCCCCTAACCCATTCTGCCCCTGGGCCTTTGCCCCTGCTGATCGTCAGCCGGGAATGCCACTCCAGCATTTTGAGTTCTGTCTTCAGAGCCCGGATTTTTCCACGGAGTGGGGAGTGGCAGCTGATGTTCCCCTGCAAGGAGAAAGAAGGCCTATGAGACAAACCCCTCTCCCATAGGAGAAAGCTTTGGGGCCTATGGCCTGGACACCCCCAGGACCTTTGTCCAGCCCGTGGCTTGACCTTGGGGACAACCTGGAGACCCTGAGTGACAGTGCTGCCCCCAGAAGTCCAGGACCAAGGCGTCAGGGGGGCCGGTTCCTTCTGGGGCTGGGCGGGAGGATCCGGCGCAGGCCTCTGTCCAGCTCCGGGTGGCGGCTGGTGATCTGTGGGGCTCCCTGGCTGGTAGAAGCGTCGGCCCACCTCTGCCTCCACCTTCCCATGGTCTCCCTGGGTGGTGTCTGTGTGCGGATTTTACAAGGACGCCAGTCATGGGTCAGGGTCCACCCTCGGGAGCTCATCTTAACTAATAACATCTGCAGCGACCCTATTTCCATGTACGGTCACGTGAATGGGTATTTGGGGTCGGGACTCTAACATTTGAATTTTGGGGGTCACACTTCCATCTCCAACAGTACCCAAGGCGAGGGGCCTGTGGAGCAAAGCCCACTGAAGGCGAGGCTGGGGACTGTTTTCCTCAGCCACAGAGCCTCCGGGGGGAGGAGGTGGGGTTGCACACACATACGCTCACCCCACAAATGCCTCCCATGCACACACCTCCCCACTCACGGCCTTGCACACAAGCTCCCAGCACACGTGCCCTGCAAACGCGCTCCTCACGCACCTGGCCGGGAGGAAGCAGGGCTGGAGGCGCTGCGGGGAGACTTCTCAGGCTGGAGCAGCTGTGGTTACAGGGTTATGGAGCTCAAGGACTGGGAGGGCTCAGTGAGACTTCCCAGTTCATGAACAGAAGGGATCGAATGGGTAAAAGGTTGCTCAAATTGGCAACTTTATGAAAAATGGAAGGAACAGCCAAGCAGAATAGCAAAGAGAAAGTAGGATGGAGACATCAGACGGATCCAGTTTTACACCAAACATGGACGTCCTGAATACCTCTCTTAAAGGGCAGAGGCCTGTCAGAAGGGTTTGATTTTAACAAACACTTTGTTCAGAGGAATTCAGTAAAGTCAACCGATAATGGACAGTCGAAAAATAAAGGGATTCCGACGTGACGTGGAACCAGCGCGCCCACGGGGAAACGAGCGTCCACAAGCCCAGGTACCATCGCCAGAGGGGACGTGATCGTGAACGCTGATGGTTCCCAGATCATGACCAAGTGTACACAGCCAGCGCCCCTGGGAATGTGAGGAAAGTGAGTTTAATATGATCATCGTGGGAGATGGCAAGGCACCGCTCCGAGCGGGACGACTCCCGCACAGAAGATAGGTGAGGCCAGAGATGGCCGAGAGTTGCAGTTGTGATCGGATCCTAACAGTATTGAAATAACGGCCCTGTTACCTGCAGTCACAGAAGTGTCCCCAGATGTGGCGCCTTCAAACAGCCATCACAAGGTGCTTGCCTATCTGCAGTGCGGACAGGGCTCTGTGGGGACGGCTCATCTCTGCCAGGTGTCAGCTGCGTCTACGACTCTCTTTCCAGGATGGTGGCCCCACGAGGCTGCAGGGAGCGCAGGGTCTCCCCAGCTGGCTGGCTTCCTCTTAGCTCTGTTCCAGGGCACAGGGGTGGACAGGCCTAAAGAGGGGGCCACATCATGTCACTGTCCAGCAGGTGCAGTGGGGGGCCTGGCAGAGAACCTCAGGATGACACTTTAAAGCCAGCACTGCAACTAGGGATCCTAGTAACAGAGGTGTTTTGTTTCCTCAGGCCTATGGGACATTCATACAACCAATTGTTCTATGGGGCCATAAAAAACCTAACACAATTTGAAAACTTGTGATGTAGCGGGCCATGGTCAAAACCCAGTACAACTAGAAATATAGTGAACTCTTGGTCAACACAGGTCTGGACTGCATGGCTCCACTTGTTTGTGGATTTTTTGCAACAAATATATTGGAAAAAATTTTGGAGCTTAGCAACAATTTGAGAAAACATTTTCTTTTCACTAGCTTAATGTAAGAACATGGTATATTCTAAATACAAAATATGTGTTCATCGACTTTTTATGTCATTGATTAGGCTTCTGTTGGCAGTAGGTTATTGGTAGTTAAGTTTGGTGGGGGGGGAGTCAAAAGCTATACATGGCTGTTTGACTGCACAGGGTGTGGATGCCCCTCAGGCCTCCTGCGTTGTTCAGGGGTCAGCTACAAATGGATACAAGTTTATGAAAAGGGCTTAACTCTTTGGGAATTAAGCAATGCTCTCCTAAACAACCATCGGGAAGAGGAGATGAACATGGAATTAGCAGGCTAGGTACAGCTATGAAAAGCAGATGCCTCTGCTTCGCAGGAAGGAGCTCCCTGGGCCTGCCCCCACCCCCGCCGCTGACTGCGGTGCGACTGTAACTTTGTGCCATTGGCCGCACCGCTTGCGAGCTGCTTCGCTGTGTTTGCAAGTGTTGAAGTGTCTCCCCGCGTGGGCTGAAACTCACTCATTAAAAGCAGATAATGAGGTAAACTGCATTATATTGTGTGTGACACACACATGCACGTATTTATTGAATGCCCGCCCTTTGGCAGGCGCTCTGGCAGCGTCTGGGGCCCTGTAGTCTTTGCTTCGTTGAGATCTGCTGGTAAGTCTGTCCTGGGCAGGGAGAAGATGCTGGCCCTTTGGCCTCAAGGGCCATATCTGCCCCCTGCCCCCAGCCAGGTGCCGGGTGCCTGCTGAGCCCTGTGTCTGCCCCCTGACCTTGGAGCACCCTAGGCCTGGCTGGGTCCCGGGGCTGGAGGCACCTCAGGAAACCACCGGCGCCTCGTGTAACTAGGTGGCCTTGGTATGACACCAGCAATCCACGTGACACTGGAATTCCTGAGGGGCCCCTCTCTTCTCCCCACTGTGGTGAGCGGCCTTTACTCATTCAGAGGCTGAGCCAGAAGCCTGGGTCCCCGGGAGGCTTTGTGCCCGATGATTGTGGGCCAGAGAATATGGGGCCGTGGGTGTGGTGCTTGCCTGCCCTCACCCTGAACATGCTGTCCACGTGCTCCACCATGTCTGCAGCGCCCGGTGGGGGCCTGAGGAGCTGACAGGCATCTGCAGAACCACAGACAGAGGGGCCTGGGGGCCGGGGCTCTGTGGCGCAGGGGTGGCCTGAGCGTCGGTCTGGCTACAGGGCTTCTCAGAGTGTCCTTGCATTTTTCTTCTGCCCTGAAAGGTTGCGTGGGCTCCAGTTTTCCAGGAAGCCTATGCCTGGAGAAGGTGCCCTCTGTGCAAGTTGGGGCATGTGTGGTCCTGCCTCGCTGGCCACTAAGCCTGTAGACTCGTAGTGAAATGTTTCAGTGCGGCTCCCATGAGGCTGGGGCTGGTGGCACAAGAGGGGCCTGGGGGTCCCACCCCAGCCAGGGAGTAGACGCAGGCTTATCAAGGAGTAGGGGGCTCCTTATCAAGGAGTTGCAGCCCCCCACCTGAAGCACTTGGACGCCAGATGGTATCTGTGGCCTGCTGCAGGGCCCGGCCGCTGGTGAGGGGAACACACATCCCCACGGGGACAGAGCAAGCCGCACGGTGTGCCCTGCTCGGTCCACACAGTGGCCGCTCCAGGCATCTGGCCAGTGGCGCTGGTTCCGGAGAGCTAACAGCCCAGTGCCTCTGGGGTTGCCCTGGAACACGTGGCTTCTTTAATGGGTTGGGCTGGGCCCTCAGGGCGGCTGGCCTGGTGGGGAGAGTCATAGGGCAGGGACCCCAAAGCACCAGTGACGTCAGGCAGGTGGGCCCTAGACCTGTGTGGGGGTGCAGGACAGTGTCCCAAACACAGGGAGGCAGTGTCCAGCGTGGGGGTACCATGGGCCTTCCTTGGCCTCAGACCCGCAGAGCACAGCACCCGCCCTGGGGAGACACCCCCACCTGGAGTTTCCCATGGGCCCTTTTGAGCACCAGGGTGCATGCCCTCCCTGCTGGGGCTCAAGACGGGGCCAGGCCTCTGGGGGAAAGGCAGACCCTGACCTTGGGGAGATAGCTGAGGAGGTGGGGAGGGGTCCCTGGGGCCGGTGGAAGGGATTGAGACCCAGCCCAGCCCAGGGGAGATCCATGCAGGGTTGGAGCTGAGCAGAGAGCTTCCCGTGGCTAAGGGGGAGTTGCGTGGGGAGAGGCAGGCGGGGTCGGCTTCCCAACAGGGTCCCCGGCAGCCTCTCGGGCCTCCTGCCCACTCTGCAGGCTGCGCCATGGCGCCTGCCCTGAGCCAGAGCCGCTCTGGCTGGGTGGGGCTCGTGTTCAGCAGGGCGGGTGGCGAGTGTGCACCGAGGGCCCCAGCTGTGCCCAGCACATGTCACCCGGAGGCCCATGAGCCCTCCACACGGGCGCACGGCTGGGAGCAGCTGGCTGCAGGCAGCCCCCGAACAAAGGGTGCTTTGAGCAGCCCGCCCGCCTGTTCCTTGCTCTCCAGCCAGCTGACCGTCCAGGGAGCGCCGAAACCCACTCCCTCTGTGGCTTATCAGGTTCCCCACGGAGGTGAAGCAGCCGGCCCCGAAGCCTGCAGGCCTGGCGAAGCAGTCTGACGCACAGGTCTTCCAGCTCGTGGGAGCGGGGCGTGCCCTCGCCCTGGATGCCTGCACCCCTGGCCCTGAAGGGCGGTCTGGTCTTGCCCCCAGGTCTCCGGCCCCTTTCCACCGGGTGATACTCCATCCACTGGGAAGCTCGGCGCCCTTCTCTCCCAGGCCTTCTTGGGGACCAGGGGTTCCTGCAGAGGGTCCCCCTGGCCCAGCATCCACAGGGCCCGCAGGGAAGCCCCTGTGCCTTTTGCCCCGGCCCTAACACCAGCTTTCTGTTGCCCCAGCCCCTTGAGCCCACCCGTCCCTTCATCCCACAGACCTCAGGACTTAACCCCCCCAGTTAATCTTTCACCTCTTTTAAAATCCATCTTTCATCCTGAAGATAATAGAACAGTAATGCCAGAGTAACTGCAAATAACAGGAAGGACCTAGAAGGCTTCCTCTGTTGGTTAGCAAAGAAAAAGAAATCTTCCATCCCAAAGTCAGGGTAGGGGCACAGCTAGTCTGAGCGGGTTTCACCTCCGGGCCGCCCTGCTCTCTGGCCTATGTGGGCCATCCTGGCAGGGACGTCCCCTGTGCTTCTAAATCATGTGCCGACAGCACCAAGACTCCGAACACCCTCAGCTTCAGACCCCCTTCCCCAAGATGAGGATTCGCTGGCAGATAAGAAGGGGACCACAGATAAGACCATCTCCCAACCTCCGTCCCCGGGACCGGTCACTGCTGAGAGCAATTGCTGCCCTCTCCCCTCGTGCCCCCAGAGGAGGAGGGCTCCAGATAAGCACCTGCTTTTCTCAGCCCTTATCTTGACTCTTCAGATGGTCATACCTGCTGTCCCACTGCTGTTGCCCCTAAACACCAGAAGCAGGTGCGGGCGGGTGGGTCTGAGACGGCACGCCCTGGTCTGTCGCTAATTCCTGGCGCCCCTTCAGCACGGGGCGGGGGGGGGGGGCGGCGACTTCAGGGGAGGCCGTGCGCAGAGCCCCCAGGGCTATCAGGAATCTCTGCTGCGACGTGCGCTCGCCTTAGCTGGCCAGCCGGGCCTCCGCCCTGGCCCCCTGGCTCCCTCACAGCCGGGGGGCTGGCGTGTGCTCCCTTCCCTTATTTAACACAGAAACAAGCAGTGGCCCCTGCAGATTAAGAGGCTCAAGGATGCCGCTGGCCACTCTCCTGGCCACAGGCAGGCCGGACTCGGGGCCTTCTCCCCCTGCGGGTGGCCAGGTGGACCTGCCAGGCCCCAGGGCCACAGGTTTGTGTTGTGGGAAAACACACAAAAGATGAAACTCATCATTTCCAGGTGTGGGATTTGGTGGCCTTGAGCCTGTCACAATGTCCTCCATCTGGTCCCAGCTCCTTTCATCCCCATGAAGGAGCTGCCGTGCGGGTTGGCGCCCCTCCCCGGCCCTGGCAGTCTGGTCTTTACACACGTGTGTAGTCTTAGACACCCCACGTAAGAGTAATCGCACGGCCTTTGTCTTTCTGACTGGTGCCCGTGCGGTCCGTCCACGTTGTCACTGATGGCAGGGTGTCCTTCTTCCCATGGCTGAGCAGTGGTTTGCCGTGTGGGCACCACGTGGTCTCTGTGCTCATCCGTCCGTGGGCCCTCGGGTCCTTCTGTGGCTTGGCTGTCATGAGCTGTGCAGCTGTGCACACGTGAGCAGATGTCCGTTCAGGCAGTGATTTTCTTTCTCTGAGATGTAGGCCCAGATGTGGGGTTGCTGGGTCACCTCCATCCTGCTTCCCACCACGGCTCACCGGTTCCCACCCCTGCCGGCACGAGGGTGCCCTCTCCTCTGCATCCTCACCGGCATCTGTGTGTGGGTTTTGCTGGTAGCAACCTCCTGGTGGGTGTGAGGTGGCCCCACTTTGTCACTTTGACTGGCATTTCCCTGATGACTAGTGATGTCACCTTTCCATGAGCCACTCGTACAACTTCTCTGGAGGAAATGCTTATTCAAGTTCTTTACTCATTTTTTAAACTGGGTTGTTTCTTAGGAACTTTGTTCTAAAAAATAGTTCTGAAGTGCACAATTAATGCTGCTGAGAACCACCCTGTCGCCCACCCGCCAGAGATCCTGGTGTTGGTCTGGAATGAAACTTGCTGAAGGACGCAGGCCTTTGGGTGTGGGCTGCTCATCAGCTGCCTGGCCCCGGGGCGCCCCTGCCTCTGTGTCTGCCAGCGTCCAGCAGGCCCCAAATGCTTGGGTCTGCGCTCTGGTCTCAGTGCCCAGCCTGGCTCTGAGATGCCTTGTCCATAAGCTGCAGCCAGGAGGCGGTCTTGCTATGTCTGAGGGACAGTGGCCGGGGTCGCTGTGTCCCTCTGGTCTGACTGGTCTCAGCAGAGATTCCTGACAGAAGATCAGCCCTTCTTCTCGCGTCTGTGGGACAGAGCTCAGAGCCACACTCCCAGCCTCCCAGCCTGCATCGTTGACGCGCACACGCTGTGGGGTCACGCAGGCACCACCTGGAGCCCGCTGGGAGGGAACCCTGGGCTGGCTGTACTCTCCCTGGGGGAGCGAAGGAGGGTCCCTGGCTTCTACAGGTGTGGTGGCTGGAGACTCCCCAGAGGGGGTGGTTACCTGAGCTGGGCTGAGAAGGAGTGGGTACCTGGGGGAGAGGCAAAGGAGAGTGGGGGTCACAGAGCATGGGGGTGGGGCCGGGGAGCACCCAGGATGCAGGGGGGCCTTGGGCCAAAAAGGCTCTCGGGGTAAGCTGAGGGTGCACCCCTGGGAAGGGGGCTGCAGACCCTGGCCCTGCCGTGCGGCCAGTGGCGGCCCGTGGCAGTGGCTGGAGCAGGGGGCTGAAAGTTCCTGGTGGCTCTGGGGGCGGCTTGAGGCCCCTGGAGTTCACCTTCCTGGCCTGCCGCTACCAGGATGGGAACCCAGGGCCTGAAGGGCGGGGTGGGGTCACGCTGCCTGGGTCTAGACCTCTGGGCCTGCGGGCTAGCCTCCCTCATCCAGCAGCCAGGAGGCCCTGGGGGGGCACTCGAGTCTGACCGTGGAGGAGATCATCTTATCTCTAGGCAAACGTTCGTTTCCATCACGTCATGCCTGCAGACAGGCGAGGGCTCCTTGCCGCCCCTTCCCGGCCACACCACATCGCTGAGCTGGGCCTGGGCTCATGCTGCATTCCAGACTCAAACAAGATTTTGGGATTAGCATTGTTTTAAATTATTCCTACACGTCACCCCCCACCCCCAGAGGGAGAGTCCTGTTCTGTCAGCCTGCCAGCTCCAGGTCAGCGGGGACAGCTCAGCACCGATCCAGGCTCTCCCCCAGTGTGAGGCCAGGAGGATTTGGGGTGGGGGAATATGCAGCCATCAATGGCCGTCCCCAATAACATAAACAACATATTTACGTAAGGCCCATTGTAGCACATTCCTAGCACTTCACCTGTGCCTAGGACACAGCTGACGAAGGGATTTAAGCAATGAAATGCATCAAGTAAGAAAAACCCTCTGAAGTGACCAATCAGCCTGATGGTGTATGAGTCTGCAGAGCTGGGATGGAGGCTCTGGGGGTGCTCTTGGGGGGTGCTCTCTGGGGCCACTGGCGGTCAGGGGACTCCTGCTCCGTGAACATGAAGACACCAGCTACCTGGATCTTAGCTTTGGGGACTCAGAGTTTGGTGGCTCTGCAGCCTTTCTCATGAAGCCGGACCCTCTGCCTTTGCCCCGCCCTGTCCCCCTTCTCCACTCACTGACACCACCTCATGCATCACCTGCTGAGAATGGCAGGGCCGGCGTCTTGGGAAACAAGTGAATGAGACCAGGTCTAGCTACCAGGGAGCTCTCATCCTGCTTGTTGGTCTGATCACTCATTCATTCAGTAGATCCATATCGGGTGCCAACCAGGGGCAGGCACTGTGTAGGGGCTGGGAGAGGGGGGTGAGCAGATGAACATGGTCCCTGCCCTCGTGGGCTCAGCCAGCCCCCAGCTAGGGCCACTGCCCCCAGAGCTGAGGACAGAGGTGAGATCAGTGCCTCGCCCATGAGAAGACAGAGCCTGGGGGCATCTGTGAAAACCTCCCACATACCCCAACCACACGCACACCCTTGTCCACCAAAGGATTCCACCGACAACTTCTTTGCAAAGGAAAAAGGTAAACTTTCCCAGATATTCTCCCATTAGTCACTGAATCCTCCTAAAACACTGGCCAGGTGGTCCAAGTGTTACTTCATCCTAATTAATGCCCCTGGGAACCAGCAGGCAGTATCTAACCACCCCTCGTGGTGGGCTCCCTGTCAGGGGGGAGAGAAGAAATTGGGCATAGAAGTAGGGCCTGCCACTGTCGCCCAGTGGGAGCAGAAGTGTCCCGCCAGGACTGGGCTCCTGGGGGAGGACAGGGCAGGGAGCCAGCTGGAGACAGTCCTGACTGGCTTATGTCAGCATCACGTCCTTAAGGCTCATCCCTGTTGTAATGTGCGTATCAGGATTTCTTTCCTTTAAAAGGCTGAGTAATATTCCATGATACAGATGCACAGCATTTTATATTGGCTATTCAGGTCCCTTGAGATTGCATATGAGTTTAAGATGGTTTTTTCTATTTCTGAAAATACATCATCACGATTCTGAAATGGATGGCATTGAATCTAAGGATCACCTTGAGTAATACTGGCATCTCTACAGTATTAAGTCTTCCAATCCATGAATGTGGAATGTGTCTCCACTTGCTTGTCTTCTTTCATTTCTTTAAGCAATATTTTTCAGATTTCATTGTACAAATCTTTCACCTTCTTAGTTAGTTCATAAGTATCTTATTCCTTTTGATGCTGGTGTAAATAGAATTGTTTTTGCCATTTCTTTTTCAGATTGTTCATTGTAGAAACAAGGAAACTGATGCAGAAATGCAGCTGACTTTTGAGCGTTGACTTTCTCTCCTACTTTGCCAAATTCATTTATTAGACCCAACAGTCTGTATGTGGCATCTTTGAGGTTTTCCACATAGAAGGTCATATCTGTGAACATATAATTTTACTTATTCCTTTTCAATTTAGATGCCTTTTATTTCTGTTTCTTACCTAATTGCTCTGGCTGGAACTTCTCGAACAGTGTTGACTAAAAGTGGTGTGGTGAAAGCAGGCACCCTCACCTTGCTCCTTATCTCAGAGGAAAAGCATTCAGCCTTTCACCTTGATAGGATGTTTGCTCTGGGTTTTTTAAGTGGCATTTCCTTCTATTCCTAATTTGTTTACTGTTTTTATCATGAAAGGGCACTGAATTTTCTCAAATGCTTTTTCTGCATTGACCGAGATCGTGTGGCCTTCTTGCTTCCTTGTGCTACTGTGATGTATCATATTGATTGATTTTCATACGTCGAACCATCCTTGCATTCCAGGAATAAATCTTACATTGTCATTGTGTATAATCTTTTTAATATGCTACTGATTTCAGTTTTCCAGCATTCTCTTGGGGATTTTTGCATCAACTTTCATAAGGAATATTGGTCTGTTATTCTCTTTTCCTGTGGGGTCTTTGTTTGGCTTGGGGGTCAGGGGAATGCTGGCTTCATTGAGCAAGTTAGGAAGTGTTCCCTTCTCTTCAACTTTTTGGAAAAGTTTGAGAAGGGTGGGTATTAGTTCCTCTTTAAATTCAGTAGAATTCACCAGTGAAGCCATCATGACCAGGGATTTTCTTTGTTGGGAGATCTTTGATTTAATCTCTCTACTAGTTACAGGTCTATTCAGATTTTCTATTTTTTCATGAATCAGTCTTGCTAGGTTTTGTGTTTTGGAATTTGTCTGTTCCGTCAAGGTTGTTCAGTTTGTTGGCATGTAGCATTTTCCTTTTGAACTTGATTTTTACACCATCCATTTTCATTTGTCTACCCACCTATGCATCCACCCACCTCTGTCTTGCTCTATCTCTCCCTTTCTCCATCCACTCACCCATCTGTCCACTGTCTGTCCATCCATTGTGACTCAGATGTTAGCCCTTGGCTTCCTGGCTTCCCTCCTCCTCAAAGTACTATGACTACGGGCTGATGTGTGGAACGGTCTTTGCTGGAGCCCGGCCATGGGAGGGGCCTGGGAGGGGCGCCGTGTCACAGCTGACCATAAACCTGCCTCTCCTTTGAGGATAATGCCAGTGACACCGTCTGAGACCCCTTCCTTCTTCCTCCTGCTTCCCAGCTCCCCTTCCCCAGGCCAAGTGTCACTTGATACTGTGTCCCTGGTTGCATGGTGGCTGTGTGAGGTGAAAGAGGGATGGTCCCGTGAGGATGGATGTTCCCCAAATCCCAAACTGGGATGATGGCCTGAACTCGGGGGCTCCACAGTTTAAACGACTGCTAGCTTGAGAGTTCGGACCTGGGAGGCCATGCTTCTTGGGACCAAGCAAGGGCACAACCCCCAGGCTGCTCCTAAGCCCTGATTCGCGGACACCCCCTTGGACCTGGATGGGCCTCGGTCTGAAGAGCAGCAGACCTCACTGAGCGCTCCTGGCAATGAGCCTAGGTTCAGGCCATCAGCCTGCCCACCCCAGTGGACCAGGGCTCAGGCCAGATGCTCTTGGGGTGTCTTAACTCCCAGAGGTCTGCCCATCAGGGTGGTCCAGGCTTGAGTGGCAGAGCCCAGCTTCCAGGCGCACTCACATCCCTCTGTCCCTGTAGGAGATCGTCCTGGTGGTGTTCTTTGGGACGGAGTACGTGGTCCGCCTCTGGTCAGCAGGCTGCCGCAGCAAGTACGTGGGCATCTGGGGGCGGCTGCGCTTTGCCCGGAAGCCCATTTCCATCATTGGTGAGTCATGCCTGCCCCCAGGGAAGCTTCACCCTGAAGTTTGGGGCAAGGCCTGGCACGCTTCCCTGGAAAGGGGGAGTTGGCAGGGTGGGCCTCCATCATGAGCACCACCAGGCAGAGGTCCCAGAGGACTGAGAGAGCCCTCCCCCAGGCTACTCTGCCTGTGATGGGGCAGGACCCCAAGGCTAGAGGGGTGACTGCCCAGGACCCCCAGCACAGGATGCCCCTGTCCTCAGACACAGCTCTCAGGCCGGGGTTTTGGTTGTGCCCAGCAGGGTGGGACTCTGGGGCCCTCAGTGGCCTGTGAGCCAGGGCTGGGAGGTGGGATGAGGTGCGCTTGGCCCCTGCCCGAAGCAGAGGGTTGGGTCTCCTTATACAAGGCATCTGCATGCCCCTTTGTCGGGCCCTGTCCTACCTGCCTGCCAGTCTCCTTCCTCGGAGCCAGCTGCCTGGCTTGTGACAGTGGTGACACACCATTTCCCTACCCCTAGACCTCATTGTGGTGGTGGCCTCCATGGTTGTCCTCTGCGTGGGCTCCAAAGGGCAGGTGTTTGCCACCTCGGCCATCAGGTACACCTGGGCTACCAGCTTTCCTGGGTGCGGGGTGAGAGCCACAGGGCAGGGTGCCGGGGCAGGGGTGGGGCAGGGCAGGGTCTGCATTGAGTTGGGCTACTGGGTTTGAGAGCCAGCCCAGGCACTGCTGGGACGCGGGCCATGCTCATCTGTAAACCAGTCTGATCCTGCGGCCTTCTGGGGTGATCCTTTGGTTTAGGGACTGAAGGGATTTGGAGCTGTGCAGCCTCAGCTCTGGGCCTGGCTTGCAGCCCCTGCCCTGCCCCTGTGCTTGGCATGGTGTGGTGGTGAGCAGGTGGGTTCAGAGCCAGGCTTTGATGGCTGCCTGAGGGAGGGGAATTTGGAGGTGCCTAGTCGGGGGTCAGCCAAGGGCAGGACAGGCCTGGTTAGGGACAGATGTGTCCTCGGCAGGGGCATCCGCTTTCTCCAGATCCTGAGGATGCTGCATGTGGACCGCCAGGGAGGCACGTGGAGGCTGCTTGGCTCTGTGGTCTTCATCCACCGCCAGGTGGGTGGTTGGGGGGTGAAGGGACTGGGGTCGGGGAGCACAGGGCGTGGGGTCTCAGCCAAGGCCTAGCCCGAGCCAGGTAGGCTGCCCCACCCCACCCAAGGTGCCTACATCCTGGCCCGCCTGGCTGGTGACATGCCACGTTCCTTTGAGCTGCGGTCAAAAGACTCTTGGGCACGGAAGAGACAGAATGCAAGGTGCAAGAGCCCCAAGAGGCTCAGACACCTAAAACCCCATGAGGGCGGAGGTGTCTCACCACAGTTCTGCAGGAAAGAGGGCTGAGCAGTCAGCAGAAGCCGAGCAAGCCTGAGACTATGTGTCTAGGTGACAGCTGGGTCCCTGCCAGGCTCTTGGAGAGTGAGGCCCAGCACCAGCCACCATGGAGGGGAGTGAGAAGGAGGCTATTTAAGTGCCACTGTGCATATGTGAAATGTGCTGGACTTAGATAGCATCTCTGGTAAACGCGGGGACTTGCTGCCAGGCAGGCCCCGAATGCCTGTGACGTGTGTCTGGTGTTTCACAGACGCCCTGGGTGCTGGTGAGCGTGACTGACTGGCCCCCTCTCTGCTTGCTCTCCTAGGAGCTGATCACTACCTTATACATCGGCTTCCTGGGCCTCATCTTCTCCTCCTACTTCGTGTACCTGGCTGAGAAGGACGCCGTGAACGAGTCAGGCCGGGTCGAGTTCGGCAGCTACGCGGATGCCCTGTGGTGGGGGGTGGTGAGTTGGCAGGCCGTCCAGTGTTAGGGCTACCCGGCCACAGGCCCCTGGGTGGAGGAGGGGGCAGGACATGGCCACAGGCCTTGGGGCTCTGGCTTCTCTCATTGGCACAGTCTGCTGGCCTGAATGCTTGAAACGCGGCCTGTGCAGAGGTCTGGGGTGGAAGCCAGCAGCGGCAAGCCCGCGTGGCGTTCGGTGGCCGCACGGCACCCTGTGCTCAGAAGGGCCCTGTGCTCGAGGCTGCTGTCTCCGGTTCTTAACGCTTTTGTCTTTGAGCTTGTGTAAGGAAAGTCCAGCAGGACAGTGGGGTGTGGGGAGGGGGCTTGGAGCCTCCACTTGGGCATGGCTTGAGCCCCCTTTGTCGGGGTGCTCCACTGCCCATCCCCCATCTCTACTCCGGCTGCCCTTTGCCCTGCAGCATCCTGGGTGCGGGGGTGGGGCGGGGGGTCAGGCATGTGTCCTGCCCATCTACGAGGGTCTGCGCTGGCTCTGAGCGTGACATTAAATAGCAAATGGCACGGCAGGTGGGGAGGCCCCATGGGAAGGGGAAAGTGTGCCTTGCTCCGTGAGGGGCCTGCAGATTCCTGCTGGCCTGGAGGCAGGTGTGGGCTGTTCCTGCGTTCCGCCCGGGGGCCCAGAGGCTCCCCTGGCCATGAAGATGGGCCTCTTGGATGCTGAGGGCAGGGGCAGCAGTGCACCCTCTCCCCCTCCCACAAGCACCCAGCATGCCGGCTTTGGCTTGGAAGTGGCCAGGGCACAGTGTGGGTGGCTTTCAGCTCCCTGAGCCGCCAGTCTGCTGGGAAGGCATGGGGGGGGCAGTGGGGCAGACGATCCCACAGGCAGTGGGCAGGTGTCTGCGAGGTTGGGGGGCTCCCTCGAGGGAGTCAGGCTTGCAGTGGGATGGCAGACGCTCTGATGAGAGCCGCTTGGATTTGCCGTGGCTGCCCGGGGGTGGGGCCCCCTCCAGCTGCAGGATGTCTAAGCTGTGTGCTCCCTGCACCCTGCTCACTGTGGGAATCCAGCATCCCTGGTGTGGGGCTGAGCCTGGGGGCAGCACAGGATCCAGGGGCCACTGGGCAGGGGACACAGTGGCTGTGCCGGGCCCTGGCCATGTCTGTCCCCAGTCTGTTTCCCCCCCGAAAGGGAAAGGCCTTGCTTCAGAAGGGATGCCCATCCCAGCTTGCCCAGGTGGGGCAGGAAGTGGCTCTGTGTCTTCTTAGGTTGGCATGTGCCCCTCTGTTTCTGGGTCCCCACCCCGTGAGGCTGGGCAGGCAGGGAGGGCTCCTAACACGGGCCAAGTCAGTGTGTTTGTGTTTTCTGGAACGTCCAGTGTGCCAGGCTGACCCAGCTCCCACGCTGCGGAAGGTCCTGGTTCCGGCCTCTGCCTGCTGTCGGCGTCCCCTCCCGCCTGCCTGGGCTGCCTCAGACCCAGGTAGCAGGTCCCAGCAGGTTTGCGTGGGAGGGCTCAGCCCCCGGCAGGGAGCTTGTCTGGGGCGGGTGGAAGGGACAAGTGCTGGTGACAGGCAGGGCCCCTTCAGGAACAGGCTGCCCAGAGCCAGGAGGGTCTTGGGGTCTGACCGCCATGGCAGGAAGCATGTGGGTGACTGCCCGAGGCTCGGCCGATAAGCAGTGCCCGGCCCTGGGCTGTGCTCCGGACTGGCCCCGGGGCTGCTGCCTGGTCCCGGCAGTGCGCCCCCCTCCCACACCTGTGCAAACATCCGCCCGCCGCTGGGAAAACGGCCCCTTTGTGCCCAGCTTGGCACCGGTGCCCTGGCCCATGCTGTCAGCTGCAGCCCCAGCCTTGGCCACCGTGGGTCTGGCCTGGCCATTGTTCCCACCAGGCCCTATGCCCTTGGGCCACCCGGGGCCCTGCCACCCGGGGCTGGGGGGCAAATGGCTCCCATTCATCACGGCGGCTGCCCCTGCAGCTGTCTGGGCGGGAGTGGCCTGGGCTTGAGTTATGGGCTGTGTTCCCGCACATCTCAGACAAACAGCTCAAGAAACGCAAGACAGGGCGGCCCTGACTGGGGATTTTCGGTGAGATCGACCACAGAAGCAAGTGCCAGTCCCCTGCCTGAGGCCTCTCCTGGGCAGATGGGAGGGTCTGCTTACCGGGTGGGGCTGTTGGGGGGTACGCGGCAGTGGCGGGGGTAGCCTGCAGACCAGGCCACCTCTGATGCCTGCACTGTGCACATGCTTGCCTGCAGGCCACACTCACTCAGCCTCACAGAGACGGGTGGGGTGGCCCCTCAAACAGGGTGCCAGAACGTGGTGGGTGCGTGGCTGCCAGCCTGTGGGGCACTGCCTCTGTGGATGCTCACATGCCCCGGGCTGTAGGTGCCTCTGTGCAGTGGGGGCCACCCCAGCTGCCCTCAGCACCCTCAGCCTCCTGCGGGCACTGCAGAGATGGACAGATGAGTGACATGCCTGCGTGTGCTTTTGCTCATGGACCCAGGGCAGTAGGTGTGAGTGTCCTGGGGTGGCCACAGCCAAGTCCCGTAGACTGGATGGCTTGAAACAACAGAGAGAACTGTGATCTCCCAGTTCTGGAGCCCAGAGTCCAAGATGAAGGTGTGGGCAGGGCTGGGCTCCCTCCCTCCTCTCCCAGCTGTGGGTCTCCGGGAGTCCTGGGGCTGCAGCCCCATCTTTTTGTCTCTTTCAAGGACACCTGCCCGTCTCAACTCAGGTCCTTCATTTAATCACCTGTTCCCTGTGAGCTCCTACTCCGACGGTCTGGGTGGACACGAACCTCAGGGGGCCTGGGGCACTCGGAAAGGTCCCCTCCCCTCACTGAGCCTCTTTCTGGGCTGTCTAGCGAAGGTACCAGCTGAGTGGCTGAGCACCCCCTGTCCTCCCACCCCCGGTGGGGATGCCCAGCTGGCGTGAGAGCTCTCCCCTCCCCCAAGTGCGGCGCCCCACGCCTGGCTGCTGAAGTGTTTGGGGAGGATTTCAGACTTTTTTCTTTGCCCTTGGAACAAAATGCATTTGTTTGTGTTAAAGTTTGAGTGGAGGGAAAGGCAGTTTCTGCAGACACGGACCCCTCTGTTTAGCGCCCGGGGGTCTCCATAATCAGGAGGCTGCTGGGCTCTGTTTACCCCTGCATCTAAATTTAGAATTTAGAGTGAAAAAGCTGAAAGGCCCTCCCTGCCTTTCAGCCACCATTAAGATAGTCTGACTCGTGTTCACTCTCCTTGGCCGGTGGCTCCAGAAGGTTCTGGCCTCCAGGCTGTACTGCATCCTTGGAGGGTGGGGCTGAACGGGGGCCTGGCAGAGGACAGGGCCTCCTGGACATTCACAGGCCTTGTGAGCACTGCCACGTGGTGGGGGGAGGAGGCTGAGTGTCAGGACCTCCTCTGAAGCTGGGCAAACTGAGGCCTTGTGGACCCCAGGGTGGAGGGTCCAGCCTCTGCCTCAGCACTCAGACCCCACCCATTCCAGGGTTCTTCCTCTGCCTGGAGTTCTGTGCAGCTTAAACTGAGGGTCTGCAGGACCCCAAGCTGCTGCCCACCCCAGCATGGTCCTGTGGCTATGGACCATCGGGGTGAGAACTGTGGGCTCTGGGAGCCAGCCAGAGAGTCCTCCCCAAGGAAGGGCCTCTACAGCTGGGTTTTGCAGGCTGAGTAGGAGTCTACAAGGCAGGTTCACTTCCCTTACTTATTGCCCACTGGCTGACACTTGGGGTAATTTCTTATACAGGGTGCAGCTGGGATGAAGAGCTGCATCCCAGCTCCACAACTGACCAACTGTGGCCCTGGGCAGGTTACCCAATCTCTGGCCCATCTGCACAGTGGGTATGTGTACCTCCTTCCTTGAATCTGGACAGGTAAATCAGTGAGAACACAGAAAGCCTGGGCACCTGGAGCCCAGAGGACACAGCAAAGGCTGGTTATAAGTTTTAGGGGGCTGTTAGCAGCCACGATTCACCTGGCATTCCCCAAAGCCAGATACTTAACAGTGGGCCCTAGCAAGCTTATTCACACTAAAGTGTTTGTGGCTGCCATAGCCTAATCACACTCCTCAGCCCTTTTGGTTGTGAAAGCCCTGCTCTGCCCCTGACCAGCTCCCCACCTCCAGTGTCTTCCTCACACAGTGGCTCCTTTTGATGCACGTGGCCCCTCCTAGATGCCAGGGGCTTTGTGTTTCTGATCCCCAGCATCTGGGCAAGGCTGGGGGCAGGGCAGGGGCTCGTGAACGAATGACGCCTCATGGCAGTGAGGCAGAGACAGGACAGGCAGACCATGGAGTCAGCTTCCTGGGGTGCAGTCAGCCGCACCAGCGAACAGGCCCTGGGGCCAGATGGATCATGTGACTGCCCCTTGCCTCAGTTTCTCCACCTGGAGAGCTGGAGCAGCACCTGGTCTACTTCCTAGGGCTGACGTGGGGCTTGCTAAGAGGGCCGTGATCCAGGAGGGAAAGCGTTTCTGTTGCTGTGAAGACGGGGTCCTCTTGTGAGTCTGGCCCTAGCACAAGGGCACATTTCTCCCATATGGATCTGACATCAGGAACATTGCTACAGGCCCACTCTGTGCCGGGCACTGGGGTACAACCAGGCATTGGCCAGTCCCTGGCCTTACACTTTCAGAGTCACAGTCGTGGTGTGTACCTGTAATCTGTGGGGTCCCTGGGGGGCCTCCTGAGAAGGTGACATTTGAGCTGAAACCTCAAGACAGAGTCACCAGGGCTTCCTGCACATGGGGCCTTAGCCTGTCGGTGCTGCGGGGGGACGTGGCCCAGCATCACGTCTGCTTGTGTGGGGCTCCTGGGTCCCACTCAGGAGCAGGGAAAGGAGAGGCCTGCCCTACATGCTTTGCGGCTGTCGTGTGGGCCCCTGGGCACAAGCCTCTTCTCAATGGCCCACGTATCCCGGCCCGGCTGGTGCTCAGCTGGTCTGTGAGCCACACTGGGGTGCAGACACCGGACTCAAGGTTCCTGGGAGTGAGATGATAAGGTCAGGCCGTGAGCCCTGGGCCTGGATTTGTGTCCACTGTTTACTTTTTCCTGCTGTGAGGAAGTGGGTTTATTTCGGGGTACATGTTTGCTTTGTTTTTACCCAGTTTGCATGCCTGGCTGGGCCGCTCCCTGGCTCCCACATCCCTGCATCTGCCCCCAGACCAGGGCTGTCCGGGGCAGCCCCACATTCGCTGGTGCTAAAAGTGCCCGGGGACAACCAGTCCCGCCCTTCACTGCCCTGCCGTAGTCCCCCACCCCGGGTCTGCCCTCTGTCCCCACCTCTCCTCCCCCAAGGCTGCCCTCATTGGCTCCATTCTTCCAGCCTCATCCGGGCAGGTTGGCGGTTGGAGGCCGGGCAAGGCCTGGACCTGGGACGGCGTGGCAGGCTCTCCTGGGCTTTGCTCTCCAGTCTGCCTGGCGTCATGGTGTGGCGATGGGAGTCGGGCCGGCCTCAGCTCCATGCCAGCTCAGCCACTGGCCAGTGGGGGGGCCTTGGGTGCAGGAACTGCCCCTCCTGCCTCAGTTTCCCCTTTAAGGGGGTCAATACCTCATGGCATGGTTGGAGTTTGCCAAACAAAGGTGCCGCCTGCAGCGCAAGCCCCTGATCCACCGGTACTGCCCTCGCCCCCACTCTGGGCCGCCCTTCCCTCTGGATAGATGGCCACGGCATCTCCAGATGGGCCGGCCTAGGGGGGCTCTAGGCTGACCACCTCCCCAGTAGAGTCGTGGTTTCTGGGCTGGCCCTCCCATCTCCCTGTCCCCAGGAGGCTGCTTTAGAAAGGAGAGAATAACATGACACCGGCACCAGCTTCTCGGGGCAGAATGTGTCAGGGGGACTTGGTGGGGGGAGGAGACTAGAAAGTTCTCCAGTGCTTCCTGTCCCTCAAAATGTACGCAAAGACAGGGAGGCAAGCACAAGCCCAGCTCTGGTCCCCAAGAGCACGAGGACGGCTTGGCCCGCCTCCACGGTCCTGTCCTGTCCCCGGCGCTGTGTGCCCCTGGGTTCACGTGGGAGCCCACCTGTGTGTGCCGCTACCTGGGGGCGGACGGCAGGCCCTGGGCGAGGGCTGCAGAGGCCGAGTTGTCTCCCACATTGGGGGCCTTGGGGTCGCCCGCCGTCAGGGGCGTGTTCCGAGCACGCGTCTGTGGAACGGCCCATTCTAAGGCTGCTTGTGTCTGAATCCAGGAAAAACAAACAGGTCTCTGGGGCTCAGAGTTGCCTCAAAGGGCTGACAGGATGTCGTTAATGTGACAAAGAGCGTCTGTGACGGGGTTCCAGAGGCTGAGGCCCAAGCCCTGGGCGTGTGCCCTCTGCTGCAGTGGTGGGGACACCTGGTCTGAGTACCCCCACCTCTGCCCACCAGCCGGCAGGGAGTCCCCGCACCTCCCCGATGGACTCATCAGGCCAACCTGCCCGCGGGTGCCCCTGTCCACCAAGGGAGCTGGTCGCCGCTGGGCGCATGCTCCCTCTGCCCCCAGGGCCTTCCTGGCAGGCCCTGCCCTCCCCCCACCTACATTTATCTTCCACTCATGGATTTTTTTTGCACTAATTTTGATCATCTCAAAGGCTGCATTACGTGTTGTTTGCTGTGACGCTCAGCTCTCTGGTGCCCTTAAACTTCCCTGGCCTCCCCTGCTTGTGCGTGTCTCAGAGGCCACCACTGCCCCTCTCTGCAGGCCTGTTCCCAAAACTTACAGGTCTCAGGGACCCTTTATCCTCTTAACAATCACCAAAGACCCCAGACAGCTTTGTTCACATGGGTCATACCTATCAGCACTTAGCACATTAGGAAATGAAGCTGAAAAATGTAAAAAATTTTATTAATTCATCAAAAAAATAACAGACCCATTATATGTTTACTTGAATAAAGTAACTTCATGAAAAATTACTGGATTTCCCAAAAGCGGGCTGGGCACAGTGTCTTGGGTCCCTACGCCCTTTGCAGCCCCCAGCCTGCCTTTGCTCCACACACCCAGGCCCCCTGTAGAGCAGCTGGGGCCCAGGCCTCCCACGTAGGGTGCAGGCCCACCAGGGAGGATACCCTGCAGCCAGCTCTTTATGTGGCCTGGCTGTGCAATGGGGATGCCATGCACGCGCATGTGTATGCCACGTTGCTGCCTGAGCATGATAGGCTACCACGTGTGTCTGCATGCACATGCGGGGTCCTGTCCGTGTGATGAGTGTGCACCCATGTGCCCGGGCAGTAGGCGGCTCTGTGTTTGCGCAGAATCCATGTTTTTGAGGGATGATGGCATTTCAGGGAAGTGCTCCGTGTGGGCTGTTGGGGGAGACGGCTTGAGAGCAGCCTCTCAGGAGTCCCCAGACCACAGACAGATGCAGGACCACGGCAGGCATGTGCAGGGCTGGGCCAGCCTCATGCCCCAGTGTGGTAGCCGGTGTGCCTGTCCGGTGCCCCGCGGTGTAATTCAGCCCCTGCTGCCCGGCTTCCTCGGCGGCTTCTGCCTGCTGCAGAGCTTTTACCCGGCTCCAGCGGCTCTGTGGTCTGTGTGTGCTGCGTACGTTCCTGCTGGGCTGAGGCCATGGGGCTTCTCCACTCCTTCCCTCTCTCCCGTGGCTGATGGAGGGCTCGGGGAGGCCCAAGGACTGGGGGTCTCCCAGGGGGACAGGGTGGGCAGGCAGTTGCCACTGAAGAACTCGAGGCTTCCTGTCTGGGCCTTGTCTTCAGCCAGAGTTTGTTAAATGGGCCCCAAGCCCCTCCTCTGTGCCCCCAACTCCCCATGCTGGCCTTCCAGGGGCTGGGGATTGCACAGAGGGTCTGCACGGACCTTCCCAGGACCACCAGAGGCAATTCTTGCCTGGTCTGGCCTGGCAGTCATGGAGGAGAGAATCCAGGCCAACCTCCCAGAGGCAGGGAGCTGGTGTGCCTGCTGCCTGGCTGCAGGTGCGAACAGGAGGAGCTGTGACTCCGGACACCCTGGGTCCCCCTGCCAGGCTCAGAGCCGCCCACGGAGAGCCTGGCAGGCACACGGGGCCTGTGGGGGCCAGGGTGGGTGGCGCTGAGCGCCCCGGCCAGTGCAGCCAGGGTGGGCTCCTGCGTCCTGCAGGAGGTCGTTTTCAGGCCCCCTGAGAGCCAGTCTCACCTGCCAGCCAGAGGCAAGCCTGGGGCTGGCTGGGGGCCCCTGTCACTTCACCACAAGCCCTGGGTGGACTTCCCCACTGAGAAGGATGGGGCTGTGTCTGGTTCTCTCGGAAGAAAGACAAACGAGACATCTGGTGCCTGGGTGGCGTCAGGAAGTGGCGTGTCATCCCCGCTGGTCCTTTGTTGACCTTGGTTGAGGACCAGCCTTGGGAGAGCTTCCGGCCTCCTGGGCAGGTGCACGGCGCCGATGTCGGTGGCCAAGACGGGGGGACTCCTGGGGGACAGGACAGGCATGTGGAGCACAGGCCCAAAGCTGGCCTTCTTGTGGGCGGGCCTCCCGGCCTGCGCATCGGGCTGCCGGGCCCTCTGCTCCATGGGCACCAAGCTTGTGCATGGCCCATGCACCTGCCTCCCTTAAACATCAGGTGTGGGGGCTGGAACCATCCGCTGCAGCTGCACACCTGCACGGGGGTCCTGGCTGACCTTGGCCGTCCTGGTGAGGGTCTCCCAGCTTCTGTCTGCAGGCCTTGGGGGAGTGGGGGTTTGGGCTGAACAGATGCTGTCCTGAGGTCCTGATGCCTCAATGGCTGACGACTGTCCCTTCCCCACAGGTCACGGTCACCACCATTGGCTACGGGGACAAGGTGCCCCAGACGTGGGTCGGGAAGACAATCGCCTCCTGCTTCTCCGTCTTCGCCATCTCCTTCTTCGCGCTCCCTGCGGTATGTGCTCCATTTGGGGTGGTGTCTTGGTGGCTTGTCTGGGCTCTGGGGCTGGCAGGGGTTCCCCTCCCCGCTGTGAGCACCCCTTACAGCGGCGACACGTTCAGAGCTAGCTCACTGCTGCAGGGACCCTGGAAGCCCCCTGCCCTCCTGTTCCCAGCCCTGGTGGGTCCTTTGTAGCAAGTATGTGAAGCGGCCCAGTGTGGGCCTTCCGTGGTGACAGTAGGGCTTGGGCTGGCTTGTTCAGGCCCCGAGGTCGGGGAGGCCAAGGCACCAGTCGTGGCTGCCATGTGAGCCTGTGCTAGCCTGGGAGGGGCTCTGACCCTCATCTGCCCCAGAAATCAGACATGAGGGCTCAGTGTGTGCGGGCGTGGGCGTCACATGTGCCACGTGGGATGCACCTCAGCTTGTGTGTGCAGGTGCGTGTGCATTGTACCTGTGTCCCAGGCACACGTGCAGTGTGTGTATAGTACACCTGGGGGCTTGCCGCTGTGGAGTGTCCTATGTGTTGTACACGTGCAGCAAGCGTGTGTGGTGTGACATGGCTGTAGGGTGTGTGCCCGTGCAGATGCATGTGGACATGTGCGGCTTGGCCTGCCCCGTGGACAGGAGCTCTGCCTGCTGAACCAGTCCTTCCCATCCTGTCCCGTCCCAGGCCGGTGCCCATGCTCCATGGATGGGGTTTCCCTCTGCCCGGCAGGGGTCTGGGCCACCTTGTTGGGGGCCTGCCAGGCCAACCCTGTGGCCCCATCTCTGCCCCCACACCCTGTGGTGGGCCGGCTGGTGGTGGCCTGTGTGGACGTGGCCCTATCTCTGCTCCTACCCAGGGGATCCTCGGCTCCGGCTTTGCCCTAAAGGTCCAGCAGAAGCAACGGCAAAAACACTTCAACAGGCAGATCCCGGCAGCAGCGTCGCTCATCCAGGTGACGGACGCCCCCCGCGGCCCCGGCGCGCAGCCTCGCGTCCGCCTGGCTGAGCACGAGCGTCGGCGTGTCGGGAACCACCCACCTGGGGACGTGCCATGTGGAGCCAGCTCACCCATCCCAACCTCCACTCCTCGGAAACGGGCGGCGCCGAGGGTGGGCGAGGCGTGCAGGGGTCCGTCTCCCTCCACGGGGCCTGGGAGGGTCACAGCCTGCAGACCAGGCTGGGGACGAGGTGCCCAGGTCAGTCCTGGATTCAGCCTGGTTGGCCCGCGGGCCCCTCGCCTCCCGCAGCGGCCGCCGTGGTGTCCCTTCCCCTCCCTCCTCCTCTGCCCCCACACCAACTCCAGGCTCTGGATGGGGGCAGAACTGGGAGAAGGAGTAAGGGATCCGCAGGAGGCCATCCCCCCGGGAGGCCAGGGCCCTGCTGTACAGCATCGGTGCCTTACAGGCACTCCTGGCGCCCATGAGGCTCAGCTGATTGGTGGGGAGGGCCGGCGGCTGGGCACCTGCTGGCGTGGGCCCGTCTGGGTTCACAGCGCCGGCTTAGCTTTACAAAGACCCAGCAGCTGCCCCTTAGAAGGCCCGCAGCTCTGGGGCCAGGCTTGGGCGGTGGGGCAGGGGCTGAACTTGCCCCGAGGCCCCTCATTGCCTGGGCTCAGGGCTGCTGGCGGCTGGGGCCCAGGGGTGAGGACCCGGGGGCTGCCCGAGGAGTGGCCGGCCAGGGGGCCTGGAGCATGGGTGTCGTCACGTGTCTGGATGGGGGCCCTCTACCCTGCAGGGCAGCTGCAGCGCCCGTGTGGACCTCTCCCGGCGCCCAGGCTGAATGGCCCCCAGGGAGGTCTGGAGTCCTGGCCGTGCGCCTCAGCCTCCTGAGCTCTCTGCCCTGGGCAGGGCCCCAGTGAGACAGGAGCTGGTTAGCCAGGGAGCCAGCTGGGCTCTTCACCTCAGGTCTCTGCCTCGGAAACCCATAGGCCAGGCCTGGACATCACACCTGGACGGGAAGGAGATTAAAGCAGTGGCTAGAAAGCCAAGGGGCCAGGGTGCCCCAGGCCTGGTTTTATGGCCCCAGTTTCTCCTTTCAGGGAGACCATGAATCAGACCCGTAAAACTGGCCCAGGCCACATGTGCAGACCCGTGGGAGGGGGCCACTGCGGGCGGCCACACGCAGCCTCAGGAAGGAGCAGCCCTTAGAAGGCCGGGTTCGGGCAGTGAGCTCAGGGGTGCAGACATGCCCCCCGTGGTAGGGCAGGAACTGGGCCCAGAGGAAGGGGACTGGGAATGACCCACAGCAGGAAGCATGGGTGATGTGTTTGTGGACAGGACACGCGTGGGCTGCTGGGGACCAGTGTGGCCTGTGGGCCTTGGGATGGGTGAGCCTGTGGCCTTTCCCTGGTGGTCCCGGTGGGTGTGAGTGCTGAGCGCGCCCCTGGCTGCTGCGTCTGCCTGGGTTCCCTAGTGTTGTCACTGTCACCCAGGAACCCTGCCAGCACCTGCTCCTCCTCATCCCTCTTGGGCTCCCGTGGCTGGTAATGACATGGCCCCGGGGATGCATCCTCACACAAGGCCCCGGGCATCCCCTCCTGCAGCCCTCCGACATGGCAGGGCCTCCCCTCGGGTCCCCGGTGACGGATTTCCCCTCTAGTCACCGCCTGCACGGTGGTCACTATGGGCGCTTCTCTAGACTGGAGGCTTAAGACTTTCCCCACATGCTGCCCAGAGGCCCCCCACAATTGCAGACGGCACCTGGGCTGTGGGACCAACATTTGGGCCTCTGGGAGGGGCCCTGCTCCTGCACACACCCAGCCTGATGCCCCCACAGGCCCTAGGCGACCTCTGCTGCAGCCCGTCCTCACTGGCCGCACCCAGCTTGCCTGCCCAGATCTTTGTCTGTCTGTCTGCACTTCCCAAGCATGTCCTGACGCAAGGCAGCCACCACATCTTTGCGTCTCCAGGCCTGGTGCAGAGCCAGCCTGCAAGAGGGATGGGCAAGGGGGGTGGCAGCTGGACCAGGGCTCACAGGCGAAGGTCCTGTGGTGTCTGAGCTTCAAGCAGCAGGCAGTGCGTGAGGCCTGGGGCCTGGGCTGGGGCACTGGCAGGATTGGTGGACCTCCACTCCCGCGTGAGCCCTGTCAGGTGGCTGGGTGGGTGACAACCTCTCCTTCTGCTGGTTTCAGACAGCATGGAGGTGCTATGCAGCTGAGAACCCTGAGTCCTCCACCTGGAAGATCTATGTTCGCAAGCCCTCACGGAGCCACCCTCTGCTATCTCCCAGCCCCAAGCCCAAGAAGTCTGCCATGGTAAGCAGGTCCCTTCCCCAGTACCAAGACAGGGGCCACTCAGCAGGCAGGAGGCTATGGGGGCCACAGCTCCTCGCCAGGATGTGGTCCCGGCATCTCAGGGTGGTAGCACCATTCCAGCACTGGGCTTGTATGCCTGTGCTGGGTCCTGACACCCCAGTGTCCCCAGGCTTGGGAACATGTAGGACCGGCTGCTCCAGAATCAGGGCTGTGGGAGGCCCAGAGGTGGTCCCAGGAACAGGACAGAACCTGGCCGACTGCTGGAAAGATGGCTCCCGAGAGGGCCTTGCTGTTGGGCTTTCCGGCTGGCCATGGTGGGCAGTAGGGGACGGAGGTGGCGTCCCGGCTCAGGGAAGAGGGTCTTGAGGTCACAGAATAGGGTGGTTTGGGCATGCTTTGGGCAGGAGTCTGACCAGTTGGCTGGAGCCGTACATGCAGGGCAGGGTTGGCCCCCCAGTGCTCCCCTTCCTGGCCCGTGCCCATGCCCTCCTCGGAGGGCCTCTGCTCTCCCAGTTTGCAGCTGGAGCCCGTGCACCTGCTGTTCCCTCTGCTGGGACATTCTCGCAGGTTCCTGCTGACCTGCTCCCTTGCCTTCTCAAAGAGGTCCCTGCTGTCCCCAGACAACTGCTCCCCCATGTGCTCTATCGCCCTGCTCTGGCCAAAGCCCTCATTCCCACCTGCCCTGGTGTGTTCTTGCCGACTACGTCTTTCCCAGTTTTGTGCCCACCTGCCTCCTCAGCCTGAGATCCTGGAGCAGTGACTGTGCTGAGCCCCCCACAAGACTCCCCAGTGCCATGGCCCGCCCCGTCTATGTGGGGTGGTTCTGGGGTTTGGTGCCTGAGCCCTGATTCCCTGGCAGGTGCCCAGGAGGTGTTGTATGGGATGGTAGAGGGTCTGGCAGAGGATGCCCAGGAGCTGCCAATTTGTTGTCTGGTTTCTAGGTAAAGAAAAAAAAGTTCAAACTGGACAAGGACAATGGGGTGGGTCCCGGAGAGAAGATGCTCACAGTACCCCACATCACGTGCGAACCCGTCGCAGAGGAGCGGAGGCCAGACCATTTCTCTGTGGACGGCTGTGACAGTTCTGGTGAGAAGCCTTTGCATAGGACGAGGTGGGACAAGGCCTGGATGGCCAGCTCCACGGCCAGGAGTGGCTGGGGTTTCAAGGATGGCCACCTGTTGCCCAGACCACTTGCTATTGTCTGACAGACATCAGGTGGCCTGAGGCCAGGTGTCTGCCTGTCAAAGCCCTGCCCCTCATCCCAAATGGATCAAGGCATGTCCCACTGAGAAGGCCAGACCCCACCCGGAGGGACCCGTCCCACTCTGTTCCAGACACAAGGCTGCTGGGAGCCAGTCTCCACCTTGTTCCTGCGGTGTGGCTGGTGCCCATAGACACTGACCCCGCCCCCATTCTGGGTGGGGCAGTGCCTGGGGGTCCAGAGGCACTGTGTGTGCCCACCACTGTCCCTTTCTTGGTCACTGTGTGCCTTTGGTCTTCTGTCACTTCCATGTCTGTCCCTCCCCTCTTGGACGTCTTTCTGGCACACACCGAGTGTTCTTTCTGGCACCCGCCAGAACATTCCAGCACCCACGAGAATATTCCTGCTTATTGGTTCTTGTAAGGATAGTGTCACTGCCTCAAACATGGCAGAGGGAGACAGGCTCATAGAGCTCCTGATCCTTTGTGCTCATGTGCACTGGCATCTGGCCCACCAAGTGCTTGGATCGCGGGAGGCTGTGTCCTCTTGCATGTGGTCCCCGTGCCCTGATGGGAAAGGGGCTGCAGCCACTCCCTGGGGCTGTCCGTGGACACCCTCTTTGGAGTTCAGTGGGCAGGATTGAGCCTGGCACCTGCCCAGCTGGGTGCCAGGCTACTGTGGCCCAATCACATGCTGTTGAGATTCGGCTCCGGTCTGGCCATATTGCTGGTGGGCCCCTGGGACGTGCTCCCCGCCTGCCCACTAGAGTGGGCACAGAGGACAACTGTGCCAGCAAGTGCCCACTGCCCCCCCAACTCCAGATTCAGGGGCAGGACCATTGTCCTGATGCAAATGGGAGCTTTCTGCAAATGCTAATGGCAGTTTGGGCATGGGGAGAGGCATGTTGGCTGAATATGGAGCGGCCTGAAATGCGCTGTCCATTCAGCCTGCTTGGTGCTATTAAGTACTTAGTGATGCCTGGGGAATGTTAATGAGCTTCAAGCGCAGAGGGAGTCGGGCGCCTTTTGTGGAATGCCCCTGCATGCAGGAGGTTTTTCTTTCCTGCCAGCACTATAAGTTGGCCCAGCCCGGAGCCATCGGATTTCTGGAGCCAGAGCTGTCAGCCTGGCCCCCAGTTACCTGATACTCCCAAGTCCTCCTCGCCTGGAGGCTCTTGAGAGCCCTGGTGTGGGGAAAAGGGGCGCTAATCCCAGGGCAGATGCCATCACTGGGAAAGGCCTGCGGTCCCCGCTCCCACGCGGCGGGGCGTGAGCAGCCATGCTGAATTCCACCGCCAGACCAGGCCTCAAACCTGAACTCGCCAGGGTGTGCTCTCTGGGTGTGCCAGCAGGACGTGTAGGGCAGATGGCATCTCCATCCTGGCACATGGTGCCTGCCTGCTGTGCTCACTGCTGCCTGGCCTTGGTGATTTCTCTGTGCCTCAGGCTCACAGAATCTCTGGTCTCTGGGCTTCTGTTCTATGAACCTCAGGCCCGGTGCCCTAGGCAGGGCTGCCCACCTTCACCCATGGGCTCCAGAGCCTTGTCTAAGCCACTGTTATTCCCTCCTGGATTGCTCATTTTTGGGGAAAATGCCATGACGGGCAGCTGGAGGCCTTACAGTGAAGGCTGTACATGCGGCAGGAGCCCCCTCCCCAGCTCCTGTCCTCGTGCATTCCAGCCCCTGAGTGCTCATGCTGTCCTGGTGCACCAGGGACTGGTGGGCAGAGGCCTGCTCTGGGCAGGTGGTGGGGGCTCCTTGGCATCCAGGGAGGAAGATGGGCAACAGCAAGGGGGCAGAGTGTGTGGGCCTGGTCAGGCCTGGGAGAGCTTCTTGGAGGAGATGACGCTGTGCTGAGTAGAGCTGGCTGGGGAGAGAGGAAGGATGCCCAACAGCAGGGGCAGCCCAGACGGAGGTGCTGAGGGGTCGCCATGCACCTGTGCACATCTCCATGTGTTCGCCAGGCACCCTGGGCTCCTCACATGGTTCCTGACATCACCCACCTTATGTAGAGGCCCACGTGGCTCCTGACCACACGGGTGCTGTCCAGATTGTAGCTCTGGTGAGCCTGGAGGCCTCAGGCATGAGTAGTGAGTGGAGCCTGTGGTCAGGCTGCACAAGTCCAGAGAGCAGGAGTGGCTGTGGGTCAGCTTTGTGCCCTGCATGGCTCACCGGGGGTGGCATGGAATGGGGAGCAGGCAGGATGCAGTGGCAGGCCAGTCCAGGGCCTGAAGTGATCCGGTTGGGGTGGGGAGAGGTGACCATGGAAGGCAAGGTGGAGTGCGAGGTAGTTAGGCCTCTGGGTAAAAGGGGAGGCCGTTCCTCATCACAGAACATTTTGAGGAAGATAAGGAAGTTATTATTATCTTTCATAGAGAGCGATGTGCCCTGCTGGGCCAAAGAGCTCACACCAAAGGTGCAGAACCTGCAGGGCGGCTTGCCGCTCCCGCTCATGTTGCGTGCCCATTCTGTGCCTGTGCCTGTGAGTCTGGTTCTCAGGACGTGGTCTGCAGGGCCTCTCGCCGCTTGCCAGGTGGGTTCAGCCCAACCTGCTGGGCCTGCCATAGATGAGGCTGTTAGAGGTGCCACTGGGCTTTTTGGCAGCTTATGTCCACCTGGAACACGCTGCCAACGGCACTCAGGAGGTGACCTGTGGCTCCCACCCCTGGCGGGCCCGGTGTGCTCAGGGCCCCTCACCTCTGCAGTCTCACGGGCTGCTGTTGCCCTGGGTTTAGGTTTCGCCTTTTCAACAGTCCTCTGAATCAGTCCCTTGTATGCAGTTGAGGCTTGTTTATGTCCACCTGCCAGTCTGCCAGGTTTCTATCTCACTCCCTTTCTCCTGAAACCTGTGCTTGCCTCCATGAAGGTCTGTTGATGGCCACTCAGTTTTACCTCATTCGAAATTTTTGTATTTTGCCTTTGGTTTGGCTGATGATTTAGTCGGGAAAAAGGTTAAGGGGGGAGATGTGTTTTCCCCTGATGCTCCAGAGGCCCACCATGGTCTGCCAGCTTCTGTGCACTGTTGAGCTGATGGACAGTCCTTGGCAGGCAGCCCTTCACCCTTCTGGCAGCTTTGAATTCCTCTCTTTGACTTTGGTGTTCTGTAGCTTCACTGCACTGAATCAGGGCTGGGGGCAGTATTTTTATTTATCCTGCCTATAGTTTGCTGTGACTCCTGAATCTCTTTGTTCTTGTTTTCTATCAGGTGTGGATAATCAGCACCATTACATCATAAAACATTGCTCTAACCTCTCCTAGAAACTTCTGCCTGACCGCCTTGTTCTGTCCTCCTTATAGTCCCTAAAACTTTCCACCTCTGTCCACCCCATGCTGCATCCTCAGTAATTCCTTTCCTGTTTAGACTCTTCAGATGTGACTGATCCCCTGGTTCATCCACCCACTGGGATTTTAATTTCACTACATCTGCTCATTTCTGTACATCCACGTGTGGGCATTTAATTCGCTTATTCTTGTATTACCTTATATTCTCCTTTCTACATTGCATTTTTAAGTCATTTGAACATGGTTCTTCCATCATCGCTGTCCTGTAACTTCACGTGCAGCCCTTGGAGAGTCTCAGTCTGTCTGCCGCGGCTTCTCCTGACTGTTTCCTCATGAGTCTGTAAGCTCAGGTTGGTGGTCTTCATGTGTGTGGCTCCTGTGTCCCCTCATGGAGGGGATGCTGCTCTGGAGAGTTGCCCCTTTGCTCCTACAGGGTGACCCAGTGAACCAATCCAGAACACTTGTGGTGTTGGTTTGCAGGTATGGGGTTTTCCAGATGACCATGTAATGTAAACACAAGCCCAGTCTCTTGTTGCCAAAGCCACACAGAACAAGAGAAGACTTTTTACTTACATGCCTAAAGAATAGCTCAAGACAAGTTAATTTCCTTGTCCCTCTGTCTGCCAGCACATGGCTTTGCTCAGTGTGGCCAAATTTGTCCTTTTAGGCTGTCTCAGCCTTTCCGAGGACCAGGTTTCTATGCAGAGTCTCAGTTGCCAGTTCTCGCCTGGTGCTGGTTACAGGCCCTGCCTCTTCTCCCTGGGGGCCCCCACCACGGTTCCTTGGGCTGACAGACACCCAGGACCACCTGCATGTCAAAACATGTGTGCAGTCTGCTTTTCTGCTACTGCACCAACCTTGGCCCCCGGGAACTCCCCACCTTCCTTTGGTGGTGCCCGTCAGAGGAGCCTGATCATTTCAGCAGGCCTGTTTGGGAACTTGCAGGGAAAGACTTTTTGTAGCATCAGGCCTACTTATAGCCCCAAGGACAGGTCCTCATCTTAGTGACAGAGAGAGTGTCCCCAATAAGGGAAGCTGTGAGCTCCCCTTTGACTGAGGGCTGGGCGGTTACACTCCAAGTTAGAACTTCCCTGAGGGTCCCCAGGATCATCAGGAATTTTACTTACTTACTTAGTTATTTATTTATTTGGTATCATTAATATACAATTACATGAGCAACACTGTGGTTACTAGATTTCCCCCATTATCAAGTCCCCACCACATGCCCCATTACAGTCACTGTCCATCAGCATATTAAGATGCTATAGAATCACTACTTGTCTTCCCTGTGCTATACTGCCTTCCCCGTGTCCCCCTGCTACATTATGTGTGCTGATCATAATGCCCCTTATTCCCCTTCTCTCTTCCTTCCCACCCATGTGCACCACCCCCCCAAGTCCCTTTCCCTTTGGTACCTGTTAGTCCATTCTTGGGTTCTGTGATTCTGCTGCTGTTTTGTTCCTTCAGTTTTTCCTTTGTTCTTATGCTCCACAGATGAACGAAATCATTTGGTACTTGTCTTTCTCCACCTGGCTTATTTCACTGAGCATAATAGCCCCTAGCTCCATCCATGTTGTTGCAAATGGTAGGATTTGTTTTCTTCTTATGGCCGAATAATACTCCATTGTGTATATGTGCCACATCTTCTTTATCCATTCACCTACTAATGTTCACTTAGGTTGCTTCCCTATCTTGGCTATTGTAAATAGTGCTGCGATAAACATAGGGGTGCATATGTCTTTTTGAGACTAGGAAACTGCATTCTTAGGGTAAATTTCTAGGAGTGGAATTTCTGGGTCAAATGGTATTTCTATTTTTAGTTCTTTGAGGAACCTCCATACTGCTTTCCACAATGGTTGAACTAGTTTATATTCCCACCAGCAGTGTAGGAGGGTTCCCCTTTCTCTGCATCCTCACCAGCATTTGTTGTTCCTATTCTTTTCTATGTTGGCCATCCTAGCTGGCATGAAGTGATATCTCATTGTGGTTTTAATTTGCATTTCTCTGATGATTAGCGATGTGAGCAATCTGAATTTCTTCTTTAGAGAAGTGTCTTCACTAAATGGGTTCAGCTCCTTTGCCCATTTTTTAATTGGATTATTTGCTTTTTGTTTGTTGAGGTGTGTGAGCTCTTTATATAATTTGGACATCAACCCCTTATCGGATATGTCATTTATGAATATAGTCTCCCATACTCTAGGATGTCTTTTTGTTCTACTGATGGTGTCCTTTGCTGTACAGAAGCTTTTTAGTTTGATATAGTCCCACTTGTTCATTTTTTCTTTTGTTTCCCTTGTCCAGGGAAATATGTTCATGAAGAAGTTGCTCATGTTTATGTCCAAGAGATATTTGCCTATGTTTTTTCCTAAGAGATTTATGGTTTGATGACTTACATTCAGATCTTTGATCCATTTCGAGTTTACTTTTGTGTATGAGGTTGGACAATAATCCAGTTTCATTCTCTTGCATGTAGCTGTCCAGTTTTGCCAACACCAGTTGTTGAAGAGGCTGTCTTTTCCCCATTGTATATCCATGGCTCCTTTATTGTATATTAATTAACCATATATGCTTGGGTTAATATCTGGAGTCTCCATTCTCTTCCACTGGTCTGTGGCTCTGCTCTTGTGCCAGTACCAAATTGTCTTGATTACTGTGGCTTTGTAGTAGAGATTGAAGTTGGGGAGCATAATCCCCCCTGCTTTATTCTTCCTTCTCAGGATTGCTTTGGCTATTTGGGGTCTTTTGTGGTTCCGTATGAATTTTAGAACTATTTGTTGCAGTTCGTTGAAGAATGCTGTTGCTATTTTGAGAGGGATCGCATTGAATCTGTAGATTGCTTTAGGCAGGATGGCCATTTTGACAATATTAATTCTTCCTATCCATGAGCATGGGATATATTTGCATTTATTGGTGTCTTCTTTAATTTATCTCAAGAGTGTCTTGTAGTTTTCAGGGTATGGTAGGTCTTTCACCTCCTTAGTTAGGTTTATTCCTAGGTACTTTATTCTTTTTGGTGCAATTGTGAATGGAATCATTTTCCTGATTTCTCTCTCTGCTACTTCATTGTTAGTGTATAGGAAAGCAACAGATTTCTGTGTATTAATTTTGTATCCTGCAACTTTGCTGAATTCAGATATTAGATGTAGTAGTTTTGGGGTGGATTCTTTAGGGTTTTTATGTATAATATCATGTCATCTGCAAACAGGGTCAGTTTAACTTCTTCCTTACCAATCTGGAGTCCTTGTATTTCTTTGTTTTGTCTAATTGCCATGGCTAGGAATTCCAGTACTATGTTGAATAAAAGTGGGGAGAGTGGGCATCCTTGTCTTGTTCCCAATTTTAAAGGAGAAGCTTTCAGGTTCCCGCTGTTCAGTATGATGTTGGCTGTGGGTTTGCATATATGGCCTTTATTATGTTGAGGTACTTGCCCTGTATACCCATTTTGTTGAGAATTTTTATCATGAATGGATGTTGAATTTTGTTGAATGCTTTTTCAGATCTATGGAGATGATCATGTGGTTTTTGTCTTTCTTTTTGTTGATGTGGTGGATGGTGTTGATGGATTTTCCAATGTTGTACCATCTTGCATCCTTGGAATGGACTCCACTTGATCATGATGGATGATCTTTTTGATGTATTTTTGAATTCGGTTTGCTAATATTTTGTTGAGTATTTTTGCATCTGTGTTCATTAGGGATATGGGTCTGTAATTTTCTTTTTTTGTGGTGTCTTTGCCTGGTTTTTATATTAGAGTGATGTTGGCCTCATAGAATGAATTTGAGAGTACTCTCTCCTCTTCTACTTTTTTGGAAAACTTTAAGGAGGATGGGTGTTAGGTCTTCACTAAATGTTTGATAAAATTCAGCAGTGAAACCATCTGTGCCAGGAGTTTTGTTCTTAGGTAGTTTTTTGATTACTAACTCAATTTCCTTGCTGGTAATTGGTCTGTTCAGATTTTCTGTTTCTTCCTGGGTCAGCCTTGGAAGGTTGTATTTTCTACAAAGTCATCCATTTCTTCTAGGTTATCCATTTTGTTAGCATATAATTTTTCATAGTATTCTCTCATGGGAGAATTTTACTTTTAACACAGCCTCAGAGGGCCATCATCTTACCACCCAGAAATAGCAGCTTTGAGGTTTTTAACATACATCACCACCCCCCACTCCCCACCCACCACAGTTTTAATGAATACACACACCTGGATTGGTCCCACTGGACTCTTCAGTATTGCTTGTTTTGTTCTTTTTTTCCAGTCATGTGATGTGAGGGTTGCCCCTATCATTTGAAATTCTTTGTAAATTGATTTTTATTGCATCTGGTCAAATATTTATGACACGATTTTGTGCTCTTGACCTGCTTCATTAGGAAGGGTCTGCAGACTAATTTGGAAATACAGTGAAGAAGGCTCTCTGACATGCTTCTGACTTTGGTGGAACTGGGATCAACATTTTACTGTTTTTATTGATGTTGTTCCTGGTCTTTAAAATCTGCCTCCATCAAAGAGGAAATAAATCCCAAATTAGAGAACATTTAGAAAAATAATGATCACAGAAACACTGCACATCAGACTTCACAGTGTATATTTAAGGCATTTAAATGATCACTGATTCATAAATGGGTATCTCTAAATATGACTTCAGGCCCAGGGAAAAGTAATAACAGGAGAAAGAAACAGAGCCATCATTCAAGTTGGAGGTTTTAATACACCTACCCCAAGAGCTGATAGAACCAGAAGAAAGGCAGTAAGGATGTAGATCTGAACAACACCTGACCTAACTAACATTTATAGAACATTCCCCCCAACTATATCTTGTTTTCAAATGTACTTAGAACATTTACCAAGATGCACCATATTCTGAACCATAAAAATCAATCTCAATACATTTAAAATGATTCAAGTGATAGAGTATGTCCTCTGACCACTGTGGAGCTGAACTAAAAATCAATATTAAAAAGATCCCTGAAAATCCTCAAGTACTTGGAAACCGAGCAGCATGCTTCAGAACAGCACAGGGTCAGAGAGTAAATGGAAAGGAAAACTAAAAAATATTTTCAACTGAATGAAAATGAAAACACAGCATTTCAAAATGCGTTGGCTCTGCGAATGCAGTGCTCAGGGGAATGGAGAATGCCGACGGGACACAGAAGAGGCTGGTCTCTGGTTGACCTCAGCTTCCAACTTAGAGCAGAAAAAGAGTAGCAAGCTAAACCCAAAATACTAGAAACAAGGAAATAATAAAGATCATATGGGAAATAAATAGAAAACAGAAAAAGAAAATAAGTCAAAAGCCGATTTTTTAGATCAATAAAATGGGTAAATCTCTGACCACACAGATCAGGAGAAACAGAAGACACGCATTATCAGTGTCGGAGATGAGAGAGCCGGCAGTATATATGCTACAGATACCAAAAGATAATAAGGGAATATTCCATACAAATCTTTAAGTTCAATTTAGAGGAAATGGTCAAATTTCTTGAAAGATGTAAACTATTCAAGAAATAGATGTGCTGGATAGTTCCATATCTAGTAGTAAAATCAAAGTTATAATTAAAAATATTCCCTCAAACAACACTCCAGGACCGTGTGGCCAAACATTTAAGAAAAAATAAAATCAGTTCTAGACAGTATTTTCTAGAAAATTGAAAAGGAAGGAATACTTCCAAATTATGAGGCCAGTATTACCCTGATCTGAAAACAGCCAGACGTTATGAGAAAAGAAAGCTGTAGCTACGTATGCCTCATGAACATAGATGCAAAAAATTCTAAGTAAAATGTTAGCAACTCAACTCCAACAATACATCATAAAGATAATACATCATGACCAATGGGGTTCAGGAATGCAATGTTAGGCGTTTAAAAAATCAGTCAATTAACCATATTAATAAATGAGAAAAGAAAAACCATATGACTATCTCAATAGATGCAGAAAAATAATTTGATAAAATCCAACAGCTGTTCATTATAAAAGTTCTCAGCAAATAGAAAATTGAAAGGCACTTCCTTATCTGATAAAGGTTATTGACAAAAAACCTACAGGTACAACTACCATTCTTAATAAAGAAAGATTAAATGCCTTCCTCCTGAGATCAGGCAGACAACAAGAATGTGTGGTCTTATCACTTCTATTCAACATTAAAGTAGAGATTCTAACCAGTGGAATAAGGCAGGAAAAAGACATTTTAGACATCCAGGTGGGAAAAGAGGTGAAACTCTATTTGTAGATGACATAGTTATCTATGTAGAAAATTGAATGAATACACAAGATAAGTACTAAAACTTATATGAGAATTTAGAGAGGTGTAAAATACATGGTCAATATGCAAAAAAATCAATTGTTTTTAGCAACAAATAATCTGAAACCGAAATTTTAAAACGCCACTTAGCTGTAGGTTTGTTGTCAATAACCTTTATCAGGTAAGGAAGTGCCTTTCAATTTTCTATTTGCTGAGAACTTACAGTAATTTAAAAAATGAAATATTTAGAGTAATCTGACAAAAGATATGAGAGCTATACACTGGAAATTATAAAACATTGCTGCGAGAAATTAGAGTATCTAAATATCAATGGAAAGGATTTCTAAATACCATGTTTGTGAATCATAAGGTTCAATATTGATCTCTAAATTCAACAGGCATTTTGTAGAAATTAATAAGCTAATTCTGAAATTAGTATGGAGATGAAAATGACCTGGAATACCAAAAGCAATTTTGAAAATGAACAAAGCTGGAGGACTGACTCTAGTATCGTGGCATTAGCATAAAGACGAGCAAATAGGTCAATAAACAGAAGAGAGCGTCCAGGCAGACCTACGCACTTAGGGGCAGCTGGTTTTTGGTCAAGGTTCAAAGGCAATTTGGTGGAGAAAAGATAGTCTTTTCAACAGAGAGTGTTGGAACTACTGGATATCCATATGCTAAAAAAAGGGTCTATGTCTTGCATCATATATAAAAATTAACTCAGCATTTATCATAGACCTAAATTTAAAGCCTAAGAGTTACAGAAGAAAATCTTTGTGACTTTGAATTGATGATTTCTTAGATATGACACCAAAGCATGAGCTGTAATAAGGACAATTTGATTGAACTTATTAAAATTAAACATTTCTCCATGAAAGACACTGTTAAGAGAATGAAAAGACAAACCAGAGGTTGGGAGACAATATATTTTTTTCAAATCATGCATCTGATAAAGGACTTGTATCCAGAGTATGAGGGAGCTTACAACTGAATAGTAAGAAGACAAATAAGAATGGGTAAAAGGTTTGAACAGACACTTTGTCAAAGAAGATATATGGATAAGTTACTCAACATCACTAGTTACTCGGGAAATGCCAATTAAGACTGCAATGAGATACCGCTGCACAATTAGTATCTTGGCTAAAATGAAGAAGGTTGCCCAAACCCAGTGCTGATGAGGATGTGGAGGAACCAGAACTCTCATACACTCCTGGTGGAAAATGCACGTGGTGCAGCTGCTTTGGAAAATTGTCTGGAAGTTTCTTTGAGTGTTATATATGCACCTGCCATATTACCCAGCTGCTGTTTCTAAATATTTGTCCAGGAGGCACATGCACATACCGATGCTGGTACATGGAACATTCATAGCAGTTTTTTTTTTCTTTTTGAAGTTAATTTCATCACTGAAGCATCTCTCAAAATCTCCTCATTAAGAATAGCTTTTTGCCCTGAGTACTTTTTTTTATTACTGTATGATTAATATACACTCTTATGACATTCATAGCAGTTTTATGAAAACTGGAAACAACCCAAATCCCCATCAACATTTGAATAACTGATTTTAAATACAATGGAATACTACTCAGAAACAGGAATAAGCTAGTAATACACATAGCAGCCTGGATGAATCTCAAAATAATTCAATGAGTGAAAGAAGCCAGGCCAGAAAAAGGAGCACAAACTGTGTTATTCCATTTACAGAAAACTCTAGAATATGCAGACTAACCTAGAATGACAAAAAGGTCCGTGCTCACCTTGGAGTGATGGGGTCTGGGGGCAGTGTTGGGAGGAGGGGCACAAAAGAGCAGGAGGAAACTGGGGGTGATGGATATGCTCATTATCTTGCTTGGGGTGATGGTTTCATCAGGCGTCAGAAGGTACCAAATCATACAGTTGAAATGTGTGCAGTTTATTATATATCAATTATGCCTCAATGAAAATATATATGCAATGACAAATATTTTGCATGGCAAAAAAAAAACCAAAATAATATTTTTAAATGATAACCTGGGGAAAATAATTACCACTCATATCATAGACATAGGGCTGATTTCATCAATACATCACGAGGCTCTTGCAGATCGTGAAGGCAAAAGGGTAAAAGATATAAAAATAATCGCCAGGAAAGGAAATAACAGGGATTTTCCAGGATGAGAAGACGCTGATGACCTCGAGTATAAGAGAAATGCAAATCAAAGCAGTGGGACTTTTTTAACTTATCTGGTTATTGGATGTTAAAGAACTTGATAATACTCTCTGGGTGATTGTACCAGGACACCCTCCATCTCAGTCACAGATGTTGGGAGAATAAATTGATACAACCTCTGTGGAGACAAATAAGGCAAGTTCAGTGAAGTTTAAAGATGCATGTGCCCTTCAGCCCTTCCAAAAATTTATCCTACACTTACATTTGAATATTTGCAAAATGACCCGTGATCAGGATATCACTATCTGTGACTGTTAAATAGCAGAAGATAGCACACCACTAGCATATTCGTCAGTGGAAGTCTGCTTACAGAAAGCATCATATGCCTGTTATAACTGTGCAACTGTCCCCTCAGTGCCGATGAAAGACGTCCCTGGTATCTGATCCTAGAAACAACAGTGGCTCGGGTTCCAAAGAGAAGGAAATCTGCCATCATGGGGGTGCAGATACAATGTTTTACAAAAGGGAGATCTGTCTACCTTTTTCTGTGTACTGGAACCGTTTCAAAGACACTGCAGTTATCTTCTCTTTAAAAATTTAAGTATTAGAACTAAGTTGTAAAACCATCTGGGCCTGGTACATGTTTTCAAGGAGATCTTTATAACCTCTTTTTTGGTCTGTTTCATGGTAATTTGGTCTGAATATATTTACTGCATCTTTTTAGGCAATTTATTCACTGTTATTCCTCAATCTCTTTTTTTGCCTAGATTCTTTCACTTATCATGATTATGGGTAAATATTTTATGTTCTTCTGTATCTGTCATCTCTTTATTTCTTGCCTAAGCTTGTATGGTTTTGTTTTTTCCCCCTTGAGTATATGAGAGATTTATCTATTTTATTTATTATACATTTATTATGTTAGGAAAATACCTCTTTGCTATTTTTGTTTTCTATTCCACCAACTTGGGCTTTTATATCTATTAATTCCCTTTTCCTGGTTAATTTTATTCCTTTTTCTAACTTAATTAAGAGTAATACTTCATTTATTTAAAGTCTGTCTTCTAAAAGGCATTTTAAAGGTTATAAATTTCCCTCTGATTGCAGTATTAGCTGTGACAGAGATCTTACTATGAAATATGTTTCCTTTTCATTGCTTTCTTAATAGTTTTTAGTGTTATTTATAAAAATTCTGTTTTGACTCTCTTTAATCTAGAGTTCTTTTAAGAAATGTTTTCTTAGTTTTTAAGCAGTACATTTTTTTATCACTGTTATTTATTTCTAATTTAACAGGCTTACAGTGAGAGGATGTGGCCTGTGAAATCTTTATTTTTTTAGAATGGAGATTTTCTTTATATCCAAGTACAAAAATAAAATCATTGTTTTTGTAAATGTTGCATGGACCTAAGTTAAGAACATGTATTCTCTATTTGTAGAACATGAGCTCTTATTTGTATATATAGACAGATAAAATGTAGAGATGGATCATATATATGTGCATATGTAAGTACATGTGTATGTACATGTGTATACATGTCCACATAGACGTGCTACACAGAAACATGTACAAATTTTAGAAATCTTGATTTTACACCGATGTGTCTAATCCTCTGCCCATGCAGGGGTCTTCCTTGATGGTGAGCCCCTTCATCCACGGTGCCTGGTCTCCAGCCACATCAACGTGCAGACTTAGGGCTCAGCATACAGTGCATCTAAAATGCATTCTTAATTGCTTAATCCTTATCACTACAAAATCAAACCTAGTGAAAAGACTCCAGGATTTGTTTGTGATTCTCTGCCTCGCCCCACTCAAGACTGAGGGTATACAGTCAAATACTACAGTCTTAAATTACTTGGATTAGTGATTTTCTTTCTCTCCCTGTCCCCATTCAATGTGGTTATGTCACTCATTTGAAAATTACTTGAGTACATTTCATTTTTTTAAACTTGTTTTTTAAAACACCCCCTTATAGAGGTATAATTTGCATACCATAAAAATAATCCATATTCAAAGTAATTTTTAGTAAATGCCCTGGCCTGTCCTCACCACAAACTAGGTTTAGAATATCCCCTACCCCGTCGGAGCTCCACAGCACCCGTTTATGGTTAATCCCTGCTCCCACTTCAAGCCCCCAGCAATAACTAATGTGCTTCTAGGGGTCTCCATAGATTTGCCTACTGTAGACAATTCGTGTAAATGGAGATATAAAATGTAATCTTTTCTGACTTCTTTAAGCATATTTTTGAAGCTTATCCAAATTTTAGCCAATGAAAGTGTTTCATTCCTTTATACTGCTAAGAAGTATGCCATCGTATGGCTAAAACACATTTTGTTCATCCATCCACCAGTTGAGGGGTATTTGCGCTGTTTCCACCTGTTGGCTGTTATAAATAACATGGCTGTGAACATTCATGTGCAAGACTTTGTATGGACATATGCTTTCATTTCTCTTGGGCAGATACCTAGGAGCGGACATGCTCAGATGGTAACTCTGTGTGTCATGTTTTGAGGAATTGCCAAGCTGTTTTCCAGAATGGATGTGCCATTTTACTTTCCCACCAGCAGTCCGTGAGGGTTTCTATTCCCGCATAACCTTACCAGTATTTGTTACTGTCTGTCATCTTTACTATAGCCATTCAGGTAGGGGTGAAGTGGCATCTCACTGTGGTTTCGATTTGCATTTCCCTAATGACCGATGATGCTGAGAATTTTTTCCTATGCTTATCAGCCAATTACATATCATCTTTGATGAAATGTCTATTCAGATCTTTAGCCCATTAAAAAAAAATTAATCTTTGTGTTTTTAGAGGACATTCATGCAGTCATAAGCAATGATACATAGAGATCCCAGGCCCCCTTACACTGTCACTCCAGCGGTGACATCTCCCAAACCTGAAGAGCACCATCACAACCAGGACATCGATGTCAAGTAGTTGAGACACAGAGCAGAACAGGGTCCCTGGTGTCGGCTCTTCTGTGGCCATGCCCACTTCCCTCTCACTCCCATCCCTCCATAATCATCCATTTTCTAGTTCTATAGCAATGTCATTTCAAGAATGTTATATAAATGGAACAACACAATACATGGCATTTGGGATTGGCTCTTTTGACTTAGCATGATTCTCTTAAGATCCATTCAAGTTGCTTTGTGTATCAATAGTTCATTTTTATTGCTGAGTGGAAGCCCATGGTATGAAGGTGCCACAGTTTAAGCGTTCACCCGCTGGAAGACATCTGGGTTGCTTACAGCTTCAAGCTGATACAAACCGTGGCAGGCTGAATAATGGCCCCCAAAGTATCCAGGTCCTAATTCCTAGAACTTGAGATTGTCGCCTGATGTGCTTAAATTAAGGACCTTGAGATGGGAAGCTGATCCTGGATCATCCAGGTGGGGCCCAGTGTCCTCCTAAGTAAGAAGGAGGTAGAAAGAGCTTTGACAACAGCACGGGAGGATGACACAGCACTGAAAGTGGGGGTAGAAAATGAGATGTGACGCGAGGAAGGGGCCGCGAGCTAAGGGAAGGAGGCAAGCTTCCGGAAGTAAGGAAAGGGGACACACCCCCAGAGCCTCCAGACAGAAGCAGATCCACCAATGGTTTTTAGTCCCAGAAGACTGGTTTCAGATTTCTGGCCTCCAAAACTGTAAAAGAATAAATTTGCATTGCTTCATCTACTTAAGTTTGTCATAATTCACTATAGCATCTATAGGAAACTAATACACAGGTAAAGCTGGTATAAACATCCATGCACAGGTTTTTGTGTGACTGTAAGTTTTCATTTCTCTGGGATAAAAGCCCAAAAGTATAATTGCTGAATTGCATGTTTAGTTTTCAACAGCAAACAGCAAACCTGTTCATGAGTGGCCATACGTGTTTTACACTCCATCCAGCACATATGAGTGGTTCAGTTTCTCCACATCTTTGCCAGCATCTGCTATGTTTCACTTTGTTTAATCTCATAGGGGTGTATAAATACGTCATTGTTTTTAAGTCTCATTTTCCTAATGGTTAGTGGTATTGAACATCTTTTCTTTTGCTTATTTGCCATTTATATATTCTATTCAGTGAAATGTTCATTCATATCTTTGCCCACTTTCCCATTGGATTGTTTTTAACTATTGAGTTTTGGGAAACCTTTATATATTATAGATACTACTACTAGCCCTGCATCAGGTATGTTATTTGCAAATATTTTTACCACTGTGCAGCTTTCCTTTTCATGCTGTTAACAGGGTCCTTCACAGAGCACGTATTTTAATTTTGAAGTCCAGTTTATCCTCTCCATGGCTTGTGCTTTAGATGTTGGTCTAAGAACTCTTTGCCCAACTCTAGGCCCTCAATATTTTCTCCTATAGATTTTTGGTAGCAGTGTTATTAAGGTATAGTTCATGAACCACACAAGTCAACTTTAAAACTTGCAGTTCGATGGGTTTAGCCTGTTCCCAGAGTTGGGCAGCCATCACCACAGTCAGTTTTTGAACAGTTTCAACCCCCCAAAAAGAAACCCAATGTCCTTTAAACATCACCTTCCAATATCCCCATCCCATCCCCTTAAGCCCTAGGCAACCGCTGGTCTATTTTCCATCTGTATGGATGGAAATATTCCATCCTGGATATTCCATCCCTATTCTGGATATTTCAAAAAAATGAAATCATAAAATATATGGTCCTTTGTGACTGGCTTCCTTGACTTAACATAATATTTTCAAGATTCATCCATGTTATAGTGTGGAAAAGTATTTCATTTTTTTTAATAGCCAAATAATATTCCATTATCTGGAGATACCATGTTTTTATCCATTCATCAGCTAATAGGCATTTGGGTTGCTTGTACCCCTTGAATATTATGAATGATGCTGCTATGAGAAGTGTACAAGTTTTTGTGTGGACATATTTCATTTTTCCTGGAAAAATATGTTGGAGAGAGATTGTGAGTCAAATGATAACTCTAAGTTTAATTTTTCCAGAAACCAACAGTTTTCCAAAGTGAGTGTGCCATTTGACGTTCCCATTAGCAATGTACAAACACAGCAATTTCTCCATATCCTCGGCCAGATGTGTTATTTCTGTATTATATTGTCACTGCCATCAAACTGTGTGCTAAATGGAATCTCATTGTGATTTTGACTAGCATCTCCCTATGACTAATGATCTGGGCATCTTTTCATGAGCTTATTGACCACTTATCTTTATTTGAAGAAATGTCTACTCAGAGCCTTCATCCATTTTTTAAAATTGGGGTATTTATCTTTTGTTTCCGAGTTGTAAAGAGTTCTCCGTGTATTCTAACCACAATCCCTCATCAGTTATATGATTGGCAGATACTTTCTCCTATCAGTGGGTTGTCTTTTCACTTTCTTTATAATGTCCTTTGAAGCACAAAAGTTTTTGATTTTGATACAGTCCAATATATCTATTTTTCTTCTGTTGCTTATATGTCAGAAAGCATTTCCAAGTCCAAGGTCATGAAGATTCACCCCTATGTTTTCCTCTAAGAGCTTTATATAGCTTTGTCTGTTACATTTAGGTCTTTGACCCATTTAGAATTAATTTTTGTGTACGGTGTGAGGGAGTGGTCCAACTTCGTATTTTTCATGTGGTTCCATCACCATTTTTTCAGAAGACTATTTTTTCCCCATTGAGTACTCTTGGCACCCATGACAAAAATCAGCTGACCACAGAAATAAGGCTTTATTTTTCAGACTCTCACCCTGTTCCGTTCTTCTACATGTCTCCTCTATCCTCTACATGGCCAATATCCCACGGTCTCGACTACTTTTACTCTGTAGTTAGGTTCTGAAGTCAGGAAGTGTAAATACTCCAGCTTCATTCTTTTTCATGATTGCTTTGGCTATTCTGGGTCATTTGAGTTTCCGTATGAATTTTAGAATCAGCTTGTTAATTTCTGTCAGGAAGCCGGCTGGAAGGGCTGTGTTCAGTCTGTAGATCGATTTGGGATCTGTAGACAGAGCATAACAATGCTGTCTTCCGGTCTGTGAACATGAGATATCTTTCATTTATTTATATCTTTTCTTTCAATGATGTTTTGTAATTTTTAGAGTAGAAGTTCTGTATTTCTTTTGTTACATTTTTCCTGACTTTTTCTTTACTGTGGTAAAGTATATAGAAAATAAGATATAGCATTTTAACCATTTTTAAATTCATAGTCCTGTGGCATTAAGGACATTAACATTGTTGTTTTATTTTTTTTTATGTTATTATAAGTGGAATTTTCTTAATTTCATTTTCTGACTGTTTATTAAAAGACAGTTGATTTTTGTCTACTGATCCTATATCCTGCAACCTTGCCAAACTTGTTTATTAGATATAATAATATGTTAGTGGATTCCTTGAGATTTTTTTATACATAAAATCATGTCATCTGTGAATAGAGATGGTTTTACTTCTTTCTTCCCAGGCTTGATGCCTTTTATTTATTTTTCTTGCCTGATCATCTTGGATAGAACCTCCAATAAAATGTTAAATAGCATGTTCATAGAAACAGACGTTATTTGTCTTGTTCCTGATCTTAAGAGGGAAGATTCAGTCTTTCATCCTTAAATATGTTAGTTGTGTATTTTTTCTAATTAAAGTATCATTGATAGACAATCTTATGTTGGTTTCAAATATACAACATAGTGGGTCAACAGTTACCCATATTATTAAATCCTCACCCCCTCTAGTGTGGTTACGATCTATCAATGTAGTAAGATGTTACAGAATTAACCATATTCTCCAGGCTGTACTACCATCTCCATGACCAGCTTATATTGTGACTGTGAATTATTGTGCCCCTTTACCCCTTCACCCTCTCCCCAACCCCTGCCCCAACCCCTCCCCTTTGGTAACCGCTGGTCACTTCTCGGTGTCTGTGAGTCTGCTGCTGTTTTGTTCCTCCTGTTTTGCTTTGTTTCTATACTCCACAAATACGTGAAATCATATAGTATTTGTCTTTCTCCACCTGGCTTATTTCACTGAGCATAATACCCTCTAGCTCCATCCATGTTGTTGCAAATGGCCAGATTTCTTTTCTTTTTATGGCTGAATAATATTCCATTATATATATGCACCACCTCTTCTTTATCCATTCATCTACTGATGGACACTTAGGCTGCTTCCATGTCTTGGCTATTGTAAATAGTGCTGTGATAAACATAGGGGTGCATAGGTCTTTTTGAATCATGGATTTTGTTTTCTTCAGGTAAATTCCTAGTAGTGGAATTACTGGGTCAAATGGTATTTCTATTTTTAGCTTTTTGAGGCACCTCCTTACTGCTTTCCACAGTGGATGCACTGATTTACATTCCCACCAGCAGTGTAGGAGGGTTCCCCTTTCTCCGCATCCTCGCCAGCATTTGTTGTTCCTTGTCTTTTGGATGTTGGCCATCCTAACTGGTGTGATTTTGATTTGCATTTCCCTGATGATTAGCGATGTGGAGCATCTCTTCATGTGCCTGTTGGCCATTTGTGTTTCTTCTTTGGAGAACTGTCTGTTCAGGTCTCCACCCAGTTTTTGATTGGTTATTTGCTTTTTGGGTGTTGAGGCATGTGATGAAGGATGCCTTTTTGTTCTGATGGTGTCCTTTGCTGTACAGAAGCTTTTAGTTTGATATAGTCCCATTTGTTCATTTTTGCTTTTGTTTCCATTGTCCAAGGAGATGTGTCCAGGAAGAAATTGCTCATGGTTATAGTCAAGAGATTCTTGCCTATTTTTCTTCTAAGAATTTAATGGTTTCATGACTAACATTCAGATCTTTGATCCATTTTGAGTTTACTTTTGTGTATGGAGTTAGAAAATAATCCAGTTTAGTTCTTTTACATGTAGCTGTCCAGTTTTGCCAACACCAGTTGTTGAAGAGGCTGTCATTTCCCCATTGTATATCCATGGCTTCTTTATGTTATATTAATTAACCATATATGCATGGGTTTATATCTGGGTTCTCTGTTCTGTTCCACTGGTCTGTGGCTCTGTTCTTGTGCCAGTACCAAATTGTCTTGATTACTGTGACTTTGTAAGTAGAGTTTGAAGTCAGGGAGCATAATACCCCCAGATTTGTTCTTCCTTCTCAAGATTGCTTTGGCTATTTGGGGTCTTTTGTGGTTCCATATGAATTTTAGAACTACTTGTTCTAGTTCCTTGAAGAATGCTGTTGGTATTTTGAGAGCGATTGCATTGAATCTATGAATTGCTTTGGGCAGGATGGTAATTTTGACAATAGCAATTCTTCCTATCAGTGAGCATGGCATAGATTTCCATTTGTTGGTGTCTTTAATTTCTCTCATGAGTGTCTTACAGTTTTCAGAGTAAAGATCTTTCACAGCCTTTGTTAGGTTTATTCCTATGTATTTCATTCTTTTTGGTGCAATTGTAAATGGAGTTGTTTTTCTGATTTCTCTTTCTGCTAGTTTATTGTTAGTATATAGGAATGCAACAGATTTCTGTGTATTTATTTTGTCTCCTGCAATGTTGCTGAATTCAGTTATTAGTTCTAGTAGTTATTTGGTTTGGTCTTTAGGGTTTTGTATGTATAATATCATGTCATCTGCAAATAGTGAGGGTTTAATTTCTTCCTTACCAATTTGGATGCATTTTATCTCTTTGTGATGTCTGATTGCCGTGGCTAGGACCTCCAGTACTATGTTGAATAAGAGTGTTGAGAGTGGGCACCCCTGTCTTGTTCCCGATCTTCTTACAGGAAAAGCTTTCTGCTTTTTGCTATTATGCATGATGTTTGCTGTGAGTTTGTCACATATGGCCTTTATTATGTTGAGGTACATACCCTTTATACCCATTTTGTTAAGTTTTTATCATGAATGGATGTTGAATTTTGTCAAAAGCTTTTTCAGCATCTATTGAGATGATCGTGTGGTTTTGATCCTTTTTATTAATGTGATGTATGATATTGATTGATTGATTAATATTGTACCATCCTTGCATCCTGGAATAAATCTCACTTAGTCATAGTGGATGATCTTTTTGATGTATTTTGAATTTGGTGTATTTTGTTGAGGATTTTTGCATCTATGTTCATCAGGGTATTGGTCTATAATTTTCTTTTTTTGTGGTGTCTTTTTCTGGTTTTGGTATTGGAGTGATGTTGGCCTCATAGAATGAGTTTGGAAGCATTTCCTCCTCTTCTACTTTTTGGAATACTTTAAGAAGGATAAGTATTAGCTTTTCTTTAAAAGTTAGGTAGAATTCAGCTGTGAAGCCATCTGTATCTGGAGTTTTGTTTTTAGGTAGTTTTCTGATTACCAATTCAGTTTCATTGCTGGTAACTAGTCTTTTCAGTTTTTCTGTTTCTTCCTGTTGTATTTTTCTAGAAAGTTGTCCTCTTCTAGGTTGTCCATGGCATATAATTTTTCATAGTATTCTCTAATAATTCTTCATAGTTCTGTGGTGTGCACTGTGACTATTACTTCTTTTCTGATTTTGTTTGTGTGTGTACACACTCTTTTTTTCTTGATAAGTGTGGTTAGGGTTTTATCTATTTTTTAAATTTTCTCAGAGAACCAGTTCTTGGCTTCAGTGGTTTTTTTCTATTGTTTAATTCTTCTTTGGTTAATTTATTTCTGCTCTGGTCTTTATTATGTCCCTCTTCCTACTAACTTTGGGCTTCATTTGTTCTTTTTCTAGTTTCTTTAATTGTTAGTTTAGACTGTTTATGATGGTTATATCCTCTTGTTGGACTAGAGTATTTATCATTTATCTTTATGTAATTTACCATTTGTAATGTCATTTATCATTTATCATTATGTAATGTCTATTTTTACTTTCTTTGTTTTGAAATCGATTTTGTCTGATGTAAGTACTGCAACTCCTGCTTTTCTCTCCCTATTAATTTCATGACATACCTTCTTTCACCTCTTCACTTTTAACCTGTGTATGTCTTTGGGTCTTAAACGAGTCTCTCATAGGCAGCATATAGATGGGTCTTGTTTTTTTATCCATTCTGCCATTCTGTGTCTTTTGATTGGTGCATTCAGTCCATTTACATTTAAGGTGATTATTGATAGATATGTACTATTGACATTTTATTAATTCTTTTTTGGTTTTTATAGCTCCTCTCTATACTTTCATCATTATTTGATGGATTTATTTAGTGTTGTGATTGGATTTTTCTTTCTTCCTTTATTTTTAGTGTATCTATTATAGGCTTTAGTTTCATGGTTACCAAAGTTTCAAGGATTAGCTATGGTTTTTTAATAGATGCTCTGTATCAGGTTGAGGAAGTTCTTGTGTAGATTTGTATACTGAAAGTTTTTTCATCATGGAAGGGTGTTGAATTTTATTAAATGCTTCTTCTCTATCTTTTCTTCTATTTATAGTCTTGTAGCTTTTGTCCTTTATTATATTGATATGGTGCATTAGATTAATTAGTTTTCAGATGTTAATCTAGCCTTGCATTCCTGGAATAAATCCCACTTGGTCATAGTATATAATCTTTTTAATATAATACTGGATTTTAATTGCTAGTGTTTTGTTGAACATTCTGCATCTGTTTTCATAAAAGTCACTGGTTCATAGTTTTCTTTTTTTAGTATATCTTTTTCTGGTTTTGATAGCAGGACAATACTGGCCTCCTTGATGTATTGGGAAGGATGCTTCCTCCTCTTGTTTCTTTTTCTTTTTTGGTGGGGGGAAGAGTTTGTAATGAATTGTTATTCTTTAAATTTTTAGTAGAATTCACCAGTGAAACCATCTGGGACTTCTGGACTTCATTTGTTGGTAGTGCTTTGATTACTAATGGAATCTCTTTATTTGTTATAGATCTATTCAAATTTTCTATTTATTTATGAGTCAGTTTTACTAGGCTTTTGCTTTCTAGGAATTTGTCCACGTTAAGTTGTATCATTTATTGGCATAAAATTGTCCTTAGCATTCACTGTAATCCTTTTTATTTCTGTAAGGTCAGCTGTAAAGTTCTCTTTTTCCTTTCTAACTTTGGTAAATTGAGTCTTCTCATCAATCTCGCTAAAGCAGCTTTTGGTTTTGTTGACTTTCTCTATAATTTTTCTATCCTCTGTGTCATTCTTCATGTTACTCTTTCATTTCATTTCCTCTGCTTGTTTTAGGTTTAGTTTTTTCCTTTTTCTTCCACCTTCCCAAGGTAGAGAGTTAGGTTATTGATTTGAGGTTTACTTTCTTTTTTAATGTGGGCATTTACAGCAGTAAAATTCCCTTTTAGCACTGCACTAACTGTATCCCATAAGTTCTGGTATATTGCAGCTTTATTTATCTCAAAGTATTTTTTTAATTTTCCTTGTGAATTCTTTAACTCATTGGTTTTTTAAGAGTATGCTATTACAATCCCACTTTAAAATTATGCTTTCCCAAATTTCTTTCTGTTATTGATTTCTACTTTTATTCCATTGTGCTCAGGAAACATAGTCTGTGTTATTACAATCCTTTAAAATTTATTTTTCTCAATCTTGGGGAATATTCTGTGTGTATTTGAAAGGACCATAAAGTCCTTGGTTGTTGCTTGTAGTGTTCTATGGTTGTCTGTTGGGCATAGTCAGCTTATAGTATTGTTCATATCTTCTATTTCCTTATTGACCTTCTGTCTATTTGCTTTATGAATTGTTGAAAATTGGGTGTTGAGGTGTGCAACTGTTGTTGAACTGGCTATTTCTCTGTTCACATCAATGAGTTTTTGCTTCATATGTTTTGGTGCACTATTGTTAGGTTCACATATGCTTATAATTGTTCTATCTTCTGATGAAATGATCTTTTATTATTATAAAATGTCCCTCTTTAATACTAGTAACACTCTTTACTTAAAGTCTACTTTGATTTCTGTATAGCACTACAAGTGTCTTATGGTGGCTGTTTGCATGGTATATCTTTTTCCATCTTTTTACTTTCAATCTCCTTGGACCTTTGAATCTAAAGTATGTTCCCTATATACAGCATACAGTTGGATCTTATTTTTTTATCCAGTCAGATAAGTTCTGTCTCTTGACTGTTTAATCCATTCACATTTAATGTTATTGATATAGTTGGATTTATGTCCTCAATTTTACTTTTTGTTTCCTCTGTTTCATTTATTTTTTGCTCCTCTATTTGTTTTTTTATTGTATTCTTTTGCATTTAGTGAATATTTCCTAAATCAGATTTTAAGTCTCCTTAATGATTTTTCACTCCTTGGGTTGTTTCCTTTACAGTTGTAGTCATCACAAGTATCTTAACTTACTAGTATCTACTTCAGATCAATACCAAGCCAATCCCAGTTGGATATAGAAAAGTTAACTCCTGTATCGCTTCATTCTGTTTTGCCCATTTCTGTATGTAAACTTATTACATCTATGTATGTTACAAATCCAACAATACACTTTATTAATGATCATTTTATATAACTTTATGTCTTTGTAGAAGCTGAGGGAAAGAAAGTATATATTTATAGTGTTTGTTAACTTCCTTAATTATCATTTTCGATCTTCTCCATTTGTTCTGTGAGTTCAAATTGCCAACCATTGATATTTCCTTACCTTAGTTTTGGCTTTGCAGCAAGCAACCTCCTTTGAGCTGATATGGGCAAATACATTACACATGCATATGGTACAAGTCCCACAAAACACCAAAATACATGTTGTTTCATACAATTACTTTCTAATTCAGTCAGAAATGGGAAGAAATATGCATTTATATTGTCTTATATAATTACATAATTACCTTTACAGATGGTATTTGTTTTCTTAAATGTGTAAATTTGATTTACTGTCTGGAGTCACTTGTTTTCTGCCTGAAAAATTTCCCTCTGAAGTTCTTGTAAAGTAGATTTGCTAATAAGGAAGTCTCTGTTTTTGTTTGTCTGGGAATGTCTTTATTTTGCCTTACTTCTGAAACATAGGCTTTCTAGATATAGATGCTTCATTATTTTCTTTTCTTTGAACACTGTGAATATGTTATCTTACAGCTTTCTGGGTTCCACTGCTTCTGATGAAAAGTCAGCTCCTTGTTTTGATGAGTTCCCTTTTATCTCTTCCTGCTTTCAAGATTTTCTCTTTGTCTTTATCTTTAATCATTTTTATTATGATGTCTTCTTTAAATAGTGACAGTTTTATTTTTCTCTTTTCCAAAATGTCTGCCCTTTATTGGCTCTTCTTGTGTTATTGCAGTGGCTATTACTTCCCATACTATGTGGAATAAAATGATGAGTGAATACCATTACCTTATTCTTGATATTAAGGGGAAAACATTCCATCTTTAACCATTAAACCTAATGTTAGAAATAGTTTTTTGGTAGACGATGTTCATCAAATTGAGGATGTTCCTTTTTGTTTCTATTTTTTCTGAGAATTTTTATCATGAAAAGGCTGGATTTGATCAAATGCATTTTGTGTATCAATTAATATTATCATGTGATTTTTATTGTTGAAAGTGATTATTATGTAATTACTATTAATATGGCATGTTACATTGAATGATTTTCAATACTGATCCAATTTTGCATCCCTGGAGTAAAGCCCATGAGTCATGCTATATAACTCTTTTCATATTTTGCTGAATTCTATTTGCTAATATTTTATTTTACTTTTTATTAAGGTATCACTGATATACACTCTTATGAAGGTTTCACATGAAAAACACTGTGGTTACATTCACCTATATTATCAAGTACCTCCCCAGACCCCACTGAAGTCACTGCCCATCAGCATAGTAAGATGCCACAGAGTCATTACTTGTCTTCTCTGTGCTACTGTCTTCCCTGTCGCCCCCCAACACACCATGTGTACCAATCATAAAACCTGTCAATCCCCTTCTCCCTCCCTCCCCACCCACCCTTCCCCACCCCTCCCCATTGGTAACCACTAGTCCCTTCTTGGAGTCTGTGAGTCTACTGCTGTCTTGTTCCTTCAGTTTTGCTTCGTTGTTATACTCCAAAGATGAGGGAAATCATGTGATACTTGTCTTTCTCTGACTGGCTTATTTCACTGAGCATAATACCCTCCAGCTCCATCCATGTTGTTACAAATGGTAGGTTTCTTTTCTTCTTATGGCTGAATAATATTCCATTGTGCATATGTACCACATCTTCTTTATCCATTCATCTACTGATGGGCACTTAGGCTGCCTCCATTACTTGACTATTGTAAACAGTGCTGCAATAAACATAGGGGCACATATGTCTTTTTGAATCTGAGATCTTGTTCCCTTTGGGTAAATTCTTAGGAGTGGAATTCTCAGGTCAAATGGTATTTCTATTTTTAGTTTTTTGAGGAACCTCCATATTGCTTTCCACAATGGTTGAACTAATTTACATTCCCACCAGCAGTGTAGGAGGGTTCCCCTTTCTCCACATCCTCACCAGCATTTGTTGTTCATTGTCTTTTGGATGTTGGCCATCCTAACTGGTGTGAGGAGATATCTCATTTGGTTTTAATATGCATTTCCCTGATAATTAGCAATGAGGAGCATCTTTTCATGTGCCTGTTGGCCACCTGAATTTCTTCTTTGGAGAAGTGTCTGTTCATATCCTCTACCCATTTTTTAATTGGGTTATTTGCTTTTTGGTGTTGAGGCATGTGAGTTTTTTATGTATTTTGGATGTTAACTCCTTATTGGACAAGTTATGAATATATTCTCCCATACTGTAGGATGCCTTTTTATTCTGATGGTGTCCTGCTGTATAGAAACTTTTTAGCTTGATGTAGTCCCATTTGCTCATTTTTGCTTTTGTTTCCATTGTCCAAGCAGATATGTTCAGAAAAAAGTTGCTCATATTTATATTCAAGAGATTTTTGCTTATATTTTCTTCTAACTTTTATGGTTTCATGACTCTCATTCAGGTCTTTGATCCATTTTGAGTTTACTTTTGTGTATGGAGTTAGACAATAATCCAGTTTAGTTCTTTTACATGTAGCTGTCCAGTTTTGCCAACACCAGTTGTTGAAGAGGCTGTCATTTCCCCATTTTATATTCATGGCTCCTTTATCATATGTTAACTGACCATATATGCTTGGGTTTATATCTGGGCTCTCTAGTCTGTTCCATTACTCTATGGGTCTGTTCTTGTGCCAGTACCAAATTGTCTTGATTACTGTGGCTTTGTAGTAGAGCTTGAAGTCAGGGAGCATAATTCCCCCTGCTTTATTCTTCCTTCTCAAGGTTGCTTTGGCTATTCGGGGTCTTTTGTGGTTCCATATGAATTTTAAAACTATTGGTTGCAGTTCATTGAAGAATGCTGTTGCTATTTTGAGAGGGATTGCATTGAATCTATAGATTGCTTTAGGCAGGATGGCCATTTTGACAATAATAATTCTTCCTATCCATGAGCATGGGATGTAATTCCATTTATTGGTGTCTTCTTTAATTTCTCTCAAGAGTGTCTTGTAGTTTTCATGGTATACATCTTTCACCTCCTTAGTTAGGTTTATTCCTAGGTATTTCATTCTTTTTGGTGCAATTGTGAATGAAATTGTTTTCCTGATTTCTCTCCCTGCTAGTTCATTAGTATATAGGAATGCCACACATTTCTGTGTATTAATTTTGTATCCCGCAACTTTGCTGAATTCAGATATTAGATGTAGTAGTTTTGGAGTGGATTCTTTAGGGTTTTTATGTATAATATCATGTCATCTGAACAGGGACAGTTTAACTTCTTCCTTGCCAATCTGGATGCCTTTTATTTCTTTGTGTTGTCTGATTGCCATGGCTAGGACCTCCAGTACTGTGTTGAATAAAAATGGGGAGAGTGGGAATCTTTGTCTTGTTGCCAGTCTTAAAGGAAAAGCTTTCAGCTTCTCACTGTTAAGTATAATGTTGGCTGTGGGTTTGTCATATATGGCCTTTATTATGTTGAGGTACTTGCCCTCTATACTCATTTTGTTAAGAGTTTTTGTCATGAATGAATGTTGAATTTTGTTGAATGCTTTTTCAGCATCTATGGAGTTGATCGTTTGGTTTTTATCATTTTTGTTGATGTGGTGGATGATGTTGATGGATTTTCGAATATTGTACCATCCCTGCATCCCTGGAATAAATCCTAGTTGATCATGATGGATGATCTTTTTGATGTATTTTTGAATACAGTTTGCTAGTATTCTGTTGAGTATTTTTCATCTATGTTCATCACGGATATGGGTCTGTAGTTTTCTTTTTTGTGTTTGGTGTCTTTGCCTGGTTTTGGTATTAGAATGATGCCAGCCTCATAGAATGAGTTTGGGAGTATTCCCTCCTCTTCTACTTTTTGGAAAACGTTAAGGGAGGTTGGTATTAGGTCTTCACTAAATATTTGATGAAATTCAGGAGTGAAGTCATCTGGTACAGGCGTTTTGCTCTTAGGTAGTTTTTTATTACCAATTCAATTTCATTGTTGGTAATTGGTCTGTTCAGATTTTCTGTTTCTTTCTGGGTCAGTCTTGGAAGGTTGTATTTTTCTAGAAAGTTGTCCGTTTCTTCTAGGTTATCCAGTTTGTTAGCATATAATTTTTCATAGTATTCTCTAATAATTCTTTCTACTTCTGTGGTATTCATAGTGATTTTTCCTCTTCTAATTTCTGATTCTGTTTATGTATGTAGACTCTCTTTTTTAATGAACATATCATTGATCTACAATCTTATGCTCAGGTTTCACATGAGCAACATTGTGGCTACAATATTTCCCCGTATTATCAAGTCTCCACCACATACCCCATTACAGTCACTGTGCATCAGCATTGTAAGATGCTATAGAGTCATTACTTGTCTTCTCTGTGCTATACTTCCTTCCCTGTGCCCCACCTATATTATGTTCACTAATCATAGTACCCCTTAATCCCCTTATCCCTCCCTTCCCACCCACCCTCCCCAACCCCTCTCCCTTTGGTAACTGCTAGTCCATTCTTGGGTTCTGTGAGTCTGCTGCTATTTTGTTCCTTCAGTTTTTGCTTTGTTGTTATACTCCACAGATGGGTGAAATCATTTGATATTTGTCTTTCTCCACCTGGCTCATTTCACTGAGCATAATACCCTGTAGGTCCATCCATGTTGTTGCAAATGGTAGCATTTGTTTTATTCATATGGCTGAATAATATTCCATTGTGTGTCTATGTACCACATCTTCCTTATCCATTCAAGTAGTCTCTCTTTTTTTCTTTATAAGTCTGGCTAGGAGTTTATCTATTTTGTCAATTTTCTTGAAGAACCAGCTCCTGCTTTCATTCACTCTTTTTATTGTTTTATTCTTCTCAATTTTATTTATTTCTGCTCTAATGTTTCTTATGTCCCTCCTACTGACTTTGGGCCTCATTTGTTCTTCTTTTTCTAGTTTCATTAATTGTGAGTTTAAACTATTCACATGGGATCATTGTTCTCTATTGATGTAAAGCTTTACTGCAGTATACTTCACTCTTAGCACCACCTTCACTGCATCCCACAGATATTGTGGTGTTGAGTTATTGTTATTTGTCTCCATATATTGCTTGATCTCCGTGTTTATTTGTTCATTGATCCAAAGATTATTTAGGAGAATGTTAAGCCTCCATGTTTTTGTGGGCTTTTTTGTTTTCTTTGCATAATTCATTTCTAGTTTCATACCTTTGTGGTCTGAGAAGCTGGTTGGTACAATTTCAATATTTTCAAGTTTACTGAGGCTCTTTTGGTGGCCTAGTTTATGATCTATTCTTGAAAATGTTTTATGTGCACTTGAGAAGAATGTATATCCTGCTGCTTTTAGGTGGAATGATCTGTAGATGTCTGTTAGGTCCATCTGTTCTAATGTGTTGTTCAGTGCCTCTGTCTCCTTACTTATTTTCTATCTGGTTAATCTATCCTTTGGAGTGAGTGGTGTGTTGGAGTCTCCTAAAATGAATGCATTTTGTTCTATTTCCCCCCTTTAATTCTGTTAGCATTTGTTTCACTAGGTGCTCCTATGGTGGGTGCATAGATATTTATAATGGTTATATCCTCTTGTTGGACTGACCCCTTTATCATTGTGTAATGCCCTTCTTTGTCTTTTGTTACTGCCTTTGTTGTGAAGTCTATTTTGTCTGATACAAGTACTGCAACTCCTGCTTTTTTCTCCCTATTAGTTGCACGAAATATCTTTTTCCATCCCTTCACTTTCAGTCTCTGTATGTCTTTTGGTTTGAAGTGAGTCTCTTGTAAGCAGCATATAGTTGGGTCTTGTTTTTTTATCCATTCAGTGACTCTGTGTCTTTTGATTGTTGCATTCAGACCATTTACGTTTACAGTGATTAACAATAGATTTCTACTTATTGCCATTGCAGACTTTAGATCTGTGGTTACCAAAGGTTCAAGGGTAACTTCTTTACTATATTACAGTGTAACTTAACTCACTTGAATGTTATTACAAACACAATCCAAAGGTTCTTTTCTTCCCACTCCTTTTTCTTCCTCCTCCATTCTTTATATATTAGATATCATATTCTGTACTCTGTCTATCCCTTGACTGACTTTGGGGATAGTTGATTTAATTTTCCATTTGCTTAGTAATTAGTTGCTCTACTTTCTTTACTGTTTACACTTCCATCTATAACAGTCCCTCCAAAACACACTGTAGAGATGGTTTGTGGGAGGTAAATTCTTTCAGCTTTTGCTTATCTAGAAATTGTTTAATCCCTTCTTCATGTTTAAATAATCATCTTTCTGGGTAGAGTATTCTTGGTTCAAGGCCCTTCTGTTTCATGCATTAAATGTATCATGCCACTCCCTTCTGGCCTGTAAGGTTTCTGCTGAGAAGACTGTTGATAGCCTGATAGGTTTTCCTTTGTAGGTGATCTTTTTTCTCTCTCTGGCTGCTTTTAATACTATTGTTATCCTTGATCTTTGCATTTTACTTATTATATGTCTTAGTGTTGTCTTCCTTGGGTTCCTTGTGTTGGGAGATCTGTGCATCTCCATAGCCTGATAGGCTATTTCCTTCCCCAGATTGGGTAAGTTTTCAGCAATTACCTCCTCAAAGACACTTTTTCTCTCTCTTCTTCTTCTGGTACCCCTATAATGTGAATATTGTTCTGTTTGGATTGGTCACACAGTTCTCTCAATATCCTTTCATTCCTAGAGATCCTTTTTTCTCGCTGTGCCTCAGCTTCTTTGTATTACTATTCTCTAATTTCTATTTCATCTACCATCTCCTCTACTTCATTTTACCTGCTTTTAAATCCCTCCATTGTATGTTTCATTTCAGATACTGTATTTTTCAGTTTGTAACTCATTCTTGAATTCCTTCCTGAGTTCTTGAAAATTTTTCTGTAGCTCCTTGAGCATGTTTATTATTTTTATTTTGAAATCCCTTTCAGAAAGATTGGTGAGTTCAATGTCACTTGGCCCTCTTTCTGTTCTTTGTGGGAATTTGGTTTGAACCAGGTTCCTTTGACATTTCTAATTTGTAGGTGGTTCCCTCTAGTGCCCAGAAGCTCTACTCTCTGGGGCTGCTCAGCCCTTGGAGCTATGGCGGGGGTTGCAGGGAGCAATGCTGGTGCCTGCTGGGAGGAAAGAGCTCTTTCCTGCTTCCCAGCAGCAGTGCCTGCCTCCACTGCCAGGGCTAGTGGGCCAAGCATGCAGGAAGGAGCCTCTATGCTATGCACTTGTAGCTGCCATAGGTGGTATTGCCCTCTGGCTGGCCTGGGGCAATGGCAGGGGCAGCTGGTTTGCGAGCCAGTGCCGGCCTGGATGAAGGAGTGCCAGGCTGCATATCTCAGTGGGGGCCCTCATAGCTGCATTGCCAGCCAGGGGAATGGAGCACCTGAAGCTCCTGAAAGTTCCCAACTTGTTGGGCTGAGTGTGCAAAGACAATTTTGTCCACCTGCCCTTTCTCCTGAGCAGCAAGCTCTGTGTAATCCTCGCCCCTTTAGCAGCCCTCTGTTAGGAAGTCTCTCAGACTGCCTGCCTTTCTTTTGTCCCAGAGTGGCCAGTTGTGGGTACCTGTTGTCCACAGTCAGCTGGAAACTCAGTCTCTCCAAGTATTCGGCCTGTCTTAGCTTTCTAACCCCACTAATCTCCAGAGCACCATGTAATGTAGGTTTGTTCTCCCAGAGCAGATCTCCAGGGCTGGGTGTTCAGCAGTCCTAGGCCTCCATCCCCTCCCTGCTCCATTTCTCTTCCTTCCGCCAGTAAGGTGGGGTGGGAGAAGGGCTTGGGTCCTGCTGGGTCATGGCTTTGGTACTTTACCCTTTTCTGTGAGATCTGTCTGATCCCCAGGTGTAGGCAGTCTGCCACAGCCTTCTTTGCTGTTGCTCTTTCAGGATTAGTTGCATTTGCTATATTTTCATATTATATGTGGTTTTCGTTGGACGTTTCCATCTCATCTCTCACACTGCCCTCTTTAAGCCCTTCTATTTGCTGATATTTTTAAAGGATTTTTGTGTCTACATTCATGAGGGATATTGGTTTGTACTTTTCTCTTTTTGTACTGCTTTGTCTGGTTTTGTTACTGTGAAATTCTACCTTCAAAAAATTAATTGGAAAATAGTCCCTCCTGGGTTTTTATGGACATGATTGTGCGGCATTATCATTAATTCCCCTTTAAAAGTTTGAGAGAAATCTCCAGTCTTATCATTTGAGCTTCAATATTCTTTCTTGAGAATTTTTTTATCACAAATTTTATCTCTATGGTAGTTATAAGGCTATAAAAATTACCTGTATTATACTGGATAATTTGCTGTAGTTTGTGCTTTTTGAGGAATTGGTCTGTTTCATCAAAGTTGTGAAACTTATGTGTATGGAATTGTTTGGCATATTCTCTTAATGTCATTTAGATGTCTGCATTGTTTTTGAATAAGTAGTTTTGTAGTAATTGCCCTAGGTATTATAATATAAATATGTAGTTTTTAATAATCTGATATCAGTGCTTTATTTATTGGAGTGAAGTGTTGAAACCGTACTTCCACTTAGTTCCTTTTATCCTCACCACTTTTATTTATTTTTATTGAATAAATTAGTTGTGTAACATTATGCAGGTTTAAGGAGTAAAGTGTTACTTTGATATCTTTGTATATTGTAATATGATTGTCATTGTGATATTTATCACATTTCATGATCATTGTACAGTATTGTTTACTATTTTCATTATACTGTGTTGTAATTTCTGTGGTTTATTCTCATTACAAATTTGTACTCTTAAACACCATCACTCTTATACCTGCATCTCCTGGTAACCAACATTTTGCTATTTTTTTTACAGGTTTAGCATTTTTATATTCTACATATAAGTAATATCATACAGTATTTGTCTTTCTCTGACTTATCTCACTTAGCATAATGTGCTCAAGGTCCATCCATGTTGGCCCAAATAAGAGGCTATCTTCCTTTATCATGGCTGAATAATATTTCATTGCATATATGTACCATTTCTTTTTTATCCATTCATCCACTGATGGGCATTTGGGTTAGTTCCATGTCTTGGCTATTGTGAATAATGCTTTGATAAGCATGGCAGTGCATGTATCTCATTGAAATTCCTTTTTCATTTCCTTTGGATATATACACAGATGTCAAAATGATGGATTGTATGGCAGATCTGTTTTTAATTTTTGGAGAAACCTCCATATTGTTTTCTGCTGTGTTGGACCTATTTAAATTCATATCAATGATATATAAAGATTCCCTTTTCACTGTATCCTCACCAGCACCTGTTGTATCTTGTCTTCTTGATGATAGCCATTCTAACAGGTGTGAGATGATAGCTCACTGTGGTTTTGATTTGCATTTCCCTGATGATTAGTGATGCTAAGCATATTCTTGCCTCTGTTGGTCATTTTGATATCCTCTATGGAGAAATGTCTATTTAGTTCTCCCCTTTTTCAATCAGATTTTGTTGTTGTTGCTGTTACTGGGTTGATGGGTATGAATGTGTTTATATATATATATAAAATCATATATTACCCAATATATGGTTTGCAAAAATGTCTCCCATTCTGTAAGCTGTATTTTCATTTTGTTAATTGCTTTTTCTGATAGGCAGCTTTTGAGTTTAATGTAGTCCTATTTGTTGATTTTTAAAAATATACTTTTGGCATTACGCCCATAAAACTATTACCAAGACCAATATTGATAAACTTCTTCTCTACATTTTCTTCCAGTTTTATTATATCAGGTCTTATATTTAAGTCTTTGATCCATTTCAGTTAATTTTGGAAGTGGTATGGCATAGAGGTCCAATTTCATTATTCTGCATGTTTCTCCAGTTTTCCCAGCATCCATTTGTTGAAGAGACACTCCTTTCCCCATTGGGCATTCATGGCTTCCAAATATTTGTTAGCTATATGTGCCAGGATTTAATTCTGGGTTTTCCATTCTGTTTCACTGGTCAATATGTCTATTTTTGAGCCAGTACCATACAATTTTTATTACTATGTCTGTGTAGTATGGCTTGAAATCCAGAACCATGATACTCCAGCTTTGTTCTTTTTTCTAAGACTTGATATGGCTATTTGACCTTTTTTAGTTTCACACAAGTTTTAGGATGTCTGTGAAGAATGCCTGAGGTATTTTCATGGGGACTGCATTATATCTGTGAATAGCTTTGGGTAGCATGGCCATTTTAACAATATTAATTCTCCTGATCCATGAACACAGGATATCTTTCCATTTGTGTCATCTGCCATTTCTTTCTGAAAAGTTCTGTGGTTTTCATTGTACAGATCTTCCTTGGTTACATTTATTCCTAACTTTCTTACTGTTTTTGATACTATTGTGAAGGAGATGGCTTTCTTTCTTTCTCTCTCTGATGCTTCATCATTAGTGTAAAGGGATGCAATTGATCTCTGTATCTTGATTGGTAATCTGCCACTTTACTGATATCATAGGTTAATTCCAACAGTTTTTTGACTGATTCTTTCAGATTTTCTACATGTAGAATCTTAAATTCCACAATGACAAAATAACTTCTTCCTTTCTGATTTGGATGACTTTTATTTCTTTGTCTTGCCTAATTGCTCTAGTTAAAGACTTTCAGTACTATATTGAATAGGAATGGTGAGAGTGGGCATTATTGCCTTTTTCCTGATCTTACAGGCAAATGCTTTCATTTTCTCTCCATTGGGTATTATTTTAGCTGTGCATTTGTCATATATGGATTTTTTCATTAAAGTATCATTGTTATACAATCTTGTGATAGTTTCAAATACACAACAGAGTGGTTCAACTTTCACCCATATTATCAAGTCCTCACCACCTTCCCCCAGTGTGGTCACTGTCCATGAACATACTAAGATGTTACACAGTCATTAACTGTATTCACCGTGCTGTAGTACTGTCCCCGTGACCAACCTATATTGTGATTGCGAATTATTGTGCCCATTAATCCCTTTCTCCCTCCGCACCCTCCTCGGCCCCTCCCCTTTGGTAACCACTAGTCACTTCTCAGTGTCTATGAGTCTACTGCTGCTTTGTTCCTTCTATTTTGCTTTGTTTTTATACTTTACAAATGAGTGAAATCATATGGCATTTGTTTTTCTCCACCTGGCTTATTTCACTGAGCATAATACTCTCTAGATACATCCATGTTGTTGCAAATGAGGATTTCTTTTCTTTTTATGGCTGAATAATATTCTATTGAGTATATGCACCACCTCTTCTTTATCCATTCATCTATTAATGGACACTTAGGTTGCTTCCATATCTTGGCTTTTGCAAACAGTGCAGTGATAAACATAGGGGTGCATATGTCTTTTTGAATCATGGATTTTGTTTTCTTCAGGTAAATTCCTAGGAGTAGAATTCCTTAGTCAAATGGTATTTCTATTGTAGTTTTTTGAGGAACCTCCATATTGCTTTACACAACAGTTGCATCAATTTACATTCCCACAAGCAGTGTAGGAGGGTTTCCCTTTTTCTGCCTCCTCACCAGCATTTGTTGTTTCTTGTCTTTTAGAGAGTGGCCATCCTATCTGATGTGACGCGATATCTCATTGTGGTTTTAATTTGCATTTCCCTGGTGATTAGCAATGTGGAGCATCTTTTCATGTGCCTGTTGGCCATCTGTGCTTCTTCTTTGGAGAAGTATCTGTTCAGGCATATATGGCTTTATTATGTTGGGGGATGTTCCTTCTATACCCAGTCTCTCAAGGCCTTTTATCATGAAGTTTTTCTGCATCTATTGAGATGATTATGTGATATTTGTCTTCAATTTTATTGATGTGATGTATTACATTTATTGTTTTATGTTAAACCAGCATTGCATCCTAAGGATAAATCCCACTTCATCAAGGTGTGTAATGTGTTCTCTTGATGTCCTTTTAATGTATTCTTGAATTCAGTTTGCTGATATTTTGTGGAGAATTGTTGCACCTATATTCATCAAGGATATTGGTCTATAGTTTTTTTGTAGTATCCTTATCTGGTTTTTGGTATTAAAGTAATGTTGGTCACATAGAATGAGTCTGGAAGTGTTCACTCCTCTTCAATATTTTTAAAGAGTTGGAGAAGTGATTTTAATTCTTTAAATGTTTGTTAAAATTCACCAGTGAAGCTCTCTGGTACAAGAGTTTTCTATGTTGGGAGTATTTTTTTTTTTTTATTACTGATACAGTCTCTTCACTCATTTTTGGTCTGTTCAGATTTTCTATTTCTTCCTGATTCAGTCTTGGTAGGTTGTGTGGTTCTAAAAATGTATCCACTTCTTCTAGGTTATATAATTGTTCACTGTAGTCTCTTAAGATTTGATGTACTTCTGCAGTATCAGCTGTAATGTCCCCTCTTTCATATCTAACTTTGAGTCCTCTCTTTTTGTCTTAATCTAGCTAAAGGCTTGTAAATTTTATTTATCCTTTTGAAGAACCAGCTCTTTGTTTCATTGATGCTTTCCATTGTTTTCCTGGTTTCTATTTCATTTATTTACAATCTGATCCTTGTTATGTCCTTCCTTATGCTAAATTTGGACTTAATTTTTTCTTCTTTTTCAAGTTCCTTGAAATGCAAAGTTAGGTTGCTTGAGATCTTCCTAATTTCTTAATAGATGCACTTATTGCTAATAACTTTCCTCTCAAAACCGCTTTTTCTACATCCCACATTTGATATGTTGTATTTTTGTTTGTTTCAAGATAATATTTTATTCCACTTTGATCTCTCCTTTAAAGCATATAGTTTAGTTTCTGCATATTTATAGGTCTTATTTTCCTTTTGTTATTGATTTCTCATTTCATACCATTGTGTCCTAAGAAGATAGTTGGTTTGATTTCAGTCTTCTTAAATTTGCTAATATTTGTTTTGTGGCCTATCATGTGACCTATTTGTAGAATATTCTACATACACTTGAGAAAAATGTGTATCCTACTGCTGTTGGATGGAATATTCTTTGTATGTCTATTAAGTACATTTGTTCTAAACCATGGTTCAATTCTGATGTTTCCTTACTGATTTTTTGTCTGATTTTATCCAGTGCTGGTGGTATGGTACTGAAGTCCTTGACAATTAGTGTATTATTATCTATTTTTCCTTCATGATCTTTTATTCTTAATATATTTCAGAGCTTGGGTGTTGGGAGAATACATTTATAATTGTTATATCTTCTTGATGTATTGACCCCCTTATCATTAGATAATGTCCTTCCTTGTCTTGTTACACTTTTTGGTATCTTCACCACTTTTAAAATAAAATTGTCTTTAAATGTTTAATCTCCATCCATTGAACACATTACATGGTAAACTTTGTTTTGCTTTTCTTTAAAGGCAGGTTTGCTAGCAACAAATTCTGTTTCCCTTCAACTGAGAATGTCTATTTCTTCTTCATTCCCAAAGTATATTTTGCTGGTTATAGAACTGAGAGTTTATTATTTTTTTGTGTATGAAAAATGTTATGCCACTTCCTTCTGATCTCTGTGGTTTGTGACAAGAAATCCATTGTTATTCAAATTTGTGTTCCTCTATACTTGATGTGCCCTTTCTCTTCTTTCAAAATATTTTTTGTCTTTAATCTTCAAAAACTTATAAAGCATCTTGGTATGGATTTCTTTGGGTTTATATTTTGTATTCACTTAGCTTCTTGAATCTGTAGGATTATATCTTCCAACAAATTTGGGGCATTTTCAGCCATTATTTCTTTGAATAAAATGTTTGTCTCTCTCCTTTCCTTTGAGATGCCAATGAGAGAAATGTTAGCTCTTTCATCAACTATATTTTGATTTAAAATAAGAGAAATGTTAGCTGTTTTGTTCTTGTCAAATGGGTCCCTGAGACTGTTTACTTTTTATTTTCAGTCTATTCTCAGTTATTAAAATAAGTAAATTCTATTGATCTAGCCCTAAGTTCACTAATTCTAAGTTCTGTCATCCTCATTCAACAACTGAGTCCATTCAGTGGGCTTTTTAAAATTATTTTTCAGTTCTATAGTTTCCATTTTAAAAATAACTTCTATTTCTTTGCTAAGATTTTCTATTTTTTAATTTGTGTCAAGAAAGTTCCTAACTGCTTATTAAAGATTATGATGATGATGTTTTTAAACCTTGTCAAATAACTCCAATATTTGACTTACTTTGGCTTTGGCTTCTCTTGATTATTGTTGTCCATTTATTTGTGATTATCCTGATTCTTAGCATGACTAGTAATTTTCTATTGTACCCTGGGAATTTTAGAGATTATATTATGAGCATGGATCCTATTTAATTTTTTTTTATATAGCAGAACAGTTAAACTGTTGAGGTGCAGCAAGAGGGCTGGTGAACATGAGTGTTAGCTGCTTCCTGGGCCCCTCCCATCCCACTCCAGGAAGTGCAGGGCACTGCCTTGCTCCATTCATGGTAGTGGGTAGGTGGAGGTCCAGCCCCCTTTTTTGCCCCTGATGTCTTCTCATGAAAGTGAGGTCACCAGCTCACACTGCCTTCTTGCCTCTGAGTGGGGTATAAAATCAGCTCCCCAATATATTCCACTGTAGGGTAAGTGCTCAGCTCCCTATGGGATCCCCTGACAGCAGAGCGGGGGTGGCCATTAAGCAGAGTACCCCATGGCTGCCTCTCCCACCGCCTCAGTCAGCAATAGTAGTCAGTGAATAGTTCAATACTCCAGTCTCAATAATTGGCAAAACAACTAGACAGAATGTCAAAGACATGAAAAACTTGGAACTATGTTATTTTACTGTTGAGTTGTCGAATTGTCTATTTCTCTCTTTATTTCTGTCAGTTTTGTTTCATGTACTTTCAGACTCAGCTGCTTGTATAATTTTATTTCTTTATAATGTTCAGTTTTTTTCTTTATAATTTTTATTTCACCCTCACACATTAACCCTTGTTTTCATTATAAATGTCCCTCATTGTCTCCAGTAATAGTTTGTTTTAAAGTCTATTTTGTCTGATATTTAGCATGCCACTCCAGCTTGCTTATGTTTAATGTTTGTGTGTCATCTTTTTTCCATCATTTTACTTTGAATCTATTTGTGTCTTTGAATATATAATGTATCTATTGTAGGCAGTCTATATTTGGTTCCTGTTCTAGGCAGTCTGGCAATCTCTGCTTCTTTATTGAGTGTTTAATTCACTTACAGTTAATATAATTATTGATATGGTAGGATTTACATCTGCCTTTCGCTATTCATTTTCTGTATGTCTGTCTCTTTTGTTCCTCTCGTCCTTCTTTACTGCCTTCTGTTATGCTGAAGAGATTTGTTTTAGTTCTAATTCCTTTGTTAATTTCGTTTTCCTATTTTGTATTTTCAGAGTAGTGTAGTCTATGGATTACAATAAGCATCTTAATGGAAAACAATCTCTTTAAGGTTAATACTAAATTATCTCTTCAAATATTTTTGTCTTCCCCTTTCCCACCTTTCTTCATGAGGGACCCAATTACAAATATACTGTTACTCTTAAGGGTATTCAAGAGGCCTCTGAGAATTTGTTTGATTTTCTTCATTCTTTTATATTCTTCAGAATTAATTATATTTATGGATCTATCTTCAAGTTCATTGATTCTTTCTTCTGACAGTTCAGATCTCCCGATAAGCCTCTCTAGTTTTTCATCTGCATTATTGTACTTTGCAACTCCAGAATTTCCATTTGGTGTATCTTATAATTCATCTCTCTTTATTGGTAGTCTCCATTTGGTAAGTCATTGTCATCGTATTTCCTTCCATTTAAACATGGGTTTAGTTCTTTGAACATTTTTATAACAGCTGCTTTGAAGTCTTGGCCTACTAAGGCCAGCATTTGGGTCCTCTCAGACATATTTCTATTGGCTCTAACCCTTTATTGCTCTTTATTCCTGTGTGACTCCCTGTTTCTTTGCATGTTTCATTTTTTTGTTGTTGTTAAAAGCTGCTCATTTTATATAACTCAGGAACTCTGGATTCTGAGTCTCCCACCTAACCAGAGGTGATTGTAGTTGCTGGGATTTTTGTTTGTTGATTTACGTCTTGCTGACAGTGGTTCTGTACTTCGTGCCTCCTGCAGTGTGTAGCCACCAATGCCTGCTCTTTTTTTTTTTAATTCTTGTTTTTGTTTTTAAGCCTGGTTTCCTTGGTGTTACCCTTGAACTAATATAGCCTCCTGGTCAGGCCATGATTGGTCAGAAGTTTTGTTTAAACAACTTGGGTGAATGAGACTTCTACCATTTGTTGAAGTGGTCTGTGTATGACTTGAGATATTCAAAGTTCAGCCATGTCACCAGTCTTTCCTGCTTGCCCAGGATCACACAGTCAGCCAAGGATAAGGAGATAACGGGGGTCCTCTCTGCCCTCTCATGAAAGTGTGTGCAGCCTTCCAGATCTCAGAAATCCCTTTAAAACTTCTTGCTTTTTTTCTTGCTTGAACCAACCAGTACTGCAGTCTTCAGTAGCCATGACATTGGCATTCCCTAATTATTTGCCACTGAGATCACCAGTGGTTGACATAGTGCATGAGGTTTTCCATGGAGTTCCCAATCATGTCAACCCTCTTTTTTGGCACTAAGACCGAAGGTTCTCAAGGCTCCTGTCCAACTGAATTTGGAAGGAGGAATGTTAGGTCCTCCTTTTATTGTGTTTATATTTTCTCTATATATCTAGTGGTTTCTGTTTTATATATGTATTTACTGTGGTATTTATTGCATAGTTTTTCATAATTGTTACCTCATTATGAAATTTGTCTTTTAGCATTATAAAGCATCCTTATTTGTTTCATTTATTGCTTCTTTAGCATTACATTTTTTCTGATTTCAGAATTATAACCCCTGCTCTCTTGGTGTTTACATTACCTGGTAAATCTTTTTGCATTCTTGTATTTTTCAGCCATTTCAGTCTCTGAATTTTAGATTTTTTTTTAATTGCATAGAGTTGGATTTTGTTTTATGTGTGAATTTGGATGTATTTTTCTTTTAAGAGGCATTTTTTTACTCACATTTATTGAAAGAACTGATATGTTTGATCTCAGTTCCTCTGTAGTATCACATATTGCAATCATTGCCTGTATTATGTCACACTGTGTTGCTCTCTTCTGTGTGTCTGCTTTGCTTTTTCATAAATTATTTTGGTACTTAAGAATGTTTGTGTATACATATTTTTTATTAATGGTTTCTTTTGTTTTTTTGTGTGTGGTTTAATTCCCTTTCTTACTTAAGAAAGTAATGGCATACTATTTGGTGTGCTGGTTTTAACTGTATCTGTAGATTCCTGTTTATTACATATTTGCCATACTTTCTATATATTCTATCTAGTATATACTTAGTACATACCTTCTCATTTTCTTCTTTTGTCTCTCAGATTTTGTATTCTTTCTGTTCCATCAGAGCATATGATGTCCATACATTATCATTCAGCCATGACTCTATCTAGGTCTTCATCTCGTTCTATAATTAAATATGCAGGACGCTCGCCATCAGTTCCTCCGGCGCTTTCCCATCCTACCATGGTTGGATGAGGCTCGTCCTCTAGAAAGTTCCTCAGCAAGGGCACATGTGTACAATATTTTGGACATATGTAAAAACCATCTTCCTATCACCTTGATATATGAAGTTCAGCTTAACTGGATATAAAATCCTTGATTTACACTTCCTTAAATTTCTTGAAAATGCTGCTCCACTGTTGTCTTGCTTTGTATATTGTTTGTGATACATCTATTGCCAGTATAATCCTCTTACCTTTGTAAATTACTTCATCTTTTTACTTGGAGGCCCTGAGGATTTCTTCTTTATTTTTAGTCTAATAGTTTAGGAACTGTCTAAGAATTGATTGTTACAGATCAGTTTCCCTGGTACCATGTGGATCCTTTCGGTGTAGGAGTTAGATCTTATTGTATGCATAGAGATTTTCCTAGATACAGTTTTAAGTATTATTTCTATTGTATTACTTATATTTTCTTCAGAGACTTCAATTACATGACTGTTGGACTTCCTTTGCATCTCTTCCATTTCAACCACTCTCTGACCCTTTTTATTTCTTGATCTCATTTTAATTATCTTAGTCGTTTTCTATTTCTATCTTTATTTCAATTGCCTCTTGTCATTACTTTGTTTGTGGCCCATTTCTGCTTTGTTTTTACTGATCTGATGTTTTCATATCCCTAAACGTTGAGGCTATTTCATTCAGTCTAGGTAACTTTCTATAGTTTTTGTCTGCTTTATGATTGGTTTTTGGAGAATTTTAGTAGCAGAAATGTTTTTATTCTGATTTTTTTATTTTTTTTTCTTACAGTAGTAGTGTATGGACATAGTCTGCCTACTTGTGTCACTGTGTACTTTAGCAGTCAGAGTTCCCAGTTCCTGATGTCCTCTTCTGCCCTCTTTTAGGTGATTCCTTTTACAGGCAGTGCTGCTGTCAGGGGCAGAGGATGAATGAATTGCTATGTCTTGTTTTTCTTTATTTCCTGCAAGATTTTTTAATTTTCCTCATATTTCCTTCTTTCCTTTGCTGCCATGCTCCTGAGAGATAAATCCACTTCTGTACATACACAAGCCTCCCCAAGATTCTGAGCAGCCACCTGTAATCCCAGTTCTTCAAGGCCCTTCACTGTAGCTGATGCTGTGAACTGCCTTTCTGACCTGTGTTCTCCATTTTGATACTTAATGTTGGATTTTTTTTTTCTGAAGGTGATTCTGTCTGCTTCTTTTAAGTCTTCTATGCCCCCTATGTTTTTTAACAAGGTAAATTTTTTTTCATAATAGAAATTAATCATTTTAAATTCAAATGATTCAGTGGCATTTAGTATGTCCAGTGTTTTATTTGTCGCTCACATCATAGCTAACAATTTATTGTCAGATCCAAGGTTGTAAAGATTTACCTTTGTATTTTCTTCTAAGAAAACTATGGTTTTAGCTCTTATGTTTAGGTTGCTGATCCATTTTGAGATAATGTTTGTATATGGTGTGAGGTAGGAATCCAACTTCATTCTTTCGTCTGTGGCTATCCAGTTCTTCCAACACCAACTGTTGAAGAAACCGTTCTTTTCCCATTGAATGGTCTTGGCACCCTTGTTGAAAATCAAATGATCATGCATATGAGGGTTTATTTCTGTTCTGTTCCATTCTTTGGCCTATATATCTATCAATATGGTAGTACCGCATTGTTTTGATTACTGTAACTGTGTGACTTTTGAAATTGGGAAATGTGAGTCTTCCAACTTTGTTCTTTTTCGATATTGTTTAAGCTGTTTGGGGCCCCTTGCAATTCCATAAACATTTTAGGATCAAATTTTCCTTTTCTGCAAATAGGCCATTTTGGTATAGAATAAAATGCCAAATAGAATTTTGGTGGGGATGGCCCCATATATATAGACCACTTGGTAATATTCCAATCCATGAACATGGGATGCCATTCCATTTATTTAGATCTTTAATTTTTATCAGCAGTGTTTTATAGTTTTTAGCATAGAAGTCTTTTGCCCTCCCCCCCTTGGTTAAATTTATTCCTACATACTTTATTCTCTTGATGCTATTGCAAATGGAGTTTTTTTAAATTCCTTCTTAGATTGTTAGTATTGGTGTATAGAAACACAAATGATTTTTTTGTGTGTATTGACTATGTGCCCTTCAATAAAAAATTTGTTTGTTAGCTCTAGGGTAGTTTTGCTTGTTTGTTTTGGGGGGTATTTTTGCAGATTCCTTGGGGTTTTTCTATTATATGATCATGTCATCTGTGAATAAAAAGTTTTACTTCTTCCTTTTTATTTGCTCAATTGCTATGGCTAGAACTTCTAGTACGTTGTTGAAAAACAATGGTGAAAATAGCATTCTAGTCTTGTTCCTGACTTTAGAGGAAAATTTTCAGTCTTTTCACCATTGAGTATGATGTTTCCTGTGGGTTTTACAAAGATGCTCTTTATCATGTTGAGGAAGTTCCCTTATATTCCTAATTTTCTGAGTATCCTGAAAGGTTGTTGGATTTTGTTGAATGCTTTTTCTGTCAACTGAGATGATTGTGTGGTTATTTTCCCCTTTCACTCTACGGATGTGATTTATTACATTGACTGATTTTTCTTATGTTGATCCACCCTTTCATTCCTGAGTTAAATCCCACTTGGTCATGTTGTATAATCCTTTTACTAAGTTGCTGGATTTGGTTTATTAGTATTTTTTGAGGGTTTTGGATCCCTTAGCGATATTGGTATCCAGCTTTCTTTTCTTGTGGTGTATTTGTGTGGCTTTTGTATCACAGTAATACCTCATAGAATGTGTTGCAAAGTGTGCCCTACTCTTCTGTATTTTTTTGTTACAGTTTGAGGATTTGTGTCCATTCTTTAAATCTTTGGTAAAATTCACCAGTGAAGCCATCAGTTCCTGGACTTCTCTTCATTATGAGGTTTCTGATAAATGATTTACACTTTTTTACTTGTTATAAGTCTGTTCAGAATTTCTATTTCTTCTTGAGTCAGTTTTTGTAGTTTGTGTGTTTCTAATAATTTGTACAGTTCATCTAGGTTATCTAATTTGTTAGCACACTAGTGTTCACAGTATTCTCTTATAATTCTTTTTATTTCTGTTAGGTCACTTGTAATGTTTCCACTTTCATTTATTATTTATTATATGCATCTCTAATTTTTTCTTTTTTATATTATATGTAACACTAAAACTTTTCTAGCTAAAGTTTGTTAATTTTGTTGATTTTTAAAAAAAATAATGAACTTTTGCTTTACTTAGTTCTATTTTTTCTATTCTCTCCAATCTCATACTTATAATTTCCTTCTTCTTGCTAACTTGAGTTTAGTTTACATTTTTTTGGTTTTTTTTTTAGTTCCTTAAACTAGAAAAGTTAATCTGTAAAGTTAGGTTGTTGGAGATCTTTCTTCTTTCTTAATTTAGGAATACAGCCATAATTTTCTCTCAGTACTGCTTTCACTGCATCCCATAAGTTTTGATATGTTGCATTTTCATTTTCATTCATCTTGAAGTATTTTCTAATTTCCCTTGTGATGTTTTCTTTGACCCATTTGTCTTTAAAGACATTGTTTTCTAAAATGTTCAGTTTCCACATACTTATTAATTTTCTTCTATTATTGATTGCTACCCTCATTCTGTTTTGGTTGGAGAGGATACTTCTTATGATTTTAATTTTTAAAAATTTACTGAGACTGCTTTGTGGACTGGCGTGATCTGTCCTGGGGAATATTCCACATGCTCTTGAGAAGAATGTGTATTCTGCTGTTGTTGGATGGAGTGTCCTATAAATGTTTGTTAGGTCTAGTTGGTTTATAGTTATTAAAGTCTTCTCTTATCGATCATCTCTCTGTTGTTCTATCCATCATTGATTGTGGGCTAATGAAGTCTCCAACTATTATTATAGAACCCTCCAATTCTGTCAGTGTTTGCTTCATATACTTTGGAAGCTTGTTGCTTGATGTTATATTCTTGTAATTGTTGTCTTCTTGATGAATTGACCCTTTACTCAATATATTGTGTCCCCTTCTTTGTCTCCTGTAACAACTGTTGACCTCAAGTTTATTGTTCTGAGAGTATAACCACCCCAGATCTTTGTTGGTTACTATTTGTATAGAATATCATTTCCCATTCTTTCACTTCAATTTATTTGTCTTTATATCCAAAATGAGTATCTTGTAGAAAGCATAAATTGGATTTTTTTTTAGCCCTTTTGCTAACCTTTTGATTGGAGTATTTACTCCATTTACATTTAAAGGAATTACTGGTAAGGAAGGATTTCTCCCATTTTATTCTTTTCTGTATGTTTATACCTATTTTGTTCATTTCCTTCTTTAATGCCTTCTTTTGTGTTTAACTGATTTTTTGGTAGTGTACAATTATGATTATCTTCTCAATTCCTTGTGCATATATTTTTATGGTATTTTCTTAGTGAATACCACATCTAACATCCTAAATTAAAAATCTAGTTTGAACGGATCCAAATTTAGCTTCAGTAATGTACCAAGAATCAGCTCTTATATATCTCCATCCTCTTCATGTTGTTATTGCCACATTATATCTTTTTCCATTGCATTCCCAATAACAGATGTATAATTATTGTTTCATGCATTTGTCTTTTAAGTCACATAGGAAATAAAGGGGAGTTACAAATTAAAAGTATGATAACATTGGCTTTTATGTTTACTTGTGTAGTTACCTTTTCTGAAAGTATTTATTTGTATGGCTTTGAGTTACTTTCCAGTGTCCTTTCATTTCAGCCTGAAGGACTCTTTAGCAATTTTTGAAGGGCAGATCTACCAGCAAAAAAACTTCCTCAGCTTTTATCTCAAATGTCTTAATTTTTCCTTCATTCTTGAAAGATAACTTTGTTGGATATAGAATTCTTGACTCATGGTTTTTTCTCTTTCACCACTTTAAAAATGTCCTCCTATTCCCTTCTGGCCTCCATGCTTTCTGATGAGAAATCTGATGCCAATCTTAGTGATTATTTATTTATGTGGAGTCACTTCTCTCCTTTTATGATTCTGTCTTTGTCTTTCAACCATTTGATTATGATGTGTTTCTTGGCATTCACTGAGCTTCTTGGAGGTATAGATACATGTGTTTTGTCAAATTTGAAAGTTGACAGCTATTATTTCTTCAGATTCTTCCTGCCCTTTTCTCTGTCCCCTCTCCTGTAATTCCCATGATGGGTATATTTGTATGCTTGATGTTCCATAGGTTCCTTGGGGTCTGTTCATTAGCCCTTTTGTTTTCTTCCTCAGACTGGATAATTTCAATTGACCTATCTTTCAGCTCACTGATTTTTCTGCCTGTTCAAATATGCTAATGAATCCTCTATGAGTTTTTCATGCAAGTTATCATACTTTGTAGTTCCAACATTTGGTTAATTCCTTTTTATAATTTTTTTTTATTGACATTCTCTTTGTTCATATACCATTCTCCTGGTTTCTTTTAGTTCTTCGTCTATTATTTCCTTCAGTTCTTTGAGCATATTTAAGAAAGTTGATTTAAAATTTCTGCCTAGCAAATTCAATGTGTGTGCTTCCTTGGGGAGTTTCTGTTCATTTTTTTCTGTGAATGGGCCATACTCTCTTATTTCCTTACATGCATCATTATTTTTTTTTAATGAAAACTGGATATTCTGGATAGTATATGTAGTACCTTTAGACATCAAATCCTCTCCCCTCCTTAGGATTGTTTTTTCCTTACTGTGAGCTGTAGCTATTTGGTTAGTGACTTCTAACCTGTTTTTGTGAAATCTGTAATCTGTCATGTGTGGCCTCTGAAATTCCTATTCCTTCAGCTGGTGTTTTGACAAAGGAAGCTGGGGCATGCTTTAGCACTTGGCCAGGCTGTTTACAACTCTGCCTTAGCCTTCATTTCCTGTTTGAGGTGGGCACAGACATCAGCCAGAGGTGAAAACTTACTGTGTACTCAGGACTTCTGAGCAAGCATCCTGCCCTGGGCATGCGGTTGGCTCTCTCAATTCTGTAGTACACACGATTGCTTTTGAATGGCCTCATTTCCCAAAGAAAGTCTTTCCCTAGCTTTTCTTCCCAGGCTTTCCATACTCTATTGTATGCCTCAACTGTAATCTTTTTCCCAAGTGGCTGTGATTTGTTTGACTCCCTTAAAATATTTTCCAGGAATGTCCATGATTTTTCACTGAGTGTGAGTTCCAGGTCAAAGGAAAGAAAGGCAAGCACCTTGTGTCAGTCTTGCAAGCAGCCCTAGGCGATACAGAACAAAAACAATTCTTTGAAAATGAGATCTGCTGTGCTCCCTCCAGAACCAGGGATCAGGGTCCTGCACTGGAATGTCGGCTGCCCCCTTCAAGAGCTGGGGAGGGGAGTGTTGCAAGGGCAAGTAAAAATACCAGTTTTCTAACATCTTCAAGTTGTTTGTTTCCTGGTTTCATGTTCATCTGGCTATCATAAACTTCTGACTGCTTTATGGAGACCGGACAAAGTTGAATCAGACAGGTTTTGCTTGACTGTTCAGTGTTTCTGTGAAGGGAAAGGGAAAGGCCCTTGGACGTTCCTACTTCTCTGTTTTCACTGAGATCACTCACTTTCCTCTCATTCTCTGAAAGAGCACCTGAGGCCTCACCTCCTGACTCTGCATCCACAAGTTTGCAGTGGTGGGTAGGCAGCTGGAGCGTTCTTGGCATTTGGTTCATTTCTCCACTCATAGGTGACTTGATTGAAGGCCATAGCATGCTGTCTGCTGGTACTGCTGAAGGCATGTGTATGGTTTTATTTGCACTTCTTGGTTTTATGCTTTTTGGGGACAGTAAGTTAGGAGATTTGAAACCAGAGGGTAAGAGAAGCAGCATGCCATTGTCCTCCAAACCTGACTGGACATCTTTTTCAATTATGCCTTTTTCTTAGTGCATAATTTTAAGCACTTTTTTAATCCATCAGCAAGCCTTGTCAACTTCCTGGACTCTGCCCACTCCTTGCATTCTCTCCAGCCACCTCCCTGGTCAAAGCTGCTGCCATTTCTTTGCCAGGAGTGTTGCCCTTCCCTCTCTATGGGTCCCTCAGGTTCCCTTTCTGCCTTCACTCTTCGCTCACCAGCCCAAGGAAGTTCTTTAAATATAAAGTGAACCTTCTAATTAAATGCTCCGGTGGCTTCCTGTAACATTGTCTTGGGTCTGTCACACTGGATACAGAGCATAATTTGGGAATCCTTGTGCAGGACTCTCACTGAGGAAGCGCTCTGTGGTGGGTGGCTGGGAAGCTGCCTAGAGCATTCCTCAGAGTTGTTCCACCAGCTGCTGACGGGTTAGGGTGGTTATCTCTCATTGCCGAGGGCTGCCCCTCAGGGGGTTCCCTCTGCGTCACTTCTGGCCTGCCCTGTGTCTGGCCTGCCCTGACCCTGAGGTCAGCGATAGTGGTCACAAAGGCTTCTGGCAGGTTTGCATTAAGAAGAATTTGGTGCGTATGGAACATGAGTGCTGAGGGCACATGGGTTGGGTGGGGCTTCTGTGCTGCCTGGGTGTCCTTGTGAACAGGAATGATGCACTCTGTGTCCCTGGTACCTGCCATACGGCACAATGTCCAAGAAGCTTTGCTGATCTGCTGGACCTCCTAGGGGTCCCTTCTCACCCACAGCCAGTTAACATCAGCCACGGGCCCCTCTGTGCTCTGAACAGGCCATTTCCTAAGTGAGCATCATCGTTGCTTCTCCTTGTTTCCTCCAATTATTGGAAACTCCTCATGTTTGATTCATTTGGGCTCCTAGGCCCACTAAGAGGCCAGCAGCCTCAGGACAGGACTATGAATCCACACCAGAAGGATGCCACCATGTCTTTTCATGAAGTGGTATTTGGGCAAACTGTGGGGGTCATGGCCGAGAGTGCCCCTCAGGGCCCCTCACCCTCTACCTTCCCAGCCCTCTTGCAGCCAGCAAAGATGGGGTGGGGGCACCAGGCTGAGTTGATTATTTCTGACATCAGTTGTTAACATAATTTTGACATGGAGCCTCCCCCCAGCTCTGGAGTGGCTCTGACTGTATCCAGGCTCCAGCTTGGGGAGCCATGGGGAGCCTCTCAGCCCCGGATCTGGCCCGGCTGGGAGGCGGCCTGGGAAGGGACCTGTGTTTCTCAAGCTTGCGCCCTCGGGGCCTGGGGGTGGGGCCCAAGCAGATGTCTGGATTTGGTAGCCAGGGCCTGGAGCCGGATGCTGGGAACCAGGCCTGCAACTCATTTCCCCATTAAACATTCTGAGAACATCTGCACTGGTTTCCAAGGCTTCTCCCTCACTAATTGCTTTGATTATTGTGTGAAGTGAAGAACTGGCACGTTTCCGTGATGTGATGAAGGTGAAAAGATCGCTCTTAATTAGATTAAAAACATTTTTTTCTTCCTCTGTAATTTTGCCTTGAAAATCAAGGCCACTTTTTTGTTTTCTTCATCCAAAGACCTCCAGAAACTTTCCTCCCCACCTCTCCAGAGGTTTCTTGGGAATGTCCTGTGAGCTCAACTCTTGGAGAAGACAGTGCTTAACCCAGATTCCATTGTATATGAACGTTTCCTGGGGCTGCTTTTGCTGCCGGGAAGCGTCCCTGAAGCTGTGTCTTAGGAGACCTGGACAGTGACTTCCTGGAGCGTGGAGACCCTGACGGGCGCCTGAATTGTGGGGGTGGCAGTGTTGCCCCCTTCGCACCTCCTGTGCTCACTCAGGGCTGATTCTTTTTTGACTCTGTCGCTGCCTGCCCTCCTCAGCACCTCAGCTGCTGGTCCCCACCCTCGGGCCTGCAGAGCATTTCCATCGCCTCTCAGATCTGCACGAGCCGATGCCTGCAACGTCTGGTGTGAGGGATGGCACTCGGGGTGGGGGTCCTCGATGCCCTCAGCTCTGGGGCTGTGCCAAGCCCACCTTGGGCTCAGTCACACCAGTCGTGCTCATGTCAAATCTGCATGTCCTTGACTGGACATGAGGTCTGGTGTGCTCCAGTTTGTTCTGAACATGCTCATACACCAGGGTGTGGACTGGGCCTCCCGGAGTGGGTGGAGAGATGGGGCTGGCACCACATCCATGGAAAGCCAGCTGCCCGCCCTCAGGAGCACCTTCCCAGGAGCTCCCTGGACTGTTGCGGAGGTGGCTGCTCTCCCCCAGCCTTTGTTCTCTCTGCCCTGCATCTCCAAAGCACAGCCAGGGCCCTGCAGGGTCAGCTGGCCTTGACTCCCCAGACCTGTAACCATGGGCTCAGGCCTCACCCCCAAGCCTGTCACACACATTTCTGAGGATTCCCTCGGTAACAGATGATGGAACCCCAACCCCAACTAGCTGAAGCACAAAAGGAACATTTTCTGGCCCCCGCACCTGGACCCGGCTGCTTCACACACAGCTGGACCCGGGGCAGGGGTGGCCTGTCCTGCCTGCTCTCACTCTTCTTCCCACCCTCCCTGTTCTGTCTTCTGCTCCCTTTCTGCTCTCTGGCCCCTGGGGAGGCCACATCCTCAGGCGGCCACCTTCCAGTGGGTACATAATGGCCACCAGCCCACCACACCTGGCAGAAAGAGGCCATCTCTTTCCCCATTATCCATGCCAGAGCTGGAGTCAGGCGCTTGTTGACCCCAGTCAGAGCGTGAGCTGCTCTCAGACCTGCCTCTTTGCCTCTGAAGGCTGAGGCCTGGGCCACACGCCCCCTCTGAGGATGGTCAGCGGGTACCTGAACCCTGCAGCTGGGGATGGGGAAGGAGTAAACCCCTGAGGAAAGTTCCAAAGGCTGTTCTCAGAAGCCAGGCCTGGCTGCTGGGCAGGCGAAAACAACAGGTGTCCCCTCCAGCAAGGTATTTCCATAAGCGGAACCGAGTGCCAGCTGTGCTATATGCCTCCACTGCGCTCCTCGCCCTGCTCCTGGCAGCTGTTGTGGGAATGGCTTTTACACTTTCTGTCTGTGCCCCTTACTTCTCGCCTCTGAGTGGAGACACAGGTGGTGAGGCAGCCGTGCTGGCTCGGGGTCTGTGAGCTGGGCATGGGCAGCTGGCACAAGCCCGGGGCCGCAGCTCAGCGATGTCACGCAGGGCCTGGGCTGCAGCTGTCCGGATGCCCTGGGGAGGGGTTCTCCTTCACGGCGCAGGATCTGCAGGGCTTTGGCAAATCCGCCGGGAGGGGCTGGATTTCGGGGGGCTGGGGCTGGGAAGGGGGCTTTGACTTGGGGAGGGCAGGGGCAGCTTCTGTTTATCCCTGTGGAGTGAGCTGGCTCAGGGAATGGGACTGCGGGGCCCTGGAGGGGAGCTGGAGGTGGGAGGCAAGGCCCCTGTGCTGAGGAAGCAGCACAGACCTGAGGGCCAGGCACACATGAGCCCTGCACCCGCCCCGGAAAAGCTGGGAGAGCTCTGTGAGGACTTGGGTTGCACCTGGGAGATCGGGCGGGATTTCAGTCAGTTGTGAGGCGGAGGGTCTTGGGAGGTCACCAGGGAGGCCAACTCCAGGGAGACTTTCCAGGGCAGAGGGCAGAGGGCAGAGGGCAGAGGGCAGTGGGAGGGGCTGGAGCGGGAATCCTGGCCTTGTCTCTGTGACCCAGGGCACAAGTTTCAGCCTCTCTGAGCCTTGGTTTGCTCATCTGGAAACGGGGATCAAAGCCTCCACCCCACAGGGCTGCTGTGATAATGAAAGCAGCCGATGGAGAAATGGGAATCCCCTTCTGCATCCCGGGGGAGGGCGTGGGTCCCAGGCTTGGGGATAAACTGGCCTCAGTGTGAGAGGAGGGGACCAGAACGGGCAGGGGGCAAGGGCTGGAAGAGGAGACCAGGAGCTCCTGGGAATGGAAAGCCTGGAGGGTGTGTGGGCAGGACACAGGCTCTGTGCCACCCCGTGGGCAGCCCCGGGCTAGGTGGAGGGGCCGAGGGTCCTCTGACGCTTGGGACTTACTCTGGCAACTCCAGGAGGAGGCATGCAGGGCTGAGGGACCGAGGGCGAGGCACAGGTATGGGGGACTCCCACAGATTACTGCTTCTGGGCCTGGGAAAGTCGCACCCAAGGTAGAAAATATGGACACAGTAAATAAGGAAGGAGATGAAAGTCACCCAGTCTCTTCACCTAAAGACAATGCAGTTAACATTCTGATCTCGTTCCTTCCAGTCTTTTTTCTGGGCCCGTGTTGTTTTAAGAAAACTAAAATCACCTTCTTGAGCGGGGCTGCTGGCTGGGAAGGAAGACGTGGTGCTGTCTGGTGGCTGTTCTCTGGAGCGGGTGAGACTTGGCAGCCAGTGTCACCAGCTGTGGTAGTCGCCACGCCAGAGGCTGCGCTCGCCATCCCAGACCTCCCATTTTCCTAGAAAACAGAATTGTTTTGTTCTGCCCTGAAAATGTAGGCCTAGATTCTGGCTTTGACAAGGCAAAGGCGGCCAAGGAATTAAAGCATCAAAAATGGACTGTCTTACGGACGGTGATGTCACTGTCAAGAGGATAGTGCTGGCTTTCTCCCGAGGCCCGGTGCCACCCTCAGGGCCCGAGTGTCCAGATGAGCTGCCCATCCAGGCCACCATGGGCTCGGCCTGCCCCGCAGCTGCCAGGCCAGGACTGTGGGTTGTTTTTCCACCTTTGTGAAGCGCCGACCTCGGGCTCCTTGCGGTGGGGGTGATAAGCCATCTCTTGGGACACAGCACTTGCCCCCAAGCCCTTGCCTGAAGGGGGCAGCGTGCCACTGTGTCTGCTGAGTGCGAATTCCCTCCACCAACTCCCTGCACCTTCTTGCAGGCACTGAACCCCACCCCCTGCACACCCCCACACACACACCAGCTGTGACTGCAGGTGGGAACGGGGGGTGGGGGGGTTTGTGGCCCTGGTCACTGCCTGCCTCTCCTGGGGGGAGGTAGACCCCCGTCTCCAACACTGAAGTTGGGCAGGGCGGGGTCTCTCCTTTTGACTTGAAACAGCCCACCTGTGGAAGCCTCTGTTTGCCCCTTGCCACAGGGCCCCATGTGCTGTTCCCAGGATTAAACCAAACAGCGCACATTCTTCTCTGGCAGGTGCAGGCCCCGCCTGCTCCAGGCAGCCGACTGATGTGCACATTTTAATTTCCTAAACACCAGGCTGGGCCTTTCTCAGGGGTCAGGTGGCTTACCCTCGGTCCGTGGGCTTTGGAGATGGCACTTGTTATTGTGGGTGTTTAGAAAGCAGCTCCACTTCCCAGCCACCCCTCTGCCGTTCTTTCCTTCTGTACACAAGTGATGCAGACATAAAAATATGTATTTGTGTTCTTTTTCCTTTCCTTTTTGTTTTTGAAAGAACATTTGAATCCTGGACAAAGTTTTAGCTCTGTCACTTGACAACTGTATAATATAACCCAGGGTACTTGAATTTCAGCCCCGAATCTCTAAAATGGGGGCAGTAGATGCTCCCGCCAGGACCCAGACCTGCGGGCCTTTGACTGCGCGTGCATTTTTCAAAGCTGCCCAGTCACTTCTCTGCACTCTCAGAATGTCATGGGCAGCAAGCCCTTCACTCGGAGGGCTTCTCCCGGGTATGACTAAGTCATGTCTGTGCAGTTTCCTGCTGGAAGTCTGCCCTTCACCCCTACTGGCTGTGAGCTCCCAGAGTTTATTTACATCTCTTTGAGTACTAGTCAGGCACAACACCTTTGCATGTGTTCATTGGCCATGTGGATTCTTCTTTTGTGATGTACTTGTTTGTTGCTTACTTTTCACTAAATTGCTTCTATTTTGCTTATTGATTTGTATGAGTTATGTTTTGTGGATACTATTCTTCTGTGGTTCTTTTCACTCTTTAAGGTGCTGCTTGATGACTAGGACTTAATTTTAATGTACCCAAATTCATCAGTCTTTCCTTTAAGGGTATTGCTTAAGTTTTAGAAAATCCTTCTAAACCCTGAGATCATGAAGATATTCTTGTAGATTCAGTTATACGGGCTTTATAGTTTTTATTTTCTTCATTAGTCTTCAATTGCCTGGAATACCAAGAATGAATTTCTGGTGTATGGTGTGAGTGCAGGGTCCGATTTAACCTTTTTCCTGTTGATAGCCAACTATCCCTGATACCTTCTTCTCACCGTATGAAGGCCACCTGTGATGCACAGAAAGTATCTGTTTGTGTGGGGCTGTCTGAGGATCCTCAGCCCCGTCCTGCTGTCTGTCGATCTCTTTCTGCATCAGCACCACACGGTCCTGACGGCAGCTACACCCTAGGAAGCACCCAGGTCTGGTACGGCAGCTCCAGTGTCTTGAAGGATGTTGATTCTTGGCTTTTTGCACTTCCAGGTCAACTTTGGAATCAGCTCACCAAGGTTTCAGCACACAAACCTTTTTATTAAGATTTGGGAGAGGTTCTTTTCACTATTGAATCTTCTAATCAATAGAACAAAAGCATATTTCTCCATTTAATTATGTCTCCTTGAACATTTCTTATTAAAGTTTTATAATTTCTCCTTAGAGATTTAGCATTTTATATAGTACACATATATATAAAAGTAACTTTTAGTATATGTACATATAATTTTATATATATTTATAATAGTATTATATATATATAATAGTATATATAAATATAATTATGTGTGTGTGTGTATATATATATTATATAAAGGTAGATTTTATTTATAAGAGAGGCAGAAATAGCACAGAGTACCCATATACCTTTTTGCCAACTTCCCTAATGTTAGCATCTGATGGTATTATTGTCAAAACTAAGAAATTAACATTGTAACAACACTATTAACTAAGCTACAGTCTAGTGAATTTATTTGACTTGTCCATTTTCTGTTCCAGGATCCATCATCACATTTATTTGATAGATCCCCTTAGTCTCCTCCAATCTGTGACAGCTTCTCAGGCCCTCCTTGTTAATCTTCATAAATACTTTTGAGGAATACTGGTCAGGTGTCAATGCCCTTCAGTTTAGGTTTGTCTGATACCATCTTAGGGTTGGACTGGGGTTATGGGTTTGTAGGAAGAAGACCCCAGAAGTGAGGTGCTTTTCTCATTCCCTCATGTCCAGATGTATGGCATCAACATGGTTTGTCACTGGTGATGTTAACTTTAACCCACTTGGTGACGGTGGTGTCCAGTAACTGCATCTGCCATCAGTTGTTTTTCCTTTTCCAGAGTCTAATCAGAAGCAAGTCCCCGAGTCCAGCCCACACTCAAGGGGATGTAGGTTACATTCCACCTCCTGCAGGACAGAGTATCAAAGAATCGGTGAACACATGTTAAAACCACCACAGCAATGAGTAAATATTTGAGGGGAGATAACTTTGAAGTTTCTTCTGAAAGTTTCACCTACTAATTTTAGCATTCATCTGTGGATTTTGCCTGCAGCAAATGCCTGTGGTGCTCTAATGGTGGTTTTTCTATTTTCCTCATTCTTTCTATATTTATTATTCAGAATCCTTCTCTAAGGAAAATCTGTTCCTCTCCAATTACTCATTTGCTAATTTTTATCAGTATGAATTTAGGAATATTTATTTTCTGACTATAATCCAATACTATGATTACTTTGTTGTGCAAATTATTCTACCTTTGGCTATTGGATTGAGAACTCTTTTGGGTTAGTTCTGTGTCCATTTGACCAGCCCCCTGTTCTTTCACTTATTTATTTATCACTTCCTTCCTTTCAAGCACTAGATAATAGTTCAAGCTTGGCTGGTATTTTCCCTGCCCTAATCCTAGAATCACCATTCAGCCAGAGCTCTGGTTCCTTTTACTAGAGAATGAATGATACTTAGAAACCAGGATCTCGGCATAGGGTGTGCTCATTGCTCCTGAGTTATCCGCTTCCAGGGCCTCTCAACAGACAGAGCTAGGAAATGCAGGTAGATAACTTGAGTACATGGGCATACCTTGTTTTATTGTTCTTCACTTTGCTGCACTTCACAGATACTGTTTTTTACAAAGTGAAGGTTTATGGCAACCCTGGGTTGAGCAAGTCTATCAGTACCATTTTCCAGCAGTATTTGCTCACTTCATGTCTCTGTGTCACATTCTGGTGATCCTTGCAATATTTCACATTTTTTCGTTATTACATTTATTATGGTGATATGTGATCAGTGATTATGACTCACTGAAAGCTCAGATGATGGTTAGCATTTTAGCAATCAATTATTTTTACTTTACTAAAATATATGTATCTATTATAATAAATTATTTATTTTACTTTACACTGTACTAGCCTACAGTACAGTGAACACATAACTTCTCTATGCACTAAGACACAAAACACTTAATCTGACTCACTTTATTGTGGTATCTGCTTTACTGTGGTGATCTGGAATGGGAACTGCAATATTTCTGAGTATGCCTGTACATGCGTATCAATATTTGTGTCTATATTAAGCTAAATATGAGCTCATACTGCTATTTCTGACCACAGGGTCATTAGCACCCCCCCACTTCATTTATTTATTACTTTGTTTCTCTGACAGTGAGAAAACTGATTCCCATTATCTATAATTTATTTACTTGTTTAACCTGACTGTATGAGTACCTCTATAAGAAACAAACTTACCAACGAGAATACTATGTCTATGTCAGGCTTTGTTTTGTTTTTTTCTTTAGCCACACTATGTCCAGTCTAAAAATTGTTTCTCAAGGCTTCGCTAAGGCCAGCTCTTTCTTTCCCTCTCCTTTCTGTGCTGTGTCATATGTTCGTAACACTGAATTCAGTCATCACAGTCAGCTCTCCATTCTAGGATCTTCCAACAGGCTGGTTGATTTTCTTATTATTTTAGTTGCGTTCAGTAAAATCCATTCTTGGAAGCTTCTGTAGTTCTGGGGGTTTTGGCAAATGCCTGGAGTCATGTATCCACAGCCACAGCATCATACAGAGGAGTTCCCAGCCCTAAAATTTCCTTTGTGTGACTTTTTTGTAGTCAAGTCCTCCCCTTCCTCCAAACACTAACAGCCATTGATTTGTTTTACGTCCCCGTAGTTTTGCCTTTTCCATAATATCATATAAATGGAATATGATATGTAGCCTTATTGCATCTGGCTTCTTTCACTGCTCAGCAAAATCCATTTGAGATTCATCCATGTTGTTGGATGAACCATTACTTCATTTCTTTTGATTATTGGGTAGTATTCCATTGTATGGATAGACCACCATTTGTTTATCCATTCACCTATTGAAGGACATCTTGGTTTCCTCGTTTTGCCAGTTGTGAGTGAAGTGCTACACGCATTTATATGCAGGTTTTCATGAACATAAATTTTCAGCTCACTTGGGTAAATCTGGGAAAGGGGCTGCTGAGTCACATGGGAAGTGTGTTTAACTTCATAAGAGATTAGCAAACTCTTCTAACAGGGCTGCACTGTTTTGCATTCATGTGAGTTTCAGTTGCTCTGCATCCTCATGAGCATTTGGTGTTGTTTAGGCTTTGATTTTTCTAAGTTTTGCCATTCTAATAAGGGTGTAGTGGTAGCTCATGTGAATTTGGTTTGATTTCCCTAATAACTGTTGATGTTGATCAATCAGTTCTTAAAATTGGGTTGTTCGTTTTCATGTGAAGTTGGAAGAGTTCTTTATGTATTTGGAATAAAGTCCTTAACCAGATAGGTGACGTATAAACATCTTCTCCAAGTCGGTGGCTTGACTCTTCATTCCTTAGCAATGTCTTTTGCAGAGCAAATGTTTTTAATTGTGACAAAGTCCTATATGTTGATTTTTCTCCTTTAGAGATGGAGCTTTTAGTATTATACTTCAAAATTGTTGTCAAATCAAGGATCTAGACATTTTTTTCTCCTGTTTTCTTCAAAAAATTGTATAGGTTTAGTTTTATACTTTAGTTTTTTTTAGTAAGATTGTATACTGTACTTTTACTGATTTTCATTTCCTGATTATTGGTGATCTCCCACAGTGTTAGGCTAAATGCTACATGTATTAAAATTGATATACACACGCACAAGTTGATCCTTGAAAAGTGTGAACATTAGGGGTACTGACCCCCTGCACAGTTGAAAATCCATATAGAACTTTTGGCTTCCCCAAAACTTAATAACCTACTGTTGACTGGAAGCCTTACCAATAACATAAATCATCTATTAACACATATTTTTTATGTTATATGTGTTACATACAGTAGTTTTACAATAAAGTAAGCTAGAGAAAACATGTTTTTTTCAAATTGTTGCAAATCTCCAAAAAATGTTTCCAATATATTCACTAGAAAACATGTGCATATAAGTGGACCTTCACAGTTCAAACCTATGTTGTTCAAGGGTCAGCTGTACACACAACACTCATCCATTTATATTACAAAAAAACTTCAGAGACAGTTGCTTTACTTTGGAGTGGGAAAACCTTCCTTTTTCAAAAAGCAAAAGATAGGCATGTAATGTTAAAAACATGAAGCGTTTTCTGTGATAAAAACAACCACAGTTAACATTAAAAGATCAGAGATAGACTGGGAAAGATATGTGTGCCTCATATGAGAAATCTCTTAATATCTAAAAAATTCCTACAAACTGACAAGTAAAATTGAGCAAAGGATAGGAACAGGCAATTCCACAAGAGGAAACCCAAACAGCTTCTGAGCCCTAGAAGGCATTCAGTGTACAAAGAACAAAAGCTTCCCCGTCTACACCCACAGTTGCGGGCAATGCAAAGGTTGCTGGTGGTGGGCATGGATACCGGGAACCTGGCTCATTCACACACTGCCAGTAGAGTCTCAATTGCCAGAACGTCTTGGGAAGACAATTCAACCTATCTGTTAAAATTATCAAGGAAGCACTCGCTCACCCGCCCCAGAACGCCAGGTTTTCCTTCCAATGGATGGCATCATTGTCTTAAGCAGTAGCTTAAAGCTAATAGACCCTGAATGCCTATCACATATGGAATGGTCTGTGTAGCTGACCTAAACTGTGGGCAGTCATGCAACTAAAATAAGACTTTGATCTGTGTCTTTATACCTGTAGAAAAATGAGATGAGCATATTGCAAAGTAACAGGAGCCAAGCGACAGGCACAAAGCCACCATATAGGTAATAACAGCCAGTTCCACCTGGCATCAGCTGCTATGAGGAGCACAGAGGGATGAGCCAGGAATCCAGCTGGCCGTTAATACTGATGAACCCGGGGGAGGAGGGCCTTCGTGAATTTTTTGTCATTTCATTTTTTACATTAAACACTTCTTCTACAATAAAAACTTTTGAATGAAAAAAAAAAAGACTGAAAAATTAGGGGATTGATAAGTACTTTTAGCCAGCCCTGAACACAAGCATCAGATTGCTGAGGGAGGGCCCAGGAATCTGACTTTTAGACCAGCTGGACTAGTTCCTGCACCTCCCTTGGGACGTGGCTGGTGGATGCGGCATCATGGCCGAGCTCCGGGGCTGCCCCGCTACGCTCCCCAGGCTCGTGGCCCCTCGCAGGCCAGTCCTGCCAGCTGGGTGCTCCTGGTGCACTGCAAGTGCTCCGTCTGTATGACAGCACTGTGGTGGGAGTCAGTGCTTCTCACCACACCTGCGCTATCAGCTCTGTCTTATTATTGACCTGAATGTTAGGTATGAGCCTGGGGAAAAGCCTGGACACCTGAGCTCAGCCCAGGCATGGTCTTCACTCTGAGAAAGCATCACTGGTCCTCAGAGCTCCTTGGCCATTGAAGCCTTGGGCATGTGAAAGCCATCTTATCACCCCATCCCTAGATCCTCGGTGCTGGGGCTTCCTGCACCACCTCCACTTCTCAGCCAGCCCTGAAAGAGGGTATCCCGCCTGTGTGCGGGAGGACTTAGGGTACACGGGTCTGTCCTACAGCCATGGCCCAGGTGGGGGCAGGCATCTGAGCCCAGCTCTGTGCCTCTTCATCACCAAGCCTTCCACGGAGGCCTAATGTTCTGCCCACACCTGTCCCCACAGTGAAGAAGAGCTCCATGCTGCTGGAAGTGAGCCCAGCCCACTTCATGAGAACCAACAGCTTTGCTGAGGACTTGGACCTGGAAGGGGAGATGCTGCTGGCCCCCATCACACACGTGTCACAGTGAGTGGCCACTTGCCCGAGAATGACGGGCCGGAGGGGCTTGGGGCACAAAGGGGCCACCTCGCGCTCAGGTCTCCTTACCTACCACCTGCTGCTCACTGCCTGCTCTCAGCGAACTGGGGCACTGCCACCTGGAGCTGGCCCCAGTGCCCTGGCACCAGGCAGAGAGAGCAGGGGCGATTCCCGCCGAGCCTGGAAATATGACCCTCTTGTTCTGACTTATGGAAAACCAGGCTGATCATTTTCCACTTGTTTTTATGCTGTGAGTGTCTGAAAAGATTGTTTTCTCCCCCCAGGCCCCTCCCCCATCTCCCAAAAAAGGGACGACTTTGTCTTTCAGCATTTCCCCACCGAACCCTGGCCAAGCCATGGGGCAGATGCCTAGTGCTGTCTGCCAGTGGCCACCGCTGTCCTCAGGGGCTCCTTCAGGTGGAGGAAATGGCTGATTTTCCACGCCTTCCAGTTGGCCTTCCCCCGAGGCACAGCTGGCCTGGGACGCATGCCCATCCTCCCCCTCCGCTTTGGCACTGCCAGGCCAACGCAGGGCCCAGCCATAGCATGATTCCCCTGCGACGTGTGACTCAGTGCTCCCAGCCAGGGCACATGGCAGTGACAGCCTGCCCTGGGGTCAGCAGGGCACTCAGGCCTGCTCTGGCCCCACCCCCGGGGGGCGGTTCCCCTGGAGCAGTCTCTCTGTCAGTGTGTGAATGGCTCTCTCAGCCCTTCCAAGAGTCTCTTCCCGGCATTCTTCCCTTCTCTTCATGGACGTGTCACTAAAGGTGCTTTGGGGTGTCGAGCTGTCCTGAACCGTGTGCGTCCCTGCAGGAGTGAGGCCTTGTGGCCAGGTATGGCCTTTGCCTCACAGGTGACTAAGGAACTTGGAATCCAAATCATAGGGCCTCCAGGCTGCTCGTGTAACTGGAGGGCTGGTAGGATTGGGTAGCCAGGATGAAAGGACAGGGCTGTCTCCAGGTCGTATATGATCCCACAGACCCTACCCGCCGTCTTTCCAGGCCCCCCGGCTCCTGGGGCACGTGCAGAAGTGTTTGCAGGCTCCATGGGAGCCAGCTGGGTCACTGGGAGTCAGGGGTGACCCATCCTCCGGGACCCGACAACGGAGCATACCTCCAGGTCGCCACTGGAAAGGGGGCTCTGACCTTTGGGTCCATCCTGGAGATGACCTGATAGTCGCACTTGATAAGCCGGCAAGAGCAGAGATGTGAACAACAACTGGGCTGGGCGGGTACAGATTGATGCCTGGAGGCAGAACGCTGGCTCACCACTCTGGCTGAGGCCTGGACAGACTCCGGGCCATGAGAGGTCCCAAAGCGGTGAAAGTTGGGAGCATTTGTGGCTGGTGTTGTGTGCAACACAGGCGGCACTACCCGCTCTGAGCAACAACCACATGCCTGCGGGAGCCACCACCCTCACGCGGGCGGACCCCACCCAGGCCTCCCTGGGCTGCTTGGCCTGCCCCTTCTTGTCCTCCCAGCACTCTTCTCCAGCTGGAATTCGTCCCCCTCCTCTCTCTCAGCTGCAGCCCAGCCTGGGTGCACACACACAAGGAGCTGCCCCCCGGGAGCACAGGGCTACCACCCAGGAGCCATGCAGCTGGGCAGTCAGGCCTCCTCAGCCCCCTGGGCCTGCAAGGCCCGTGCGGGGAGGCATGGGCAAGGAGAGACAGGCCCCGGTGGCCCACAGCTGGCCTGTGCGTTTGCCCCTTTTGAGGTGAGGGAACCAGCACACACCAGGATTCCTGGGGCCCCAGAAGCAACCCAAGCGCATGCAGCCACGTCAGCCAGGGCACATGACCGCTTGTTGTCTACCTGAGACAGTAGCTGTCAGATCTGAACAGCCCTGAGCCCTCTGCTTGCCATGGGCCTGGTACGTCACCACCCACACAGCCAGCTGCAGGCTCTGGACGTAGGGGGTGTACTCTGCCACTTTCAGCAATGGCTGGGCTGAGTTGGGGGCCAAAACCCCAGACCTCAGCCAGATGGGTCCCTGTCCTACAACCTGCAAAGGCCTTTCCCAGCAAAGACCCATCCAGAAGCAGTGGCTGGACGTGAGCCAGCCGGGAAGGAGTCCAGGCGTGGTGCTTGGTGAGGGGTCTGTGGTGGGGGCCGGGTGCAGGGAGCCTGAGATTTCGGTAGACGGACCACCTTGTGTCTGATCAGGGCAGAGTCCAGACTGAGCCGGCAGGGGATCTACAAGCCCGTGAGCTTAGATGCTGCAGGCTAGTCCCAGACCATCCCAGTCAAGAGAATAGTGCAATAAAGCAAGTCAAATGAACGCTTTGGTCTCCGAGTGCTTAGAAAAATGACATTTACACTATGCAGTGGTCTAGTAAGTTCAACACCATTGTGTCCAAAAAACCATGTGCATGCCTTGTAAAAAATACCATAGTGCTAACAAATGCCAACCATCTCCTGAGCTTTCAGTTGTGGTCTTTCTGCTGGGGAAGGGTCCTGCCTCAGTGTTCATTTCTGCTGGCCGGTCAGGGGAATGGCTGCTGAAGGCTGGGGTGGCTGCAGTGATTTCCTAAAATAAGGCAACAATGAAGTTTGCTGCATCTGTTAACTCTTCCTGTCACTTGAATACTTAGAAGCCATTTCCTTGTCACTTGAATACTTAGAGGCCATTGGATGGTTATCAGTTTCCCTAATTTCAATATTGTGTCTCAGGGGACAGGGAGGCCCAAGGAGAGGGAGGGAGATGGGGAAATAGCCGATGGAGCAGCCAGAACATACACAACATTTACCAGTTAAGTTTGTGGTCTTACATGGGCACAGATCATGGTGCCCCTGATTCTGGGAATACCACCAAAGATCACCATAACAAATACAGTAGTTTAAAGGTTTGAAATCTTGCAAGAATTACCAAAATGTGATGGAGACACAAAGCCAGCAAATTTTGGGAAAATGGCACCAATGGACTTGACACAGGGTTGCCACAGACCTTCACACAAACTGTGAGGTGCAATGAAATGAGATGTGCCTATAACTGGGGTACCATCCCCCAAGGGAGCCCTGCTGGGCCGGATGGGATGCAGGCATACTGAACAGGTGTTGCGGCCTCTGCCTGGGCTGTAGCCCTGGGGGCGCCATGGCTAGAGGAGATGGCACTGGTGGGCACCATGCTTATTGAGGGCTGTGACTGCCTACAGGGCAGGGAGGGAGATGGCCAGGTCTTGTGCCCACACTGAGGCCACATCCCTTCGCCTCCCAACAGCCTTTCTGGTGGTTGATGCCCCTAAGTAAACTCAGTCCCGGTGGCTCAGGGACACATCGAGGATCTCTGGGGCAGCCTGTCCCCGTGGACCCTGCACAGGGAAGAGAGGTGCATGCCTTAGTGTGTGTCTGAGGGATGGGGACGTGCAAGAGGGTCTCGGGCAGCAGAGTGGGGCGGGGGGCAGTGATTGAAAAGTAGATCCATTTTTCTTCAGCATTTCACTGATCTTAAATGTATTACCATGTTGGGCCAGTTCCAGAATTCAAATTAAAAGCATAAATAAAGACATATTTTGTTTCCATCTCAAGCTCTCCCCGCCCGCCAGGCCCCAGGGAGGTGAGGTCACTGTAGCCTTGATTACGGGAAGGTCCCTAGGGCTGGGTGAAGCTCCTCTTTCTGGGGCCTGTTGGCCATCACTGGAGAGAGGGTTGAGGGGGCCAGAGGTCAGTGAGCAAGCCTAGGGAGTCGCCAGGGTGCAGTGGCTTGGGGAGACAGAGTAGTTTTGGCCACGCCAGCCCCAGGGCCCTTGCACAGCTCTGAGAGCTGGGCTACAGCCACATGCACAGACCTTTCGGGCACATTGTCTTCCAGGGCCAAGAGCAGCACAAGTGAGCCCATCTGTCTCACGCTACCTTCCCATGTCCCCCTCCAGAGCCTTGCTGCAGGGGTTCCCAGGGGCCAGTATAAGGTAGAGGGCCATCTATGGCACAGTGTGGGGGACAGGGGGGAAGCTCCACACTCCAACAGGACCTGAGATGAGTTCCCAGGCTGCTGCCCTGCCCAGCCCATTGTTTTCTGCCCACTGAGGGTCACTGGCAGGACAGTGGGAGGGGAGGGCCACCCCTGTGTGTGTCCCTGTAGGATCTGCTTATCCATTCCTAACTCAGGGAAGCCCAGGATGCCCACAGGCCAGGCAGCCACGTCCTCCTCCAGCTCTCAATCCATTTTGCACCAGCTCTCTAAGCCCTTAGCACTGGGCCAGGGACCTTTCTGGGGTGTCTGATTCCCTGCCCAGTCCTCAGGTCCTGGGAGCAAGGCATGTGTGCCTCCTCTTGGCCTCCCTCTCTGGCACCCCTAAAATCCTGGGTCAGAAGGAGCTCCAGGACTGCTGCTCCTGCCCCAGTGCAGACAGGATGCCCACAGCCAGGGCCTGGCCAGAGAGGGGAAGATGAAGGGAAGGCTAGAGGTGCCTTGGCATGGGTGCTGGCATGCGAGACCAGGGATGCAGAGTTAAAACTGGCCTCGCCATGAGGGTCCAGGCTCTGAGCTTGGGGACTGTGTGCAAGCATGACCTGGGTACCCATCTCCTAGCAACCTTGGGAGATTACAGTGACTTCTGTCAAGTCCTCCCCACCAGTTCCAAGTCAGCCAGGACTGGCCTGGAAGCCATGCCTGCCCCTTCAGTTACATGTGGATACCCCAGATGGTGCAAGAGGCCAGGCCTGCTGTGAACACAGTGGCCTGTGGTTTCCCAAAGGGTCCCTCTGTATCTTGTCATGGTACCTCGGGCAGGGGAGACTCAGCTCATTTACTAGATTTCCCCCTCATACTGCTTTGCAGGGGGAGTGTAGGGTGGCACACTGTGCACCTAGGTGGGCCCAGGGAAGGAAGGCAGGGCCAAGACTAGGGCACTGCAGTTCCCCACACCAGGTGACCGTGAGCACCTCCCCGGAGAGCATGTGCCTGCGGGCCTCCTGCGACATGACAGCCTGTAGATCCTTGAGCAAAACCAGCCCTGTGTGCGTTAATTAGAATTTCCATGTCTTCAACTTTCTCCTGGACCCTGCAGAATCTCACGCCAAAACGTTCAAGTTTCTCTTTTCCAGTGAGGCTGCTGTGGTCTGGCTTTTCTCCACATCACTACTAACGTCTCCCGAATTCTGCGTTTGTCAGCGAGGCCTGGGCCAGCTCCATGCCTTCTGAAATGGGGCGACTGTCACAAGACTGAGTCCCGCACTTAGCTCCGTGTACCGGGGGGATAGCACTTTTGACAGGACCAGCTTTGCCTGGGACATTTCAGATGCCAGTGCCCACTGCAGCCTCCTCCCACAGACCCTGGAGGCCTGGAGGCCTGGCCCTGCACCTCGGTGAGCACCCAAGCTCCTTGCTTTGTTTCTCGCCCTGCAAATCTTGGTGGGAAAGGATGGAGAGGCAAATCTGGAGCCAGTGTCCAAGGGTACAAGGGAGGGGGCTCGCCAGGAACAGATGAGACCAGTTTGTCTTTGCAGACCAGTGTCCTGTCTTCTTCAGAGCTCCAGACCACCTCCGTCTGCACAAGGTGCCAAGGGAGCCCCACGGGAGCCCGCCCGGGAGAGCTGTGTGCATCTGCATGAGTCACAGGCTCCCCGTCAGAGCCTCACAGCCCCGGCCAGCTCCAGCCCGTCTCTGAAATGCACGGGGGGGATTAAATGTTCTCCTAATTAAATTAAAAGCGAGGCGGAGTGGCTCAGTGGGAAAGAGACAGGACTGGGAATCGGATGCCCTCAATCTGGCTCCCAGCCTGCACAGGCCCAGCTGCGGGCCAGCCCCCGGAGGCCCCCTAACCTCTGGGAGCCTCACTTCCTCCATCTGAGCACGTGAGGAGGATGCAGCCCGCCTCCCGAGGCCACTGCTCTGGGGAGTGTGCCACTGTTTAGGCAGAAGACCCCGAGGAGAGTGGGGAGGCTTACTCCCTCAGCGGCCATCACAATAAGCCCTGGTCCAGGGTGCTCTCGCCCCAGCTCCGCCTTTTCTGCTGGCAGTTCCTTGGCAAGGCTGACCTGGAACAGGCTGGCGGTGCTGCTGGTGTCAGGAGGAGGAAGCATCTATACCCTAGGGGTGGCTGGAGGACAAAATGACTTGATAAATCGCACTGATGTTGCTGTGGAGGCATTTCTGGTGGTTGGGGTTCCTCAAAGCTCCTACCTGTGCTCTTCCTAAACCTGGAACTGGGGATTGAGCCTCCAGACCCCTCATCAGGGAGTCTGAAGCACACGTCCCCTGAGCAGGGTATGGGGGCTTGGGGCCCAGGCTGCCAGTCTCTCAAGTCAGGCTCAAAAAGGACTGTCCTTGCATGCAGGGCTTTGTGTTTTCAACGTTTTGGTTGAAGGATTAAATGCGCACAGGAGTACACAGATCTCAAGAGTCCAAGAAGAAGCATTTCCAGCCCTGGGACCCAGGGACACAAAGAACCTCCCAGGAAGCACATGTGCTCCCACTTCTGTGAACTGATCCCCAAGGGTAACCCCCATCCTGGCTTCTGGCAGCAGGACTCTGTGTTGCTGTTCCTGAACTTTCTAGATGGATGTGCGCATACCCGTGTCTGACTTCTGTGAGACCCACCGTGCAGCTTGAGAGCTGTGCTGCCCTCTCCCCCTTGCAGTGGGCACTCTGCTGCGTGAATGGCCTACACTTTGCTTATCCATTTGACTGTCGATGGCCACCTGGGCAGTTTCCAGTGTGGGGTTGTTATCATTAGTGCTAAGAACATTCTGCACAGGCTCTTGGCGAATGCACAGGCTGTGTTTCTGGTGAGTGTCTGTGCCTAGGTATGGAGCAGCCGGTCGTCAGATGGGCACGTTTACTGTTAGCACGTACTGCCGAACGTTTTCCTGGGGCAGGCAATCCCATTTCCACGTTCCCTGGCAGATCAGGGCGTCAGGCTGCGCCACTTCCTCCCTGACCCTTGGCATTTCCCATCCGTTCCTTTTGAGCCCTGCTGGTGCATGTTTAGAGGTGTCAAATTGTGATTCGGGTTTGCAGTGCCCTGACAGCTAATACAGCTGAGCCCCTTCCCTTTTATCATCATTTAGCTGGGTATTGCCCTTTGTGAGGTGCCCATGTCTTCTGCCCACCTTACTGTGGGTTTGTCTGATAGCCTGTAGTTTTCTTTCTGTTTTTGCATGTCCTGGGTATGAGTTATTTGTCGGAAATACACACACGTGTGTGCACACACACACATTTACATTTTATATACAAGTATGCACTGCAAATAAGTATCACCTCCCCTTCTGCAGGTCACCCTTTTCCTCACAGAAGGGTGTTTTTTGATGAACAGGTCTTAACTTTTAATGTGATCCAGTTAATCAAACACTTCCTTTCTGGACAGTGCTGTTCGAGCCCCATCTAAGAAACTCCGACTACTCCAAGGTCATAAAGATATTCTAGTGTTTTCTGACGCTTGATTAGCTCACCTTTCACATGTAGGTCTTCAGTCCATCTGGAATTGGTTTTTGCTTCCAGTGTGAGGCTGAGATCAAGGTACATTTTCTCCCAGCATGGACATAGATTTGTTCAGTGCCCTTTCCTGTAAGACCGTCCTCTCCTGCCCTGCCACACCCACATTGCCATCAACCAGCTCACCACCTGCGTCTGGCTCTGTTTGTGGACCCCATTCACCTCCATTGGTCAGAGTTCAGTTTTTCTTTTTGCCAGGGTCATGCTTTGTTATCTCCGTAGTTTGATAACAGGTCTTGACCACTGGTCATAGAGGTTCCAGACAGTTCTCTTGCCTCGAAACTGGCTTGGCTGTCTCTGCATGGCCTGTTTCTCCATCCACATGCCAGTTTCCACAGAAAACCTCCCACGGGGCAGTGGCTCTCTCGATGAGTAAGGGGAGAAAGGACATCTTTACGACACTGAGTCTTCAGAACCATGGCCTTGGTCCCTCATTTATCAGGCTGATTTCACTGCTTTTACTCTGTTTTGTAGTTCTCAGTGCAGTGGTCACGGTGCAGCTTGTCTGAGATTCATTCCTTGTTAGCTGATGTTTGTTATGTTTTTGCCAAGCCCAGAAGCACTATCTTCCAGGGAACCCCGGCCACCTTGGGTCATCTCATCCTGCCGGTGGGACACTGGGCTGGCCCCCTCACCTCTCTGACCCTTGGTGTCCTCCGGTAGACCTTGGGGATGTGTCTCGTGGTGTTGGTGTGAGGCCTCGGGGAGACAGAGTCAGGCATCCAGCTGTGCACCTGATTTGAGAAAGTGACTGACAGATGGGATAAAAGGTCACCTTGGGACGGGAGAGCGCATGGGAACATCCCTTACTTGGCCTGAGACCTTCTGAAAATGCCCGGTCACGTCTCCATGGGCTACAGATGGGATCACAGCATGTGGCCATGAGCTGTTGTTCTTAAGATGGACCTAGAGGCCCAAGTTACCTTGGACTCCGGAGGGGCTGGAGGCATGTGCATGCCCAAGAGCCTCTCATTGCTGGAAAGGGGGCTCCTGTGGAGGTGCAGGGAGGAACCTCGGCCCACTATTTTGCTCTTCAGGGGTCAGGAGAGGTCAGAGGACAGTGTCCCGTGATGATCGTGCGTGCCCCAACATGTTCCTGCCATTTCTCCTCAGTGCAGGTAGGCCTGCCTGTGGAGGACAGCGCCAGCCTTCACACAGAACACGCAGGGTGAGCCATGTGTCCGCTGTCCCCTGGCTCTGCACAGCGGGCAGTGGCAGCCCCACGGCAGCTCTGTCTCTGGGTGGCTCCAGGCACCCCGCGGGGAGGGGGCCCAAATGTGGCAGCAGTGTTCACAGACTTGGTGGCGTTCAGGTGCTTAGGAGAAACTGAAATTCCAGGAGCAGTGACTGAGCCCCTCCTGCACACGTTCTTGAGCTAAGCCGAGGAGGGGGGTGCTGTTAGCTGAGACACCCAGCATGTGCCCCTGGTAGGCCCCTCGGAGAGCACCTGGTGCGTTGGTCCCCCATTCCCAGAAGGGACTTGCCGGTGTCACCCATGAGGTAGTGGCAGAGCCAGGGCCATTCCTAGACATGCTCTCCCTAGGGGGCCCAGATCTGTGAGATGGAGGCCAGGCTGTGCCCTGAGGGCCAGCAGACAAGGGCAAGGGAGGTAATAGGCCAGCAGGGGCAAAGGGGCCTGCCTCCGGTTCCGGTCCGTGCCTCGCTGAGTGTTTGTGTGGCCCATCCGGCAGGAAAAAACAGTTCAGGGAGAAGCAGTCTGTGCGGCTGTCTCCTCAGTGAGAATTCTGCATGGCTGGTCTCTCTACAAACCTGGACCTGGTACCACCCCTGAGCAGGGTGAGGGGCCTCACAGGCCTGCAGGCTGCTCAGGGGGCTCCTGGACTGTTCGGGCAAGGCTGACCTATGCTCCCAGGGTGCAGAGAGGCAGGCCCAGCTTCGTGACTTCTTTGGTGCCCCAGGGCCTCACATTAGGTGTCCACTAGATGTTCGAGTCCTCTGGTGACAAGGCAGGTGTCCTGGGCAGATGTCACACCTTGGGTACATGTCCTTGGCAGTGACTGGCTAGCAGGTGGAGAGCTGCCTGTAGAGCTGTTGGGTCTGGTCGGCCCATGGCAGGCCCAGGGTACCATCTTGGGAGTCCTCATGGAGGGAGGGGGAGGAGAAAAAAGGTAGAGGCAGAGGGAGACAGGAGTCCAAGCACAGCCTGAGTCTGGTGTCCATGTCATCCCCACACGCTTGGCCATGAACCCACTTTTTAATGAGTAATCTCTTGACATAGGTAGAGGCCCCAGAGGCTCACTGGGAAGACAGCCCAGGGAATAACCTGGAGAGGAGCACGGACCCCACCCCATGTTCCCACAGAGGTTCTCCCATTTCAGCAGGCACTAAACAACTTAGCAGGGGGTATACGCAGAGCTCTGAGGAAGAGTTTTTTTTTAGGGCCAATTCAAGGGATTTTTCAAAGGTAATTTGACTGCCCAGTTTGTCTTCTAGGACAAGATCAGGTACACTGCACCCAAAGTATAACCCTTGCCACAACAGCGTACCATGTGCCTTGCTAGGGAAACTAAGGCAGAGCTCCGGGTGACTTCACAAAGCAGTAGATACCTGCAACATGGGTGTAGGTAATGCTGTTGAGAGAGCACGGAGCTGCACACACACACACACACATACTCTCTCTCTCTCTCTCTCCCTTGGGGACCTTCTCTAGAGCCTCACTTGTGATTATGGGCCTGGGCCTGCTGCTCCCGGAGAGGGGAGTGGACAGCACCAGGCAGCCAGTCATTGGCTCCTGCTTCACTGCTGTTAGCTGATCTCTGCATCCAGGGCGTAAAGTGCTGGGTCAGGTCATATCGGGACCATGGGCTTACAGTCCTTGAACGTGTTCTATGCTGTCCCTCTGGCTTAGCCCAGTGTCCTCCACTCACTGGCCCAAATGGGGCAGCCATCCTCTGCCCCAAGGGGACCTTTCCTTTCCTACCTAATCCTGCCCCTTAGGTCTTTCAGAGGTGGGTTTATTTTTCAATGTTTTCTTTAGGTTTGTGTCAGGATTTGTTAAATTAAATTGACTCTCTATCAGTTTGAATCACTTTATCACTTGAATGTTTTTTTCCTGCTCTTCTTTTTGAAGTGCCCCATGAATGCCCCAGCCAAGTGTGTGGGCTCTAGGTGGGAACTCTTGAGGGCCTGGCTGCAGGGTAAGATCCGTGGCAGGAGCAGGGGGCTAGAGTCACAGGATGGGATGGCCTTGGCTGGACACATTCGCAGGAAAACTGGCCCCCAGCTTGATTGCGTTTGGGCTGGAGTGTGTAACGGGGCTGGGGCGGAGCTGCCCCAGGGGCTCAGAGGGCTTCCCAGAGATGTTCTCCCCAGTGATTCCCCACAGGCCCTGGCAGTGCCTAGGAGCCCTGTGCCCGTGGGCTCCTCTACCACCTGCCTGTCTCCTGCACTGAGAAGTGGACTTCGCCAGACCACGTGCTCTGGGTTTAGGGTGGAAGATAACCCTGTAAGTGTCAGGAGGTGGGCAGACTGGGAGATGGGAGCCCTGAGGCCAGAGATGAGAGGACCGTGTCCAGAGAACACACCAGCTCTGGCAGAGCCAGGGCCAGGCCCTCGGCTCCTGATCCTGAATCCCGTGCTCCTTTACTGTCCCAGTGAAACTTGTCTCCTCTAGTGGGGCCTGCACTCCACTCTGAACTAGGCCTAGCCAGTCCCCTTCATGAGGCATGGGCCAAGTGACCCCAGTCCTGGTGGCTAGCCAGGGACCTTCCCTGAGCACCATGGCCTGGTTGTCCTATCGCTGGGAGAGGAGAACATGGCATGTATGCGGGCCTGGCCACACCCTGCCCCTTATCTTGCTTCTCCCACACCCAGGACATCCCCAGGGAATGGGGAACAGTGTGTCCCCAGCTGAGTCTGCTTCAGGCCATGCCTGAAAGAAGAGGCTAGTAAAGTCAGGGCATTACAAAAACACTGAAATACTGGGTCTGGGCTGGCCAGAAGGGACAGTGAAGGTGGCCTCTTGGGCCATGTAGGACTTCATGGTTCTCAGCCAGGACGGCCCCAGTGGGCAAGACTAGTGCAGCAGCGATGCCCCCGGTTCCTGACCCAGACAGAGGATCACAGCAGCTGTGAGCAGGGCCAAAAGCCTGAGCAGAGACTCCAGGCCCAGGCCACAAAGTGCAGCCTTCTCCCCATGCAGAAACGCAGCCCACCAGAAGCCTGCCACCGCTTCTGGAGGCAGTCGCACAGGCAAACAAGGGGACTGTCCAGGTAGAGTGCAGCTTGGCCTTTGTTTAGCAGTGGACACTCTGCCCTGGTGCCAGGCCTCCCTGAGGGCTGAGCACCTGAAATGCCATAAATGCACCTGCTTGTCACAGTCCACACTGACTCTGATGACCTGAAAAAGGATCACTCTTTGCACCTGCTGCTACCTGGCCATGCAGGTGCAAGGCCCCAGTGACCTGGGCCAAAGAGAAGCTAAGCGTGAAGCCCATCCACCGTGTGGCTGATCACAGACTGTCTCATTCACTGGATCTGTGCCGGTCTCTGCCCGTCAATGTTTAACTCCCAAGGATGCCAGATCTCAGGGCTCAGAAGGCCTGGACTGGACAGGTGGGGCAGTGGTGGGGGGCAATCCTTCTTGCTAGTGTGTGGGGACCCTCTGGTGGGGAAGGGCAGTGTCCGCCTTTGCAGCAGACCCAGCCAAGCCACCAGAAGGACAGTAAATGTTGGCTATGAAGAGGGGCTCCCCGCAGAGAGCTGAGCCCCCAGGGTGCGTGCAATGGGGAGTAAGCGCTGCAGGTGGGCGTGGGCCCTGGGTGGGGTGCCCAGCCCCGAGGCCCCTCAGTCGTTTCCAGGGGCTTCCAGCTGCCCCAGGAGGGCCTGGTAGGTCTCCCTGCTGAGGGGGAGGGAGATGTGAAAGCTGGCTTGCTGGGGCCACCCAGTGTGGGCTCCGGGAGGGAAGGAATGTGACTGAGGCCGGGTGTGGCTGGGGAGAGTGCAGCCAGTTGTGGGTTTTTCTTGCGGCCCAGATAGACGTGAGCAAGGATGCAGGCCCCTCTCTCAGCTCCCACCACACACACTAGGACCTTTCTTCAGAGCGCGCTATGGAGCTGGAGGCCAAGGACACCCTCTGGAAATCTGAATTCCATTCGCTCTTGGCAAAGAGCAGCTTCCTGCCTGGGGAAGGTGTGCGCGTGTGTGCACACATGGCCGTGGGGACTTGTGGAGGGAGAGGCACATGAGCGGAGGGTGTTTGATGAGACATGTAAGGTGACCCCAGCATTCCCCGACACTGGATGGCACTTGCAAAGCCTGTCCTGAGGAGTTAAGACAAATACCTGGAGTGAATGGACTGGAAACGTGCAGGCTGTGTTGCCTCTGAAACAATCTCTGGCTTCAAACAGTCGTGGCAAAGCAGGCCTTTATATTTGAAAGCCAGAAGTTTTTGCAAAATAATTCAAAAAGTTTGTTGAACCTTAAACCTTCCCTGATGATTCCTTCCTTCTGAAGTTAACTCGTTAAAGTTGCTCCAATCCCAGCCTGGTGCCAGACCAGCTTCCTGGAAACTCTCGCCAACTGCTGGCCTTTGGAAAGGCTTGTCACCCTAATAGCTGTAAAAAAAAAAAAAAAAGCTCCCTGGGCACCTTGGCTGCAGGATTTGAAAAGTCCTTTGTGTGAGCTCCAGCTGCAGAGTCTCTCCAGGCCTCCCGTCTGGGGCTGACTGGAGCTGTTTCTCTTCGTTTCCTCTTAGAGTGGCGGGCGCTCGGCCCACTCTTCCCACCCAGCCTCACTGCCAGTGGCATGCCCAGGCCTTCCCACACCCAGGTGGGGGACAGGGATGCCCAGGGCAAAGGCCCTGGAGACGCTGGGTAGGGGTATGGCCCAAGTGGGTCACCAATTTTGTCCTCCCCTCCATTCTCTACCCCAACAGGGGTGGTGCCCCAGTGGGGAGAGATGGAGCCTCCTCCTAGGTCAACGTTGTGTCAGTTCCCCAGAATACGCAGGGCCCAACTAGCTCCCAAGAGCGCCGTTTCAGAAGGAAAGATGACTCGCCCCTCCCCAAGGCAGTTTTGGCAGTATAAAGCATGGATGTAAAATGGGGTCTAAGTTACAGTTTTTAAAAAAAGAGTTTAAAATGCTACTATGCATTAGAAAATAATATAGAAACATTATATAGACATTTAGGCAAATTAATGGAAAAAATACATATATATATATACTGTTGCATTGATCAAAATCAGAGATTACCTAAAAATGGACAAGTTACATAAAAAATCTAACGAGACACAGTGGTCAGAACATGGCTGTACGTGTTCACTGCTTTAAAAATCACTCCTCTCAAAATTCTGTAAGGACAAAACATGTGCAGCATTTCATTTCCTAAGAGGGCCTTGTTGGTTTGCAGATGGGTGGAGGGCACCCCTTAGAATTGAGGGGGGGCTCCCTGGGAGCCCGCCCAGGGCCTGCTCTCACTCTGGCTCTGCGTCTGCCTGTCAAAAACCTCTTTGTGCTGGGGCAGCCCCTGCTCCTCCGAGTGACACGAAGCAGAGCCCACACCCCCACGAGGCGGGGGCTGCCTCTCACCCACCGCCCTGGCCCCGCAGTGCAGCGCTGCCCCCTCACCCTGGCAGAACGGCGGCGTGCTCTGTAGCTTTACGTATTAAAGTGTTTGCTAGAAAAAAAATAATAAAGTGGGCTTTACAAATAGATGGTAAAACGAATTCAGAGTACAAAGGGGAGTGTGGAGAAAGGGCAGGTTGTCCCCACCCCAAAGCCTAATTCCTAAGTTTCCTTCCCTAAAGGTTACCACTGTTAACAGTTCCCTAGCCTATTTTTCCAGTGTTATACAGGAACAAGTATGTCTGTGTGTACGTATGCATACCTCCTTTTTATACAAGTGGTGATGTAGTATATATTTATCTGCAGTCTGCCTTTCTTGACTTAATATATAGGTATGCCATACTTCTTTTTGAGCAGTCCAGACAAGATTGCTTTATTATAGGGCAGTACAGCTGAGGCATTTTTATTTTATAACATTATTCGGGCGCACACACGCACACGCACACGCACACGCACGAGTAACAGTTCAGAACAGCTCAGTGCAGTGGGGTTGGAATACTGCTTCCCCGTGGTGGAGTTCCCAGGGTACTTGAGGAAACTCCTGGGCCTCTGCTCTCAGCCCACTGGGCTGGGCTTTCCCCAGATGGGGTTGTGCTCATGGCAGCTCTAGTCTGTGAACACAGGGACCCAGGCACCCTAAAAAGGCATGTAGGTGGTGGGGTGGGAGGGCTGTCAGGGGAATAAGGAATATCATGCTGGGGTTAATCAGCAAGCTTTCCATCAGCCGGTGCAGGGATGGGCCGCTCATTAGGGCCTGATTAAGGGCAGCACCGACTCCCGTGCGCTTGGTGGGAGGTGGCTGACGGGAGCACAATGGCTCGGAGGAGTGATGGATCTGATGAGGACAGAACCCTAGCCAGTGCCCCGTGCACTGTGGGCCTGTCTCCACAGGCCCAGCGCTGTAAGGAAACCTTTCCGCGTTCACTGAGTGTGCCGCCTCATTTCTTGGTGAGCATGAGGGCCCAGTGGGCACTGTTTGAAGGGAAGACGCCCAAATGTTCTGGAGATGGGTCTATATTAAGACATCTAGCGCATCTCCTTTGAACAACAGCTGCAGAGCATTCCACTGAGTCATGTGTGGAACAAGTCCCCCATTGGCGGATGTATGGGGCAGCTAACGCCAGCCATTCACCATTCCGATATTCACTAATGAACTGCCCGATTATGAAATTAGTCTCTCTGGAACGTTCCTCCCCATGAACACTATTGTTTCTCCCCACCATCTTATCCCTGCTCTCTCTTTTTTGACTGAGTCTCTTTCTAGGCTGTCCCGTACCAACAAGGACAATATAAAGTAAATCACTTATAAAGAACCGTAAATCTTGCCAAGACACAAGATTTCACGAAGGGAAGTGAAACTGAAGAATCTCTGTAACAGAGATTAGAGATCAGGCAGAGTTACACTAGTTATCAACTGAAGAGAAAAATCAAGGCTGACGCCTAGATCAGCATTTCAAAGGGGAGCAAACGAAATAATGAAAGATTAAGGGTAGCCCCTTGGTGAAGAGGTGAAGCCCAACCTTCTACAAAACGCCCCCTCTGGGAAAGCACTGCCCAAGTCTGTTCTCAAGTAAAAGATGCCCTACTGTGAGATCAGATGCTTGCCACCCTCACACCAGAACCTCCCTCATTTTTGTTTTTTTCTAAAATGAGTCAGTATCTGAAGTTACAACTTATTGTAGGATAATCTTATTTTCATAACTCTTATTGTTATTGCTCAAGGTAACTTCCCAGCCAAATCTGTTCTCTCCTGAAATTTCGGTCTCTATGTCAGGTGGACTCACTGCAAGAGGCCCGTTGTCCCCGTTTTTAGCAGGGTTAGACATTCATACATGTTTTGAAAGACCCTGCCAAACAAAGGCTGCACCCTTCTTTACCATGAAAATTGCACAAATGTGCCCATTTCCCACACCCTCACAAACAAGTGAGGAATCACGGTTTTAATCTTCATTAACTTGATGAGAAATGGACTTTTAATTTGCATTTCTTGTATTGTGAATGAGGTTTTTATCTTTTCAAATAAAGACCTCTTTTTCTTTTTTGGGAGCCATCTCACCATACCCTTATTTTTTCTAATACTTCTTACTAATTTATAGGAACTCTATCATATGTGTTGAAAATATTTTAGCTTAATTTCTCTTTGGTCTTTTAGCTTCTATAATATTTTTCTGCTGGCAGGATTTTTAAATTTTTAGATAGTCAACCTTGGCAGTCTTTTGTGATTTGGGGGTCTTTGTCTTAAATTTTGAAATAAATTCTTCATTCTGAGATTGCTCTAATAAATTCTCCTGTTTTCTTCTGTTATTTTTCTTTATTTCAATTAAACAGTGCTTTATCTGGACTCTGATATAGGGAGTCAGTAAATCCAATTCACTTTCTTATGTTGTCCCAACACTACTTATTTGAGTACATCGGCCTCTCTCCCCTGACTTTAACTGCTACTTATATTTCAAACTCTAACTTAACCTATGTCCATTTCTAGACTGTCTTCTGGATGACTGTTGGTCCCGCTGATGGGGGTGGACTCAGTTACTTGACTTATGAGCTTTTCGATGTGCTTGCCAGAGTGGCAGGACTTCCCTCAGCTCTGTTACTTAACTAAGAATCGATGAGACGAAACTGCAGTTCACACAGTGTGATCAGCTGGGGACTCCACGGCATGGCCTCACATCAAAACACTCTTCTGATGTAGACACAGGATTAGCTCTGGAGTTGGATGGGGAGTTGGACGGGAAGCTGGCATATTTGGGTCAAGTTCTCATCTTGGCAGCCAATAATGTCAGTGAATGGGAGCACTTCTTCTGGGACTCACTCACATGGCAAAATCCAGATGGGAGACAGGGGTGCTGCAGGACTACCAAGCAGTCATTTCCTACACATGTACGATTCCAATTTCACAGATTCTTAGAAAAACTGAATTCAGGAACTTGATAGAGAACAAGGGAGTAAATAAGCCTAATTCAGAAAGGAAAAAACTGCAATAAGAAATCAAATCTGTAGCGTGTAGCCAGCCCCTCCCCCAGGCCAGCCACCAAAAAGGGAAAAACTGACGGTATAAAGTGTGACAGCGTGAGTGCGGTTATGACCAGTGCAGGGCAAAATGGTTTCACACCACGACTTGGCGGACAGTCGTGACTGTCTGCTTGTCTGGGCCCCCGTACCCAGGCAGCTTGTCCAGCCTTGTCCATGTGAAACCAGCCCAGAGGGACACTGTGCTCTGCCCTCTGCATCCCTGCCCTGCTCTGTGCTGCTTTACTGATATGTACACAAAAAGGGTGGTGAAGAGCGGATTCTAGGACCACAGCCCAAGTTCAAATACTGACTACCCCACTTCCTACCTGCTGGACTTTGAATGAGCATTTAACCTCAGTCTTAGTTTCCCCAACTGTAAAATGGGGATAATACGAGAGCTGCTGGGAGAATTGGATGAATTACTAATGTGAAGCATACAGAACAGTGCTGACATATGGGGAGGTTACAGAATGTTGGTCAAATGCACGTCTATACCTCACAGCAAGTCACTCAGTTAAAATCTTTATCATGGTGGGTACCTGACAAGGCAGATGGGGATGGGAGTTAGAGTGGAATCAGTTTCAGAAAACGCAATGCACCCTCATAAGACGATTTAGGATGATGGGTAATCTTTACAATCCACCACCTGCCTGGGGCACAGGGGGCCAGGCAGCCACTTCCTTCACAGGATATGCACACATGCTTTTTTTTTTCCTACATAAACTTCACAATTAGCTCGCCTGATTTAAAAAAAATTGCATGTGGGGTGAACCTCCATATTCTGTTGGTATTTTCTATTGAAGCTGCAATTGATTTAGATTAATTTAGAATTCTCTCTTTTGTAAAAAGTCTTTCAAGCCACAAATAGGACAGGTTTATCTATGTGTTCAAATCAGTTGTAATGTCCCTCAGTATTTTTTAGCCCTTTGTTCATATCGATTTTGCACATTTTAAAATTCATCACAGAGTATTTTTAGGAGGGCTACAGATTTTTTTAATTTGGAGCTTTTTTTTTTAATTAAACTTACAGAGATAATCATAGGTTCATATGCATTTGTAAGAAACAACAGATTCTATGTATCCTTTACCCCTTTTCCCCAACAGTTCCATCTTGCAAACTGTAGGACAAGATCACAGCCAGGATTCAGACAGACTGGAGCTTCCGCAACCCTCAGGGTCCCTCCTGCCGCCCTTTTGTAGCCACTCACCTCCCTGTCACCCATTCTGTCCCTAACCCCTGGCAACCACTAGTCAGTCCTGCATTTCTTTGGTTTTGTTGTTACAAGATGCTCTATAAATGTATCCATACAATAGGGGACCTTTTGAAGTTAACTCTTTTCACTCAACACAATTCCCTGGAGACACATTCAGGCTGTGGCATGTATCCTTGGTTCTTGCTAGGACCCTATTTAGGTTTGTATTTTTAAGGCTGATGGACCCTAGTTACTAATATTTCCTTAGGATTTTTGCACTATCATAGAGGAAACAGGTGTGCTTTTATTACACTAGCCTTGTCAGACTGGCCACCAGCGGTACTTTGACTCTCTGAAGAGTCTTTCGAAGATTTCATTAAGAATGTGATTATTTTTAAAATAGATACTTAAACTCCCGTGGAAAAAATATTTTTGTTTTGTTTTTGATTTTCTTTTAACCATTTATCGAGCTATGATTGACACACAAAGACCTCTACATAATTAATAGTACAAGGTGATGAGTTAAATATACACCCCCGTGAGACCATCACCGCGATCTAAGCCATAAACCTGCCCGGCACTTCCGAAGGTTTCCTCCCACCCTCCTATTTATTAGTAGTATTTTGTGATAAGAACGCTTACTATAAGATCCACCCTCTGAGGAATTTTTGAAGTACACAGTGAGCGCCGTTGGTGCGGGCTGCGCTGGACAGCAGGTCTCTGGCGCTCCGTCATGCGGCAGAACTCTGTGCCCTTTGACCGAGTCCCCCGCCAGCCCCCGCCCTCACCTCCCCCAGAACCGCCATTCAACTCTTTGCTTCTGTGAGTCTGACTATTTTAGATTCCTCATATAAGTGGTATATCATACAGTATGTGTCCTTCTGCGTCTGGCTTATTTCACTCTCCTCCACATTCACCCATGTTGTCACAAATGGCAGGATTTCCTTCTTGTGAAAAAATTCTTGTACAGCAATTCTATTTCTGAGTGGTAACAGGATTCAGAAAAAAGGTCTTTTTACATCATTTACGTTTGATGGAGAGTGCGACAGAAGGAAACAAGTTAACTCCCTATGGGTTAGATGCAGGGTTTCAGGGAGCCCCTGAGGAGGGGCTTGGGAGCCCTGGGGCCATCCTGTGGCAGCGCTGGGACAGGGCATTCCTGCCTCAAATGCTCCCGCTAGAGAGGACCTCACTTTCTCCCAGCACCTCTGTTTCCCTCCCCACCCATCATTCCCAGCTCTCTTCCCCCAACTCCATGACCCCCTAGGCGTACTGAAACCCCCTGCTTACCCCCATGTAGAGGATGGCTCTTGGGCTCTTAGAATGCAGACAAAGAATGGGGATCCTGTGAGAACTCTGGGGAAAGGGGGGGTCAGTTGACCTTCATGGCCTCAAGCCCCTAAGTGGGGCTTGGTAAAGGCCCCCCACTCACCCACTCCAGGCTGGGTTGGCCCATGAAGCCTGGACGGAACTTGACTTTTACTTCTCTGGAGGTCTCTAGGTGTGCCCCTTCACCTGTACACACACACAGCTAAGAAAGGCAATTCTATGGAAGGGAACTCCTGTGGGCTCCCCCAGGGATGATATGTGCAGGGTCTGGGCTCTTGAACCTGAAGAGCCCCAGAAGATTCCGTGCAGTGCCCTGAAGGCAGGTGAAGGAGAGGATGCACCTTTGCCCTTTGTGTGTATGTCCTTTCTTCAATGCAAGAGGCATGAGTGAGTACCCCGGGGGCCCCAAAGGAGCTAAGTGGGGCGATCCCCACTGTCCCAGAGGTTCTGGGCTCGTTGTCAGCACTCCCCAGGCACCCAGGTGTTCTGAAGGAGGCTGGCACATTTAGGTGGGGAGAAAGCTGGCTAGCCCTGACACACCTTTGGGCTAAAGAATAATCTTCAAATAGTAATATTTGTATTTCCCCTTAGCTAGGCATTGTGCTAAGTGCTTCATAAATATCATTTCATTAATCCTTACATCATGGCAGCTTTTGACGTAAGAGTATTATCACTCTTGTTGTGTATATTATCAAGGCTTGAGAGGTTAAGTCTAGGGCCCAGGGTCACAAAACTAACACCGACCCTGAACAGTGGACCTGATGAAGTCACCAGGGCTCCTCCAATATTCTCTTGGTATCATTTTAAATAAGCCAAGCTCTCTCTGACCCTCTCCCCATCCCCAGGCTGAGGCCAACTTATCCTGTGGGTCTTAGCTGAAATGTCCCCACCTCAGAATGGCCTATTTCTAACCCTCAGACTGGCTACAGAGAAGCCCATACCTCCCCTCCCATTCTTAATGTATAACTGTGTGTTTATTTGTGGTGCGGGGTTGACTGGCTGTCTCTTACAATCGTGCAAGGCCAGCAAAGGCAGAGGCAGGCCTTTTTTGTTCAACGCTGTTATCGTCAGTGCTTAATCCATGTGGAGCCCATCATGGCTGTTCTGTGAATGTTTGATGAATAAATAAGTGAATGAATAAGCGAGGGGAGATTTGCCCAGGCCAGTCAGGTGCAGGACCCCAGTGGTGGCCCATCCCCCCACGAGGGTCTGCTGGTGGCCCAAGCAGTCCACAGCAGGCTTTGGAGAGGTGATAAGGCCTTAGAGTTCTTGGGGTTCATTCACCCCTGCTCCTCCTCCAGGGCTCATGTCCACATTCTACAGCCCATGGCCATTGGAGTCCAGAATCTGCCAGAGGTCCTTAATTACAAAGACTCTCTCCTCAGGGAGCCCTCTCCCTTCTGTTGCCATTCTAGAAATGCAGGCAAATCATATGCATTGACTTTGATGATCCTTTAGGGCCTTGAATATAAAGCCCGTTTCAGTGTTTGTATATCAAGAAACTGAGGCTTGGGGATGGCAGATGCTCACCAATAGAAAATGGTGGTCCAGGGTAGGGGTGGGTGGGAGGGGTGTGCTCAGGTGTATGCACACCGAAGTCAGACTATGTTCAGATGTCTTCCTTGCCTGGTCACCCTATTTCTGTCCTTCCCAGAGAGGAAGTTTGCCCACCTCTTAATGACACATCCCGTTAGCCTGAGAACCAGGGGCCTTTAGATCTTCCTGTTTCCAGGATAAATCATACCAGTTCAGTAGGCATTGGGATAGGCTAGCATTAGGAATGGGGCCAAAACCCGATTAAAGGCACACTGGGGCTCACACAGCCGGACGTGAGGGTCCTGGCCCTCCAAAACCTGTCAGCCTGAGGATGGGCAATAGTGTTTTAGTTTGCAAGACTGGCCATGTACAGGCCAAGTTTTCCATGCCAAGTAGTAGGCTGCTCTCGTGCCTCTACTGCCTGCAAAGGCCAACCGTGGGGCTCGTACTGGTTGGGAAAACGTAGGAATTGCATATGATCCCATCAAAGATGGTTTTCCTATTAAAATATGACTCGTTAAAACATAGGGCTTAGTTCAAAGTAAACATTTTGGACTGCTGAGGCGAAGCAGAGATTTATAACACAGAGAAAATGCGGGCTGAGGCTGAATGCTCAGCCTGAAGTGCCTACCTGATCCCACCTGCTCCTTCATCTCCGCCTCTGGGGGCCCCCCTTCCACTCTCATCTTAGTACCTCTAGTTCGGAAGGCCCTGGAGCCTGTCCTGGCCATTGGACCCTCCTTACTCCCTCCCAGCTTGAGCTCCAGGTTGGCTCAGATGACCTGGGCCTCTGGTTACTGCTCTTGCTCTGTACCCCAAAATCCTAGCCTCCACCTCGCACACCAGCTCTGTTAGATTCCTCTCCCTGGCCCCACACTCACGGCTGCCTCTCTTCCAAATCATAAACACAAAAGACGGCCAAAGTGCACTCTCCATGATGTTTTTCCTCGTCAGACAAAACCTAATGACTGCCTTTGTTTCTTTCCATTTAGAAGCATCTCCCTGGCAACCCTGTCTCTCCTTAGTCAGCACCAGCTAACTTCATCCTTCCCCTTTATCAGGACACTGTGTAGAGCAAATAGCTCATTAACTGGTGCGGCAACTTGGGGACCCTTTTACAGCGACTCTCAAGAGGCCCTTTCCCCTGGGAAGGGAGCCCGCCACCAGGCTCAGGGACGGAGGTTCCCTGGGGCCTGGAGACCAGCAGCTGTTGGTAAAACAACTCTGCCCAGTACCTTCTGTGATTGGATTAAGTTAACAAAAGGGGCGTTGACGTGTGGCCAAAGGGGCCCACCCCTCTTCAGTACTTGCCATCTCTCCTCTGATGTGGCTCAGGCGGGTGTGTGTATGGGGGCACAAGATAAGCTCCAGGGGGCCGTAGGGGCTCAGTCCCCACTGATTCCTCGGCTCTCCGGCAGCATTCTCTCCCACTTGAAAACATGCTCCTTTGGTAAACAGACTACGTTCCAGAACTTTCTAGCTGACCTCCCTTCCCTTACTCCTTTTCCACTATTACTTGTTGGAAAAGCAATTGATTTGTTTTCTCAATGTCCCTGAAGTGAAGAATATCCCCAACAGAGAAGTTGTCTTTGGCAACAGAGCTGAGGCTAAGCTTTCCTAGGAGAATGGGCTTGCTGGCCTACCTGGGATGGGTAGCCCACTAAGGACTTGCTGTGGCCAAGGGACCTGGAGAAGCCGTGTAACTAGGCCTGCCCACCTAAAGGGGCAGATGGGGAGGTTTACCTCTTGGTCTCCCTCACAGGCTGCTCTGGTCACAGGCAGGGATTGGGGGCTCCCCTGCCAGGGCAATCCCGTGACCAGTCTCCTCCAGAGAGCACCCCAAACATACGTTAGGTTTGCAAAGGCTTTCTCTGCATCAGAAAGTAGGTTTAGGCCCCTGACCCACACAGTACATTGTGTTTGCGCCAGATGACTCAAGTGAAATGGCTTCAGTTTTTAAAGTTCTGCTGCTTTCCATTCACAATTTCCTCCCATCCCTACCTTGTGGGCACTCGTATTTCCTGGATATAATATGTCCTCCTGGGACAACCTGTGAGAATTACAGATGCGGGTGGGGGCTCAGGTTGGCACAGAGGGTCTGGCGGTCAGACTTGATCAGACAGGGAAGAGGCTGCTCAGAAAGAGTCCCCACCTGGACAGAATGCTCCCCTATGTGGGGGCATCTAGCACAGCTCACATGAGCACCCTTCAGTCCTCTCAGCGACACTTTCCAAACCCTTAGAGCACACATGCCGTGACACATCGCACCCGTAAATCCGTGTCTCCCATTTCAGGGTCCCAGTCCATTCCTGGTGCTGGAGGATGTCAGTGGGTCTCCTTTCACACAGAAACCCACCTGAATGGGAAGCCCTTTGGGTCCCCAGAAGCCTGGCATCCTCCCGTCTGACAGGCCACATCAGCAGGTTGCTCCCACCTGGGCACAGAACTACAGCCCCACTGGGCATTGGGGCACCCACAGGGATGACTAGAGCTTGAGGCTTATATGGCTGTAGGCTTCACCCCATGTGGGGTCGGGGGACAGCCCCGCTGGCCTCCCAGTCAGGCACTGGAATTTCAGAGCCACCACAAAGGCTTTGGGCCTTCCAGCGTGGGGTCTGGCACCTGTGCAGGCAGGTCCCTGTTCCTGGTGCTCTGAGTTGGCCCGAAAGGCCCTGTGCAGTCAGCCCTTCCTGGGAACAGGACCCCTGAGCAGAGTGGGCCAGGGCTGTTTCCCAGGCCATCTCCTGCTTCACCAGGAACTCGGCTGTCACCCAGGCTTGGGGAGGCCACGTATTCTCAGCAGACAGCCTTCCCGAGCCCTGATCCACTCTCCCATTTTCCTGCTGGGCACCCTGGGCAAGTCCTGCCTACTCTGGGCCTCAGTCCACACCCAGGAGGGTCAGGATGGAGCTTGCTCTAGCTTCTGCTGGCTCCTACCCAACTGGGGGATGCAGGAGAGAGGGTACTGGGCCTGCCCCTAGCGTATCTGAGTCAAGGATAAAGTGTCAACCTTTGCACTGTCTCACCCCCTCACTTCTTGGGATTTCTGTGCCTTCCTGAGAACACAGCAGTGCCGCCCATCCTGCCCCTCCCCCGCAACCAGCTCCTGCCTGGCTGTGTGACCCTCAGGCCCTATGATACGTGGAACAAATGTCCCCAACCCAGAAACGCTTGAGAGGACCAGACCCCAGACCACACAATGCTGTGCCTGGCTGGCTAGGGATACACTTGGGTTTGTCAGTGGGATGTCACCCCAGTTCCTGACCAGGAGACCCAGGCTCCTATGCCAAGAGCCCCTCCCTGCCAAGTTTCCATGATTGTTTTGAAATGATTCCCACCAACAGACACCCCTGCCTGCCTCCAGTGTAGTCTCATTCACAGCTCCAGAACAACAGCTCCCAGCCCCGGGCAGCGTGTTCCTGCAAGGACAGCTGCGGTAACCGGATCGGGAGCCTGGCTGCCAACGCTTTCCACACGAGCGCGTCTGCTCTTAGGCTGGGCTGCACAGAGCATGGCTGTTAGACCAGACATGGGTCCTCACTTGAATGGCAAATCCTTGTTTGAGGCTGGGCTGTCCTACCCAGCACTGTTTGCAGCCTGGCACCAGTAGCTCCAACCATGAAACTGAAGCCTCCCCACTGAAGCGAGCACCCATCTGCCCCCCACCCCGACTCAGGGAGGGGCCAGGTGTGTGTGTCCGCCAGGGACCAGCCTAGGGGCCAGCCCAGGTCCAAGAGGGCCTTCAGGATCCCAGGCATGACTGGACCATCCTCCCAGTGAACGAGGGCGCGGATGGGGCTGGCCCAGCTCGCTGAGGTGGGAGTAAGAGTTTGAGGTGAACATCTGGGGGTCCGAGCTCAAGAGAGACAGGAACCCCAGGGAGTAACATAGATGCCCTGAGGGAACATGTCAGTAGACCTCAGCTCAAAACACTGCTCTTAGGCTAAAAGACCCGAGACTGGGCTTATCTACCAAACGAAGGGTCAGTGGGAGTGCTGAGTTCCCGGGACTGGTGGCCAGGGCTGAGGACTGGGACAGCCTGGCCTGCCTGCGGCTGCCTGAGTACCACACTCTGTAGAAGGCTCCGGCAGGTGGAGTCACACCCTCGGGCCCAGCTGTCCACACAACATCCCTGCTTACAATAGGACTATGGCAGCACATGCGGGGGGAACGTCCCGGGAACCTGGCATTTGGGCCTGTTCTGTGCAACCCTCTCCCTGATAAATATAACACAGCCTCTCTGTGTTCCCCCACCCCCTGTCTATGAGGTGTGGCTGTTGGGGGAGGGCAGATTGACTCTCCATTCTTCTCAGGCCCTCTGCCAAATCTGCCATCTCCCCACTGGCCTCCCCAGCCAGGTCCCAGGGCCCAGTATTCTGATGCACCAGGGTCCGGAGCCATCAAGTCATGCAGAGCCTCAGGACAGGGGCCCCTGGCATCCCTGACCACATGCTCACAAGCCACCAGCCCAGCCCCCTGCCCTCCCCTGTGGGCTCCAGCCCAAACCCTGGTTCCTGAGGAGCCTCAAAGGCCAGAGTCGGGGTGTCCTGTGGAAATCCTGATGAGATGGAAAATCCCCAGCAGTTGGGCCCCAGGCTGCGCTGTGGCGGCACTTCTGCCTGCCCCCCCCGGGGGTCACCAGGCCCGCTGCTTCCTGCTTCCCTTTGATGTCTCTGGTGTGAGGGAGGGGTCAGCACCCCCTGGGCACAGGCACACACTCACTGGGCTGCAGTGAGGAGTCAGGCAGGGGACCCAGCAGGGTGGGGAGGAAGGCTGGATGGAAACACTGCCAGCCTCAGCAAAAAGCTCCCTGGGGAGGGACAGGGAGGGTCTGCCGCCTGCCCACCAAGGGCACCCGCACTCATTCGGGGCTTTCCCTCCTGGACTGTCTGGTCTGGGTGGGAGGAGCCATGATCAGCCTCTGTGTAGGTGAGGAAACGGAGGCCTCTATACAAGCCAAGAGGGTCACTGACAAGGCCTCCCGAGGGCCCTCCTCTGTGTCTGGGTAACTTCCCAAGCAGTTTCAATAGCTGCTGCCCTGTGTACCCTCTGCATAGGCACTGGGCCCCAGCCTCCATGTGTGCAGTTGCCAATTCACAGGAGGACGCCGGGCTCGGCCTCCAGCTCACTGATGAGCAAGCCAGGACGTCAGGTGGAAGGGCAGAGGTCATGCAGCCAGGCCCCGCAGCCCGAGTACCTCCATTCCAAATGCTTACTGCTGGCAAGGCGGGCCTTCTCCTGATCACTGGGCCTGATCTGACTCTTTAACCAAGCCAATAACCCCAGGAGATATCTGCTGGTTTTAATTTCAGTTCACAAATGAGGAAAATGAGGCATAGAGAGATTAGGTGACCTTCCTGATGATAAAAAACTCACCTGCACTAGAGCTGGGGTCCAAACTGGGTGGTGGGAACTGCTGTTTGGTCCGGCCGTGCTGTCCCACTGTGCCAAACCTACGTGCTCAGCAGCCCGGCTCCCCTGGTGATGTGCCCAAGGGGAGAGGGTGAGCCAAAGGTCACACAGCAAGGTGGAGAGCCGAGGTGGTGGAGGAGGCTCTGCTCTCTGCTCCCCTCACACACCCCTATGGGGGCTGGAGGGCAGGGCAGGTGGGCTTTCTGAAAGAGACCTGAGAAAATGGCAAGGGATGACCAGGGGAGTTGGGACCACAGGGCCCAGGAAGAGAACCATGGAGGCCTGGCATGCAGGGGTGCCTTCTGCAGGGTTTTGAAGGGCAGTAACTGCCCACCCCTATCTGCCTGGGATTAGGGTGGCCTGGCCCCTTCCTGGCCTACACAGGAAGGCCTTTGAGACCCTGAGGGGAGAAGCCTCAAGATACAGGTGACTGACTGGGGAGGTTGCCTGTCCCTCCCCTTTTAAAGTTCAAACAACTCAGCCTGCCCATTTGATGCAGGGGTTAGGCAGAGCAGCTTTGAAGTAGTTCCTATCAGCCCCTGCACAGATAATCTCCCACCCAACCGTGGGGCTCAGTGCCACTCCTGGGATACCTCCCTACCTCCTTGGAGCTTGAGGCCTTTTTGGTGGCCTTGGGAAGAGGGGCTTGAGCGGGTAGAAGCCCCCGCACCTTGGGAAATGGGGTGCGTGGGGGAGGGGTGTCCCTGTTTGCAAGATACATCCCCCTGCAAGATACAGACCCCTGCCCTCTGCTTGGAGAGTCCTAGGCGTGGAAGGTGTCTGGGGATGGCCCTTTCCTCCTTGGCCCAGAAGGAGATTGGCCCCAGTCAGCTAGTGTGTCCTCTAAGTGCTCTACCTCAGAGCCCCTGATTCATGACCTTGCCTTGTCTGCCAGTCTGGGAGCTCACAGAGGGCATCCCATCCAATGGCCCCCATGGGCTGGGCCTGCACAAGAGGGACCAAATGAATGATGGATCAATGAGCAAAGCAGAAATCTGTCAGCAGGGCATCTTCTGGATTCTCAAACATCCAGACACTGCAGGAAATAAGCCAGCCAGCAAATGGCCTGCAGCCCTTGGCAGCAGGAGCAGGCGGGGGAGCAGGGCAGGAGGCTGCCGGGGGCAGCTGCCCTTTGCACCTGGACTGGGCACAGTCCCACTTGTTTATGGGAAGCTACGGGGTGGCATTTGGCTCCCAAGCAGCCCATGCAGGAAGGAATACAACCTCCCAGGTGCCAGGCTATGGCTGCAGGTGTCCCTCTGGGCACCCACCCCTACATGTGCCGGACTCCCAGGCTGCCTTCCCCAGTGAAGGTGACAGTGGCAGGCTTCGGCACAGCCTGGAGCTTGGCTGCTTGAGAAATCTTGCCCAAGCATGGGCTGAGACATTGTGTGAGCCTCTTCAAGCCAGACTACCTCTCTTCCTCTCTCCTGACCTGGTTCTCCACAGAGTTGAAGGTTGCACATGACTTTTTCTTCCTCTTCTCAGGTTAGGACAAGGCCCCAACAAAAGCCTGCAGCCTGCAGCCCTCCCCAGGTGTGAGAGGAGGCAGAGGGCTGGCGGGCTGACTTTCCCATGTTAAGGCCCAATGGCCTCAGGCACTCACTTGTATGGCCAAGTGGCTCTTTGCTGGGTCCATGCATGGAGGCAGTGCCTCCCTTGCTGTACTACTGTTAGGAGGATGAAATAGTTAGACGTGGTGAAGTCAAGGTGCTGCACGGGTGATTGCTGTTGCTGTGAGTGTGGCTGTTCTGCGTGTGATGAGTACCTGCACTCAAAGGGCTGCCTCCCTCCCTGAGAAGAGCAGGGGTGCCAGGGGCCAAGAGTAGGGTGGGTGTGAGAGCAGAGGCCAGGTCCTGGGACCTCAGGGACAGCCACTGGGCCCACTGGCATCTCAGCTTCCATCATGAAGAAGGAGCCACAGGGGCCAAGGGTTGGGCAAGAAATGACACAAAGCAGGGACGGAACCCCAGGCCGTGTCAGGGCCTGGGACATAGGCAAGCGTGCCTGTGTGTTTAAGTGCACAAGTTAGTGGGTGTGTGTTAGGGTGTGTGAGTGCAGGGCCATATATTAGAACTTCTGAAGGCTTTTCAGCCCAGCCAGCTGGTTGAGGATGGGGTATGTACTCTAGAGCCCTCGGGTGGGTGCGGACTGACAGGGGGGTCAGAGGGAGCACTCCCTCCATCTCCCTGGTGCCCAGGCTGCTGTCCTTCTACTGCTGAGAGCTGGTCTTTGGGGGCACAGAGGTCCAAGTGTTTTGGAGGGGCATAGCAGTCTGAGGTTTGCCTGTGAATAGGTCCCAGCTCCTTCAAGCTAATCTCACAGGTTCATTTGAGAGTCATGGCCACGCGTTAAAATCCACCAGGCTTGGATGGAGGGCAGAGGCCTCAGGCTGGAGTCTTGGCTTACACATCAGAACAAGCTGGGTGAGGAAGGGAACGGAGAGCCTTTGTTCTAGATGCACTTGGATTCCTGGGACACTGGGGATCAGGGCTGTGCAGAGTCCCTCTCAGGGCCTTCTGGGAGGGGCGCTCAGAGCTCAGCTGTGCTTAAAAATGAGCAGGCGGAGGAGTTAGAGGCTCCGCAGTTAACCCCTTCTGATCCTCTGAAGGCTGTTTGAACTGCTGGTCAGGAAGGCTGAGCTGGAGGGCACTGCCGCCCCCCTGGGCGCCTGTCCTCAGCTGGGTCCCGGGCACTGCGGCTGAGGAGCTGCTGTCTGCGCGGGGCCCACCAAAGCTCCCTACCCCCTGCACAACTCTGCTGTTGACGGCCTCTTGGTTTTCTCATCTCAGCCTATTCAAGGCCATTTTTTCAGCTTGTTGGCTTTGCATTAAGATTGGGGGGATTTTCCACCCTTCTGAGGTTATGAAATAGCTCAGCAAGGATGAGGCCTCCCCTCGGGAGTCAGCCCAGCTCCCTCCCGCACGTGCAGCAGGGAAAGCCTCTTCGCTGCCGCCGCCTTCCAAGGGCAAGAGGAGAGAGGAGGAGAGACCATTTGGGGAAGGGGCGTCTCTCTCCTGTCCCAAGAGAGATGGGCAAGAAAGAGCTACACTGACTGGAGGCGCTTCTCAGCAGAGCCTGGAGGCTGTCTACTGCCACCAGTCAGGACCAGGAGCACCGCTTACAGTCTGCTCTCTGCACTGGTTCCAGTCTGCTCTCTGCAGGGACCATGACCCTCAGGCAGGCGACTTCCCCTCCTTCCCAGACTCCTGGCCTTCCTGCCACCCCTCTGGCTCTGTGCTAGGTCATCCTTGCAGGCTCTCCCTACTGTCCCACCAGAGCTCCTCAGGACCTGTTGACACCCAGATGTCTCTCTGGGCTGGCCCTCCATCCCCCAGACCCACATTAAAGTCGCCTGCCCAGAGCTCCCTTCTATGGCTTCTGCCAGTCCACACTCCACACCACCAAGAGCCCTTTTCCAACAACAAAGGCTCCTGCCGCCCACTGTTGCCGTCATGCCAGCTGGACACCCCAGAATCCTTCCCAGCACTTGCCCCTCCTGGCTGCCGCAGCAGCCTATCACCACACCAGGCTGATTTCACCCCTCATTATCGCTGGAAGTTTGTGGTTTCCCCTAGTCCCTTCGCTGCTGCCCAGCTTGGCCACCATTGGCCACTGTCTCTGGGCAGTGCAGTTGCCTCTGGCCCCTTCCAGTCCATCTCCACTTAGCGGAGGTAGGTCCTTCAGAGTGCAGACCCACTGGGGCACTCCCTGCATGGGACCTTTCAGTGACTCCTGGAGCTCTTAGAACAAAGCCAGTTTTCTCACAGCAGTGTAGCCTGTCTGACCTGCAGCTCTCCTCCTCCTTTTCACTCTCACAGTTCAGACACCTGGCCTCTTTCTGTCCCTTCAGCTCCCGGACCCCCTCACCAGAAGGCCGTGTGCCTGCAGCCCTTGTCCTGCCTCCCCCCACCTTGCCCAAGGGAGTGTGTAGGACCCCAGACTAATTCCTGTGTTCCCACCTGTGCACAGGACTACCCTCAGGGTGCAGCAAACACACGCTCACACATTGGGTTGTCTCTCGCCTCGGGACCACAGGCCCCAAAAGTGGGGGCTTCCGAGTCCCTGCTCCTATCAGATTCCTACTGCCTGGGCCAGTGTCAGGTGCCTGGCAAGTTTTCAACAAAGAGTCGTTCAATGATCAAACCTGTGACATGGGGTAGTGATGGCAGCTCTGCCCCCTGAACTAATTCCCTGCCTGGGAAGCACCACGTAGACGGCAGAGTCCGCTGTACCATGGCCTGTCTCATCAGCAGGCATGCTCTGCGAGGGCCTGCTGCAGCCCCCTAGACGGGCACTGGGTACACAGAGGGCCTCCAGAAGCCTGCTGAAGAGAGGAACAGGAGCTCCCTCGCGGAAGGGGGCGAAAAGATTCCACTCAGCCACGCTGGGACACGGCTCCCCACTCTAAAGTAATTTGCTCCAAGATTACTTCCTGTCACATCCTCAGATGTTTCTCATGTCTGCCCTCCTGGACACACTCAGGCATTATGGTCTGGCTGTTTGTTCCGGTCAGGCCCTCCTCTGAGAGGGTCACACCTCACAGCCCAGGGTCACCTGTATGGCTGCTGGGCTGAACTGCTCAGGCACATGCCTGTCCCGACTCCCCTGAGCACGCAGCAGGCAGGCCCCACCCCCACCCCCGCCTCCAAGGCCAGCCAGCACCCCATGGGGGCCCAGTCTGCCAGGGTCGGGCAGTAGCCTGAGGAGCTGGGGCCTGAGGATCTGTAGCTGGGCTTGGGCCACGCCGGGGGCAGGCCTGTGGGCTGGGCACTGGCCCCTGCAGGGAGACCCCATTCTATGATACTAATTGCCACAGTTAGTGGGAGAAAGGCCCATTAGATCGGTTTCTTCTGGCTGAGGCCTTACTGTCAGGGAGGGTGACCCAAGCCCAAGGCTTTTTGAAGGAGCAGGGATTCTTCCATAAATGAGGCCATATTTAAATTGCAAACAAGGGCCTCACCCAGGCCAAGGAAAAGCTGGAGGGGGCGGGGGGAGCTTTAGTTAGGCAAACGAGCAGCTGGGGGGGACGGGGGGTGGGGGTTGCTTGCTCTGGCTCTGTGGCCCTCCCTGGCTCCTATGATCAGAATACTGGGTTGTCCGGGCTCCTGTCAGTGACCAGTCCTGCCAGAGCCTCCCAGCAAGGAGGAGAGGGGCTAAGGCTGAAGGAGGCAGAGGGAAAGGGCAGTGTTAGAGGCCACTCCCCACCCCCAGAACTAGGCATGCTCTGAGGCCCCCTCACATTCCTCCTCCTCAGGCACATTGCAAACCTGGACCTGCTGTCCACCGAGAGCCATGCCCTCATGGGTCCGCACTGACTGGGGACTCTGACTAGGTCACCTCAAATTCAGAAGAGCCACAGATGCCCATGCTGGAAATCACACAGGGACTGCAACTGAAAGCCTGGTCCAGCTGAAGCCCCGAGAGGCAGTCTGTGGACCCTGGGATGTGAGGCCCACGCCAGCCTTGAGCTATACTGCTGGCCAAGCTCCAAGAGGCCCACCTCAGTCAGTCTCTGCGAGAGAGCGTGAGTTGGTGTGAGGGCTGGGTGTGGCAAGGTGCAGGCCAGGGCTTGCTTCATTTAAAGAGCCAGAGCAGAAACCATCCCAGTCCCGGGAGCAGGTCTCAGGCAGTGGCCCTCACCTGTGGTGCCCCCAGGGGACATGTGGCAATGTCTGGAGACATTTTTTATGATCACAACTGTGGGTGTATTACTGGTATCTCCTGAGGTTAATAAACACCCTACAACACAAAGGACAGCCCCCACAACAAAGAATGGGGGTGGGGGGTCCCACATGTCAGCAATGCAGCTGTAGAGAACCTTTGGTCTGAGGGGCTGGGATCCTGACATGCCATTTACTTTCTCTATGCATTCTGAAAATGGACCCACACTTCCTAAGTCCAGCCTCTTCCTTCATTCAACAAGTCAGTGAAGCCACTGAACAGAAATGCATGACACACTACCATGCGCAGACACCGTAGAGAAGACAGATGTTCTCTCCTGCGGCCTACTTCCCGTGAAAGAGCCAGGCAGGCAACAAGTAAGTAGATGCCTAAGGAACTAGAAAACACTGCAGTGTGTAGTCTGTGCTTATAGAGGCTTGAAACAGTGCTGATCTAAAGTGACAGAGGTGCTGGGGAAAGGCAGAGGGAAAGGCAGAGGGAAAGGGCAGGCTTTCAGTTGCAGTAAAATGGTGGATCAGAGAAGGTCTCCCTGACAAGCATTTCAGGTGAGACCTGGAAGGGTGAGAAGGAATGGTTGTCGGGCAAAAGTCACAGGGAAAGGCACAGGTAGTTGGCTTTCTGAGGCACCTGGCTGGTTTGGGAATTGGGTTGGTGTGACAGGAGCTCAGTGAGGGAGCACAAAGGGCAGGGCAGATCTTGTAAAACCTGATGGAATTTGAGTTTTATTTCCTAGAAATAGGAGCCACTAGAGGGTGCTTGGTAGTGGAGCAATGGGACATGCACACATTCATTCTTGGCTTTTGGGATTCGACGGCATAGGACACAGTGTTATCACAGCCCTAAGTTCATGAAACATTGTCACCCTGTAATGGTCTGTTCCTTTACATGCTTTTCCGTTTGATCCCCATTCTCCACCCCTGCTCTCCTCCCACCAGGCAGCTGCTCCGGCGTAGTTTATTTATATCATTGTGTTGTGTGTGCCCTAGCAATGCATGCAGGATCTTCTATCATGTCTGGTGCTGTGCAATTTTAATTTAAATACAGAGTCGTGTACTGAGATAATCCTTGTCCTGTTTGGCATCTGTGTCACTCAGCACCGTGCTGGCACATGTCTCCATTTCATTAAGTGTACGTCTCTTCTTTACTCCTAACCACAGCGCTGGGTTCCAGCTCCCCATACCCCGCAGGCAGGGCTGCACGGAGCGTGCGCACAGTGCCCCTCGTTGTTCTGGCGAGAACTGCGCTAGCTGTTTACCCAAGAGGGGAAGTGCCGGGTTGCAGGTATTAAATGTTTTATTTGAGGAAGAAGTGCTGGACGGCTCTCCAGAATTTCTATGCTTGACATTCCCACCTGCAGTACACAGGGAGGCTGGTTTCCTGCATTTCTGCCAACACTTGGCATTATCCTATTTTCTAATTCTTCTCACATGAGGAGTATCTGTTGCTTTCGGGTGCATTTCTCAGATTACTGATGAGCTCAAGCATCTTTTCATATAGGAGTTAACCCTCCAGTAAACTACCACTTAATATCGCTTGCCCACTCTTCTTTTGAGCACCCCATCTTTTTCTTATGGAATGCAGGACTTGCTATTATATTTTAGATATTGATTTTTTATCAGTTTTAATTGTTTCAAGTATCTTGTAATTTGTCATCTGTAACCTGGGTAAATAAAGTAACATAAATGAGAGTGAAAAAGGCAAGTCGTGTCTTAGTAGAATTATGCAAATAGTTTTGGTCTCTGCCACAGTGGTTTTATTTAACAGAACTAATTCGTGTACATTCAAGTTCTAAATTTTAGTCTTAAAGTTTGTATTTTCTGGGTCCTGCTTAAGACCCCAGGGCCAACCCTGGGCCGTGAAATGATTCTTCATAGTGTCCTCCTACTAAAAACTGTCAAGTAACTTTTACTTTTAAATCTGTAGCCCGTTTGGAGCCTGCTTTTTTCTACGGGCTCAGGTAGGAATCCACATTTCTATTTCTCCATTCAGGGCCAATTTTCCGAATATCATCTTCCAAATAGTCCCATAGTACTGAGGTGTCCCCAGAGAAGTGGGGTGCTACCTTCCTCTAGATGCAGGGCTGCCTCCAAAGGCTCTTTTGGGTCTCTGTCCTCCACCATTTGGACTGCTGAGCCTCGAGTGTGCCCCAAGATCTGCTGGTCCAAGGCCTTCTCTGTTCTCCTTTTTCAAAGTTCACTTGGTGTTTATAGATCTTTTTCTTGCACAGACATTTTAGAGTACATTTGTCAAGTACCTCAAAAGTTCCAACCGGAAGTTTAAGCAGAGTCATGCTAAATTTACAGATTTAGAAAAACTTGACCCTTTTCTAATGCAAATCTGCCCTATCAAAGAGAACAGAATGTCTCTCCATATCAAAAGATTTTCCTTTATATCAATAGAATTTTTAAAATTTTCTCCATAAAAGTCATCTTTGTTAATTCCTAGACGTAATATAAACTTTATGGCTATTCTAATTGCTACCTTAATTTCTATTATACTTTTCAGTTACTATTGGCATAAAGAAATGCTTTTAGGGGGGCGGGGGGTTGGGGGACAAGGGTGTTACACTGATCTTATAACCAAAAACTTTGAAGTCTCTATTTAGTTCTAAAAGTTTAATTTTTTTTTTTTCATGTAGCTCAGCCATTTTTCAAAGTGTGGTCTGAGGACCCCATAGAGCCCCTGAGACCCTTTCACACAAGGTCAAAAACATTTTCATAATAAAAACTCAGACATTATTTGCCTTTTCTGTTTTCACTCTCACAAAATTAAAGAGTTTTCCAGAGGCAGCATGACCCCACTGGAATACGTGCTTCTGTAGTCCTGTGTTTTAATGGTTTCTCGGTTTTAACTTCTTAGGTAATGATCAACATACATAACTCATATTAGCAAAAGTTCTTTGGAGATCTCAACAATAAAAGTACAAAGGGTCCCGAGACCAAAATGTCTGAGGACCCTGATGTAGACAATCTATCCTCTGATGCGTAGTTTTCTCCCTCTCTTCTGAGCCTCCCTTACACTCCACTTTCTTTCCTCGTGTTAGGAGATGGCCAGGATGGCTTCCTAGGCCTGCTTATTGTAAGGGGATGGATACACGTGTGATGTCTCCACTAAGTTTGCTGAAAAGTTTTGATATGTAACTTGTATCAAGTTAGGTCGGTTCCCTTCTAGTCCTGGTTGGCTAAGAAGTGTCCCCTCTCCCTGAACTCATATATAGGCATTGAAGTTTATTATAATTTTCCTGCCTCAACTGAGAGAACCATATGGTTTTTCTCTTCTAGTCTCTTATTGTGGCAAATTACATGGATAGAGTTTCTGATATTGGATCATCTTTACATTCCTAGGAGAAATCCCACTTGCTTAAGAACTGCTTAATATAAGGTTGGATTACTTATACTATACTTATATATATACTTATACTCAGCTAATACTGTACATGGAACTTCTGCATCTGTGTTCATAAGGAAGAAAGTTCAAAATTATGTGCTTTTATTTTAATTTGGGTAAGCTCTGATCCCCATATAAAAAGATCTCTCTAGTTGGAGCATAAAACCTGAAACGGGCCCACTTTTCTCCTCAGCATGTTTGGAAACACATTAAAATAGAACTGTAATCAAGCAACCCAATCCTTAAATTTTTCTCCTTGTGAGTATCTGGAAAACAGGTGCAGAAATGGATCATTTGAGACACCATAGAAATCTGGTTAATCCTGCCAGCCTGCTTTCCTTCAACAAGTACAGACTGAGCAGGGCTGGGTACCAGGCTTTGGTGGTGCCTGGGCTGCAGAGAAGAACACGGGCATCTCTCCAGGGAGCCCGGGCCCAGCACAGCAGGATCCAGGGGAACCTGGTACCTGCACCGCAATCTGTGTATGCTGTTATCAGCAATGCGTCTGCACCTGGGGACGCTGTCTGGGACAGGACGCTTCTGTGCACAGGATTCAGTCCCTTTGGTGCCCAGAACAGTCCCAGGAGGACGCTCACCCCATTTTACAGAAGTGGTGACTGGTTGCTGGAGGAACACGCTTGGGGGGATGGAGGTGGAACCACCTGCTGTCTGCTGCTAGGGTCCAGATGGAGAACCGCAACTCCCGTCTTTTGCCTATTCCCCACCTGGACCAGGGATTCTGACCCCCAACTCAGGGATCTGCCTTCAACGCAGAACCGCCACGGATTAGAAATTTACCTTCAATGTGTGGCTTGGACCCTGATTCAGACTACTAACCCCAACTCCAGTCCCCAACTCCGAACAACCACGCGGTGCTAGACAGTCTCTGGACCCCGACCCAGGTCCCCGACTTGGACGCCAACCCCGGACTCCTATCCCCAACTTGGACCACTAACCTCAACTCCAGTCCCCGACTCTGAACAACCACAGGGTTCCAGACAGTCTCCGGACCCCAACCCAGGTCCCCGACTTGGACGCCGACCCCGGACTCCTGTCCCCGACTCGGACCACTAACCCGAACTCCAGTCCCCGATTCCGAACAACCATGCGGTGCCAGACAGTCTCCGGACCCCGACCCGGGTCCCCGACTTGGACGCCGACCCGGACTCCTGTCCCCGACTCGGACCCCGACTCGGACCGCTAGCCCCAACTCCAGTCCCCGACTCCGAACAACCACGCGGTGCCAGTCTCTGGACCCCGACCCGGGTCCCCGACTTGGACGCCGACCTCGGACTCCTGTCCCCGACTAGGACCCCGACTCGGACCACTAACCCGAACTCCAGTCCCCGATTCCGAACAACCATGCGGTGCCAGACAGTCTCCGGACCCCGACCCGGGTCCCCGACTTGGACGCCGACCCTGGACCCTGATCCCGACTCAGACCCCGACTCGGACCGCTAACCCCAACTCCAGTGTCTGGCTCGGAACCATCGCCCAGTGCCAGACGCAGTCTCCGGACCCTGACCTGGACCCTGACCGGGGGCTCTGGTTCTAACTGGACTCTAGACCGGCCACCAGCATCTGGCGGCCTTGCTTCAGAACCACCGTGCGGACTCAAGACCCCAACCGGGACCACCGACCTCCCACGTCGGACACGAACCGCGACCGCCCGCAGGACCGGCCCCCGAGGCGCACTCCGGACACGGGCTCCTGACTCGGAACTGCGACGCAGGCGGAACCCCGGCCCGGCCTCCGTGAGGCGCAGCGCGGAGCCCAGAGCCGCAGACCGCGGGACCCGCCGCCCACCTGCGTCCCCCGCAGACCTCACCTCGGCTCGCCGGCGACCGCCCGTCCCACGCCGCCCGGGCGCCGAGGCGCTGAGGGGCCTGAGGAGCGCGGCAGCAGGAGAGCGCGGCCTGAGAAGGGCGGCCGGGAGCAGCCCAGGCCTGGGAGGGGCGGCCTGAGGGGAGTGTGGCCGCAGACAGGAGAGCGCGGCCGCGGGAGGAGCGAGCCCTGGCGAGAGTGCGGCCGCGAACAGCACTGCCGCGGGAGGAGCGCAGACTGAGCCGAGCGCAGCGCCTTTCTGCGGAGCTGATGCTGCAGAGCTCCGACCCCAACTGACGTAAAAGCCGTCCCTGTCGCTGATTGGGCAGGCCTGCAGGGGGGGGTTGCCGCGTGCCGCTGCGCGGGTTGGCTGGATGCGGAGAGCGTGTGCCGCGCTCTGCCATTGGCCAGGGTTGGCCTCTGCCGATGCCACCCAGGGTCGGATTGGCCGGGTGAGTCCGGCGCCACGTACCGTGCCTGCGCTGTGTGCTGGGCTCTGAGGGCGCCTCTCCAGGTCCAAGCCCCTCGGCGGCACTCAGCTCACGGGGGTCAGCGACGGCCGAGCGGGGCCTCCCACCGCCCACGGGGACCGCGCCGCTGGCTTGAGGCAGCTGGGGCGCCTGCAGGGGCTCCACCCTGGGCACGTGACAGGGCGCAGGTGACCCAGGTGGTCGGCCTCCGACTGGACCCCGACAGATCTGCATACAGCCCTCTCCGGCTGGCTCTCCGGCAGGTCACTGTCTCTTGATGGTCCCGTCCCTCCTCCAGCCCACCCTCCGTCCACCGCTCCCTCCATCAATCCCTCCTCCTTCCTCCCTCCCGCCTCCCATCCCCCCACCTCTACATCCGCTGGCCTCCCCCTGGGTACCAGGCGCTGCCCTAAACACTAGCCATCTGCAGCGAACAGCCATCCGGAAGCCTGGGAAACCTGTGGTTTTCCCAGCAGGTCTGGGGCAGTTTGGACCCGCCGGTGAACCCTGTGCGCTCTCAGAGGTTGCTGCCCTCCCCCACAGCCCACTCAGGGCGGACTTCCAACAAGGGAGGAACGGAGGTGCTGGAGCCCGCGAGCCGCCGTCCTGCACCCCAAGCACACAGCCAGGCCTTCATCTCAACTGCTTTTGCCTGAAATATATGTCTATGAAAAGAGCCAGGTGACAGACTGGGGTCTTTGTGACTCATCCTGGAGGAGAAAGGGAGAATGGTGTCATCTTTTCAGATGTCAACAGCTTTTTTTCTGACCTTGAGAAACAATGCCCAGATGGGTCACCTCCCCGTCCACTGCCCAGCCCACAGGAAGGTGGGCCAAAAAGCCTAGTCAGTACATTTGATTCGGATCTACCAACGCCATCTGGCTGGTTGCTTTTTGGTCTCTACCTATCCAAGGCAGGTTGCAACCAGTACCATCACACGGGGCGCTGTGCTCAGGAGGGCCCCACACTTAGGGTTTAACGCCCTGCTGTCACCATATTGAAATTCTTAATAATTTTGTCTTTGAACTTGTGTTTTGTAAGTGAAGTCCCATGGAACAATGGAACATGCTCTGGGAACTTGGAGCCTAGGCTTGCATGTGGCCCTTGTCACCTCCCTGCCTCCTCTGGACAGGTTCTTAGTGGCCCTAGTTGCCCTCTCTCCTGCCCCCTCTGCCTGCCCAGCGTCCCTCCCCCCACTCCCACCAGGTGACCACTATTACTCTCTGCCCGAGGAAAACAATGGCAGGGAAAGACAAGAGTCCTTTCCCACGTTCTGCAGTGCTGGGAGCCCTGTTGGTAAGATGGCAGTGGTGCTGCCAGGTTCGTGAAGCTGTTCAGACCAAAATGAGAGACAGCATGTGAGAGAGCCCAGGATCAGGGGCCAGCGGGACATGGCACAGTCCTCCGCCTCCCAGGACCCAGCCCTGCATCCTTCTGTGGGAGGCCAGGACCCTTCTGTGGACCCCGCCGGGCATGTCCATTTCTACTTCATCAGGGGAATGGGAGCCCCAGGTCTTCAGAGCAATTTCACAGATTTTGACAAAACAAAACCCTGCCTATGTAGGGTTTACATTCCACAAGGAAAGACTGAAGCTTTCAAAGGGTTCTGGCTGGTCTCCTTTATCAGAACCTATAGATCCCTAGGTTACCCTTGTTAGGTGTACCATGCGGAGGTACCATGATTGATGGCTCTACTCTTGACTCGTGAATGTGACATTTCCCCAACGTTTTTATTTTGGATTTGGTTTTCATCCAAGGATGTTGAGCATGGGATAAACAGCCCCCTAAAGCAAGTCCACTAAAAATGGTGACCATCCTCCCAGTAAAGAGGACCAAGAGGTGTTGACTGGGATTTCATCTTGAAAGCTGATTTCTAAAATTGTGAGAATTGAGCTGATTTGATCTAATACTTAACACAATGTGTGTTCTAATCATGTACCTGGGTGGGGGGTCCATTTTGCAAGCAGCTGACTCCATTCATTTGTATGTTCATGGGATGGTGTTCGCCACACTGACTTCAGACCCTGAGGTCCTGCATGCTGGGGTCTCTCCTAACAGACTCCTTCACGGTAAAACCCAAGGGCACAGCATCCTTGTGTGGCTGTCTTCTCGGGCCGTGCTCCGAGCCAGAACAAGGAGCTGCCGTTGTCCATTGTGACACAGTGGTTGGCAGGGTGGTTCCGAGTCAAATGCGGGCCGAGTCCTCACCCCTCACCCCCTCACCGCACATGGGGTGCCGTCAATCAGCTAGTGCCGCCTGCCAGCCCAGGCGCACCTGTTGTGTGCTCCCCAGCCCCCGCCTCTTCTCTAGCCCTTTGGTAGAGACAGACAGAAGAAAACAGCCCAAGACTGAGAGGGGTTTGTTGTCTCGTCGGGAGACAAGAGACACGTGGGAATTGACTGGCGTACCATGTGAGGCTGGGTGGACTCCAGGCCAACCCTGGGGGCTGCCAGACAGGCTGGGAAGGGACCGAGAGCTGGCTCTGGGCACACTGGCAGCATTCAGGGAAGGGGTGGCAGACACAGCCAGCTCCTCTCTGGGTTGTGCCAGGGTCCCTCTCAAACCCAGGCCAGCCTGAGGCCTCTCTGTTCCTGGAGGCCCTGGGATGTGGCACCTTGCCCCTGTCACCTTCCTGAGCTCAGGACTGCCGAGTGGTGTGGGGCAGAGAGCGCAGGCACCTGGTGGCCTCTACCCAGCTGCCCAAGTGACAGAGGGCATCTGGTTTAGCTCATCTGTGTGGGGTGGGGGCTGACCTAGCATCCCTCATGCTCCCTGCAGCACTCATACTCAGGATTCGAAAGGTTTCCTCCCAGGCCTCTGCACCCGAGTGCACGCACACACGCACACACACATGCACACACACACGCACACACAGCTGAAGAGAATTAGGCTCAAAACGTCCACTAGGCTTTTCTCTTGATTCCGAGGTATTTAGAATGGGGGTGGGGGATTAGGGGAGGAAGTTGCTGAGCTAATTCTCCTGCGTTTGCCAGCACAGAAGTGCAGATGGGGCCCAGGGCCCCACCGTGTCCTGCGGGAAGCACCAGCCCTCCTCCTGCAGGCAAGGCCTGGGGAAAGGATGGTGTGGGGGCCCCGCCACACCAAGGCGACATGGGTTCTCTGAGGGATTCTCTGGGCCGCAGTTTGCCCCACCGACCCCCTCCCCCAGAGTCTGAGGACGGAAGCAGCTTCAGGCTCAGCCAGGTCCCAGAGAGCTATTTCCCTCCAAAATAGAGAGGCCCAGGGCCACGTGGCTGCCTCGGCACCCTCTTCCCAAGAACAGCCCTTGCCCCTGCTGCCCTCTGAAGCGGACAGGGATGTGGAGGGCGACGAGGAGCCCAGGGCAGCCCTGGGTGGCTGGTGCAGCTGCCGAGCCCGCCCTTCAGGTCAGCCCCTGCAGCTGACACCCACCGTCTCCACGTCCTCAGCACCAGTGGCCCCCCGGCCCCCTCGGTGCGGCTTTTGCACATGCCCTCACACCACTGCAGCTGTCCCGAGGGAGGGCTCTGTGACCCCCTTGACCCTCTGTCCTGTGGCTTCTTCACTGATCACAGGTCTCTGCTGACCCTGCTTCCCACGACCTCACTGTGAATCTCCTTCTTCCTGTGGCCTCTGTTCGCCTCTTGCACCTGTGTTCCGCCTGGGCTCCCCATCCTGATGGCTTTGGGTACATCGGTCTGTTGACCACTCCCTGCTTTCCCCTGGCTCTTGGCATTGGTGTACCCTCCTTCCTCCTCCAGGTCCCCCTGCACCCACAGGTGGGACACCCTCATGTCTACACCCAAAGCTCTTGTCCCCCAGACCTCCCTGCCTCATGCTCCCCACTGTGGAGCTTGGCACCCCCAGTGCAGATAGGCAGGCTCCAGGTCATCCTGGGCTCTGCAGGCCACGGCAGGGGGTGTCCCTGGGAGGCTTTGGGGAGATGACAACAAGGATTAGGTCTCCCTTCTAGAAAGAGCACTCCGGCTGCTGGATGGAGAGAGAACTGGAGGGGGCAGGGGGTCACGAGTAGGCCCCGGAGGGCTGCGGGGAGACTCGCCATCCCCCAGGGAGAGAGGCAGGAGGCCTAGGGAAGGTGGGAGCTCAGGAGGGTGAGGGGGGCCAGGCCAGGGCTCCCATGGGGGGTGGCTTTGGTGAGGCTCTGAGCGCAAGGAGGAGTGCAGATAGCCATAGGACAGGTTTGGAGGAAAGGTCACAGGTCAGGAGGACAAGTCGGGTCTTAGGAAACCTGTGTCGTGGGGTCCTGCCTCACCCCCTGCCCAGCCTCAGTGAGAGCACCGCCACTCTGGCTTTGTCACTGCACAGGCACGGCCGGGCACAGGCTCAGAGCGGCCGAGTGTGACAGACTTGGTCCTGTGCTCCCGGGGGTGGCCCAGCCCCAGGCCACTCCTGGGCCCCCTGCTCCAAGAGCAACCTGGGAACGGAATTATGGGGGAATGCAGTAGTTACGCCTCATTTGAGCCGGCCCTGGCCTTTCCTCACGAGCAGTTTTGCTTTCCTGCATCAGGGTCAGCAATAATGTGAGGCCAGAAAAGGGGGCTGGAGCCCTGGCAGTCCCAGTGAGTGGCGGCCTGGGGCTGGGCCGCTTCCCGTCAGCAGGGCAGCTGTGCGGTGTGTGTATATGTTTGGGCACTGCACAGCCAAGCCTGGGTGAACCAACCCCAGTTCTCCCAGAGCCCCCACTTCGATGCGGGTTAACCCAGCAGCTGTCTCCTGAGCACCTGCTGGGGGCCTGGTTGGGTGCCAGGCATGGGGGGTGGGAAAGGAAAAGGAGCTGGGCCTGCCAGGCCCATAGGCTGAAAGCCTTTCCTGCCACCACCTTCCAGGGTCAGTTCCTTCCCACAACGCACGCCATCCCTGGGCACGCCTGCCCCGACCTCCTGCCTACACCTGCCGTTTCCACAGCCATCCCTCAGCCTCGGTCTCCCCAGCCCTCTGGGTTGAGTAGGTCCAGCCCATTGAGGACAGTGGCACTGCCAGGAGCAACCCAGAAAATGCTGCAACTGTCTCCCACGCTCGGGAAAGACATTAACAGGAGGCCCCATTGCCATTTCTCTGGTGGCTATAGGTTGTTCTTAAGCACCGAAGCATCCTCCATCAATATTAGTGATGCAGACAGACAATTGCAAAGCACCCACTATACCCTTAGCTCTGTGCTTGTGAAACCCTCCAGGTCTCTGGTGGGCAGTGACACAAATGAGAAGGTTCTAACTGAGCCACACAGGCTCAGAGGATGGATGTGATTTGGACAAAAAAGAGGAATGAGAAGAAAGGACAGTCCGACTGGAACATCGTGGAGCCCTGTGGTTTTAAGATCTGTCTGTGAGGTCTTTCAGAATCCTCCCTTCAAGAGGTAGCGCTTAATTCCTTTCCCTGATTTTGGTCTGGATTGAGTGATCTGCTTCTGATAAACAGAATATGATAGAAGTGACAGAGTATGACTTTCAAGACTAGGTCACGGAAGGCATTGCAGTGTCCTCCTCTCTCACTGGGATTGCTGATGCTAGAAGAAGCCAGCTGCCATGTTGTAAGGGCACTCAAGCAGCCCTGTGGAGCAGCCCACTCAGTGAGGAACTATGGCCTCCAGCCAACAGCCTCATGAATGTGCCATCTTGAGCAGATCCTGCAGCTGTAGTCAAGCCATCAGATGACCATAGTCCTGGCCAACAGCCTCACAAAGGGACCCTGAGCCAGAATCACCCAGCCATTCAGATTCCTGACCCTCAGAAACCGTGCAAGATAATAAATGTTTGCTGCTTTAAGCTGTGAGGTAGGAGGGTAATTTGTTACTCAGCAATAGCTAGCTGATACAGCCACCCTCACAGAGTTTGAACTGACTCATGATAGGGACAGCAAAGAGGGCTCAGTCTCTCGTCTGCTTTTGCCAGTGGTTGATGGCTTCTAGGAGGGTGTCATCTGGGACCAGGAGAATGGGTGCTGTGACATCTGCCCCAGGCATGCAAGTCATATTTCCACTCTCTCAGAAGATTCTGTCCTCCAGCCCAGGGGCTCTTGACCTGGGGTACCTGTGAGAAGCACACCCCTGTGTGGGCCTCACTCACAGAGGTGAGAGATTTTGACTTAGTAGGTAGTCTCTGGGCAGCAGAAAGCTGGTGGCATTTGAGAAGGGGGTGACTTGATGACAATATGCTTATGACGGGAGGAACTGTCAGCTGGAGTGTAATCCAACAGCTGTAATAGGTGATTTTTTTCTCCCAAGAGAACATGTATATCCAGTTCTTTGGACATGGGTGGTGCTAAGAGCAATGCCCGCCTCACCTGAGGCTGCTGACCAGGTGCCCCACCTCACCAGGCAGCCTCCAGGGCATCCATGGGGGCTAGGCTGCTAGGGCACCTTCTCATCTGTGTCCCTGAGTGGATCCCACTGGTCTGTCCCCCAGCACACCTTGGAGGGCACAGAGCAGGGGCAGACAGGATCCCCACGCTGTACTGGAGATGCTCCCTTCATGGTCCATTCCCAGCACGCTGCTCTCCAACTAGAAGGTGCAGTCTGTCTCACCTGACCAACAGCTTGAGGTGGTCACTGTGTCAGATCAGGGCTTTGTGACAGTGATGTGGCCTGCAATCCTATCACAGCCCAGAGTGGAGATGGGGGGACTGAGGCACAGTGAGGTCAAGGGACTCGCCAGACTTCACACAGGTATCAGGTACTGGAGCCCAGCTTTCTGCCCGGGCATCCTCGGACCAGGCTCCATCCACCTGTCTGTCCTTTCTTCTCTACCACATGGCCTCAGTGGGCAGAACATGGCCCCTGCTTGCACAGCAGCCACACACCTCTGTTAGGCAGTCCTGCCGTAGACACGGGCTGACTGCCTTTGCCCACATTGGCCTCCTGGGCACCGAACCTGCATGTGCGGCCCTTCTTCCCAGGATCTCACCTGTGGACCGAGCAGGGGAGGCCACGTGAGTAGCCGAGCCCCAGAGGTACCAGGTCCCTCAGGCTGTGCCCCTGCTCCCTGGGACCCTCCCAACAGATGACCAAGGCGGGGACCCCTAGCAGCCCCTGCTTATTAGTTGTTCCACTTGAACATGGCGTTCTTTTCTATGTAGCTGGAGAGGCCTAGGAGTCTGTCCTCAGTAGGGAGAGGACATACCTGGCCCAAACTCACTTCAGCAGCAGCCACTTAACAAACTTGACCTGGACCCTTTCTGGGCAGAGTCCTTTCCTTTCGTGGGTCTGTGGCCTGACCTACCAGCAGCCCGGCCGAGCAGAGCTGGGGTCTCACTGGGGCCATCAGCCCTTGTCGGCATTTCTGTCTCACGCTGCCCCTCTGCTGTGTTGCTGACTTCCTTCTGGTGCGCCTCAAATCCCCAAAGAGGGTGGGGCAGTGGGACACGGGGTGAGCACAGGCTCCAGTCCCTGAAGACAGTTCCGGGGATGCACAGGGTGGGCAGTGGCTGAAGCGTCAGCCCTCCACCTGGGAAGTGAAGTCTATGAGGGCAGTGAAGGCTTCGGCCGCCTCGGGTCCAAGGAGGCAGGGGACCCAGCCTGAGATGGGGGCTCCGTCTCCTTCACCCCATCCCCCCCCCCCAGGCCCACGGCCAGGGCCAAAGCCCTCCTTGGGACATGTCAATGGCAGCAAACATTTTACAGATGTGACATGCTCGGAGCCTGGCAACGGGGGCGGCTCCAGCTGCGGGAGAGCATGGTTGGATGTACGTCCACAGCAAAGCACCCGGTCACCTTTCTCTGCTTGGAGTGTAATCTTTTTTTGGAAGCTTTGCTGGAAAATCTGAATCTTGTGAGCCATCAGCTGTTTATAATCAGAGAAGCATATGTTTAAAAGAGCTGAGGGGCCTTATAAACTCCGTGTGCAAATTACCTTTGGGGCTGCCTGCCCCATCACCCCTCCCCATGGCTGCCATCTCTGGTGAGGGGCTCAGCGCGCTGCACAGAACTAGCTGTAACCCTGTTGTGGCATGGGGTCTGTTTAACTTTAGTCACGTCAGCTTGGCCCTGGAGCGTGGGAGCCTCCATCTCTGCTGTGTGGCTTCCAGGTCCCCCCCGCCCCCCACCCCAGCTGCAGAGGACTTCTGGCTCGCGGTCCCTGGGCCTTCACCATGAGAAATATTCAACCTGGGAGCCGTGTAGCAGGACGTGGCTAGGAACTGGGCCCCCAGGGCCTGTGGGGGCTTCCTGGACCCCCACATTCAGGGTCAGCCCAGACTTGGGGGCCCCTCTTGAGGCCGGCTACGGTGCTGTGGTCCTGCAAGGTTATTTGTTTGTTTTGTGGTTTTGGGTTTCTATTTTTTATTTTTGTAACAGTTTCGTTCAGATATCACTCACATACCATGCCAACCACCCATTTAAAGTGTGCGATTCAGTGGCTTCTAGTACGTTCAAAATTGTGCAGCCGTCACCGCTATCTAGTTCCAAAATGTTTTCAGCACCCCTAAAGACACCCTGCCCCCTTCATCTGCCACTCCCCACGCCCCTCCTACTCCTCAGCCCCAGGCAGCCACCAACCTATGTCCTGTCTCTCTGGACGTGCCTGTCCTGGACATTTCATATGAGTGTGATCACACAATACACAGTCTTCTGTGGCTGGCGTCTTTCACTGAGCATATGCTTTCAAGGTTGTTCATCCACACTGCAGCCTGTGTCAGGGCTGCATTACTTTTAATGGCCAAATAATATTCCATTGTATGGCTAGACCAAGTTTTATGTGTCTGTTCATCCACTGACGGACATTTGGGCTGTTTCCACATTTCAGCTACAAGAGTAATGTTGCCATGAACATTCTGATGTGACTTTTTTATGGAGGTGTATTTCCATTTCTCTCGGGTACGTGCCAAGGAGTGGACTTGCTGGGTCATATGGCAGCTCTGGGTTGAACCTCATGAGGAATTGTCAGGCTGTTTTCCAAAGTGGCTGCACCACTTACCTTCCTGCCCGCATCAATGAGGACCCTGATTCGCCACATCCCTCCCAGCACCTGTTGCTGCCTGTCATTTTCCTTGTAGCCATCCTAGTGGGGGTGAATATCACATTGTGGTTTTGATTTGTATTTCCCTGATGGCTAATGATGTTGAACATCTATTTATGTCTTCATTGCTCTTTGTATATGTTCTTTACGAAATGCCTGTTCAGATCCTTTGCCCAATTTTTTATTGTGTCGTCTATCTTTAAATTATTTATCTTTTTATTATTGGATGAGTTCTATATATATATATATTCTGATACAAGTTCCTTATCAGATACATTTTCTTCCATTTTGTGGGTTGTCTTTCTTGATGGTGTCCTTTGACTCACAATGATTTTCAGTTTTAATGAAGTCTGATTTATTTATTTTTAATTTTGTTACTTAATGTTGTAATGTGTAAGTCCAAAGATTTATTCCTGTGTTTTCCTTGAAGAGTTTTATAGTTCTAGCCCTTACATCTAGGTTTTTGATGTATTTAAGTTCATTTTTGTGTATGGTATGAGATGGGAGTCTGGTTTCATTCTTTGGCATATAGATATCTGCTTATCTCACTACCATTGGTTGAAAAAACTGTTCTTTCCCCATTGAGTGGTCTTGGCACCTATGTCAAAAACCAATTAATTGTGAATGTAAGAGTTTATTTCTAGAATCTCAATCGATCTGACTTTTTTCTGGAATCTCAGTTCTTTTCCATTGATCTGTGTGCCTCCCTTTATGCCAGTACCACACTGCCTTAATCAGTCTCTTTGTAGTAAGTTTTGAAATTGGGAAGTGTGTTTTCCAACTTTGTTCTCCTTTCTCAGGATTGTTTGGCTGTCGTAGGTCCCGTGACGTGCAGTTGTGAATGTCAGGACCGACTTGTAGTTTCTGCAAAGGAACCAGCTGGGATTCCGGGAGGGATTGCACTGAATCTGTAGATCCACTGGGCACTGGGATCCCAACTGTGTTCAGCTTTCCAGTCCATGAACATGGGTTATCTTTCCATTTTATTCAGATGTGCTTCCATGTTTTTCAAAAACATCTTATAGTTTTCAGAGTATAACTTTGACATTTATTTTATTGACTCCACTGGGTTTTGTGCAGCAGTGACCAGCAGCCGTCCTTCTGTCCCACAGACCAGCCCCGTCCAGGCTTCCAAGCCCACCCTCCCTGGGGGGCTCCTCACTGCTCCAGGCCCCCAGGCCCTCTCTCTGCTCCTTCACAGTCCTGTCTTCCTGCGTGCACAAACTGTTGCCCTGGCCCTGCGTCCCAGCAGGTTCCCTGAGGCACTCCCCGCGTCCAGGTGCACTCATGCCCCTTGTAAGACCCCGTCCTGTGCTTTGGTTGTCCTCTGCCAAGTGGGAGTGCCACCCCTGGACTGTGGCTCCCTAAGGTGGCTCCCCCATCTCACCCACGCTGCAGCCGGGAGGCACAGGGCGCAGAAACGGCAGGAAGTTCTGTGGGAGTACCTGAACTGTCTCCGGGGCAAACAGTGTAAGTAGAGGCCCCCGTGGTCAACAGATAGCCCTTAAATACTGAGGGGGGGAAACTGGGGTCCTGGAGCCAGGGAGTAGGGCTTTGGCAGCTTACAAATGAAATTTGGTTTTTCAACTTTCCTTTCAAATTGAGGGCCTCAAATCCAGATTCCAGCCCTGGGGGCTGGGTTGGGGAGTGGGGTCCTGGCACTGCTTCTGAGGGTACCTTTGAGGGGACGCAGAGTCGGCTCCTGGCAAGCGCTCCTGGAGCCGGTGGCAGGCGGCTGGGCTGCTCACCTGCTCACCTGTATCTGTCCCTCGGGCAGGGCTGGGCTGTGCCAATGGGCCAAATTGAATCACTGCCCGCCAGTAGGCTGTTGCCTTGCCGGGTCTCTCTCCCCTCTTACAAGGGGCAAATACTGCTGTATTCCCTGCCCCCCAGAAAACCAGGGAGGGGACCAGGTCCGAGAGGTGATGGCTTAGGAGTCCTCTGGGACCCTGGGAAGGGATGTGTGTGTGTCCTAGTCGAGCCATGGGTATCACTCACTCCTCTCGTTCCATCCATGCGCTCGGCACTCATTGAGCACCTTGCCCTCTGCTCGGCGTGGAGATTGCTGCATACTGTGAATGAATGCTGGTGTTCCTGCTCCCAAGGAGCCGGAGTCCAGCTGGGATGCCCGTGCTCAGGGAGATGGCCACAGGCTCGCTGTGCTCGCTAGCAGCCCCCGAGGCTATGGGGAAGCTACCGCACAGCTCTCAGGAATCCCGGGGCAGTACTGTAGGGCAGGAACAGGGACCCTTCCCCACCTGCTTCCCCGAGGTGCCAGGCCCAGACCACTGCCCCTCCAAAGCACACTGGACTGGAGTCAAAGCCTGGGTGCTAGATCCTCTGAGACTGTCCCCACTGCATAAAATGGGAATTCACTGAGGTGCCCTGGGGACTTCTGTTCCTCTAGGAACATGCAGAGTGGGGCTAAGGTGGGCTGCAGTGGGGACGTCCCTGTGACCACCCCAGCCCAGGGCCTTTCTGGCCCTGCCACAGCCACTCCCCAGAGCGGGGAAGCCGGAGCAGCCTTTTCAGCATGAGACCCTTGAAGCCTCCTGGCATGGGGCCTGCACATCGTCTCCTAGAAAGTCTTCAGCTGGATGTGGGGAGGAGGCTATGGGTGCATGGAGGGACTCCAGCCTCTGCCTCCCTGGGAGGCTTGTCAGAACAAGGTCAGCTCCCTGGAAGACCCCTGGCTGTAAGTGGGGAAGGGTGGAGGGCCCACCCCTCAGCCCAGGGGCACCCTGGAGGCAGTGGGCTAGAGGCCCTGTGGTTTTTACTACTTCATGAAGCACTTGGTGTCTGGAGGCTTCACGGTCCGAGGGGTTGAGCCGCCTCTGAAATGAGATCCCAGAAAGCAGCCAGGACGCTGCCTGAGACACTGCTCCCGTGGATCGCATGTGGGGAGCCCCCATTCTTCCCAGCGCCCCAGGCCAGCCGGACCTGCATTCCACTCCTCCTACTACCTTCTGGAAATGTTCCCTGAATCACATTGCTCGCCGCACTCCATTGGGCCTTCTAGGCTCTTCCTTTGCTGCTCGCCATAAAAACACTCCAGTCATCTTTTCCGCTGTGGTTTTTATTGTTTCATTTTATTATTCCAGCTATATTAAGTTGGGGAAAGCTACAGAAATGGGTTCTTCTCCCCCAGATTCCAGAACAAGTTATAGCCATTGTAGATTTTAATTAGTCAACACCCTCCAACCTCGTTGTTCCACTTTGTCCCACCTCACTTTCCTCTGTAAGTGGGGGAGTCTCAAGAACAGGCACTCTTGCTGTTTCTGGGGCAGTTCTCTGTTCCCCCGACTCCCATCCAATGAGAGAAAAGTCAGCCCAGATCCCGGGGCAGCCCAGTTTCTGGAGGCCATGGCTACAGGCACTGCTGGTCCCTGGCTGGGCTGGGCTTTGGTGGAAGCCAAGTGCAGGGTGAAGGCCTAGGGAGGAATCTGGGCTCTGTTGGCTGCTGGTAAGATTATCCATTAAATCCATATTCCTCACTGTAGAATTCACATATTCAGAGACTCTCCCGTACTCTGGCCCTTTAAGTTACTGCAGTATTGCTTCCAGATGGGCAAACGCCCACTCAGAGCCCAGCCCTGCAGAAACAGCAGCCACTGTACCACTCACCACTGGGCCTTTGTTCTCTGCGTCTCACTGCCCCTGCTCAGTTGGGAGGCTTCCAGGCGCCTTCACTTGGGGTCAGGTGGGGGGTGCCGAGCCTGTGGCCCCCAGCCCACAGGAGTCTCAGGAGAGAGAGAACAGCTTGGATGAGGGAGTGTCTCCAGGCCTGAGCCATGGGTTGAAGCCTCAGGCATGGCGTGGTCCTGGCCTCGCCCGGGGCCCATCCTGGAAAAGCCTGCTTGTATACCCCCCTCAGGGATAAGCCAGACAATAGCATTCTAGCATTCCTCACCCGACCTGGTCAGGTTAGGCCCCACCTACCTCGTACTTCCTAGTAGGCCACTCGCCTCACACAGCCTGAGCAACCTTGGTCAGCCCCTGCGGCCCTGCTCAGCACCCCATCTGCCCTCCTAGACCCCTGAGAGGCAAAACGTGTGCTCTCACCATGCTGCCTGCCGGGCTGTGGGTTCTAGGCTTCCTCGTGTGGCGCCTCCATGTCACGGCAGCCATATGGCTGTTCTGTCATCAGTGGGGACGAAGGCCTGCTCTCTGCTTCTGCTCATCTCTGTGTCACTGGGCACAGGGCTCTGACACTGTGTTTGCTCTGGGTGGACAAAGGAGCTTTTAGTGTAGCAAGTGTTGAAGTGTTGGGCAGAGAGGTGGAGCAGGAGGGTCTGCCAAGGCTCCACAGAGATGGGTTCTTCAGGAAGGAGACAGCATGCCAGGCAGAGGGCACAGCAGGGGCAGAGGTGCATAGGGTGAAGGGGCCGGACGGAGCCAGCGTGCCCAGCCCTGGGTGACATGACCAATGGTAGGTGCATGTGTGAGAGTGCCTCGAGGCCCAATTAGGCTGCCCCCCCCCCACCATCTTTCTGGCAGCATCCCTTCCTCACACAAGGAAGTGGTGCACACAGGTATACCTGACCCAGAGAGTCCAGATCCTGGGGCCTGATCTCTGGTTCCTTCATGACACATGACCTGCAGCTTGTCAGAATCTCACCTGGAAGGGGGAGCCCGGGGCTGGGGCTCTGGAGGTGGCTGGGTGGGGGTGGGTACGGCACACCAAGCCCACATGTAGCAGCCCCTGAGCATGGCCCTTGTGGGTGCAAGTGAGGGGTTGCTGGGGCAGGGACTCCAGCAGTAATGCCGCCTAGTAACAAGTGACGCTTGGTGAGTGGTGATGGCTGGCCCACTGGGCCCAGCACTCATGAACATTTCCGGGGCCCTCCATGGCGCCAGGCCAGGGACCCCAGCATAGAGACGTTCATCCACACCTGAGGCCCCTCAGCTGCAAAGCAGCCGGCGGCAATTGGTCTGTCCCTCTTTCGAGGCCCCAGCTTCCTGGAGAGTTGGGAGCCCACGCCTTAGAGCCTTATTTAGGGGAGCCAGGCTTTACAGTCACCCAGGCTCCTTTGGTGACCAGTGATGGGATGGAGGGGAGACCAGGGAGGACCTGCAGCAGCTGCTCAGCCGCAGGTGCCATGGCCAGGCTGGGGGAGGGCATATATGGGATGGAAAGGAGAAAGGGGGAGGTGCAAGCCGGGCAGGAGCTCCAGGACCTTGTACCTGCGGTGGGCAAAGACCCAGGGAGAGGAGGGCAGCCAGGGGCGCGGGTTGCATGGCGTGGGGGCCACCACACCCTGAGAAAGACTCCGTTCCAAGCCTGCCTCCTTTGCCCCACCCCTCCTGGGGCCTCTTGGAGGAGACCCCTGCCTTCCCGTCCCCTGCCGGGGTGCTCAGGTCCAGGAGGAGCTCCCCTGGGGCTGGGGAGCGCTGGCTCAGGTGATACGGAGAAACCTCCTGCAGCCCCCATCACGCTCTGTGCCTCTGGCCACATTATGGCCCAGCCTGTGCACGTTGCCCGGCTGGGGTGGCCCTGTGAATGCCACCTGCACCCCCGGGCCTGGGGAGCTGCCCTGTGAGCCCAAGTTCCCGGGACGAGTGAGCAGGGGGGCAGCCAGGTGGGAACCCATGCTGGGCAAGCCATAACTCCATCCCCCGAGTCTCTGCCAAACCCCGACTCGCCCACCAAGACGAACAAGGCCACCCTCCACCCAGCTCACAGATTTTGGACTCAACCACCTGAGGTAAAACGGCTTCCCTGAGAACCTCAGGCCCACAGCTTTGGGATTAATTCCCTCCTGGGAAAACAAATTTTAAAGGGTTTAAGCCACCCCGGGGCCTCGCCCTGCCTTTGACCTCCTCTGCTCTGGGACTGACAGGACAAGCACTGTATCAAAGCATTGACCCCACCCATGGAGGTCAGATCCCCTATTTCTCACCCACCTCGTTTGTCTTGGTTGCTAGGCCAGTGTTAATTGCTGTTTCTATCACTTAAAATTTTTCACATTTGGGGCAGTCATAAATAACCCCAAAGCAATGTGCACCCTCTCGGCACCAGGCTCGGGGGCTTTTCTCACTAGGGGAAGCAGCCAGGAAATGCGTGCAAGCTGAGGACCCCCTTGGCTGCCCCAGACATGCCATGGCTTCCCTGGGGTGGAGTGACATGGCTGGCCAGCCAAGCCATTGTGGAAAAAGGCAGCCCAGCCATTAGGCACGTGGCCTCCACGGTGCCACACATGCGGTGGCTATCTGGGAATCACTGGGTGTCCTCCTCCATGACAGTCTTGCCTCAGGCCTCCAGGGCATGCGGCTGCTCCCCCAACACCCCAGGGTGGCCTGCCAAGTAGTGTCAGTTCTGCAGGGCCTGGTGGAGTTTCTCTCTCTGCTTCCCAGAACAGCTTGTCTTGAGGGCTTCTCAGTGACGGCCAGGCCCTGGCTGGCCCAGGACATGGGACTCCCACCAAGAAAGTTGGCTGTGGGAGGCTTGGGCATAGCCTTCTCCTAGATGGGGTGGAGCCAGGCAGCTCACATCAGATGGGGCACGGCACGTGTGTTCTGATTCCAAAGCCATATTTCTATTTCTGCATTTGGAGGGAGTCACAAAGAGGCAGGAGCCAGAGGTAACCGAGTCCTGAATAGGTAGCAACTTACAGGATCACACTTGGCCTAAGGCCAGGTGCACCGTAGGAACTCAACATCCAGTCGCTGAATAAGTTCACAGACCCTGATGCCCCGACTAGTCAGGGTGGCCAAGGTCCTGCCAAGTAACAGACAGCTCCGGGTTTCGTTCCCTCTCCTGGGCTTGTCCAGGGCAGGCTGGCCACAGGAACCCAGGGCTCTGCACAGGAACCCAGGCCACTCTCATAAGCAGCCCTGGTCACCATGCCAGCAGGAAAACAGAGCTGCAAGGGTGATATGAGGAGTCGGGGTGTCTGCTCAGAGGGCAGAAACCATCCCATATGGGGGTCAAGAAGCAGCGCACACTGGCCTCTTCTGCATGGCCTCTTGTTTGGGAATTAGGCTGGCTTTCTCTCTACAGGGCTCTGGCCTTGACCGTCAGGGTGTGATGCTGTGGCGAGTGAGTCTCCAGCCCTGTCACCCTGCCCACTCAGCTCACCAGGAAGGGCCCTGAGCTCACACACTGCTCCATCACCCACAAGGCACGAGTTCTCAGGCCGGAGATTTGACTTTCCGGAGGGTCAGCTTAGGGAGCACAGGGCCTTCCTTGCAGGGCTCTGTGTGAGCTTGAATGAGATTCATGCATATGCAGCGCTAGCAGGTTCCCAGCACGAATAACTGGCCATCAGGGGTTGCATTATTACCCACCTGCCCAGCCCGCTGGGCCTTCCCACAGCCTGAGGGTCTGCAGACTCCGCACCTGGGCCTGGAAGAGTTAATGATCAGCCCGACCCCTCCCCCGCAGGGGCAGAAAGTCCTGTGAGCCAGTGAAGGTGGCCTCCTGGAAACCCAGCTGCCCTGGTGTCTCCGGGGCCGGGAGGAGGGAGGTGTTCCTGAGCGGTGGCCCCTCTCTTCCTTCTCACTCCAGTAGAGCAAACAATTACAACCACCCTGCCCGGGTTAGGTGGTGGGGATCATTCCCAGCGGAGTCCCTCAATTCAGGGCCCCTGTGGGTCACCTTGGTATAGTCAAGGCTCTTCGGGTGGTGGAAATCAGCCCGTGTGTCACCCCGAAATGAGAGCACCAACAGCTGCGCCTGCAAGGCACATTCACTGCAGCCCACCCCTCTAGGTACAGCCCTCCCAGTTCTCCGAAAAGCCGAATATTCACAAGCCAGCAGAAAGGAGACTTAGAGGTGGCCGCGGCAGAATCCCTCCCCCTCCCTGCCTGCCTCCGGGCCTCCTGCCCTTTCCCCTGCCCTCCCAGAGCCATTACCTGGGCCTCCCCACACCAGGCCCCAACAGGCCCCGGGCTAGGAGGAGCTCTGGTGGGGGCAGGGGACTCCAGGAAGTCACAGCCCCCTCCCCCATGCTCAGGAAAGTTCCCCGGGCCTGGCTGACTGGCTTCTTGTTTTGTTCTCAGCACAAGCTCTCCGAAGAGCAGGGACATGGGGAAGCCTCGCAGGACAGTCAGAGGGACAGAAAAACTGTTGCCAGGGGTGAGGGAACAGGAGGCCTGTTTGTGGCCGCAGGGCTGAAGGATGGCTCCCTAACAGCCCAGACCTTGAGGTCTGAGCACCCCAGAGTAGAAACTCAGCATCCAGGTACTCCTGGGGTCCTGGAGAAAGGACAGCGGCTGGGGAGGCCGGGCAGGGCGCAGGCCGAGGGAGCACCTCTTGTTTGGTTGTGATGAAAGCGTGTGGCCTCCGTGCCCCTGGCCGCTCCCTGCCTGCAGAGCTGATCCTTCTCAAGGCGAGCTCCAAGTTGGCAGGCCGGCATGCCCAGCCTGGCTTGGACCCTTGTGAAGGGCCCCAGCCCTCAGGGCGGAGCTCAGGAGGACCCTTCCTGCCCACTGCCATCCTCAGCCCTTGTGTCCCCTACGGCACCCTCTCACCCCCGTCCTGGAACCCTGCGCCTAACCCTACGTACATAGGGACCCCAGCCCAGCCTGGCCTCCTGCGGCCTGGCCAAGTTCCCTCCTCAGTTGCTTTGCTGTCTTATGTCACTCACAGAAGCCCTGCCCTCCCCTGACCCCCCAAGGGCTTCATGGGGTCCAGCGCCCAGCACATGGATAAGCAGAAGGAAGAAGGGGAGAGGCTGATCCCAGCAACGTAAGTTGCTTCCAGTGGCTGTGCGAGGTTGACTGTTAGAAGTTGTTGGGGGAAGCCAGCAGGGCTCCCGGAGTGTGCGCATAGCCTGGGCCCTGCCTGAATCCAACCCCCAGCCCTGCACGGTTTTGCATAGGCATGTGACCTGGCCAGAGCCACCCGCATTTGTCACAGGAAGGGCAGTTTGCAGTCCACCTAATGCTAATGTCCACCTGGTGTTGACCAAGCCTCAGCACCCATGTAGGTGTCATCTGCCCTGTCACCTCCGCCCCCAAGGCGAGGGCATGCTGGGGGGACAGGAGGCCCCATGAGCCCCCTGGGGCTACCTCCTGTGTGCTCTTGAATACAGAGCTGGCCTCCTGAGGCTCTCAGGTGGGGGTGATAAGCATGCCCAGGCACCTTGATCATGAATGTGAGGTTATAAACACACATATTTAGTTGCTACAGGAGGTAACGGTGGCTAATGTCATTGTCACCCCTGGCATACAGGTCCCCAGACTGGGAGAACGCAGACCAAAATAAGAGGTTGGGAGATTTGTCTCTGCCTGAAAATCCTCATAGTTTTGCCATCTCTCAGCCAATGCATTGTCTGCTGGGTGGCAAGCCTTGTCTGGTGGTAGGTCTGTTGGTGGCAACCAAAGCTAGGGTGGCCAGGGACAGAGTTTTGGGCTGTATGCTGTGTGGCTTCAGGGAAATAAACAGCCGCAGTTTGGCCATGAGCTCCAGAGACACCCTAATTTCCCATAGTCTTCAGTTATGGAAAGACAGAAGTGAACAAAGGTGTATGACCAGGCCACCCATATCATGTGCCACATATGCCCATCCCTGACCCCATGCATGCCCACAGAGGGGACCCACCTCATTCTGGGTGGGAGCATACCAACTTACACAGTCTCCCAAAACTGGCCCCCAAGCGACCCATGCCCCTGCATGCTTGGGGTCTGACACAGGAGGCTGCCGCCCAGAGCAGGGTCCCACCCCCAAACTCACTGGGGCCATTAAGAGGCTCTCACATTGATTGGACACTCCCAGCTTAGAGACGTAAACCAAGTGTCTTGTCGTTTATCATCTTTAGAGAGGATTGGTGGTATCCCGAAGGCTTGCGTGTCGGCAGCTCTCCATGTCCGGCTGATCTGCACACACAGGCATACACTCCCTGGCTCTGCTGCCTTCCGGGGCCAGGCTGAGGTCAGGCCTCCTTGAGGCCAAGTCCACACTGGCCTTGTGTGGGGACAGCTGAAGGCCAGGAGGAGGCCACTGGCCTTGGGAATGTCTCCCAAAGCAGAGGCAGCCCCCTCGAAGGTCACCTGGCTGCTCCCTGCTAGGGCAGTGGGACCCAGGCTGGCGAGCACCAGCAACGGATCATTAACCCCTGCTTGCCCAGAGCTCCGCGCTCCTTCGCACTCCAGGGCCTTCTCTGGGCGTCCTGTATTGGGCATCTCTCCCCGGGTGCTGGGGACCCAAGAGTGGCTTCTCCTTGGAAATCAGAAATAGGAGCTAAAGCATAAACACCTTCTCCCTTAGCAGGCCTGCCTCCAGAACCCAAAGGCCCCATGCCTTCTGGGTAGTTCTTGGTATCTACCTTGCAGCCCATAGGAAGTCAGGCCCTTTGGACCATTTGGGGCTGTTGTCCCTCATTTGCCTCGTTCAGTGGGCTTGGGTTGGGGTGCAAGCTTTGCTGGGCGTTAGACCCCAGCATAGACCCCCAAGGCCACTGGGGCTTGGTACCAGGGAGATGAGGTGGTTCTTTGGGGTCTCCTTGTCCCAGAGGCCAAGCCAGGGCTGCCCCCACCCTATCCTCCCCAGCTTTCACGGACATGAGCAAGTATAGCTTTCTGGCTTGGAGCCACAGACGGTCCCTGGCACCTGCAGAGGCCAGGCCCAGATGCAAGCAAGGGTTTCTGCCTTTTGAAGCTTGTAAAGGGTTAAAAAGATGCCTGCTTCACTTTATCCATTATGAATGTCAGGGGGATGCGGGGCAAGACCACTCCAGGGACACACCCTACAAGTGACAAAACACCCTGCAGTATCCACGGGGAATTTCTTCCCGTTTGTCCTGCCACAGAGGCCGAGTTAAAAGACAGCACTTTGGGGGTTGAAAGACCCCCCCACGGGGGTCTGCTCACAAGGGGACCCCAAGCCTTTGCAGCCTTTGTTTAAGGCTGCTAATAAGCTGACTCCCGCTGGGCACCCTGAGGGCCCAGGGCTGCCAGTCCCCATCCCTGCTCGCCGCCGCCAGCCTCAGAGCGCCACAGCCGTCTCCAGACCCGGCTGCCTAGGGCTGTGGCCAGCATTCCCATCCGCGGTGTGAGTGCAGTTAGCAGATGGTAGCAAGAAATATTTCTAGGGATTTACATTCCGGTGGCCAAGAGTCTTCTTGAAGCTTTTCTCTTGCCAGCAGGGGTGGGAGGTGCCCTGCAGTGCTGGCGGGGGAGGGGGCAGGCCTCAGAGGTCACCCCTTCTCGTCCCCACGGGGTCTTTATGAGGACGCCCCTCCACTCTGCAACTCGAGATGTGGCTAACAATGCGAGGCGGTCATTCTGCGGGGCTATTTGTCTTCCCCGACAGCTGCCAGGGCGGCAGCCCCAGCCTGGCCTGTGGAAGTGCTGACCAGAGGCGCCAGCAAGGCTCTGAGGAGGCCAGGCCTTGCCCAGAGTCACTGGTCCCTCCACCTGCCTCGCAGCACCTCCACTTTCATCCCTGCCTCCAGCTCAGGGAGGCCTCACGGTGGGCTTGTCGTGGGGTGGCCTGTGAGGCCCGGCTCCAGAGCACCATACGCAGCACAAGCCCAGGGCCCTGGGGACACCCTCGCTGTGAGCTCAAGAGGCCTCCACCACCCACACCTCCCCTGGCGAGCCGTGCACCCAGAGCTTCCTCCCACCTTCTGGCCTCTGTGGCTGACAGCTTCCTGGGGACTTGCCCTGGTCCCCCTCAGAGCAGGGACTGGCCTGGGCGAGTCAGGGCACAGGGAGCTGGGGAGCCACAGAGCCTACCTACCCTGCATCTCACTGCACACTGTGATGTGACAGCACATCAGGTTGATAGACCAAGGAAAGAGGCTGGCTGGGGTGGGGCTGGAGGTGACTCCTCAGCCTGGGGATGGCTTCTCCAGGGAGGTGACAGTTGGCAGGGCCTAGTGAGGCTGGCCATCCTAGGGGCTGTGAGCGCGGGGCCCTGAGTGAGGGCTACAATAGGCTGAGAGGCTGTCTGGGTCCTGTGGGTGGGGGGGCCCTGGAGGGCTTTGAGTGAGCTGGGCTCAGGTGCATCCCACCTCCTGGCCTGCCAGGTGTGGGCATGTGTGGCTGCTGCCAGAGCTTGGCATCCCTCCATGGAGCTCCGCGTGCTGCCCCGATGACTTCCCTCTGCTGTCCCAGGGTGATGGGGCTGTCCCCATTACCACTGGGACCAGTGAGGGGTCACAGAGTCTCAGCAGCCTCCCAAGGGACACTGGGCCTATGGACCTCTTGGTGTGTGTTTCGGGTGTGGTGGTGGGGTAGCCCACTGGAGGTGTGTGAATCCATCCAGACCCGAACCAGACCCGGATCAGCCCCACCCTGGAGAAGCCCAGCTAGTGCCGCCTGAGTCTCAGCATTCCTGTCAGGTGGATGGGAACTTGTGAGGGTGGGAGGCATGTAAATGAGGTCATGCAGCATTTTTTACAGGCCCCGCACATTTGGAGGCCCCAGGCCAGCCTGGGCCTGGTCCAGTTCATGGTTCTGTCCCTGGTGTGACAGCAAGCCTGGCAGCAGTGATGCGTGTTAAAGGCCATGCTGTGGCTCAAGCGGCCTCTTGCTGCTCACATGTCTGTGGCCGGCTGCACAGGCTACGCTGCCTGGCATGAGTGGGGGCTGGGTGGCCTAGGATGGCATCCCTCCCAGGTGAGCCCTGTGCTGGGGCCCCTCGTCCCATGGGCTGGCTGGGACTGGCTTCCGCAGCAGAGGCCTCCAGGCGCTCAGGGGTGAGAGGACAGCAGAGGGCAAGGGGCTACCAACCTCTGCTCTGGTCATGACCCAAGGCCCGAGCAAGTCACACAGGCTCAGGAGGGTAGAAACAGAAAAACAGCCCCAACCCCTGGATGGCAGGAGTGGTGGAGTCACATGGCAGAGGGGTGTGCGACAGGTGTGAGAGGGTGGGTCGGCTGCCTTCATGACCTGCTGCAGGTGTGAAGGAATTCACTCTCTTTACCAGGTGGGGCAGAAATTTAAACCTGGCTCTCTGTGCCCCCCCTCCATCCACCCCTCCCCCTCACCACCACTTCCACGCTCTCCCCGGGATCCTGCCCAGGGACCCCATCTTGATAGAACACCACATCTGGACCTGGATGCTTCAGTAAAATCATTGGGGAGCCATGGATATGAGTCCAGGGAGGAAAGATAAACACACACACATGCAGGCTCAGATAATCTACGGTCCTCTTGCCAGCTTGGTATCGCTTTACGGTGTCACCTTTCGGCACAGAGCCACTTACTCTGTCATGGCAGAGAGCCCTCCCGCTCCACCAGGTGACGGCTCTAAATCCTCAGGAGAGACAGCCGTCCTCCCACCCGGATTGAGTTTCTGCAAAACGGAACAGGGCTGGCAGCAGGGGCCCTATCCCCGGGCTGTAGGGCCCCCAAAGGCTGCCGGGTGTGCTTCAAAGACTGCAGACCAGGGCTGCGGTGTGTCCCTGACAAGCTGCTGCCCTGGGAGCAGGAAAGGTGGGGGTGAGGAGCAGGGAAGAAGGGAGGGCTCAGGCTGCCCTTTAGGGCTGGAGCCTCATCACCCGGACAGGACCCCCGTCGGGAGCCCCTTCCCCGTCAACGCAGCACCCCCTTTGCAGGCCCTCAAGGAGAAGGGCATGAGGGGCCTGGGGTGCCCTGATGTGGCTGTAGCTGAGTGCCAGCCTCACGCTCGGCCCTCTGCCCGGCTCCCGTCTCTTGCCACACCGCCAGGAGGCACTGCTGTGATTACTCTGGGCTCACAGATGGGGATGTGGGAACTTGCCCAAAGAGACAGAGGGACCCACAGAGCCAGGAGTCGGAGTACAGATGAGGGTCACCTGCCCACAGGTAGCAGTGTTTCCAGGATCAAGTTTTGGGCTCAGCACAGAGCTGGCTACATCCTGTCCTGCTGCTCACCAACTGTGTGATCTTGAATATGACACTTAAAGGCCTGAGCTTCAATGTCAGCTTAAAGAAGGACCCCAGTGGTCTCTGTCACAGGGAGCAGACAACTGATCCAGTAACCTGTACCAGCTTCCCAGGGCCTCCATGCTTAGAAACAGTGCTCAGGGACAGACCCTTTAGAGAACCATCACTCTGGAATCTGGGTTCTCAGGGTGCCTGGGCATCTACAGCCAGCAAGCCACAGTCAAGTTTCCAATTTGCTGGAAATCCTCAGATAGGTCTCCTAAACGCACACCTCAGATGAGGACTAGACCCTTCACTGCCCTGCTTCAGCTCTGGGCAGCACTGGGGAGAGGGGGGGACCAATTCATGACATGGATGCAGGGGTACCTGGGCACATGGGCAGAAGCCAACCATGGAGGACCCAGTGGTGGGCCTCCAAGAAGCTCCAGAGTCGGTCTCCCCCTCACAGACCAATGGCAGACTCCAGAAACATCCGTGGTGGGAAGGGTGCGGCTGCAGCCCTAGCCCCCGTGAGAAGCACTCCCGCTCTGGCAAGGTGCTTTGGCTACTGCATGGGTTGAGTGTCAGCACATGCACCACCCTGCCCTCAGGACAGGAGAGGGAGCCCAGCCTGCCTTTGGCATCAGAAGAATGGCTTTTATAGTGGAGAAACCCTACCACTTGTCCATTCGGGGGTCCCTGATTTTCTCTCGGAGTTGCTGAAGTAGAGGCTACGTTACCTGTGGCTGAGGACGCACCTTAGTTCAAGGGCCCCCACATTCAAAGGGCTTGTTCCCAGAACCCCAAAACTGCTTGTCGTCACCCCCTTCCTGGACAAGCCCCACCACACTGGGCCAAGGGCGCCCTGGCGCCAGACTCCACAGCCACATTCACACTGCAGCCCAGAGGGCCCTGAGGGAACAGGGGCTGCCGGGCTTTCTATGCAAATCCTCTCTCCCCCTGCCCGCACTGCGGGTCACTTGCCTGGTTAATCATCCTGGGGCCCTGCGGGTCAAGGAGAGGCAGGAGGCCTACTCCCCACTTCTCAGATTCTGCTGAACTAACTGAAACCCTAACCTTCGGGCTTCCCCACTAATTTGCGATAAGGCCTCGCCAAGAAAAACAGCAGGCAAAAGACCCCTGGTTTCTTCACGAATTCCAGAGCGCTTGGTTCATTCTGGCAGGGAAGGGGCCTGAGGCAGTCGTGTGTGCAGAACCTGCTCTGCGTGGGTGCAGGACTGGGGACGGCCTCAGGAGAATTGGCTAAGGAGGACCACCTGCCCGCTCTGGGGAGATTGCTTCCAGCTGGCTGGGCCAGTGAAGGCCGAGGGTGGGTCCTGGGCGGTGGCTCAGGCCGGGCAGTGAATGCTCCTGTGACGTGTGTGTGCACATGTGGCCAGCTAGGGTAGGGCTGCATGGGAGGCTTGAACACCCAGGCTCCTGGTCAGAGGACCTCAGCGTTCCCAGATGGATTTGGGGTCATCTACTGATGTCCTCGGATCAGGGGCAGCAGCATGTTTGAGCAAGGGTCGGTGTCTTCCTAGAGGTGAGCCCTGGCTGGTGACAGGTTTTCAAAGAACCCAGGCAAAGCACAGGAGGTGATGGCTGCTCTCTCAGAGCTGGGGAAGTGAGGCCAGGTCCAGGTCCTAGCACTCCCCGCCGTGCCCCACTTTGGCCCACGCGCAGCATGGAGCTGGGACCCCAGAGGGGCTCTGGGTGGAGCTGTGGTGGGGAGTCAGTGGACTGAAGCCAGATAGACAGTTGCGGGGCCTCCCGGGTAGGGAGGATCAATGCCTGATGTTCCTTCCCCACATGCTCCACTCACGCCACGAGGGTGGGACACGGCTGGCGTACCTTCCTCTGTGGCTGCTGAGGGCATCTCAGTGCAGAAGAAAGGGACCAACTCCCCAGGACCCCTGCCCTACTCATGCCATGCCCTTCCCTTTGCTCGTGGCAGAGAATCCAAGCCTCTTGCCCAGCACGAGGCTCATGTAGCCAGGTCCTGTTTACAGCTGGCCCCCTCTTCTTGGGCCCAGGCTCTCTGGCCTTTTCGTCCCTGGGCCTGTTCCAGCTCTCCTGCATCAGGCCTCTGCACAAGTCCCCTCCAGGTCTTATTATGGCCCTGCCCTTCCCCAGATGGCTCTCCCCTGTCCCCTCCACCCTTCCCTTCGGCTTTGACTCTGACAGTGGCTCCTCAGAGCCCTTTCTATGTCCCTAGGGAATGGCGTCTCTTCTGCCCTGGACAGAGGCCCTCTGAGGCCAGGGCAGGGACTCGTGTTCCCCCTCACCAGGGTCCAGGCTGCCTCCTCCCAGAGAGTCTAAAGCCACCCCGAGGCAGCTCATGGGCAGAGCCAGGCCTCAGGGAGGGCAGGGGCTGACAGCCTGGGTCCAGGCAGAGCCTTCGGCATCCTCCCCAGGGGAAATGTCCAGTCTGGTCGCTGAGGGCTCAGGCTCAGGGCAGAGGGTCCACCTGCCCTTGGCAGCCCCTCGGCCCTCTGCCCTCCCCAGCCCCTCACCACCCGAGGCCCCTGTGGATGCTGTTGAGCCGCCAGAAACTTAATCTATTATTACACAGAAACTTCTGTGAAGTCAGGGGTTTGAACTCCCCAGAAGTGTTTGCCTGATTGGGAGCCGATAGCGGGGTGATTAATGCTGGCGATAAGGTGCTGATTGGTTCTGGGAGCCGCTGTGGACACAGGGACTGTTGTGAGCACTGGGCTGGCAACTGTGCTCACCAGAACAATAGCCCATTTGTCCACTGCCCCGCCTGCCACCCGCCCAGCCCGGACGGGAACCCCAGAGCCCGGCTCTCCTCAGGGAGAGGGCCCGGGTCACTGGGGGACAGGCCCAAGTGGCAAGCACTGTCCTGCCCTGGCATCAGGCAGAGGAAAGGTGAGAAGGGGGCCCCTTAGCTCCTCCTTCAAGCTCCCCCATGGGGTGGAGCCACCCCACTAGTGACAAGACCCCCCCTGCCTCAGTAGCCACCCCTGTAAAATGGGTTAACAAAGTCCTCACCCTGTAGTGCTACCAGCAGATTAAATTAGATCAGGTAGAAAAGTCCTTAAAGAGACATAAGTGCTTTTATTTGACAAACACGGAACACCTGTCCCAAGTATGTGTGTGGGAGGGGCTACAACAGTGATGATTTAGATGCAAAATTGACCTGACATGGATACAGGTGACCATGACCAGATGCAAAGTTAACACAACATTGACACAAAATGACAGAAAATCCACGCATACAGAGGAGCCAACATTCCAAATGCCTGGTGACATTCCAAATGGACAGTCACAAGATCCATAAGGAAACGTATTTAGCAGTTTGTTATTTATTGATGTGCTTAGAAGGATTCAAGGCAGGCAGGCAGGCAGGCAGGCAGCAGGGAAGGGTCCTGTCCTAGCCCGGGGCCGGGTGGCTCATGGACAGGGCCACCACACCGTGGCCCCAGGAAGGAGAGTTTCAGGGCATCAGGGCAGAGAGAGCTCACGGCCCACTGCCACCCAGACTCCCTGATGTGAGCCTCAGCTGCATGCACCCAGCCCTGTGGAGGGAGGGGACTTCCCTGGGGGGTGGCCCACAGCTCCCCAGCTGGAGGCAATGAGCCACCCAGGCCTGAGTGGGTTCTGCGGGCATCGCCGCCATCTCCCCCTTGTCATGCGGAGGGAACACCAGGAGGCCCTCGGGGCACCGTTGGAATGCTGGCCCTGCGGGAATTCCATCCCTGATGAGTCTGCCCATTCCAGCTGTGTCAAAGGGCACGTCCTGGGAAAGGGAGCAAAGGCCCCAGGCCGCCCACCACCAACCCACCTCGGTGCTGGGCACCAGCGGCGCTGCTGCCTCCCCCGGAAGCCCATCTTCCCCAGCTGGCGCACGGGGAGGGGCGGAGGCCAGCCCAGGTGAGGGAGCGCACCTGCAGCACAGGCACCTGACCCTCCCCAGCACAGTGGCCCCAGGAGGCCTCCCGGGAAGCGCTGTCTCCAGATGTTGCTGGGAGCCCTTCCCTTGTGCCCACGTGGTCGCCTCGCAGCCCTCGCAGCCCTCAGTCTCCTGGTTGAAATACCATTTTTGTGGGGGTCACTCAGCTGACACAGATCCCTGGGCCTCTGCATCAGCCTCTTGCAGACGGCACCCTCAGGGCGGCAGCTTCCCCCTGGTGCCCCCTGCCTTGGCCATCCCTGCTGCCCAGGTGTGTGTGTGTGTAGGTGACCAGGCCCTGTCCCTCCCCCTGGGCAGTGACCCCACCCCCGGTGCAGCCACATCTCCGGAGCTTTCTCCCCAGCAGAGAGAAGGGGAAGCATGCCACCAGGAGGGCCAGCTGGGGTGGTGATGCCAGCCGGTGTCCCCTCCTCCGCGTCAGGGGAATGGAAGACCAGGCTTGGGTGCCAGGTCTTTGCCCTTCGGACTCGGAGGTCAGGGAGAGTGGGGAGGGCCGGAGACAAGGCCGCCACCTGGGACGCGCAGGTGTTCGGTGAGGGCCTGTGGGGCGCTGGGCGCCTGCGTGGAGGCCCGGCTGCAGCCACGAGCGAGCAGGCCTGGCCCTCTCGGCTGCTGGGGTGAAGGTGATGGTTGGTCTTACTTCAAGGGGACGGCTGGCCGGCCATGGCCCACTTCCAGGTCTCTCTGCAGCCCTCACCCTGGCATCTCCTGACATCCAAACACCACGGTCAGCACTGAGCCATTCAACGAGGGAGCAAATTGCCTCCACGGGGAAGCCCCTTGTGCCCAGAGGTGCCTCCGTGCCCCGACCCTTCCTCCCCGCTGCTGACCCCGGCTCTGGGCCATGGGGCCTGCTCTCCCCACCATTTGCAATGCCTACCCTGGCCAGGTGGGACAACTCCTGGCTTCTCTTCCCTCTTGCCTTTGGGGGGCTGCCTTTCAGACCTTGCCTGGCACCTTCCCTCCTGTGCCAAGGCCCAGGGGTGATGTGAGCGACCAAGCGTTACAGCTGGGAGCAAGCGAAGGAAGGGGCCTGAGGCACCAGTTGCTTCCGACGGGGCCCGAGGGGCGTCTGACCTTTCCGGCCACAGGGCAGCAGTTGCGTGAGCCCAAACAATCACCCCAGTGTACGAGGCACAAGCGGCCTTTTCTTCCTTGCCAGGCCAGCGTGCACAGCTCCCAGCCTGGCTTCCCTTGAACAAACATATTTATTGTGGCCGCCACCGAAGGCCTCGCCTCACAGCCGGAGCCTGGGGGCCCCTGTCCCACCCACTCAGGCTTGGGGAGGGGACCCCTGCCCTGGCAGTCTCTCCCACCAGGCCCCCTGCCCTGCAGGCCCAGCTTCGTCATGGCTGAGGCAGGGTGGCTCCGGTCCCCCACACTGGACGGCTGCTGGTGCTCCCTCGGTAGCCGGTGACCACCCGCAGGCCGAGCCAGGCACATGGGAGGAGAGGTCTGGAGACAGCTGCCCCTGAGCCGCCCTCACCTCGGGCCTGGGATTCCTCCGCATGAGATGGGAAGCACACCCAGCCTCGCCCTGGGCGCCCTCCCGCCCCCACCTGGCTGCTGCCCCTCCTGCCCTGGGATGGCTTGCCCTCAAATCCTGTAGGATGTGTCGGGGCCCTATCGCCCCTCCCGGGGAACATCCTGAATGGTAGGGCCATCCCCACTCAGGGCTCTTGGCTGCACTCAGAGCAGGGAGCCCCGGGTGCCCTCTGCGCAGCCCCGACTCTCCCAGGCCCCCACTTCTTTGCTCAGCCTCCTTCCCCCACATGTCCTCTGCCTGTACACCCAGAGGCTGTGTACCACCCCCAGTGCAGGAGACCCCTCCTGGTTACAAGGGTGTGGGCAGGCTGTCGGGGCCCTGGAGGGTAGGGCAATACCCCAAGGTTGTTATAGCTCCTCCAGGAGGAAGAGTTGGGGAGACCTTGAAGGGAGGGCCTGTCTGAGAAAGGACGCAGCCAGGGCCAGACCAAGGCAGCCCTTCAGGAAGGGGCTGAGTCTGGAGGGCAGGAGGGAGACTTCCAGGCTGAGGGAATCGGACAGGAGAGGAGCCCAGGGCAGGAAGGGACCAGATGGGGAGAACCCAGGTGGCTTCCCTGCCCTCAGCCCAGACTCCCCAGCCCAGGCTTGGAGTTCCCAGGCACTCCCAGCCCCCGAGAAGCCTCACAGAGCTCAAAAAGTCCTCTGTGTTGCTTGGGCCGGATCCCTGGGTACTCCCCACTCTCGAAGCACCAGAGTCTGTGCCATCTCTCCTCCTGCCCACCCCCAGTCCATGCACATCACCTCAGCCTGGTTGACCTGCCCTGGGCTCCCTTGCCCTCTCCTGCCCTTCTCTTCCCTTCCGGTAGGTGCCCCATCCTACTGGGGGCCCTGCCTGCAGATCCCGTGTACAATGCCTCAAGCCCCTCCCTCTGCCCCAGCGTGGCCCTACCACACACTCTCCTACCTCAGGGCCTTTGCACATGCTGCATGGTACTTCCAGTGCACACACATGCACATTCTTTTTCCCTGGCTAAATCCTGTTTAGTCCACAGGCCTCAACTGCCACTTCCCCTGAGAATCCTCCACAGGTCAGTCCATGTTCTAAATCAGGACCACCTCGTGGTTCTCCCAGCCACAACCTCAACTTGCACAGGTCCTGGTCTCCAGTCACGCATGTCAGGGTGCTGATGTCAAGCCTGTCTCTGCCAGAGATCTGGGAGATCAGTTCCCTGCAGGGGGGTCATGCTCTGGCCACAGGGACTACAGAGGTACATGTGAGAGGATGCTTGATCAATGTTCAAAGAATGAATGATTGAATAAACCAACAAATGGATGAATCACACTAGCTGGAGGCAAGAGAGAGCCAGGGAGTTTGAGAACCTGAAGGGACACAGTGAGGCTGGAGCTGGGGGGCCTCGTGGGCAGAGTGGCCAAGAAGGCCCGGATGGTCTGGTCTGGGTGTATGAACTTTGCTCCTGGCAGTGGGGTGCTCAGAGGGCTTGGGAGCCACGGGTCAGATGAATGAGTTTTGGGAGCCCCTGTGGCCACTGCAGACAAAGAGGGTGGGCCTGGAGGCCAGGGCTCCTTAGCCAAGCCCTCAGCCAAGGCAAGGGGGGCGTTTAGAGATGGGTGGGTGCAGTGGGGCTGCGGAGGCTGCTGTCAGGCTGTTGGGGGAGGGGACAGCAGGGCCGCCCCCGAGCAAGGACCCTGAGAGAAGGCGCAGACCTCCGAGTGGGGGCTTCCTGAGGAGTCCAGCCGGGTCCCAGGCACACCTGATTCCAGCTGAGCCAAGTGCAGGGAGGAGCCAGCCTGGCTTCTGGTGATTCCAGAAGGTTCTCTGTGGACAGGCCTGTCCACGTGGCCCTATGTGAATGCAGCCAGAGCCGGAGCTCCAGGAGAGGGGCCGCTGGGCCGTGGACAAGGCTGCTGCTTCCCCAGCCCCAGGCTGGGGCCACCCAAACGCAAAGTCCCTGAGGAGGCCTCTGGGGTGCCAGTGTGTCCGGAGTGCAGTCCGGGCCCAGGGGGGCGGTCACTCGTGTGGGTTCTTGGCGCTCCCGGCCTCCCCAAGAAACATGGATTCTGACTGCTACACCTCCAGGGTCCCACACGGGAGGGGCCAGGCAGGAGAGAGGCTGCTCAGCTGTCTCCCTTAAGTTGGTCACCCCACAAGGCCAGGAGAGGGCCCGGCCCCCCAGTAACAGAAGGACACCTGGAAGGCCGTGGGGACGGGCTCACACCATGCAAGAGCCCACCCTGGGGACAGACAGTGGCCTCCCCCAGCCCCGGCCTCCCTCCCAAGGCCTGTGCACTTCCTACCACCTTGTTCGGAGCCCTCCCACCCTTGACACACAGCCTCTGGAGCCAGGAATACCCACACCACACCTAGGCTGGCATCACCCCTCCTGAAATGGCATCCCTCCACCCCCACCCATCCAAATCCTGCCCGTGTTCCAAGCCCTGGGCTGCCTCCCCCTCCCTCCTGGTGATTCTCCGTTGCGTGTGTGCACACGTGTCGAGTGCCTCTACCAGCTAGAGGGCCGTATCAGTCAGCTAGAGCCAATTGTACAGATTCCGCAGACATTCATGGTCTCCCAGTCCTAGGGCTGGAGGCCGAGACCCAGGGTGGGCAGGGCCAGCTCCCCGGAGCCTCTCTGGGTGTGTGGACGCCGTCCTCTCCCTGGGTCCTCACGTGGCCATCCCTCTGCGCAGGTCTGTGTCCTGACCTCTTCTTGTAAGGACGCCAGTCACATCCGATTAGGGCTGCTCCGATGACCTTATTCACCCTGTTAGAGGTGCTTCTCCAAATACAGTCACATTCTGAGGCAGGACAGGGTGGATAGGAGGAGCCCCCCCATTTCTTCAATGTCTGGAGGAGAAGCAGAGGCAAGGGGGTAATGCTCGTCCCTGGGGACAAGAGGACTCCTTGGGACGTGGGTGCCGGAGGCTCCATGAGCTGCCTGGAGCTGGGGCAGGCAGTGGGGTGGTGGGGTCCTATGGGTGCCTGAGGTACCAAAGAGCAGCTTGCTTGTGGGGCCAGCCTTCCCGCCTGCCCTCAGAGCCCCCCAACATCCGATCCCCTACATCCCCTACTTCGCTGGCCGCCATCCAGGGCCAAGTCTGGACTCCGTTCTAGGCCTGGGATGAATGGGATTGAGAATGACTGAGCCCGGGGTCCTGGGGTATCGCGGCCTGTGAATACTGGTAACCTGGAGAGCGTCTGAGTCCTTGAATTTCAAAATCCCTGAGCATCTGAGCTGTAAGTGTTGGGGCCCGAGGCACTTCAGGGTCCACATGGTCTCCCCCGCCCCAGGAGCCCACCAGGGTGGCCACGTGCAGGTGACTGTAAGCGCCGTCTGGGGAGCCTCGGGGGTCAGGGGGTGGCTGCTGTACTTGGAGAGCAGGGCCAGGGCGGAGGGCACCAGGCACCAGTCTCCCGGGGAGGAAGCCCCTGGCTCAGACCCTAGGGTAGGGGGGTCAGTGTAAAGTCCTCCAACCTTGGGCTTGTCCAAGCGGGAGATCACAGAAGGACGCCCGGAAGGGGCTGGGTGGGCTGGTCAGGCTGTCCCCCAGCCCCCCAGCTATGCAGCCTGCACACCCACCCAGCCCCTTCCAGGTGTCCTGTGATCCCCCGCTTGGACAAGCCCAGTGAGGCCCAAAGCGGAGGGGAGCCTCCCATTGCTCGAGCATCTGTCACCTGCATGTGGCCACCCTGGTGGGCTCCCAGGGCGGGGGGGGACACTGTGTGTGGTGTGCAGGTGCTGGGCAGGGTGGGGCCACAGTTCCGGAATTTGGTCGACATAAGACACTCAAGGCTCGGGGACCCCGGGGTGAGGGTCAGGAGCCAGGGCTGAGCCCTGGTCTATCTCTGGCCACCTCTGAGGTGCAGGTCCCACCTGCCCTTCCAGGGGGTCCTGGGGCCCAGCCAGATTTCACACTCTGGGACCCCCAACACACCAGAGGAGAAGCTGGGGTGCCACGTCCCATCAGAGGGGCCAGAAAGGATCCTGGTAGGAAGGCATTTAGGCCAGGGATTTCGGATTAGGGAGAGGTGGGGTTGGGAAGGGCAAGCCCGGAGGGGGAGGCAGGGGAACATAGGATGGGTCTTGCCTCTCGGATCACCTGGGGTGGGTGAAGGGCCATGGGTCTTGGAGGGCAGTGGCTGGTCGCCTCTGCTGGTCACCTTGAGGGAGGAGGTAGAGAGGGAGGCAGAGCCCCCACCCCCACTCTCTGGGGTTTGTCCACCCCTGGGCTGGGGGGCAGCAGGCCCAAGGCAGCCCTGGGAGCCTGCCGGATGCCTGAGAACTGGGAGTAACTCCTGGCCTTGTGGGCTGGTAAACTCTGACTCACAGAGCAATGAAATCCTCGTGTTTTAAAAATCAGCATATTGGCTTGATTTTATAGATTTCAGAAGTGCTACTTGAAAATAAAAACCTCCTAATTATATTTATGATCCCAACATGAATCCACTTGACTCCATTCGTGGCAAAGAACCTTTGTGAAGCCCTTGCTCCCAGTCGGCTCTAAGGGCTGGTGGGGCATGGCTGGAGGACTCAAGGTTGCTGGGAAATCTTTGTTGCTCTGTCTCAGAGGCCAGGCCTCAAGGAGGTCAGTCGATGTCAGGTGTGAGAACTGTCTTAGCCCTGTCAAAAGCCTTGACAAGTTGGGCCCTCCACGGCCATCGTGACATGCAGGAGCCAGTCAGGGGGCTGCATGGAGCTTGGGCAAAGGTGTTGGTGCCCCCTGGCCCAGGGGAGGGAGATTCTGGGAGCACAAAAAGAATGCCTGCTCTCTCAGGGTCATGGGAGGACCACGTCACCCTCCAACAGCAGGGGGGAGAGTCCTAGCCTGACCTTGACCCAGGGCTGGTGGTCAGTATGGGAAATGTGATTTGAAATGAAGAAGGTAAGCAAGGACAGCTTCAAACAGTGGGCATGAAAAAGAGATGCAGGGAAAGGGGGCCTGCGGGTGCAGCTGGAGTCTGGGAGGCCAGGCTCCTTGATCAAGGAGGTGGGCAGCAGCATTGTCATGACGCTGGGGGATCTGTGAGGGCTCTCTGGGGCAACGTGTACTCAGCCGAAAGAGAAAGACAAAGCCTCCCCCTTCCAGGGCAGAGCGGACAATGCCGGTGGCAAGGCCACCGACACCCAGCATATTTGCCCGGGGTGCTCCTAGGCCTCTGTTCACCTCCCCTGGGGCAGGGACCCCAGCCAGAGATGTGGGGTGGGCCTGAAACTCAGTGTCCTTGGAGGCTGGCCTATGGCCACCCCATCCCAGCAGGGTCCCCAGGTCTCCGTGGGGATGTGGGGCTTGACCCGGAAAGGGCTTGGATGGCCTCCAGGTGTAGGGAGCTCTGGTTTCTCCGGGGATCCTGCTGAGCCCAGCTGTCCTCTCAGGAGGCCATGCGGCACTGGGGGGTCTGCCCTCCCTCCCCCTGGCCTTCCACAGGAGCTCAGAGCAGGCCGCTGAGGGGCTGCCGGAGCAGTGTGGGCACCTGAGGCCAGGTGGCGGGCGCTGCCCCGGCTCCCATTCACCAGGGTGGGTGGGGACACCTGGTAGGAGGCTGTGGAGGACAGACTGAACCCTGCTGCAGTGCTGCACCCCTCAGCGAGGGCCTCCCTGTGGTCTCCATCTCTGGTGAAGCCTGGGTGGTGTCGGCTCGGCCTCCTGGGGTGACCGTGACAGGGGGTGACAGGCTGGCACGGTGCACATGCCCAGTGTGTAGGGACAGGCTGTGGATGCCGCAGGAAGCCTCCCCAGCCAGATGGGTCAATCCAGTGTCCACGGTGCTGGGAGCCCATTGCACAGATGTATCAGCTGTGGCTCCAGAAGGTCAGTGGCTAATCCAAGGTCACCTAGGGAGACATGGTGACCCAAGGATTTAAACCCAGGCGTTCTGGCTCCCACAGGGAGCTATTTCTGCCTTATCAGTGGTTCGAGACTGTTTGGATTTCAAGGCCCCATCAGTGACCCGTTATCCACCGTTATCCACATCCGTATCCACCCGTACCCTTTCATCACACCTAAAAAGAAATGAATGGCACAAAGTGGCCAACATTTTAATTGTGCAGAAAAGGACCTCTTAGAGGACTCCTTTGCTCCCGTTAAATACCACCAGTCCGTTCTCGACAGCCTACGTGCACCACTTCAGACCCCAGGGAGGGTTCCTGTGCTTCCCGGCGGGACCCTGCCTCCCTCCCCTGCAGCCCACCACCCACCCACACTCCTCACCTCTCCAGAGCTGGAGTCCCACAAGGCCTTGGTGAGGAAACGGTCGGAGGACCACCAGTTTGACTCTGGTTTGCCGGGAAGCCATGAGCCTCGTTTCTCTGTCCTGTGAGATGGGCTGGCTGGGGCCTCTGGGGTCCCTCTCTCCAGAGGGTGCCTGGGAGAGCCCCAAGCATGATAAGGTTGCGGCACAGGGGGAGCGTGCTTCTGCCCATCAGTCCAGTTGGGGACGGGGGGACTGTAACAAACTTAATGAATTTTACTCTTTATTGGGTGTGTTTTGCCTTAGAGTCACTTAGTCCAGCTTTCAAATACACTTAGATAAGAAAACAGAGTCTATTTAAAGGACAAGCATTAAGTAAACAATGGTACAGGTGTTCAAAGATACAGCACGTAGTGCTAGATGTGGTGAGGGACCCCAGTGTGGCCCAGCCAGGGGACAGCGCACGCCGACTTTGGAGCACTCCCCAGCAGGCCCTGACCCTCGGGTGGGCAGCACAGAGGTCCTGGGGGCTGGACACCATGCAGTGGGTGCCTGTGTTACTTTCCTACGGCTATATGACAAATGACCAAAATCTGGTGGCTTGAAACTATACAAATTTGTCACCTTATAGTTCTGCAGGTCAGAATGGTGTCACTGGGCTAACATCAAGATGTTGGCAGACTGGCTTCCTCCCACAGGCTCCAGGGGAGAATCTACTCCTGGCCTTGTCCAGCTTCTGGGAGCCACCCACATCCCCGGCTCAGGGCCCTGTCCACCCGCTGCAAAGGCAGCCAGGCCTATGGCTGCCATCTGGATCACTGTCCTCCTCTCTTTAGCCCCCCTGTTACTGAGGAAATGTTTTAGAACATGGCACCGCCACTTGCCCACAGTTATCAGCCCATCACTGTGAATGGAGGCACTGAGCTGCAGAACATGCCAGTCTTTCCAAAGAACAGCTAGCTGCAAGCACACCGAGGGCCCAGGGGCCTCTCCCACGGACCCTTGGCCCTTCTCAGGAGGGCCCATCCCTTCTCCTGGTTCACGGCCTCTCTCTGCTGCCCGGGCAGGGCCAGGGCAGTCACCACCTGCAGGAGCCCCCGGCAGGGCCCCTCCTACTCTGCCCAGGACCAGCTGTTCCTGGCCATTTCGTAACCCCCAGAGCTCTCGGTTCTCAAGTTGGTATGTCGGGTAGACCACTGAAGGACCCTCTGCTGCGCACTATGACACCATTAGATGTTTTGACATTAAAAGGTGAAAGGAAGAAAAATATGTCCTGAAAACAGAGCGGACTTTCCCGCCCTGGCCTGCTGGCGGACCACTGGCATACAACAGCATCCCATGTTGCAGCAGGTGGCTCAGACCCCAGGCCGAGGTGGCTGGAATCAGCGCCAGGAGGTGGGCAGAATCGTCAGGGGCAGGGGCTGCCCAGTGCTTGGAGCTCAGACACCAGGAAGGCGGCCAGTGGCCTCAGGCTCGGGTGGTGCCAGCCGAGGAGCTGGCCCTGGTGCACCCATTTGCAGCCTGTGTTGGTACCCACACCCATCTGGACATTTCACCCTGGGGCTGCGTCAGGGACCCTCTCTCCTGTGGGGTCTCTGCTGGCCCAGCTGTGCAGTCTCACAGGAAGGATATATTAGAACGCTGGCTTGGGGGCCCAGGCCCCCCTGCCGCCCTTTCTTGGGGCAGTCTGTGCCTTGCCGCTGAATCACTCAGGAGCAGAAATGCTGAGGTGGGGGGTGTTTACTGGCTTTCCTGGGACTGAGGACGCTCTGTTTGTCTGGGACCCCCAGGAGCTGGACAAACAAGAGCCCCAGAAGGGAGGGAAGGAGGTATCCTGTCCCCCAAGTGCTCCAAGGAGGCAGAGGGGCCTCCTGCACAGAGCTGCTGGGTAAGCGCAGGCCAAGTGAAACAACCGCCGGCCCAGGGGCCCCAAGCAAGTGGGCACAGGAAGCCCAGCACTGCAGGGCCTCTGGGTTTGGGTGTGGAGGCAACCCATGGAGACTAGACAGTGGCCACCGGCAGGCCCGCCATCATAGAGGGAATGTCCAGTATTCGGGGTGGTTTACTGTCCCACATCCAGTAGAGTGCGTGTTGCCCAAACCCAGGGTGTGCTTCTTGCAAGTTCGGTGAGCTTTGTGAGCCCTGGTGGCCCTCGCAGGCCTGTCGGGTGCCCTGAGCCAGGAGACCCGGGTCACGGCGTTTGAGAGGGAAGCAGACGCTCTGAACTTGGGCCCTGGAGCGCCCCGGCAGGCAGTGCTCAGCAGGCACCCGCGACAGCCTCTTCTTCCTTGGGAGCCCTCGCCACTTGGGGACTGATGTTCACAGGAGTCTCCTAGCCCCAGGACTCTGTGCTCCCCAAGTGGGGTGGGGGTGTCTGGGGTTTTCTTCACGCCCTTTGAAGCATTATTAGAGCCCCTTCCCCTCCAGGACCCTCACAGGCTTCCCAGATGGGCCTCCCACACCCTCTTGCACCACTGACTGACTGCAGGGTTGGAAATAACCCTGGTGTTTGGCCAGTGCTCAGGACAGAGATGTCAGAGCCCCAGGACTGCTGTCCATGGGCCCTGCTCCCCTGTCTTGGCTCCCAGAGCAGCTCGGGGAGGGAAGCGAGGCAGGCCCTTCCACGGCCTACCTGGGCTGTGTCGTCTGCAGGAGGGTAGCCCGGCTTGACCGTCTTCTGCCCTTGAGTCTGTACATCTGGGCCACGGGGCTCTGTGTCCTCCTGTGACGCCGAGGGGGTAGGCTTGCAGTGGTCCTAACCAGCATTCTGCAGCCCTCCACGTCCACCCAAAAGCCCTCTCTCCCTGGTGCCCTCGCAGAATGCCCGCAAACTCTGCCCACAACCAGATGCAAGGCTCATCTTCCTGGTGGCCTAGACACACACACACACACACACACACACACACACACACACACACACACACAACACTCTGTAATGTTGTTTGTTCCAATGGACTCCATTGTGCTTTAAAAAATTTTATCACCTTATGACAAGTTACTCATGAAATAATTGAACTATTATTTATAATGACTTATATAATATAGAGAAAAGCATAAATAAAACATGTCATGAAATAAAGTGACCACTGCTATTATTGACCTACTTTAAGGATCATGACCTGAGGTTTGGACACCCTGCTTTAGGCAACTGTCCACCTCAGGGCACCTGCAGAGGTTTGTCCTCAGATTGCCCCATAAGTGCCTGTGTATTCTCTTTCTACCTGAAAAAAATAAAAGGCCTAGAAGTTGTGCATACCGCAGGGTGTGTGGCCTGTGTCACAGGGTCAGCCAGTGGACACACGGCGCTGGTTTCCAGGCCAAGACAGTGTGTCAAAGTGCCCCGATGCAGTCTACAACTTCCTCCTTCTCCCAGCCTTTTTGGTGACCCACCATCTGCCCAGGCACACAGCACTGCAGGCCTGTCGCCCCCAGCAGTGGTTGGATGCCTGTTCAGTCCTCAAACCGCCCCAGGAAAGGAATGTCCTGTGCGGCTGGTCCTTCTGGAAGGGCAGGATGTTTCAGGGGAAATCAGACAGGTGTGTTCACAGGACATCAGCTGCAGGCCTGCCTGGGGGGACTGGGGGGTGGGTGCCAGCCTGAAGGCCTGCTCCTGCATGTCCCCACCCTGCCCAGCCCCCTGAGCTTGTGTGGGGGCTCTGAGCCCTCCTCTGTGCCACTTGGACATCAGATGCCCACTGCTGACACTCAGGGTGCCTTTGCTTCCTCTTGGCCACAGCTGTGACGTTGGAAGTCATGTGCTCATTCCTTCCGTGGACACACTCCCGCCCCCCAAACCATGAGCCCTGGGGCCCAGGCCCACAAGGGGCTCAGGAGGCGTGGTCTGCATTTGGTTGGAACATCCAGGGGCCCCGTGGGGCCACCACATTCCCCAGCCCTCCCCCCACCCGCAGGGGAGTCTGTGGCTATTGTGTGTACATGTCACCCTCCCCTTGCCCCACTCACTGAAAGGCTTCTCTCGGAAGCTTAGGGGGCACTGGACATGGGAGGAAGGGACCCAAGATCCAGGGCCTTTGCCCAAGGAATCGTAAGGGACAGGTCCGACACCACGCATTTCTGCTGCACTTCATGGAGCCGGCAAGGAGCCCTGCCCTGCCAGGCTGCCTCAGGGACTCAGCCCAAAGCTGTGGCCTGCTTGCCACCTGCTTCCTAGGGTTGCCCTGAGTCTGGAACAGGAGGCGACACCCATTATGGACATGAGCATGGGACTCAGGAAAGAAGTTTCTGGGTGGAATGGGCACCAAAGGGGCTCAGTAGCTGGGAGTTTGTTGGGGCATCTGAGTCCCTTAGATTCTTCTGGGCCCCTGGGAGCAGAGGAGGCACTTCCCACCCACTCCTGTCCCATGAGCACCTGACACCTGCAGGCATAGGACGCACCCAGGCCAGAGCCCAACCTGAGGCCAGGCAGAGCTTAGACCGGCTTGAGGTAGTTCCTGATGGCAGAGCCAGCATGCACACACGTGTGCACGCACTCATCCCTCCTCCATTGCTTCCTTCACTCACCACTGTTTCCTGAGCCCGCTGTGCACCGGGCACCACCCTACACCCTGAAGATACAAACACCAACAAAAGAGACAAAGTCCTCATCCACAGAGTTTAGGATTTTGCAGGAATTTCTGTAAAGAGAAGTGAGTTCTGGCAGGGCAGTTGGACGGTGGGCAGAAACAAGGCCTCTGAGGGGAAGTCAATAGCCCGCCAGTTGGAGTGTCAGCTTCCTAGCAGCTGGGGAAGGTGGTGGCCCTGCGGGGCCCTGGAAGTTCCGACCAAACCCAGGCCACACCTCCTGAACCCCTTGTGGGCCTGAGCCCCAGTGCTCATGGTTTGGGGGAGCAGGAGTGTGTCCACGGAGGGAGTGAACAGGTGACTTCCAACATGACAGCGGTGGCCAACGGGAAGCAAAGACACCTTAGGTGTCAGGAAATGAACAGCCTGTCTGTCGGCATGTCCCTCCTTGGACAGAAGTCCTAATATCTGCTTTGGGCTTTACCCTGTGTGCTGCTAGGAGATACCTTCGGGCATTTGCTCCCATGACATCATAACCTGCCTGCTGCCACATAGGGCTTCACTCACTCCAGGTGCTCCTTCATGTGCTAGGTAGGGGTCCGTGCCCCTCCGTGGGGTGACTGCTTTTTCCCACACCACCACCCAGCCAGGCCTGCCTGTCCCCAGTGGTGAACAGTGGCTGACTCCGTCCCCAGGCGTAGGTGTGTGATCTGCGCTCCTTCTCCCCAGAGGTCTGCCGTCTGGAGGACATGCCGGCACCACACAGACCTCTGCTCCACTTTGCAGATAAGTTCTACCAGCAGAGCCCTTAATCTCTCCTCCCCTCATCTGATCTTCGTTGAAGTTGGACTTCTCTGTTCAGAAATCTTATTGCTCCATGTCAACTTTAGAGTACATTTGTTGAGTTTCTCAATTTCAGTGGGACTTTTGCTTGGGACTGCCTTGAATTTACAGATGAAATTTGGAAACAATTGAAATCTCTGCCATATGATACCATCTCATCCAAGTGCAAGTCATCTCTGTGCATGGCCTCTCCTCATCTCCTTGGCCTTCCCCTGGGGTCCCAAAGTCCCAAAGAGGACTCTGAGGACTTCTTTTGTGGGGGTTTGCTTCAGTTATTCCCAGAGAAGATATCCTCTCTGGTGCTGTTTGGGAGCTTATTTTCCCCAGGAGCTTATCGCTGGAGTAAAGAAAGGCCACTGATTAGGCAGGTTGTTATTCTCCCTGCCACCGCGCTGGACTCTCCTCAGTTTTAATAATCGATCTGTTGACCTTGCTGAGTTTCTAAGTCGATGATCTTTTCAGCTGCAAGTAGTGACAGCTTTATCTTTTCCCCCCCTGTCCTCACACCTGTTTCTTTTTCTTTTGCATTAAGTGAGATCTCTAGGACTGCTTTAAATAGCCGGGGGTCCTGGGCCTTCTTGCCTTGTTTCAGGTCTTCATGGAAATGCATTTAGTGTCTCCATTCATTGGATGGTTTGTTCTAGCCTTTGACCTATAAAGTTCGCTGAGTTAAGGACATTCCTTCCTATCCCTATTCTTTAAAGATTTAATGTTTTACTTTAAGTAGATTTGAATCTTTTCAAATGTTCTCTGTACTTAGAGAGATGACCATGTAATTTTTCCCTTGAGGGGAGGATGGTATTGATAGCAGTCAGGTATTTAACCATCCTTGAATTCTTTGCATAAATTCTGATGTGTGTGTTGTTGTTGTTTTTAAATACATTGTTGGGTTTGGTTAGCTAATATTTCGTTCAGGATTTTTGCATATGTATTCGTAAGTGAAATGAGCCTGTAATTCTATTTTCTCATGTTTTTCTTGCATGGGCTCAGAATCAAACCCCCTAGACTGTTAAAATGACCTAGAAAATGTTATACTTCTTTCATTTTCTGGAACAAGTTGTAGAAGGTAAGAATTTCTCTCTGAGATGTTTTGTAAAACTTTGGTAGAGGTCACCTTCTGTCTTACCAATGGGTTTCAGCCCCAGACAAGCTCACTATGGATTCAGTGAGATGGCAAGAATGACAGTGGAACATTCTTGGGGTGAAAGGGTTATACCCAACTTTATTCCCATGGTGGCAGGTCAAACACAAGAATCCCGTCCACTCAGAGCCAGTCTGCATGCAGCAAGCCGGTCTCTGCCCCTGGGCCTCTCTGCCCGCACAGCCGTCTCAGTCTCTGTCCTCAGCGCTGCCACCACTCCAGCCTCTGCTCTCCTGTGGCCGTGCAGCCCAGAGCGCGGGCTCTTTATATAGAGCGAGTAACAACATACTGCCCACATGTGTATAGTGAGCGAGCCACCCAGGGCCAGGTGGGAGTCCCAGCCAGAGGAACCTTCACTTTCACCTCCACTCATGCAAGCATGAGGTTTGGGGGGAGGACTCTGATTATGTTTTGATTTCTTAAATACGTAGTTATTCAAGTCTTCTATTTCTTCTAGCACAAATTTTGACAATGTTATCTGGTCCCAGGAATTTTCCCATTTCATCTGGGTTTTTGAGTTTATTAACTCAGAGAGCTCCATAATACTCTAATGTTTGTTTTTACAAACCTCTATCACCTATTCTGTCGCTTTATCAATAGACACTTGCCATCTTTGCTCAATCTGTGCGCCTCTGTCAAGGATGTTCCGCACTGCACTTCTTTACAAAGCAGCCTTGCAGAGGTCTGCCTATCTTACTGATTTTTGCCAGGGGGGTTGCCAACGGTGACCCACCACCTATTTCTGTGTGGCCATGAGCCAAGAATGGTCTTTTAAGGTTTTTAAAGGTTGAGAAAAATAAAAAGAATAATAGTTCTGACTCCCAAAACTTATATGAAATCCAAATTTTAATGTCCAGAGGTAGTATTGGCTGGCACACAGCCACACCCCTCCAGTCACTCACCATCTGCAGCTGCTTTCTAACTACAGCAGCTGGGGAAACACCCCTGCTCAGATTCCACATCCTGGCGCTCAAGGGCCAATCTGGTCTGGCCTCCCTGGCATTTCTCACCCCACCTAACCACACCCGACCTGGTGCCTCCCAGTCCACCCCGCCTCAAGCTGTGCCCGCCTGGAGGGCTTGCATTAGTGTGGCACCCCAACCCCATCCAGCTGATTCAGTCAAGGTCCCAGCCTTGTCTCCGGCTCCGAGCTGCCCGAGTCCACAGTCAGGACTCAGTGACTCCGGTCGGCTCGGAGGCTCTCACTTTCTCTCTGGGCACTTACTGCTGCCCAGCCTTGCCCAGTCATGGGCTGCCTGACCAAAACCGCTTGTTTGGGTGGGCAGACCGTATCAAGGGGGACCGGTCCAGTACATGTGGAGGACCCCCCACTGTGGGGTTTGTCTGCTCTTCTCACAGTCAGCCTCAGGCTGTGGGTCTGGGGAGGAGAACCACAGAGGTGATGTGCCTGCTCATCTGTCACAGCAGGGTTCCCGCTTGGTACGGCTGACCCCCCTGAGCCCCAGGGTGGGCAGAGTCAGGAAGGGAACCCCTGGTGAGGGAGGCTGGGCCTCTGCCCAGATCAAGCAGTGCCCCTGGTCATGGGGGCGGGGAAGCTGGGCAGATAGTGTCAGACCAGACGTGGGAATCCACACATGGCCCCTTCTCAAAGACGGGTACTCTCCCTGGGGCCCCTGCGGCCCCTCGGGCCTCTTTCACTGGGCCCATCCCAGCCTAGCCTGGCCCATGGTGGAAATGCAAATCTAATTAGTCTGGCATCGAGCCCGTCTTAAAAGTATTAACAGAGCCTTAAACTGTGCTGTTGGATGGGGATGAAGAGACGCCTTCGAAAGAAATAACCGGATGGTGACAAAGCCCCAATTTATTAGTCTTCTCCAACGGGGGCTGTGCAAAGGACGTTAATTACTTTAATGGGACTTATTTTGCTTCGTTGCCCAAAGTAATTGGTTTATTAACCTCTCCTTCCCTTTGGGGGGAGGGAAAGGCGGCGGGCCGGGCGGTGGCCCCAGGAGAGCTTTGCCCGGGCCCCTCCGCCCAGCTCGCCTGACCGGCAGCGGCCCAGCCCCCACCCCGGAGGAGCACCCTGTCCCCGCCGGCCTGGGCTGGAGCAGCCCGGCCCCGCTGATTTATTCTTGTGCACCGGACATTCACTGTGTGTCAGGCACTGGGAATGCAGCCGTGAGAAAAACAAGGCCCTCAAGAAATGTGCTGGGGCCCCACACGTGCCCCAGCGGAAGGGAACTCAGCTTCAGGGAGGTGTGGGCAGGTGGGGGGCGGGCTTCCTGCGGCAGGACCCACGCCTGAGAGGGCAGGAAGGCAGAAGGACACCGGGAGAAGGGGGGCCGGGCTGCAGGCCGGGGAGGCTGCCCTTCCCCAGACTTCAGCAGATAGAGTGATAACGTTTGCATTTCAAAACAATCCCTCCAGCTTGGAGCAAGCGCCTCAGAAACACAATCGCCGCTTCCCGCTCTGACTGGAGGGCTCTCCAAGAACAGCCCAGGCCCCGGGTGCCGAACATGGCATCTAATCAGCACAAGTTGGGTCACACCTACCTGGCCCCCAGGGCTGGGTGAGAGGCTGGCTCTGCCCTCAGAGACACCCACCGCTGCCCCACACTAGACAGGGAAGACCCCACCCCAACCCCTAGCTCCCCGAGTAATGCGAGGATGGGGAAGAGTCTCCTTGGACCCCAGACTGTGGTGGAGGAGAAGTGCCCCTCAGGAGCACCCGCCAGGCCAGTGTGCCCCCCCACACCCACAGCTCACCCCGTGGGCCCGGGCAGCCTGCTTCCCCGTGCCATCCCGGGGCGCCCCTGCCTGGCCAGGGGGTGCATTGTGGGTGTGGTGGGACGGGCTGGCTCTGAGGACAGCCAAGGGGCTGCGTGGCTTTGGACCCCACTAGGTGCTTCCCCAGATGCCTCCCCGAGGCCGGCCCCTCAGCCCCATGCAGGGGATGCCCGCTGACCCTCCCACCAGGTGAGTCAGGGACCTGCGGGAGGCCTCATGAGGGTCTAGGTACCAGGTAGAACGGGGCTGACAGTGAGGCCCAGGCAGGGGTCCTGGCCTAGCCCTGGAAGTGTGGAAGCCTCCAGGCAGCCTGAGTTGTGGGGTCCCTGACCCCCTACTTGCAGATGGGGAGCTGAGGCCCAGAGAATATCAGATGAGACCTCAGAGGCTGCCCAGGAACTACCACAGGGATCCCCACCACCCATACCAGGCCTTAGCTGTCACAGGGGACAGGGCCGTCACTGGGACCTCAAGTCTGTCCCTCCCTCTCTGGGCCTCAGGGCCATCTTGATGTGAGGGGGACAGGCTAGGCCCTCCTCACCGTCACTGGGAGCTTCTGGGGCTATGATCCGGCCAGGGTCCCCACGTCCGGTTGGGCAGCTGGGTGTGCAGGGGCACCCCCCAGGGAGCACCCACCTCCCTCTTTGTCGCTGTCGCCATATCCTTGAGTTTAACTGTGGACTGAGGGGTGAGCCCCCGGCCTCCGTGCGTGTCAGACACGAGCTACTGAGGCCGGGCAAGGCCTCCAGAGCAAGGAGAGGGGGTGCAGGCTGTGCCGGGCAGGTCCCACTGCCATTCTTGGGGTCAAAAGTGGCCCAGTCACCCCTCAGTTAATGTGAATAGGGCTCTGGGAGGAAGGAGGCTCCGTGCACAGGCTGGGGTCGCAGAGGCCCTCGGCTCACCCTGACTTGGGGGCCTGATCCACTGCACCCCTGCACGGAGGAGCCACGCCTTCCAGGAGGTGCAGGCTCTTCAAAGGCAAGGTGGCCCCAAACTCAGCCCAAAGCACCAAGGGCTTGGGGTTCAAGACAGAAGCGGCCTAGGGAGTGGGCGGGAGTCAGGGTGGTGCCTAAGAGGTCTAGGGGTGGGGGGCATACAAGCAAAGTTGGGGAGGGGAGGCAGCGGAGCCCAGGTCCCCAGAGCGGAGCTCGGGGTCTCGCAGTGCCGGCTGGAATGAGCGCTCCGAGGGCAGCAGGCTCTGTCTCCCTGGCCTTTGGCCTCCTCACCTGCACAGTGGCTGCACCGTGAGTCCGGCAGCATGCGCCTGGTTCACAGGTGTTTGGGGAATGTGAGTGCATGAAAACAGGGGTGAGAGATGGGAACAGTGGGGAGACCAGGGAGAGAGCTGGTGCCCAGGGCCTCAGTGGAAGGCCAGGGCCCCCACCCTTGGTCTGGTGGGTCCAGAGTCCAGCCAGAGGTGGGGTCTCTGGGGAAGGGTGGAGCCCTCCATTGAGGGCGGGGGTCTTGGGGTGCAGCCACAGGGCTGTGGGTGGCCTGGTGGGTCGGGGAATCTGAGAGTGTGGGTGAGGAGTGCCCACCCTGCCCCGAGCATCCCAGAAGGGGCTTTGTCCCAAGACGCTGGTGCAGGAGCCCCCCCGTACATTGGTGGCTTGTAACGCCCCTAGCACCTCAGACAGGACTTGTCTGCTCCCCACTCCTGAGAGTAGAAAGGGAGCCCCCAGCCCCTGGAAGTGCACTCAAGTCTTCCTCCGCTGCAGCAGGCCCTCTTAGCCCCTCCAGGCAGCCCCAGGGGGCCTGGCAGAACCTTCTGGCTCCCGAGTCCCAGGGCTCACCTAGCTTCCTGCGTCTGCTTGGAATCACACGGGTTTTAGTTCCATCTTCCTTGCCCGCCCAAAAACCCGAATGGCCGCAGAGGCACTGGCCAGGACTGGGGTCGCTGCGTAATTCATAAGGCTTTTGGAAGGAAATGCACACAAACCACTCATCTAGACGAAAAACCAGTCAGAAGCCCATGTAATTCTTCTTAGATGTTAGGGGTTTTCTCTCCCTTGTTTTAATCAACAAGTTCCCAATAAGTCATTTCAGTGAGGCCATTACTGACGGCTCATAATCTCCTGTGGCCGCGGGCGAAATGGGACCCCTGGCTCTTTAGCTGAAAACACTTTTCTTGTTTTCTTTCTCTCCTGGAACCAGGCCAGCTCGCCAGTTCCATTAACTTAATGAGGCTGACAGCCTGCAGCAAACGTGCTCATAACCCGCCCCGGGATCTGAATGGGGTCCCCCCAGCCTCCTGCTCACACCCGACCCAGCCCGCTCTTTCCCTCTGTCTGTTGCCCAGCCCCTCCCGGGGACAAAGCCTGACAAAGATGCGTTTCTTCCCAGCGACTCTGCACAGGCAGCCTGAGGCTTTCCGGCCTGCCACCCGCCCCATCTGGGGCACAAGGATGGTCTCCCCACACCCCAACGGGGCCAGAGCCTGGCCACAGGGATTTCTTCAGTGCTCATAACCTCCAAAGCTCAGAGCTGCATGGCTGGGGTGGCTCTCCTGGGCTCTGAGTCCGTCCGAGGCCGTGTCCTTGTTATGGTGGAACCTCAGACCTCACTGTCCTTTGCAGGCCCTCCAGCCTGGGCCTCCAGAGGTTGAGGAATTTGCCAGAACCAGCCGAGGCCCAGCCTGGGAATCAGCTTGGGGCTCTTTCAGGCCCCATCTCCCATCCCCTGTTCCCAGGGAGAGCCCCAGGCCCTCGGGAGGACAGAGGCACCAGCATTTGGGAGAAGGCCTGGGTCACGGGGCAGGGGCCGCTGCTGGCAAAGGGAAGGGAGGATCGAGCTACATGTCCAGCACAGGCAGCAGCCGCAGGTCCCGACAACCCCGCTCCCTGATGACAGGACTGGAGCCCCGCCTGTTGTCTTGGGGGCTGTAGGAGGGATGGGGGGGACTGAGGATGTGGCTGTGGGTTCCAGAGCTGGTTGTCCAGGGTCACAGGCAGCACATTCCCTTCCCAGCAAGCAGGACCATCTGCCTGTCTTCCATGTGCCCCACATCCTGTCCCTTCCACACCCTGCTGAGCTGCTTTTCCCAGAGGCTGGCGGGCTATGTGGGCCGTGGCTCTGAGGACATGGCTATCCCAGCAGCCCTCAGCCAACAGCACCGGCAGTTTTTAAACAAGAGCTGTCTCTGTGCTGCACCTCGCACTGAGAGTGCGGACGGGGAGGCAGGCTGAGTGTGCCCCAAGAGAAAGGTGGCCAGCAAGTGCCTGAACCCTGGGGGCTGTGCTGGCGTCCCTCCCTGGCAAATGAGACTGCACAGCGCCGGGGCACGGTGCAGTCACTGCTAGCTGCCATTACTGGCACATTATTTCTGGCATTATTATTGAGGTCACCTAGAGCCCTTTCTGGGGGCACCATGGACAGCACTGCCCGCTTCCCCGACCTCCCCGGCGTCCCCCTCCTGCCCTCACTCGGGCCCCCAGCCACATGGGCCTTCTTTCCCTGTATCTGTCCCCTCCCGGGCCTTGGCCGCACCATGTTGGCTTCGCCATCGCCAGAGCTCGGCTGGCAGAGATGGTGTGAACCACGCCTGGGGGCAGGGCTGTTCTGGGCCACGGCACCCCAGCAGAGGTCAGTCTCCTGCCCGGTTGCTTTCAGCCCCAGGAAACTGTCCCCGGCCAGCTCTCCTGCCCACTCACCTGAGTGGAGTTAAGTCGCCCGAGGCAGCTTTAGCTTAATTGGGGTCATCTAGACCAAGCTGAGTGAGTTAATGGAGTTAATATAAGCTAAACTGAACTGACCTGAGTTGGCGAATTGAAATGAGCAGCTTGATGCTGTGATCGGTGCTGGCGCAGGGGGGTCGCTGAGGGTCCAGGGGGACGAATCACTTCCTTTCCCTTGGTTCTGAGATACACTGAAACGGGTTGTTTGCTAAATCCATTTCCATCGCCTGTCCGCTGATATCCTGGAAGAATTTCACTGCCGACCGGGGAGAGGTCTGCTCTGGCTGGTCTAGGCTTGGGGGCCGGGACAGGGTTGCTCTGATTTATGGATCCCTGACATGAAAACAATCTCACAAAGCCTTAAGATGCAACAACTTCAGGGAAAAGCGAAAACGCCTTCCCTTGGGACCAGCCCAGAGCTTGTGTTCTAGTTGGTTGGGGCCGCGGTGTGCGGAGCCAAGCAGGCCCCGCAGCGTTTGGACGCCGGTAGGCAGGCAGTAGGGAGCCATGGCAGGATTCGAGCCAGCAGGTCACACGATCTGCGTTTTGTCCCTCGCATTGGAAAGCCCTGCTGGCAGCCACACTGTGGGGGATGGGTTGGAAGAAGAAGGCTGAGCTGCAAGTGCAGTGGGGGGGTCTTGTCGGTGGGTTTCAGCCCCGGGCAAGTTCACTATGGATTCAATGAGACCGAGGAATGACGATGGCATGTTCTTGGGGTGCGAGGGTTTATACTCGGCTCTATCCTCCTGTTCTCCCAGCGGTAGGGCGAGCACTAGACTCCTACCTGCATCCAGCCGCCTGCAGGTCTGTAACCCACCTCGTCTCAGCCTCCGCCCGAGCACTGGGCAGAGCTCTTCACACAGTGACTCAGTCGGTAACAGCTTCTTGCCTGCAGATGTAGGAGCAGTAGCCCAGCCGTAGGCCAATCACATCAGCCAGTAGTTTAGGTTCGGGTGATGATCCTGGCCATCGGAGCTCCCCTTTCTCCACAGTGGGTGGGGGGCTGCGGGTGGGGCTGGGAGGAGGATCTGCCCAATCCCAGAGCCACCTGAGGAAAAGGTTTCTCCCCAAGAGGCATGTGCCCTGAGCAGAGCCAGGGGCTGGGGGTGTCCCCAAGGCCCTCCCCTCCCCTCCAAAGCCTGCCCTGTCTCCCCAGGGAAGCAGCCAGCACCTTCCTGTGCCTTCCCTCCAAGCTCCTGCTCTCAGGAGTGATCCGCTGTGACCGGCCCCATTTGCAAGGTGAGCCCTCCAGTGGTTCTCAGGGTGCTGAGTCGTGCAACCATCACCAGCCCCTGGTTATCGAGCATCTTCATCACCCCCCAAGAGCAGCCTGTACCCATCAGCCGTCACTCTCCATGGCCCCTTCCCACCCTCCAACCTGCTTTCCATCCCTGTGGGTTGATCTAGACAGAATGTTGCCTGTACATGGAACCCTATAGTAGGTGGCCTTCTGTGGCCGGCTTCCTTCACTCAGCATGACCTCCTCCACACCCACCCATGTGGTGGCATGTGCCAGTGCATCGTTCCTCTTAATGGCTGAGTGACAGTCTATTGAATGGCTAGGCCACACCTTGTTTATCCACTCCTCAGGTGATGGACACCTGGGCTGTTTCCACCTTTGGACTATTACGCAGAAAGCTGCTGTGAGTGTTCGTGTCAAGTTCCATTGCAATCCTGCCTGGTGTTTGGAGGAACCGCAAGGCTGTTCCTCAGCGGCTGCCCCATTTATACCCACCCGTCCTTGGCAGCCTGTGTTGTTATCTTGCTTGTTGTGGCCAGCCCAGCAGGTGAGGAGTGGTCTTGCATTCCCTTAATGGCTGATCATACACTGAGCATCTTTATGTGCTGACTTGCCATTCAGGTCTCTTGTTTGGACAACTGTCCATTCAAGTCTTTTGCCCATTTTTAATTGGATCAGTTTGTGATGTGTAAAAGTTCTTGGTGTATCCTGGGTACACGAGCCCTTTGTCACTTTTATGATTTGCAAAAAACAAAACAAACAAAGCCACCAGTAGACACCGCCATTCCTTGTGCTGTAACGGAGGGAGACTCAGAGGCGGGTGAGGCAGTTTTTGAGTGTGTGGGCCCCTAACCGATGGAATAAGCCATTGGTGAAATGAAGAGAAATGGGGCCCCAAGGGCAGGATTTCTGGCATGGGGAGCTGTCCACACTGGGAGAAGCACGGCTTCGTACTGCCTGTGTGCCAAGCCCGGGGCCAGCAGGGCAGCACCATTTCCACGGCCACTTCAGTGAGTGAAGGGGAATGTCCTAACCATCCTTGGTCCCCATTCCTGGTTTGGACTTGAGTTCTGATGGGCCACAGACCAGCTCAGGCCCATGCAGGGGCTTCCTTAGCCTGTGGGGAGGTGAGGAGACTTCAAGCCCTCCAGCCCGGCAGGTGGGGACCCTGGGGCCCTCAGGCAGGCTCACTGTCTGCTCCCACCTCCAGGCCCCCCCTGGGCCTACACCAAGCTGGGTGTGGGAAACAACGTGGGCCATTCGGCTTTCGCCCCAGCTTGGGTGTGAATTACAGCCTCAGTTGCGCCCCAGCTTGGGTGTGAATTATAGCCTCAGTTGCTCAGTTGCAGTTTGCGCTCTGGGTGCCATGGCAGCACGGAGGGGAGCTCACGGGCCGGGATGTGGCTGGATGTGAACTGGGGGTGAGCTCTGGCCAGGAATGGAGGTGTGGGAGACCCACACGTGGGCGTGCATATGGCCCTTGGTGTGGCAGTGGTTTGTGGACACAGGGCCCTTGGTGGGAGGAGGCTGCACAGAGCCACAGCCACCAGCCCCCATGTCTCCGGGGCTGGGCCTGCCCCACTGCGGCTCCGGCCTGGATGGCCGGTCAGGGGGGCTGCAGTGGGCCAGCTGCAGGGCTGCCCCAGGGTCAGCTCAGGGTCAGCAGAAGACAGGTACGGTGGATGGTTGCCCTTTGCTCCACCTGACCGCAGTGTACAGTGACCTCTCAGATGGAGGCAGGGCCACGGCTCACTTCACCGCCTGTGCCGAGCGGCTTTTCCCGGAGGCTGGTAGGCCGTGCGGGCAGGGCAGGCTGGTTTGAATTATTGGGATTGCACAGCTCTTACCCCGCAGGGTGCTATTTGTGTCTAATGAGGTCGCCTGACTTGGCCACAGATGTCCCTGCACGTACCCAGAGCTGGAGACTGGAGCTGCTCCCAGGAGGATGGGTCAAGGGTGGGCAGGAAGACCACAGAGCAGTGAGCACCCATCCAGCCCAGGCGGGCAAAACAGGGGCCTGAGCAACCCCACTGGGGGACCTGAGCACCACACCACCCCACAGATGGGGACCTGAGCCAGGGCGGGATTGTGGCTGCCCCGCACGAGGACAGAGCCAGCCCACACTCTGGCCCCTTGACCTCAGGCCAGGTTGCGCCAGCAGCCTGAGCTGGGGGGGGGGGTGCTCCCTGTGAGTTGCAGGTGGAGGGGGTCGGGCTGCCCAGAGGAGCTGCTGTATCAGTCAGGGGCGAGGCCTCGGGTACCGGACGATCCAGGGCAAATCCTGGTGCTGCTGACAATCAGCTGAGCGACTTGCCCCTTCCGTTCCCTCCTCGGTAAGACGGGCTGCAGCTGACAGCTGCCGCCCAGGTTTGTCCTGAGGTTGCAAGGAGCGCTTGGGAGGCTCCCAGAAGAGCCCCTGCCTGCCCCCCTCGCCCCCTCCCCGCTCCCCCATAGACCTTCTGGCCTGGGAACAAAGGGCAGGGAACACGAGAGCTGGGGTAGAGACCGAGAGACAGGTGTGTGCATTTTATATCCTAAAAAAGGAAATTTGTGTGGCCTCGTTATAGAGTTGAAAATAGGCATTATGGGATACAGAGATTGTGGAGACTTTTCATCCACCAGGACCCACACTTTGGGGAAACCTTCCCCTGGAGTCTCTCCCCCTGAGCTTCTGGGGAAAGTTTCCCTCAGTGTCCGGTGTCCTAGCACCTGGGTAGTTCCACAGACGTGCTGAGGCTCCACTTCCCCGGGGTGAGGGTCTCCCGCCTTCCTGACAGAGCAGGCGCCAGGCAGTGAGCACACGTTGCCAGGCATTTACTGACAAATGGGGCAGGCCTTAGGGCTTGAACTAGGGTCCCCACCTCCCAGGCCCTTAGGCCTCTGAGGGGAGGGCCTCTACAGGGCCTCCCTAAACCCCATCCTTTGGTGAGACCTAAAAGAGAGTTCCCAAAGTCAGCCACTTCTGGGGGCCAGGCGAGTACAGACTCTGGGGGACCAGAAGGCTGGTTAATGGAGAGGTTCCCGCAGCCCCGGTGGGCCGTCCTGGGTGTGCACCTTCAGGGACCAAGTCGGTATGGGGGCTGGTCCTCTGCTTCAGCTGGGCCTCAGGCATCACTGGGGACGGCAGCCTCGTCTCCCCACGAGGATAACCCTCTGACCCCCATTTCATCATTTCTGCTCACACTGTTATTACTGTAGCACCCGTTGTCTGCGGGGAGTACATCCCAAGACCCCCAGTGGATGCATGAAACCTTGGATAGTATTGGACCCTATATACACTATGTTTTTCCCCTACCCATACGATAAAGTTTAATGTGTAAATTAGGCACAGTGAGAGATTGAAAACAAACTACGACGAATCTGTTTTTCCTTCACAGTTTCACACTCAGTCCATTCTTACTATAGATCATAGCAGCTTCAACATACAATTTTTTCTTCTTTCCTTGTTAAGCGGAGAACTTACCCCTTTTCACTTGAAGGAAGCACTTTACAGCTTCTCTTTGGCGTCTCCAAACTGCCAGCATCTTTACTCTTGCACCATTATTAAGTAAAACAAGGGCTACTTGAACACAAGCAGTGTGATACTGAGACAGCCCTTCTGATGACCCAGACAGCTGCTAAGTGACTCACAGGTGGGTAGCACATACATGGTAGATCCTCTGGACAAAGGATGACTCACGTCCCAGGCAGGACAGAGTGGGACAGCATGATATTTCATCATGCTACTCAGAATGCCACACAATTTAACATTTGCGAATTGTTTATTTCTGGAATTGCCCATTTAACATTTTCAGACCATGGCTGACTGCAGGTAACTGGAACCATGGAAGGCAAAACCACAGATGGGGGTAGGGGGCGGGGGCTACTGTATTTCCTGCCTTCTGTTTACTTTGGGTTTAATTTTCTCTTCTTTTTCTAGTTACTTAAGGTAGAAACTGAGGTCATCGATTTGAGACCTTTCTTTTCTGTTGATAGAATCATTGAATACTATAAATTTCCCTCTGAGCACTGCTTTAGCCGCCTCCCTCAAATTTGGATGTATTATGTTTTCACTTTTCATTCAGTTTTAAGATGTTTGCATAAAATAGAGGTGATCTGTTCCTGGAAAGTTTGGTAGAATTTGGGATAAAACCATGTGTGCCCGGTGTTTTCTTCTAGGAAGATATTTAACCACTGCCTCAATACCTTGAATAGTTGTAGGGTTATTCCAACATTTTATTTTATTTGACTCAGTTCTGGTGAGTTATATTTTTTTCTAAGAATATGCCCATTTATGTCTAGGTTTTCCAAAGTTGTTGGCATATAGTTGAGAGTATTATTTTATCATGTTTTAAGTCCTTATTTGTAGTATTGTCTTCTTTTCTTTTATAATATTTTTATTTGTATCTTCTCTCAATCTGTCTTACCAGAGCTTTTGTCTATGTTGTTAGTTTTTTCAAAGAACCAAAATTTTGCTTTACTTAGAGATTTTTGAAGATTTACACAAGGAGAAAGATATACCATACTCATAGATAAAAGACTTAATATTATAAAGATGTCAATTCATTTCTTCCAACTTGATCTGTAGATATACTATAATTCCAATAAAAACCCCAACAGGTTTTTTTTTCATGAAACTTAATATGATGATTCTAAAATTTCTGGGTAAAAGTAAAGAGCCACAAATAACTATGACCTTCTTAAGAAGATCAAGGAAAGACCTTCTCTTCCAGGTATCAGGACTTGGTCTGAGGCAATAGTAATTAAGGTACTGAAATGTAGGTGCAGAGGTTGACAGTTAGCCCAGTGGAATCAAACAGAGAGTCCGGGAAAGACCCACACAGGTCTGAGGCTTTGGGATATGACCAAGATGGCACTGTGGATACCTGGAATAAATAATCATCCCTAAAGAAAAAGGTGAAGCTAGGCCTCCATCTCACACCGTATACAAAAGTTGCCTCCAGATAGATTAAATGTCAAATGCAAACCTTCTAACTCTTAGCAAATGTAGGTTAGTTAGTACCTTTCAAATCTTAGTGTAGGAAAACATTTCTTACACAAGACACAAAAGCATTGAGTATGAAAGGAAAAGATTGATAAATCTTTTTATATAAAATAAGAGCTCCTGTTCATCGAAGGACACCTTAAAGAAAATGAAAAGATGGTTTACAAACTGGGATTCACGTCGCTTTTTTACAGCTGCTCTAACAAATCCCCTCAAACCCAATGGCTTCAAATAGCGCCCATTTACTACCTTTGTGTAGGTCAGAAGTCTGACACTGCTGACCGGTCTGAAAGGTGTCGGCAGGGCTGGCTCCTCCCGGAGGCCCCAGGACAGAACCCATTGCCTGGCCTTTCCCAGCCCCCGGAGGCGCCCGCGTCCCTCGGCTCAGGGCACCTTCCTCTGTCGTCAGAGCCAGCACCCTGCCAACCTCCGGCCTTTTTCCCACAGTCACAGCTCCCTCCAACCACAGCTGGGGCAGGCTCTCCACTTTCCAGGACGCCAGTGTCTAATTAGGCCCACCTGGGTGATCCAGGGCCATCTCCCCATCTCAGGGTACATAACTGAATCACTTCTATAGAGTCCCTTTTGCTGTATAAGGTAACAGATGTTTAGACCACCTTTGGGGGACCCTTTGCCTGCCACAGGAGTGGGCAGACCTAACATACGAATTGGCAAAGAATAGACAAAGTTATGTAGACAACTTCTACCTAACTAATCACTAAGAGCACAATACCCAGAGCACAGCTCAGAGACGTGCTCAGCCTTTCACAGCAGAGGAGCCCATGAGGCCAGTCGGTATGAAGACACCACTTACACTCGACTCATTGTCATGAGTAATGAAGTCTAACCTTGAGGGCTGTGAGGCCAGGGCCTCTCCTGCACTGCAGGTGAGAGCACACAGTGGGGCCACCATAGGGAGGGCAGTGCAACATCCCACACCATCAAATTCACATCCCCAGTGACCCAGCGGTGGCATGCCTGGGTATGCACCCAAAGAACATTCTAGCCTCCGTCTAGCCTGAGAAGCTCGCCAGGGGTATGTGCCTTGGGGCTCTTCACCAGACGCGCGCCTGGCCCCTAGCCACGTGCCCATCACAGGAGGAGAGCGAATAAACTTGGCATGTCTACACAAAGGAGTATTTTCCACCAGTCAAAGCAAAGGAACAGAGTGTGGATTGTACCATGTGGGTGCATCTTGGCAACATCATAGCAAGGACAACGCACGGTGCTTTGTTATAAAGTTTAGATCACTAAAACAACTAAGTGCCTTTTGCAGGGGGAGCGGGGAATGCATATAGACTTGATAAAATTACGTCAACAGTAAAGCAAGGAGTGTAAGGAACATGGACCGAGCTGGGTGGTTCCTAGGGTGGGGATAGGCTGAGTCAGGGTCTTGCTTTTACTTTGAGCGGTGGGCTCCTGGGATTTCTGTAGTGTTTAGAAAACAATATACAAGGTGTAAAGAATGAAACACCACAACCAAGGGAGATTTATTCCAGATAAACCAGGCTCGTTCAATATCAAAAATCAACTAATGTAACCCATATCACATCAGGTGTGTCAGGGGTGTAAGGGGGTGTCAGGGACTTCGTGAGGCCAGTGACCCCACCCCAGAGGAGGAATCTCAGCAGCGCAGGGGCCTCCCAGAGCCTGCTTAGGCTCCACCCCAAGCCTGTGCACGTAGGCGTGTGAGCGTGTGAGAGGATGTATTCAGCGTGTGAGTCCTGATGCGTGTAAGTGGCTGTCCTCTCCTGCATAGCAGTATGCCCTTAACGTCTGACACGTTGGTGCTGGAGTGCACACAGCAGCCGCGTCCACTCTCTGTCCCACTGCCCCAGGCCAGCCCACTCTCCAGGGGCACCCGTGGGCCTGGCAGAGGACTAGGGAAGGCTGGGGTGTCAGACAGGCTGTCTGTGTAGGGGGAGATTCCTGCTCTGCAGACATGCAGCCTGGTCCCTGGCCAGGACTCTGCCCCCAGCCAATACCACCTGCAGGTCAGAGCGGCTATCCTGCCCCAGGGGGAGCCTCCTGCAGCACCTCCCGGGGCTTCCCTCACCACGGCCCCCAGGCTACCCACGCCCGGGCAGGCAGAGCCACGGGCCAGGCTGGGCTGGGGTCCCCTCGGGTGCTGAGTCCCACAAAGCTGCCCACATCCAGCTTCTTTATGTAGTGCTGGCAGCACCATGAAAGAGGAGATGTCGCCCTGGTCCCCCGGTCTCCTGGCCCCTGGGTTCCTAGCCCTCCCCCTGCTCACTCCGTCTGCTGGCCCAGGAGCTGGGCACCCCTGAGGCCTTCTAGCCCGGCCATGTGGTTGGGGTCTGAGTGTGGCCCCCATGCCCTGTGGGAGAGGAAGAGAAGGAGGGAGCGAGGTCCCATGTGCATCTCAGCCAGCACCCCTCCACCTGGGCCCCTACCCACACTGCCCCCAGAAAATCACCCATCCTACTCCTTGTTTGCACGCTCTCTGCATGATACTGGTGAGGGGCCTGAGGGCCCGAAGGCAGCAGAAGCTTCTGTGGCTTCTGTGGCTTCTGTGGCTCATAGGACACAGCCACTGCGAACCCAGGACTCCAACTCCCACCCCACTTCCGAGGGACAAGCGAGCCCAGGGTCTCAGTGAAGCCACCCTGCTCGTTAAAAGCCTCTGCCCCTGGCCTCTCCCTGCCCTGCCAATACATGGACTTCCAGGATTTAAAGATCCTCCCAGGGAGCTGAACACTTTCGTTTAGGGAAGGACCCAGCCCGAAGCAGCAGGGGGCACTTGGGAAGGCACCCAGCCTCTGGCACCCCAGCGGCCACTCTCACGCTCCTCTCTGTTTTCCACTGCAGGCTGCGGGAGCACCATCGGGCCACCATCAAGGTCATTCGGCGCATGCAGTACTTTGTGGCCAAGAAGAGATTCCAGGTGGGTCCTGCGCCGAGTCCCCTGCCCTTGGTCAGCCCCGGAAGCCCCTCTCCCATCCGCTACAAGGCCTCCCTACCCCGCCACATCCAAGATGACCCTTCCCCCATCAGATACCCTGGGACAACTTCCTTATCCTTCCCCAAGGTGGCAGGTCCTGGAAGGACATGTCCTTGGTCGGTCCTGGCCCTTGGGGGCTCACTTGTAACTCCCCCTGATTGCCCAGCCCATCTGGGGAGTGACATGGGAGGGATTCAGAGGGTACAGAGCCTGCCCTGCCTCCCTCAGGCAGGAGGAGGGGTCCTGCAGGCCCCAGAGCTCTGCCCCATGCTGGGCAGTGCCCTTGCCCCCCATTCCTGTGTGTGAGTCAGGAAAATGGAGGGTAGGCGGTTCTGCTGTGCCCTAGGGGACAGTCTGCCTTTCCCCAGAGAGCGAGGGTCTCCGAGGCAGGGCGGAGCTGGGGCCCAGGGGCTTCCATCCCCCGGCAGCACTCCATCCGGGGCTGGGTCCCCTGCAGCCCAGTGGAGCCCCCAGGGGAAGCCAGTTGGTGGCAGGCTTGGCTCCAACCTTCTGCTGTGGGGACAGTCCTGGGTCGAAGGAGGGAGGCCCGGCTCAGCTCGCACTCCAATAAAATGTAGATTAGGAAGCAGGCACCCTTGGGGGGAGGGTGTGTGGCCCTTCTCTTTGCAGAAGGCCTGGCCACCAGTGCCTCTAAAAAGTGAGCACCCAGTGGAGTCAGGGCTGCGGGGTCACCCTGGGGCTGGCAGCAATGTCTAGATCCCCTTGGGCGTGCTTGCCCAAGCAGCAAAGGTGGGGGTGACCTGTTCACAACCCCCAGAATTGTCATAGCAGTGCCGGGAAGAGAACCAGCACCCCTACATTCCACCCCGGCCCCTGCGCCCCGCTCTGGGCTGAGCCGTCCCGGCCAAGTTGCAGGACTGACACAGGCCCCCTCACCACCCCTCAGCAGAGCCCCTGCTCACCCAGGCCATGAAGGCAGGCTCAGAGCGGGGTTCTAGGTGCAGACCCCCACCCAGGCAGCCCTGGACCAGTTCTCCCCCCATCAGTAATGGCAACAAGAGCCCAGGGGGGTGGCACGGGTCCACGTCCACGCATGGGCCCACTCACAGCAGCCCTCGGGCAGCATCTGCCATGAGCATGACTGCCATCATTCTGAGCCCAGCCCCTCCCCGAGGCCCTTCCCCGGCCACCTTGCGCCTCCCACCAGCAAGAGCAGTGTGTGGCCCCTCGGCTCAGCAGCCAGCTGCTGGCCCAGGGGTGGTCTGCACACGCAGTCCCTCGGTGGCATTCTGCTGCCTGTCTGCCCCGCCCCGAGGCTTGGGGGGTGGCCTTTCATGACCAAACCGAGCCAAGTCATGCTGAGTCCCACCAGGGCCTGGGACTTCTCATTGTCACAACAGAAGACTCCTTGTAGGTGCCAGTCTCAGTCAGCTCCAAGAGGTCTGCCTGGCAGTGTTCTGGGCGAGACCTGGTGCCCCCAGGTTGAGGGCATCTGAATTCTGTGGCCACTCCTTCCCAGAGGGCCTGCTGCCCTGGTGGTGCCTGGCAGAGGGGCAGCTTGGAGGGCAGGAACTGACAGTTGGTAGGAGAGGCGGGCCCAGCCTCCTGGCAACAAGGGCCCCCTCCCCATGGAGGGGATTTCAGGAACCCCCCCTTAGGGGTCAGGTCTGGACAGGGCTGTCCCCCAGTGACAGGGGAGGCTGTGGGCAGGGCCAGGATATTTCACCCTCACTGGAGGGCAGGACCCAAGACACAACCCTGGGGGCACGGAGGGGTCAGTGGGGAACCTTCCAGGATGGAGATGGTCCCCAGCCTGAGAAGCTGGGCCGCCGAGGCTCTAGAGTAAGTGCCCTTGGGGCAGAGCCCCTCACTCCCTGCCCGAGGCATGGCAGGGATGTGGGGGACTGTGCCGGCTGGACCCGAGCTTCCTGGGGCTGCTCCTGAGGCCTGGGGCACCAAGCAGAGCAGAAAGAGCCCTCAGGCTCCTGGCAGGCCCAGCTCGGGGGTGACATGAGCGGCTTCCAGCTCAGGACAGAGATTGTCCTCAGCAGACAGGCACCCACCGTGGCTGCAGCAGGTTTGGGCACTGCCAACCTGTCTCTGAAGTACAGGCCAAAAAACTGCCTGCTGGCATCGGCGAGGACCCTGCCCTCCCTTCTGGGCCAGGGTCCCCTTTTGGCCATAGGACACAGGTGAGGCTGCCGGTGGCCTGGGAGGCCTCTGCTAATAGCCAGGTATTGCCCCTTCCCTTGCTCTCTGCCTCTCCCCTGTGCACAGGACCACTAGGGGGCCTTGCATAAAGGGTCCCTCGAATGGAGGTTCTCTGGGGAGCTTCCTCGTCTGCCTTCGTGAGGTACGGAGGCTCTCGAGCCAGGCCAGGGACCGGAGCTGCCTCCAGCTTCACCAGCTGGCCCTCACTACCAGGGGGCACCGTGGAGGCCTCTGGGGAGGAGGGACCCACCGAGGTCGGGCAGTGGAGGGAGCCCCTGGCAGTGAGGAGCTGTGTGGGGCCGTGAGGGCGGCCCCCACCGGGTACCAGCTATCAGGGGTGCTCCCCTCCCTCACAGCAGCCGGGCCATCTGCCGGCGTCCTCACCCCCGATCTGGCCTCAGGGGCTGCAGACACGGTGGGTGGCCCCCCTTCCTGCCTCGCTGGCCGATAAGTGCCCAGCCAGCCGCCCCTGTGTCTGGCCAGAGGAGCCAGAGCCTCTTAGCCCTTCAAGTTTGCCTTGAACTCCCATGTCCACCGTCGGTCAGTCTGGACAACTCGGCATTATCTCGGCTCATCTCAGGCTCCCGCTCGCTGCCGCCAGAGGAAATTAGCTCTGGAGAGAAAGCTGAGATGATCTCTCCCACCAGGCTCCAGGCAACCACTTGACAGAGGCCTCCAGGGGCACTGACCAGACCCTGGGGGTAGCTCCTCAGCTCCAAGATAAGTCTCAGGGGGCCTGGGACCCCAGCGGGCCATGAGTCCTGGGTGTCGCCGGGCACCGCTGACCCTCTGTGGTCTGCGCCCTGGACGAGGTGAGGCAGAGGAGGCCCAGCTCACTGGCCCCGCCCAAGAGCCCCGCTCCCCACTCCTGTGCAGACTCTGGCACACGCACACTCCATGCTCTCACTCCCACCCACACTGGTCACTCACGCTCACATCCTTTCACAGGCACGTTTGCCTACATTGGGGCACACAAGGGCTTCTAACACTCAGATGCCCCATTCACCTGCATTCAGTGGCCTGTGACCTCCCAGACAGTGGGGGGAGGCCAGCACAGGGACACAGCCCACCCCAGGCCGGGCCTGTACCACCTTGCACTGTGGACCCAGCCAGTCCCCCAGCCTGCCCAGGCCCCACCGGCGTGCCTGGAGGTGCCGCATGTCTCGGCCCTCTGGCCCACGGGGACTGGCTGCCGTGACCCAGGGCCACCAACGGTGTGAGCTGAGGAAGAGTTCCCACACTGGCCCCAGCTGGCTCAGGACTCCCTGGCCTCCCTCACCCATCATCTCACTTTACCCGCCTCCCTCCCTGGCAGCCAGAGCGAGGCAGGGCTCAGCACCCCATTTTATAGAAGGAGAAACTAAAGCCTGGGGACATTGCTAGCCTATACCTACATGCTGTCCTCATTGCTGTTTTTGTGACTGTCACTAAGTGGAGTTTGGGGAGAGCCAAAGGGTCTGCCTAGAGTCCCATCCCATGCCTGACCCTGTTAGCCCAGGGTGGGTCCTGGCATGTGGGCCATGAGGTGATCTAGGTGGCCCTGGTGTCCAGGTGGGCTCCGGGGGTGGTAGGTCCTTCTGCCAGGAGCACTGCTGTGGTGTGGGAAAGGTGGGCTCCATCCCAGCCCCTCAATCTCAGGGTCCTGTCTTTAGACCCCAGAGATGGGCTGCATGTTTCCCACAAGGGCCCTACCTGGTGGATCCTGTGAAGGGCAGGAACCCCTTGGATTTTGGGGGCCTTGCCCCTGGTAGGAAGGAGGCCTCTGCCCTGCCTTGGAATTCCTGGGGCCAGGACAGTGTTTGGGGGAGGTTGCAAGAACTCTGCCAAGCTACCAGCATCATGGCAGAGCCAATGGGCGTGTCAGAGGGTACCTAAAAATCTGAAGCAGGACCCTGTCCTGGAGGGCAGGCAAAGGTGACCACACTCTCAGACCGGGGTAGCCCCAGTCTGGTGCACCCTAAGGAGAGGTATGCTTCAGGTGGCAGGGAGGATGTGTTCCCAGGACCCTGCAGGGGGGAACAGCACTGACCCTTGGTGGGCATTGGAACCTTGTCCCCGCTTATCCGTGACCCAGGCTGACCCCACTGTTCCCAGCTGTCTGGCAAGTCACAGGCCCTTCATGCTCCAGCAAGAGGCAGTGATCCCCAGCGCACCACTAATGTGGGCTCTTTGGTGCTACTGAGGATGACCCTGGCTCCACCCAACCTGGTCTCCCCAGGACCCTTTGGGTAGAAGGGCAGAAGTTCCCTGGCTTGCCTGTGGGGGGGATGGGCCTCCTGGACCATCAAACCCCGACTTGGCCAGCCTACTGATACCTGAGCAGGAACCCCAGCCTGAGGCTCCTGGGAACAAGGCCATGAATGTGGCTTGAGGTGTTGCTGACATCAGCATAGGAAGCCTCATTCTCTTTGTTGTGGTTTCTGGTGATTTCACCTGAGCCCAGGATGCATTTATGGGCTCAGAGCTGGCAGTGAGCCTGGGTGCCCTGGGGTCACCCGCTGTGCCCTGCATGGCCCAGGCCTGCTGTGAGAGAGTCCCTCTGCCCCATAAGCCTCAGAACCCCAGGGGGCAGCCTGTCCCCAAGAGCAGGTACTGCAGGCTGAGACTGTCACCTGGGGCCACCACTGCCTGGCAATGAGGACTGCTTGGGAAGTGTGCATGGCAGTCCACTTCCCCACCCTCAGAATAGGGGGTATGCCTGCCAGCAAGTGTGTGGGGGTCAGCTTGGGGCCCAGCTGGGGGTGGCTGTGCAGAGCCGTGCCCCCCCAGCCAGCACCTAGCAGCCGACCTGTCCCTCCTGGTCCCTCAGCTGGCCCAGCTCTTCCAAGACCAGGGACTGGGAAGGGACAGTGGGCAGGCCCCTGTGAGTGAGTGGGCAAGAAGCTGAAGCCCAGAGAGGCCAGGCACCGGCCCAGAGTCACCCAGCCCCAGGGGCCAAGCCCAGGGTAGTCAGGCCACTGACAATGAGCCAGCCACTGAGTATGTGCTGGGCCAGACCTGCCCCGTGCCCCCATACGGGCAAGCTCCTTCCCCAAGACCCCTTGAGGCAGGCACCTTCACCATCTGCTTTGGCACGGTGCCAGCAGTGCAGAGTGGGGTGACTCATGTCTTCCTGGCCTGCAGCAAGCACGGAAGCCCTACGACGTGCGGGACGTCATCGAACAATACTCCCAGGGCCACCTCAACCTCATGGTGCGCATCAAAGAGCTGCAGAGAAGGTAGGCACAGGCGGGCATGGGGCAGGGGGTGCAGAGTGGGGGCGGGCGAGGAAGTATGGCTCCCTCCCCACTCCGGGGCAGCAACCGGGGCCGCACTGCCCACCTCTGCTCAGACTGCACACACCCTCCCTATCACTTCTGACCGAGGCCCAGCCCTGCCTCAGGAGACACCCACCAGGGGAGACCCTGCCAGGCACAAGGTGCTTCCCACCCCCGGGGTCTCCCCATCCTGGACCTGGAGCTGGGGAGCTTCCATGTTCGGCTTCCGGCTTGAAGCCGGGAGGGCTTGCTCACACTGGGACCAGCTGCACCTCCACGGTGGGCTAGCCTGGGAACAACCTAGCTCTGTGTGTCACAAGGTCCCGCTGGGAGACTGCCCGGGGCTGCCCACGGCCAGGGGTCCAGGCTGCCCTACTTCACTGACCTGCTGCAGGAATGTGAAGCCCGCCCAGCTCGGCGACCTGGCCTCACCCCGGAAGGGCTCACTCCCGGGCTGCCTCTCCCAGCCGGTGAGGGCTCCTGGCCTGGGCTGTTCATGAATGGGCACTCTTCGGACTCTGCCTGGCCACTGCCCCTCACCTCAGAGCCGCTGCCCAGCCCCCTCGGGAACACGGGTCTCTGGGGCCTGGGAGGCACCTGGCAGGTCTGTGAATGGCAGTGGTGGGTGACTCATGTCTTCCTGGCCTGCAGCAAGTGCGGAAGCCCTACGACAAGGCCCCAGAGGGACTGGGTGTCTTGTATTGCTGGGCACCACAGCCCCTTTGCCCAGGCTGAGTGTGAGCTCATGTCCGTCTCCCCCCAGGCTGGACCAGTCCATCGGGAAGCCCTCCCTCTTCATCTCTGCTTCAGGTGGGTTTCTGCATCAAGGCACCTGGGCACAGTGGCCCATGCGGGACCCTTCCCCTGCCCCTCCACCCACGCTAGCCTCTCCCCACCATCAGACCGGACCATCAGGGCCTTGGAGGCACAGGACACAGCAAAAGCCAGCAGAGGGGGTGGGTGGTGGTGGCAGGTAGATCCCACCCTAAACAAAGGTGGTTTCGAATGCACTTTATAAAGGAATTTTCAGTTAGTGCAAGACCCCGCCCAACCCCGTGGATCCCCTTAAATGGCAGCTTTTCCAGGCCATAGAGGAATTAGGTGCGCATCCATGATGGACATTCTGGCAGGACGGCACGTGTTGGAGGGCGGGGGCAAATGGCCAGCCTAGGACTCAAGGGGCCACTGGCATGGCAAGGGCGGTGCTATTCTCCAGCTCTGACTCCTTGCGTCCTCTGGACCAGGCTATGGGTCACACCAGGGCCAGGCCAGGTCATTGGGGTTGCCCCAGCCCAAGTTCAGGTGGGAGCCACGGCTCACACAGGGGCCGGGATGGCAGGGGCAGCCGGGGCAGCAGGCATTCCCCAGGCCTAAGGGAGGCCAGGGCCTCCTGGGGGCAGAATGTGCAGGCAGACCTCGGAGGTTCCAGACCGCAACGCCCAAGCAGCGAGGCAGTCACACGAACGCTTGGGTTTCCCAGTGCGTATGAAAGTTATGTTGACGCTATATGTAGTCTATTAAGCGTGCAGTAGCATTGTCTGAAAAACAGCATATATACTTCAACTTAGACACACTGTCTTGTTAAAACACGCTAGTCACCATCTGAGCTTTCAGAGAGTCACAATCACCAGTCGCAGATCACCCTAATAAATACAATAATAATGAAAAAGTGTGCAATATTGCAAGAATAACCAAAACATGACACAGAGGCGCAAAGTGAGCAAATGCTGTCGGGAAACATCACCCACAGGCTGGCTCGACGCAGGGCTGCCGCATACCTTCAGTTGTGAAGCACAGTAAACAGAGCACAATGGGTGGAGGTGCCCTGTGCGGTGGACGGGCACCATGCCACAGCTTCCGGGGCAGGCCCGTGCCTGTCCTGCTCCAATGGGCTCTCAGGTCGCAGGACTGGAAGTCTAGGGCACCCTGGCCGCCCCACCCCTGCACCTCCCAGGGCGCCCTCCAACCCCAACGACCCCACCCCTCATCACCCTTCTCCCTGAGCCCAGCCGGGGTCACCCGCCCTGCCCTCGTCCACCGCCAGCATGCACATCCCTGATTTCCTGCTCTTCCCGCAGAGAAGAGCAAGGACCGAGGTAACAACAGCATCGGTGCCCGCCTGAACCGGGTGGAAGACAAGGTAGGCACGAGGGGGGGCCATGCTGTTCCTGAGGCCTGTGGTCTGTTCTTGGGGCCACTCCAGCGGTGCTTCTCTCCCGGTTCTTCCCTGAGCTGTGGGACAGGACGGTACCTCAGGGTGTGGCGGGTCCCCCACCCGGCCTCCCTCCCCCTGGGCTCAGTGCAGCCCACGTGACACCAGGGCTTCCTGAGGTGGGGCTCACACCCACTCTCCCACGTGGCTGAGCACCAGCCCCCATGGGAAGGACAGCCTGAGGCCAGGCCAGGCTGGTTTGTAGACCCCTGACAAGTGGCATCTTTACTGGCAGGTGGCACTGGGTGGCCACAGGCCCCTCCCCAGAGTCCCTGAGAACCACTCAGCACATGCAGGTGGGCAGCGCCACGCATGGCTGCCTGTGACTCCCTCAGCCCCAGCCATGGGCACTTGGGGACATCAGAGGTACTGAGGGTGGCACAGGAGTACATATGGCAGGGAGTTGGGGCCGTGGGCTCCAGGAGCTTCCCTGGGGAGTGGGAGGTGGTGTGTCGGCCCTGCTGGGCACCCAGGTGGCACATAGGACCTGGGGTTCCTTCTCTGAGCTGTGGAGGCCCCTGCTCCCTCTGCTCCGGGGTGCCGGCCCCGTGGCTCAGTCACCAGGATGCCCCCCCACCACGGCCATGCCGGGCTCTGTGCCTGCTGTGGCCTCTGGGCACAGGAGCCTCTTCCCAGGGTGTCCCAGCCACCGGAGGACGTTTGCCAAGCCTGCCGCCCTCTGAAAGCTTGTGGTTTGCAGCGGGCGCTGCCTCGCAGAACAGTTTGCCCGTCTACATGGACTTTATCTGAAAGTCGCTGGGAGGCTAAAAATAGAGGAATTTCGGTTGGGCAGGGCTGGCGAGGCACTCGGTTTCCCTGTTCCCTGGCAACGCCTGGGTCTGGCCCTCGTCCACCCTGGCTGCAGCTGGGTGGGCGGGATGGGGCACAACTCCAGTTCCCGCCCCACCCGCCCCAGCTGGGCCTGCAGGATCCCCTCCCCACCTGCACAATCTGCCCCTGGCCAACGGGCCCTGAGGCCAGTAAACGGGGATCCTGCAGAGAGACGGAGGCCACTGTCCCAGAGCCTGTGGGGGCCCTCACTTCGGGCCTGGCCCCCTTGGTCAGCGCAGACCCAAGCTGGGCTGGTGCCAGCCTGCTCTCAGGCAGGTGGCCCAGCAGTAGGTGTCCCTGTTTAGCAGGATGAGATGGGGAGAGGTCAGCTCAGCAGGCTGGCTGGGATTGGAGCCCTGGGGGCCCGGGCTCTGCCAGGCTGATGAATGAGAGCTCTCCTCGGCTCTCACTCTCCTCTACGGGAGAGACCAGGGCCTGGTCTGGCACACCCCTCAAGAGGCAGTAGGCAGCCATGCCCACTAGAGCATGCTGGGCACCCTGTGTGGGGGCTTGTGGACATCAGAGGAACGGACCCAGGCCCCCACCCCGACCTCCTCGCCCAGCCCTGGAACCCTGGCCACAGCAGCTTTTGCTGACCAGCCCCCACTGGCAGGATCATGCTGGCACCTGAGTGCAGGAGCCTTGGGCCCCCCAGCAGCCCCAGGAGCAGCCCCACTGTCCCGTCTTCCACCACACGCGCTCCCCCCTCCTGCAGCCCCTGCCCTGCTGTGCCGAGCTCTTTGTGTGGCTCTGCCCACTGCTTCTCTGCCCAAAACCACTCCTTTAAACCCAGACCAAGCCTGGTGTCCTCTGAGGGCCACGATGGGCAGGAGACAGGGCCCCGGGGCAGTGCCCCGCCCAGACTAGAGTAGTGGCCATTGGGTAGCTGCAAGGACCTGAGACTGGGGCACGGCCCTTGGTCAGCCTTCAGTGGGCTGGGCTGAGGTGGGACCAGCACTGGCCTTGGGAATCACATGCCCATACTTCTTAAGATCTGAACAACAAAGGGAAGAGTTTTCTGGAGCCCTTGATCCCTGGGGACATGGTTCACGAGCAAAGCCCCCAGTGGCTCTGTGCCCAAGACAGGGGCCATTCCTGGGGTGTGAGCACGTGGAATGCTCTGCACGCACAGTGCTCAGGGACGCCGCTTCTCTGCTGTGTTCTACTAGAGAACTTGCTTGGTCTGGGCGAGGGGGTCACCTGCTTGGGGTGGGAGGTGGTGAGCGGCCCGTGCTGCACGGTGGGTCTCAGCACCTGCTGTCCACCCAGGCGCCGATGGAAATGTGCTGGACCTGGGCAGAGGCCACCATGGGCTGGTGTCCTGCTCAGCCTGACTGGCTGCTGCCTCACAATCAACTGGTGCCCTCCTCGGGGACAGACCCTGGGAAAGCGCCTGGCCAGGCCCAGAGGGCACAGTGCTATGTCTCAGCCCCATGTTATCACTGCAGCCATCAGGGCCATAAACAACCCCCACGCAATCTGCTGATTGTGGGGAAGCTGGGACAGGAAATGGAGCCTCCGCTGGGCCTCAGAACCAGGCAGATCTACAGTGGCACTGCCAGCCCCCCCGTCAGCCCCAGCCAGAGCCGCTGGGCTTTCTCCCACCCACAGGGTGGGCCTGGGGCAGGAGCGGAGCCTGGCCCCCACCTGCTTCCTCGTCTCAGTCAGGCCCGAAGCTGGGACAGGGGTCCCATCCCAGGCCGGCTCACTCAGCGGCAAAAAGAGGGGCTCAGAGAGGCGTGGGCAAGGGCCTCTTGGGGTGCACAGCCACATGCCCCTACTCTTAGGAACAGATCATTCTGAGGGTCAGGGATCTGGGCTGTCCACTTTTTGGGGTCATCATTGGGTAGGCCAGCTCAGCTTGTCCAGGGGCGCCCCATTTCCCTGCAAGGGATGCCCCTATGCTCATGTCCAGGCCAGTGGCCACAAGCTCACACTTCCTGCTCACCGGAGTCCTGCAGCCTGGGCCACTCTTGCTTGGCAGTGGGACGCCTTGCTCCAACGTGGCCCCCACCACCTGTCCCCAGAGAACTCTGCATGCCTGTCCAGGCCCGGCCTGGCTGTTCAGACCCACCTCGGTCCCGGGGTGTAGACAGCAGAGAGCATTCCCACCGTGCTGCCAGTGCCTCCGGGGCTTCACCTGCAGACATTCAGGAGCCCACTCCCCGCACCTCAGACCCACTCCCACCCGCCTCCCTTTCCTAGTGAAGGAGAAGGTGTAAGCCACTCCGTGTGCTTCTTAAAAGTGGCCAGAACTACCACACATTTCTTCACATTGTCTTCTTTATTCTGGAAAGGACTCTTATTTGCCCAAATAAATCCTTTTTAACAGTTGGAGAAACCAAGGCCCAGAGAGGTTGAACGAATGCCTAAGGTCACACAGCCAGGCAGGTGACGAACTGGTCCCTGTGGAGCCACAGACGGTGGGGAAATGAGCTGGGCAGAGGCAGAGGAAGCCAGACAGGGTCCCATAAACACACGTGGTCTACTCAAAAAGAGGCCAGGCCTGAACACTGAGGGCCAAGGTGGGGGTTGGGGGGCAAACAGTAAGGTCTGTGGGGTGGGATTCAGGGGGACTGCACAGATTCAGACAGTTGGTGGCTGCCTCACCAGGCCTGGCACAGGAGGCCTGGCAACACTGGCCCGGCCAGTCCCCAGCTCCAGGCCCTCAGTCCCCGGGCCCTAGCCCCTGCCCTGCCCTGGCTGGGCTGCTAGGGAGGCGGGCATCCCCTGGTTCTCCTGGGACTCAGTGGGGAAGAGGGCTGCTGCAGCCTTCCTCCCTTGTGTGTATTCTTAGCTCGGCGCCCCCCCAACCCCCCTCCCCGGGGACCTGCGGAGTGTTTACGTTGAGCCGGGTTTATTCTGCAAGCTCAGCTCCTGCTGCTCTTGCTGATAGGAGGAGCTCAGTAGGCCGGGAGAATTTCTTTCTTCTCTGTTTTTGCCGGAAATGTTCATGGCTTAGAACTGCGCTGAGGAAAGTCCTGGGTTTCCAGGCCCCGTTCTGAGGGTGTGGGTGGAATGGACCCCCACCACCCAACCCTCCTTCCACTACCTCCTGGCTGAGCATGGCTTTCTCCTGGACAGGAGTGTCCTCAGCCCAGGACCCCACCACCATCCCTCCCCAGGCCCTTCTGCCTCCCCTTTGGAGTGGGCAGCAGACCCTATTACCCAGGACTTGGTGTCCACCCAGACACTGCTCCTCCTGGTCTGTCCCTTGTTCCAGAGGGGCCCCCTGTCTCCACAGGCCTCCGAGCAGGCCCCCGAGTCATTGATACCCCACCCATTTCCCCACTCGCCCATCAGGGCCACCTGGAAGCTGCTCACCCCTTTACCCAGCCCCACTCCCTCTTGCTGAGTTCAAGCCTTTATCATCTTAGATTATTTTTCTAGTCACCTGTGTGGTCTCCAGCCTGTCCCCCACCCTTAGCCAATCCTTCACATTGTGTACTATTTCCTGAGCACTGCTGACATCTGCTTGCTAATATTTTCTGTAAAATTTTGGTGCCGATATCTGGGTGTGAGATCCATACATAACGTAATTTCCCCTCTTACACGGTCCTCATCAGGTATGGGTATCAAATTTATGTAAGCCTCATATAAGGAGTTAAGAAGTGGGCCTTCTCTTTCTAGAATATCTTGTTTAGGATTAGAATTTTCTCCCCTTTTGAATGTTTGGTGAAACTTCAAGGTACAGCCATTTATACCTGGTGTGTTTTTTGTGGGAAGATTTTTCATTCTGATTCAATGATGTCAGTGATTATGAGACTGTGCATGTTTTCCATCTCTTCTTGTGTCAGTTTTGTTAAGTTGTATATTATAGGAATTTGTACGTTTTACCTTAGGTTTCAAATTCTTTAGCATTTATTGTCACTTCCATGTCTGTAGTATTGGTAATGAGGTCCCTTTTTTATCGCCGGTTTTGTTGATTTGTGTCTTCCCTTTTTCCATTGCCCGCTATTTGCCAACCTCATGAATATTTTCAACAAACTTGCATTTTATTGATCCTGCCTGGTGGATGTTTGGTTTCATCCCAGGCATGTCTCTTCACTTGGCCTTAATATATTGTTCTTTTCTCTAACTTCTCAGGTTGGATGATTATTAATTTTCAGATTTTCTGGGTTTCTAAGGTGTGCATCCAAGGCTATACATTTTCCCTCTAAATACCACTCAAACTGCATCCCCCACACATTGATATATAGCATTTAACTTTAATGTTTATTCACTTAAACATTTTTCTAATCTCCATTATGATCTCTTATTTATTCCAGGACATGACTTTTGTCACTGTTGTAATTGGGAGAGCCTTTTTTTCCTAATGTTATTGTTCTGATGTCAGAGAGAGTGATGTATATGATATTAATCCTTTGAAACATTTTGAAATATGCTTTATGGCACACTATGTAGTCAGTTCCTGTAAGTGCACCCTCTGTCTTTGAATACTATGTGTATTCTGTATTTGTTGGGGGCAGTGTTATATTTGTGGTCATTAGAACAAGCCTGCATTTGTTTTGTTGACATTTATATGCTCACTGGAATTTTTTTTTTTTTTTAGGTAAGCAATGAACATATATTTGTGAGAACATACTATACTAGAAGTATGACATCCTATATGAAAAATGTTATAAGCAATATTTGATTATAGGCATTTGGTGAGAGAAATAAAAGGACTTGAAAATCAGAGAAGTCTCTGTAGGAAAGGTGGGATTGTACATAGATCCTGATAATAGCAAAATGATGAAAACTGTTTATAGCCAATTCATCAAACCAGCATATTGACTGTTCAGTGTTCTGAGGTACCTAATTATAAAGACTGAAAGCAGCATTTATAATTTATCTAGTTGAGGAATTTTAAGTTCTATCAGGCCTAACATCTACTTTTTTTTCCCTTTTAGCTCTGTTTTATTTTTCACGTACAAAAAAATGGAAGTTTGAAAAATCTTGCATCCTTTATTCCCTACTCAGGTATTCACTATACATGATCATATTAATGGACATGAGAAGTCTTGAGTAGAAACCTTTCAAACTGGTTAGCAAGGCAATTCCCAAACTTTACTGCCTTTGGAATTCCCTTCCTCTGATTTCTTTTTTCTTTTTCTTTTTCTTTTCTTTTTTTTGAGAGGGCATCTCTCATATTTATTGATCAAATGGTTGTTAACAGTTAACAACAATAAAATTCTGTACAGGGGACTCGATGCACAATCATTAATCCACCCCAAGCCTAATTCTCATCAGGCTCTGATCTTCTGAAGCACAACAAACAAGTTCTTACATGGAGAACAAGTTCTTACATAGTGAATAAGTTCTTACATGGTGAACAGTGCAAGGGCAGTCATCACAGAAACTTTCGGTTTTGCTCATGCATTATGAACTCTAAACAGTCAGTTCAAATATGAATACTCATTTGGTTTTTATACTTGATTTATATGTGGATACCACATTTCTCTCTTTATTATTATTATTTTTAGTAAAATGCTGAAGTGGTAGGTAGATACAAGATAAAGGTAGAAAACATAGTTTAGTGTTGTAAGAGAGCAAATGTAGATGATCAGGTGTGTGCCTGTAGACTATGTGTTAATCCAAGCTAGACAAGGGCAACAAAACATCCACGGATGCAGAAGATTTCTCTCAGAACAGGGGGGGTGAGGTTCTAAGCCTCACCTCTGTTGATCCCCAATTTCTCACCTGATGGCCCCCCTGTGACTGTGCCTGTCTTAGGTTGTTCCTCCCTTGAAGAATCTTGCCCGTCTCTGGCTCACTGGAATATTTTTATCTACTTGATCAATCATTACAGAGATGTGTTAAAAGTACAACTAGAGTGGACAATTCATCTACTTTTTCTTACATTTTTGCCAATTTTTACTGTTTTTAGATCTTACAGTTAGGTATATTTAATGTTTAAATTTTTATACATTCACTGCTGGAGTCAATGTTTTACAATTATATAGCACCCTCTTTATCTCAAGCAGTGTATCAAAACTAAGTTTTAGAACATTTTCAACCCCCCCAAATGCCCTCAGTTTCATTGCAATTATTGCCAGCTCCTACCCCCAGCTACAATCTGATCTGTTTTCTGTCTCTATATTCGTAAATTTTCATAAGCCTAGAAGTGTGCCTTTTCTGGATGTTTCCTGTGAATGAAAGTACACAACATGTGGTGTTTTGTGTTTAGCTTTTTCACATGGCATAATGTTCTTGGGGCTCATCTGTGTGGCACCATGTATTTCTTCCCTTTTTCATGCTGAATAGTATTCTGTGGTGTGGATGGACCACATTTTATTTATCCATTTGCCAGTTGATGGACATCTGGATTGTTTCCAACTTTTGGCTATTAGGGGTAAGGCCGCCGTGAATTTTTATCTACCAGGCTTTGTATGGACATATGTTTTCATTTCTCTTAGTTAGGTTCCTAAGAGTGGAATTGATAGTTCATATGGCAACTTTCTAAAAAGCTTCTAAGTTGTTGGCCAAAGAGTCTGGAGCATTTTGATTTCCCACCAGTAATGTGCAAAGCATCCACGTTCTCCATATCCTTGCAAATCCATGGAATGGTTGGCCCGTTTCTATTAGCTATTCTAGTGAGTGTGTCATGGTATCTCATTGTAAGTTTGATTTGCATTTTCCTAATCACTAATGATGCTGAGCAACTTTTCATGTGCTTATTAGCCATTCATAGTCTTCTTTAGTGCCTATTTTCTAATTAAGTAGTTTGTTCTGTTATTGAATTGTAGGAGTTGTTTATATGTTCTGGATACAAGTCCTTTATCAGATGTATGACTTGCAAAGATTTCCTCCCATTCTGCGGCTGCCTTTTCATTTTCTTAATCGTGTCTTTTAAAACACAAACATTTTAAATTTTAATGAAGTCCAATTTATCTTTTCTTGTAAAGCTTGTGCTTTTGATGTTGTATTTAAGGCCTCTTTGCCTAATCCAAGGTCATGAACATTTTCTTCTTTTTTTTTTTCTGGGAGTTTTATAGCTTTAACTCTTATATTTAGGTCTATGATTTATTTTGAGTTAATTCGGGGATCTGGTATGAGGTAATAATCTGAGTTTAGTTCCCTTTTTTCCTTCTGGATATCCAATTGCCTAAGCACTACTTGTTGAAAAGGCTATTTTCCCCCATTGAATTGTGATAGCACTTTCCTCAAAAATTACTTGAGTATAAATACACAGGTTCATTTCTGGATTCTCAATTCTGTTCCATTGGTCTATGTGCCTATCCTTAAACCCACTTATACCATCTTGTTTATTGTAACTTTATAGTAAGTTTTGAAATCAGGTACTGTAAGGCTTCCAATTTTGTTCTTTTTCAAATTGCTCTGCCCACTCTAAGTCCTATGAATTTTTGTATGAATTTTAGCATCAGCTAGTCAATTTCTACCAAAAAGAAAAAGAAAAACCTGATGACATTTTGATAGAGATTGCATTGATTCTATAGATCCATTTGGGAAAAACTGATGTCTTAATATATCTTCTAATTCATGAACATGGTATATCCTTCCATTTATTTGATCTACTTTAATTCTGCCAGTGGTGTTTTGTAGTTTTCAATGTATAAATCTTACACATTTTTTGTTAAATCTACCCCTAAATATTTTATTATTTTTGATGTTATCAATAATGGAATTGTTTTCTTAATCTCACTTTTGAATTGTTCATTACTAATATATAGAAATACAATTAATTTTGTATATCAAGTCTGTAAACTGACTTTATGGTTATGAATTTTAGTGTATTTTTTTGTTATTGTTGTTAATTCCTTAGGATTTTCTCCATGTAGACCATGTCATGTGTGAATAAAGACAGTTTTATTTCTTCCTTCCAATCTGACACCTTCAGCTCCTTTTTTTTTTTACCTAATTAAACTGGCTTGAACTTCCAGTAAAGTGTTGAGTAGAGGAGGCTAGAGAAAAATCTCATAGGGGAAAACATTTAGTCATTCCCCATTGAGTATGTCAGCTGTAGGTTTTCCATCAATGTCCTTTATCAGGGTGAGGACCTTTCCTTCTATTCCTAGGATGTTCAGAGCTCTTACCATGAACAGGTGCTGGATTTTCTCAAATGTCCACTCTGTACCTTTTGAGATGGTAACATTGTTTTTATCCCTTATTGTATTAACATGGTATAGTACATTAATCAATTTTGGGTGTTAAACCAACCTTGCATTGTGTATAATCTCTTTTATATGTTGATGGATTTGATTTGCTAATATTTTGTTAAGAATGTTTGTATCTATATTCATAAAGGATAATGATCTATAGTTTTCTTGGGATTTTTTTTTTCTGATTTTGGTGTCAGGTTTTTAATTCTTTTCTTTCTGATCCTATATATACATTTTAGATGTCTTCTGTCATCACTATATGGCTGGTTTTACTTTTTTAATCATTTAATACATTTACACTTGGTATAATTTATATTTGGATTGATTTCTAGCAACCTATTTTGTGCTTCCCATTTGCACTAAATTTTTAATGTTTATCTTGCTCCTCTTTCTTGCATCTTGTTGGATTAATGATTATTTCTCATTCCATTTTTCCTTCCAGGTTTTGAAGTTTTACATTAAGCTTATAGATGTTAACCTAGAACATTTTAAATGGCTCGATAGAGTTAATTGCTACCTTTACCCACATCTATAAAAAGGTGTGGACCTTTAACACTTCACCTTCAACCGCTCTCTTGCTGACTGATAGGCTTTGTTGTTGCATATTTTAGTCCAATCGTGTTTATCTTTAACCCCATAATTCATAATTTGTTTTATTTAAATCGATATGTGTTTAAATTTACCCACCTATTCACCTGTTTTGTCACTTACTGTTTGTTTCCCACCTCAGATCTTATAGCTGAGATAACTTTTTCTGGCTGAAGTATCCATTAGAAATTCATTCAGTGAAAATCAAAATCAGACTTTGTTTTAAAATGACTCTTTCACTGTTGTTCTTAGAAAAAATATATATCCACAGGGTATAAGAGATACCAGGTTACCTAAATGATTTTCTCTTAGCACATTGAAAGTATTATCCAGCTGTTCTGACTTCCACTGTTTCTATTGAGTACAGAGATGAAGATGAATCATTGTTCCCTGGAAGGCAGCATATCGTTTCTCTCTGAATGCTTTTAAGATCTTTCCTTTGACTCTATTGTTCTGTGTTTTCACTATGATATGTTAAATAGAAAGCATCTTTTGTTTGCTCTGCTTGGAATTCAGTGAGTTTCCTTAATCTGTGGTTTGGTGTCTTGCAAAAGTTCTGGTTTACTCTTAACCTTTTTCTCTCCAGACCCTGCCTCAGTTCTTTATCTCCTTTTGGAATTTTCATTAGACATGTGCTAGACCATCTCACTCACTTCCATGTCTCTTAACCTCTTTTTTTTTTAAATCACTTTGTTTCTCCACACAGTATACTGTATAATGTCTTCTGATCCATCTTTCAGTTCACTAATTATTTCTTCAGCTGTGTCTAATCTGTTAAACCATCCATTGAATTTTAAATATCAATTATTATTTTTCTATGTATAGAAATTCTATTCATTTCTTATTCATACTTGATATATCATTTTATAGTATCTTTCTCTTCACTTGTATATTTAAACTTTAAAAAATTTCTTGTTGAATATGACAATTTTATATTTAGTTTCTGTTAATTCTGGTATCTAACATCTTTGTGAGTCTGCTTCTCTATTTTCTTTTTTTCTGCTGGCTCTCATTCATGGTGTTTCATTCCCTTTATGTGGGTTTTCTTTTTTAAATCATAAGTTCATATACCCTAAAATTTTATCTACAGGAATTTGAGGCCTAGCATGAAATCATGATATTCAGGGAGTATCCACATTTACCTCTTCCTTTGCTATAAATGTGTGCATTTGGGCTTCCATGTTGAGTGTGGATCAGCTTGTAGATGTGACTTCTCAGGGCAAATATTGTTCCCCTCCTCTTAGTGGCAGGGAAATTTTCTTTATAGTCTTCAGGAAATGGGTTATTTCTCATTGACCTTCACACTGAACACAGAGCTCTCTGAAGGTCTCAGCTTTATGTCCAGGTCTGCTGTGAGACTTCCCACCTGGGACAGGCCTGGGCTTGGATACCTTGCCATCCATCACCTGTGAGTCTGTGAAAACCAAAGCTCAAGTTTACTCAGTCTGTTAAATGCCTTCAGGGTACCTCTTCCTTCTGTGGGCCCCACCTTCACTGCTTCAGCCTCTGACTTGCCTTACTTCCTGGTTAGCTCATCAGGGCCAGCAAGTCTCCCTCTCTGATGGGGTCAGACAAGCTCTTGTCCACTTATAAGGGACAGAATCAGAATTTTTGTTCTTTTTATTTCTTTAAAATAAAAATAGTTGACAATTTTATGTTGGTTTCAGGTGAACAACATAGTGATATAATTATATATACTAACAAAATGCTTACAGTAAGTATAGTTACCACCCATCGGCATTCAGTTATTGCAATATTATTGGCTATATTCCCTATGCTGCATTTTTTTGTCCCTGATTTATTTATTTTATAATTGGATGTTCATACCTCTTTATTCCTTTCTTCTATTTTGCCCATCCCTCTACCCCTTTCCCTCTGGCAATCACCAGTTTGTTCTTTGTATTTATGAGTCAATTTCTGGGTTTTTTTGTTTGTTCACTTGTTTTGTTTTTTTAGATTCTGCATGTAAGTGAAATCATATGGTATTGATATTTCTCTGCTGGATTTATTTCACTTAGTATAATACCCTCTAGGTCCATCCATGTTGTCACAAATGGCAAGATTTCCTTCACTCTCTCTGGCTGAGTAATATTCCACTGTGTACATATAACACATCTTCTTTATCCATTCATCCACCAGAATCAGGATTTTGAAGATGCTATTTTTCTGGGCAGCCTGTTCCTCATGGCTGCTGGGTCCAAGTTCCCTGTACTTGTTCCTGAGCTTTCTGTGGACAGGAACCTTTCAAAGGTCTCCCCATGAAAGTGGGAGCTACTAGGCAGTAGTAACATGTCTGGTTCATGCTGGTCTCTGGGGTCCTAGGCTTAAGTGGGTCTCATGCTGGGACTCCAGGGGGTGTGAGTTGGGCCACCAGCCCTTGGCAGGATGGACTGACGACACTTCTCTCCAGACCCTCTATCCCTCAGAGAGGAATGAATCCCCTACTAACTTGTACTGAGGTCAGCTGGCCTGATTCAGTTAAGAGCCTCTAGACCAGCATCCAGCAAGCTGGGGCCTGTGGGCCAAATCCAGCCCCCAACTTATTTTGGCATTTAAAATAAAAAACAGAAGAATGTGTGATAGAGACTGTATGTGATCCGCACACCTATGATATCTACTATACAGAAAAATTTGCAGACCGCCCCCCCATCTAGGCCAATATTGTCCAATAGAAATATAATGGGAGCCACAGATAGGATTTTAAATTTTCTAATGGCCACATTTAAAAAAAGAAAAGGAAACAGGCTAGATTCACTGTAATAATATTCTTAACCCAATAGACTGAAAATATTATCTCAACATATAATCAATATAAAAAAATGTGTTGGGATGGTCAACATTCTTCCTTCAAAAGTCAGTGTATGTTTTATACTCACAGCACATCTCAAATCAGAGGCTAAGTTTTCATAAGAACAACTTGGTCTGCATTTAGATATCATAAATTTTATAGTTAACAAAGGACAGTCTCATACCTAAGTTGTTCTGAGCATAGTTTTCCAATAACTGAATCAGGGATCTGTATATAAATTTAAATTTGAATTTGTTAAATTGAAATTCAATTTCTTGGTGTCATGAGCCACATTTCCAGTGCTCTGCAGCCCAACAGGGCCGGTGACTCGGCTATTAGATGGGGCAGCTTAGACTGTCATGTCTTTCGAGGGCAGGGGTGAGTGTGGCCCCCAGCATCCGACCCAGGCCAGGACCAGGGAGGTGCTCAACAGAGGTAGTGTAGACGAGGCAGCCGGGCAGGACAGAAGCATTTTAGATCCCCTCCCTACAGCCTCCTTCCTGCCACGGGGACAAGTCCATGCAGATCCCTCCTGGGCCCCGAATTCACTCCCTTGAGCCCCCAGAGCCCATGACCCACACCTCCCAGGATAGTCGGCCGGGACTGTCTCCCACCAGCCTTGGACTCCTGGACACCAACTCTCTGGGGCTGGCTGTGTGGGGCTGCATCTCCAGGCCACCCCCTGAGCTCCAAGCTACCTGGACCCCACTGAGCACCTCACCACCCACTCGGGCTGGTTGCATCAGAAAGTCCAGCAGCCTCCAATGGGCGCCAACGGCCCTGCTCCCCTCTGCCCAGCCCTTCCACTTTCCTCTGCACCCCCCTGCCCCGCCCCACTTCTCTCTTTGCTGGTGAGCTGCTCTTGAATGACACAGCCCTAAATAGGCGGAGGCGTGGGGCTCTGACTGATCAAAGCAATCCCTTCAGCAGCCGTCATTAGTTGCTATTCTGGGAACTGGTTATTTTAAGGTTAGTGTATTTTTTCTTTCCTGAGGAGCCGTCTTAGGGAACGGCGAGGTCCTGAGGTGCTGGCTCTTCAGTCAAACCACACAAGCCCTGTTTTGTCTAGGGTTTCAAAGATAAACCTATAATGAAAGCGTCAGTTGACGCTGAGCGCCACCACCCGCATTCCTGGGCAGAGGTGGGCGGGCCTGCCAGGGCGTCCCTGCACCTCGGGCGCCCAAGGAGGCTCCTCAGGCCCCTGGGACCCGGCTGCTGTGCTCCTGGAGGGAGCCTGAACTCAGAGCCCGCCGGCTGACCATCAGGGCCTCTGGGGAGCCACGCCTGGTGTTCTCACGGCCCAGGGAGCCCCCGCGGGCCTTCCCCTTGCTGGGCCTGGTTCAGGGGGCAGCAGCCCAGCTGTGGCCAGCAACCACCTATGGGAAGACGCCCACCCTCACCTTTCCAGGGCTGGGGATTTACATGTGAAGGTGCGTGTTACACTCCAGGTGCTGTGAGAAAGAGAAGCCTCTGGGCTGCAGGGAGAGACGCCCAGCTCGCGGACACCTGTGGCTGAGTCTATCAGCTGTGGCAGGGACACCTCTGATGAGCTGCTAAGTAAGCAACCTGAGATGCTAAGAACCTGTCAGGCTTCAGGAAACCATGGCCCCAGAGCAGAGGCGGGGACGGGGAGGGCAGAGCCAGCCCAGCAGCCCCAGCTCCTGACCAGTACACAGCCCGCTCCGGGATGTTCACTTCTCACCTTGCTGAGGCCAAGGTGCCCCTCGGAGTCCATGTGCACTCCAGGTAATTCAGGTGGAGGTGCACCGACGGGCAGCCGCCCCTTCCCATCCAGCCTTGCGTCCTCTGTCATCTGGGGCTACTCCCCCACAGAGGACTGTCCCCAAATCGGGCCATCCTCTGAGCCCCTCTGTGGAGGGTTCCCTCCCCAGGGCTCTGGGCTCTCTAGGCACTGCAGCCCAGGTCTCAGTCACTCACAGGAGCCTCCTTCCCCACAGGCCTCTCTGTGCCAAGAGGGGGGATGCTGCGCACCAGAGCCAGGCTCACTCCCAAGCTGAAGACCCCAGCTCTTAACTACTCCCGCCCAGAAGTGATGCATAGACCACTTCTACTCCACCCCATTCGTGGAAGTGAGTCACATGGCCCCACCTAGAGGGGTCTGGGGACTGTAGTCCCAGCAGAATAGCTGTTTTCCAGCAACCCAAGGGGCATGTGGGAACCTTTGGAATCACCATGTGACAGGATATGTCTGTCCACCCATGTGCATACAGAGGCAGCAGATGCACCCCATGACTTGGGCCTGCCTACCTGAGCACAAACTAGGTGGGCTCCGCTGCCAGCCTGCTCTTGCCCATGTACAGTCCACCTTAGTGGCCCCTGGCAGGACCCTAGAACAGCCTGGTCCCCAAGGGGCCCACACAGTAGGCTGGGTTCTATGGGTCAAGCCCCTGCCAGGGTTAGGCGGCAACCAGGGCATGCTTGCACAAAAGGGACAAATGGGAAATAGGAGGGGGCCAGTTGCAGGGTCTGTACCACCTTCTGGGTCCCACTCTCTACACCCTTGTCCCCAAGATCCAGGTGACAGGGCTGGAGCAGGATTCCCCTGCTAAGGGGCTGAGCTCCATCTGTAGAGCCCCTCACTGAGGACAGAGAAGCAAGTGGCCGTCTCAGCAGCTGTCAGGGTGCCCCAGGGGCAGAAACGTCCCAGTCACACCTGTCGGTCAGATTTGCTGCAGGAGATTATAAAATCACACCCCTCCCATTTCAGGGACTCAGTTTCCCTATCACTGCAATGAGGTCATCGGTCAGGTGACCTTTGAGGGACCTGCAGGTGTTCTAGACCTTTCCGTCCCATCAAGGCCTCTGTGGTGTGTCCAAAAGGCCATGGCTGCAGGAGGGAGGTCAGAGCCAAGGCCGGCCCAGAGCCCAAACCTGGCACAGGCATCAGGACTGAGCCTCAGGGCCGCGAGCGGGCCGCCCCGCAGGCCTGGCCTCCTGGGCGTGGAGGCAGGAAGGCGGCCTCCTGGCTCGCCCCTTGCTGCCCCGGTCCACTCCCTCCTGGCCAGCGGGGGCAGATCTCCCCTCGGCCTCTCCTGTTAGTGGCATCCAACGCTTGGCTTCCCAGAAAGGAATGTGAGTGCTGGCTTTGGAAGTCTGTGTCTGGCCTGCTCAGATTCTGGGGCTGGGGCCCAGGGTGAGGGTACTTGTCAGAAAGCAGTGATCCTGATGGCTGCTTCCCACAGCAGCAGACCCCCACCTCCAGGAGAGTTGAGCCCCAGTACCTCCCAGGGACACCCTCCCCAGGGGGACCCAGGCAGTGCTCGCCAGCCTCTTGGAGCCTGTTTACCCCTCGGTCCAAGAGGGCCGTACATGCTCAGGCCCCCCAACCTGGCCTGGTCTCCTGTGACTGCAGCCCCCCCAACTCAGTGCCCAAAAGTTGCCAATAGCTAGCCCAGCAGGTGCTCCAAGCGGGTTATTTACACCTATTTTATAGACCCGGAGCCACGCCCCTCCCTAGGTCCTGCCTCAGTGAGGGCCGAGCCAGGATTTGGATCCGCGCCTCCTCAGATTCCACATGTTCAGCCTCTGGCCGAAGGCACGAGGCCACCCACACACATGAGCCTGAAGGGGCCTCCCCATCCCTCCGCCTCATGTCGGAGGGCAAAACCCAGGTCTCCCCTTTGCACGTGTGCAGCCGGCAGCCGGGCTGGAGCCCTGCCTCCTCAGCTCACCGGCCAAGACACCCGAGCAAGTCACACTGACCCTCCGAGCTGAGCACTGTCGTAGGAATGATGGGATGACCCACATCAGGGCTGCAGGAACCTCATGTGCAAAGGCCCCGTGGCACAGGGACGTATGGGGAATATGGTAAGTTCCAGGGCAGAGAGAACTGGGTGTCTGGTTGCAGAGCGGGCTGGCCATCCTGGGGGCAGTGGGGAGCCAGTTCGAGAGCTCGAGCTCTGCCCTGACCCGGCCCCGTGGCCCCAGACAAGCCTCGTAAGTCTGAGCCTCAGTTTCCCCAGCTGCCCCGTGGCTTCCTGCATTCACGTCCTCGGCAGACCCCCCCAGAATCATCCTTTCCCTCCGCGCCTTCTCTTTCCTGGGCGTTTCTCTCCCAGTTTTTCTGGGGAACGATTCCCCCCTCAACTAGGCCTCTCCTGAATGACCATATTTATAGGTCTCAAATACCGGCCGCAAAGGAAATTGACCCTTGAACGAATTTAGCCCAGCTCCGCATTGGCTGTCGTGGGCCGACTGCTGGTGAGGAAAGCCGGGGACGGGGCGCGGGCGGCGGCGGCGTGTGTCGGCGCCGCGCAGCGCAGGGGGGGCCCCCGCGAGCGCCCCTCCGCGACCCGCCACCCGCGGCAGCGCGGCCCGGAGCCGGACTGGCGAACGCCGCCCGGCCGTCTTGGCCGACCGCGGGAAAACATGCATTTCGATCAAAATGGGCCCTTTCTTAAACGTGTCCCCCTGCGGGTCGGGTCGCAGCCTGCCCGCGCCGGCCCTGCATATTAAGCAGCGGCGTGGCCGCCACCAGAAATAGCCGCGCCGGCGCGGGGGCAGGGCCGCCCGGAAAGGGGGCGCCGCCGCACTCGAACCGGGGGGCGGCCGGGAGGCAGGTGGAAGCCGGCAGGTCCCGGGGCCGCCGGGAGGGCGCGGGGGTCGCCGCAGGGGCTGGTGTGAGCTGCGCCGGGCGCGCGGCCTTTGGCTGCCCGGGCTCCGAGGGCTCCGGGGGCAGACGGAAAGTTCTGCGGGGCGAGCGCTGCCGCGGCGCTGGGCTGTTTGGCTTGGCATCGCGCTCGCTCCCCGCCCGGCCGCGGCGCCGCGCTCCGCCCCCGCGCGCTCCCGCCCGCGGCCCGGGGGCCGGCTGTACTGGGGCCGCGGCCTCGCAGCCCTCCCGGCGGGGCGGCCGGGGCGCTGCCTGCGACGCCCCGCCGCCCCTGGCCCTTCAAACGGGGCCTCTCTGGCCTCCAGGGCCTCGCTGGTGAGTTGGCAGACGGCGGGCAGAGCCCAGCACATGGGTGTGCCTGTGCGTCCAGCCCCAGAACGCCCGGTACGCGGCTGGTCAGGGGTCCTGCTCTCAGGAAGGAAGGAAGGCATCAGGGTAGCGGGAGGGGCGAGGCCTTATGCCTCGCTGCCGCTCAAAAGAAACCGTGTTCAGGTGGGATCTGGGTCCTTTGCAGGGACACGGGAAGGTCTGCTGGTCTGCAGGGAAGGTCTCCAGGGCACAAGGGAGCAGAGCATGTAGACGTCTGGGGGAGCAGTGTTCTGGGCAGGGGGCACAGCCAGTGCACAAAGGCTTAGGCTTCACTTGGAGGAGGTTGGGGCTTCAGGGCTCAGGATGGCTGTGAACCAACTCCCATTTTTAGCCCCATTACCCTGGCACTTTTATCCAGTGCATGCCCCTGCCACCCTCTCCCTGCTCCCTGCCACTGCCACCACCCACCCTGGGATGCAGGTTGGTCACCATGCACAGCCCCACTCTGTTCCCCACCGGCCAGAGCCACAGGTCAGTCCCCACACATAAAGAGCCATCTGTGTGGGCAGTGAGGTGGCTGGCCAGCCTGCTGCCTGCACAGGGACACTCTACCCAGCAGGGCCCACCCTCTCCTTCCCCAGTGGGACCTGTGGACACCCTGTTGGACTACCAGCACCCATTCCTGGGCAGGGGCTCCTCAGGGTGATGTAAGGCCCCAGCCCAAGGTGCCAACGCCTAGGGCACCCGTGTCACCCGGCCACTCTTGGCACCAAGAATCCGAGCAATGTTCAAAACAGGAGCCGATGAGTGCCAGTGCATATGTCTGGCAGCAGGGCCCCCATATGCAAAAGGGCCTTTGGGGGGGTCCGCCGGGGGGTACCCAGCAAACACACAGGGTCTTCGCTCTAAGGTTTTATGATTTTACCTTTTGATAAGAGGGACCACATGCAGAACCAGGGTGGAAACTGCACTAGTGGGGCCCCAGGGATTGTCTTCTCAACCCTGCACTTTCTCAGGAGCCTATGGGTGTCCTAAACACTGAGGCTGTCCTGGTCTGGGCAGAGCGACCACAAGCCATGGGAACAGGATCACCAACCTTGTGCCAGGGCCACCACTACTCAGGGGACAGCGTGGTCCCTGCCCCTCGGAATATGCGGTCGGCAGGCAGGGGTAAACGCACAGAATGATCCGTGGCCATCTATGTCCCAGGGTGACAAAGGGGACATTCTGAGCAGGCCGGTGCCTCCCTGGCCAGGAATCAGGGCCTGGAGCCAACCAAGAGTGAATGAGGCATCAGGTGTTGTGGGGCAAAAGAGTACCCCGTGTGAGTGGCCCCTGCAAAGGCCCTGAGGCCCAGGGGCATGACTATCTAAGGCTGTGAGAGCAGGAGAGGCGATCCCACCATGTGAGGCTCGGGCCAAGCCAGCCAAACTGGAGACTTTAGAAATCAACCTAAGAGCCGGGGAAGCGTCTGGCCTCCGTAGGAGGTGCAGGTGGGAGCCCCGAGGACAGACAGGGGCTGCAGTGGGACTAGTCATGAGGCTGAGCCCTGGACCAGTGTGGAGACCTGTGGGGCGGTAGCCAGCCCTACACTGGACTGGACAGGTGGGTTTCTGAGCTAAGCACCTGGTAGGGGTGCTTTGTGTGGACGGGCGCCAGGACTGGAGTGAGTCAGGGTATCACAAATTCTGGTTTGGACACGTTCCGTGGGCAGTCAGACCCCAGTCCTCAGAGATTAGGTGGAAAAGACAAAAAGAATAAAGAAAGGGAGGGAACAGAGGGGCCACAGAGGGGAGCAGAGAAGACTGGGTCTCGCCAGAGTCCCGCAGGGGAGGGGACAGCCTCGCTGTGAATAGGCCAGTGCCCTCCAGCCCTGAGCTCAGCCAGACCCTCGGAGCTCATGAGGACGTGACCTTAGAGACAGACAGTGCCGCAAGCATGTTTGAGATTCCAGGGAACAGTGTCATGCCACCAGCGTCCGGGGAGGGCTCCCCAGGTAAGAGGCCCTGGACTCCAGGGACAGGTGACAAAGGCAGGGTAGATGCGGGTGGCCTGGCCTTGGGCTCTGTATCTAAGGGGCCAGGGAGGGAGCCTGAGACTGCGCCTGCTGTCTGGCCCATGACCCGCCCGACTTCCACTTGCCTGATGGGTAGAAGGCTGGAGAAGCCCACCAGTCCTGCCCTTTGAAGGCAGGAAGGCACCTGGGGGGCCTCACCACACCCTCCAAAGCAGCAGAGGGAGAGGGAGGGCGGGCGCTGAGTCAAGACCCAGGGGGCAGGCTGGTTGGGCAACACAGAGCCCCCTAAGCCATGTTGTTTGGTGTCCTGGTGCTCTGCCACCCCCTCCACCCCCTGCTCCCACATCTGTCACCCCATCAGCCTACGAGCTGAGGGAGCCTGGACAAGTCTCTACCTCAGTTTCCCTGTCTCCCCTCCCTGCCGGAAGGGCGCTTCATGGGTTAAGCGGAACTGGTGAGGACGCCTAACACCCTAACAAGGGCCCTCTCTGCTGAGAAGGGGACTCCCTGCCACTGCTGGGCCTGCCTCTGGGAGGCTCAGCATGATTCCGGGGTCAGGTGAAGGGGCTTTCCATGCCACTCTCTTTCCCTCTACTCCTCACCCTGGAGATCTGTGGCAAAGCCCACCCGAGCATCTTCAGCCCCACACCCAGGGACAGACAGACGGCCAGATGAATAGTCACCCTCGGGCACAGGAGGGCCTGCTGACGGCTTCCTGCGCCCGGCTCCCTCCCAGGCGCAAGCAGACCCTGGTCCTACCTACCAGAGCTTCCCGGTTTGGACCAGAGTCCCCTGCTGGCTGCAGGCTTTCGGTTACCATGGTGAGACCATGCTCCCCCCACGCCCCCAGCCACAGAGCCCCCCCAAACCTTCCCTGCCCTTTTGCAAGGAAAAGCAGCTTGCTTCCCAGCTCCACAAACCTGGCTGGAGCCAATCTTTTCCACCTGTGAGGAAACTCCCTGGGCAAGCGCCTTCCATGGGGGCAGGTGGGGCACTGCCCAGCTCCAAGTCCCTCCTCCAGGGCCACATGGGGCTCCCTTCACATCCATAATGTTTCCTTTGACGCCCACCCATTTTTGTAGACACATGCTTTTACAGTGGATGCCTCACCCTAAGAATGCCACCCGTGAAATCACTACTCTATGGCCCCTGCATGCTCTTCCAGCACACGCTGAACTTTGAGCATAAATATTGAAATACACAGTGACTATTCATAAATCCCGTGAGATCATCTGTCTCCTGCCAGAAGCCAGCACAGCCCCTGTGCCCCACCTGGTGATGCCCATGGAGGCCACAGTCCTGATGGGGCTTCATTTGAGATAAACGCCTAAGGTCTGTGTCCCCTTTGCTCCCAGGCACGTGCGGGAGCCGACCGTTCAGCGACAGCAGGCAGCAGAAACCTGGTGGGCCACTCTGAACCCGGGTGGCAAGGTGGTGGGAAACACCGTCCACTCTCCTCCTCCCAGGTCTTCCGTCCTTCCGCCCTCTGCCTTCTCAGTGAGGCCTGCACCCCTAACTCTGCCACCTGCCTCTGTGCCCCATTCTCAGGCATGCAGTACCTTTCCACACCCAAGCCTTCGCTTGTGCTGAACCTCCGCCTGGGGCTGCCTCTGTAAAGACAGTGTGACTCCAAGGGAGCATGGGGCTCGGGGGTGCTGAGAGGGGCCAGGCAGCCAGCCCTGGCCATCCGGGCCATTCCCATGGGCGCTTACTCTGCAGGCCCCACACACCACCCAGCAACCCCTTAGAAGTGGCCATGGAGGGGTTTGGGGCAGCAGCAGCCCCTTGTAGACTTAACTCACCCATAAAGGCAAACTGATGCTGAGTACCCTAAAAAAGAAAAAGAAAAAAACTCACTCTATTTCCTCATTAACATAATTGCAAACAGAACAAATCTTTCTTGATTTCATGTAAACAACAGCTTGAAATAGTTTATAATCCTTGCAGGTATCAAATTAAGTTCTTACTTATGGTCTGGAAATTAATTACCCTTATAGCGAGACAAATGTGAAAACTGTGTATTTTTGACAAGAAAATTAAGCAGCTATTGGGGAAAATGTAACTTAATCGTTGCAGAGAAAATTGTTTATAAATTGGTCGTGTTGTCTGAACTCTCGCCTTTGCAGCCAGGGGTGGGGTTACTTTGTGTGCTGGCCTAATTTGGGGCTGGTTTGTTCCGATTATCAGGGCGGCAGGGGAAGGAGCCAGAGAGGCTGAGCACAGGGCAGGGAGAGAAGAGGGAATGTGTGTGCAGGATGATGGAAGAGGGATGTGAGATCGGCGACACTTCCCTGACGGATGACACCTCAGGGGAGGCCTAGAGGGAGGCCGGAAACAGCTGTGTCTGCAGCCTAATGTGAGCGGGGCAGTGCAGGAGAGGAATTCTCGGAGGTAGGCAGGGCGGTGTCTCTTAGCTTCCAGGCGGTGGTCTGGGCTGGGCTGGGATGTTGCTCCCAGTCCATGTGCACGTAGCTGTGTGTGTGCATATGCTGTGAATGTACTCTGTGTGTTCCCAAGACGGCCACAGGGCAAGTTATGAGGGACAAGTACGCCAGGATTTAGGGAATCTGAGCCATTCACAGTTTTTCACCATTATCTATCCTGTTATAGCAAACCTGCTCCTCCACATTTCCCCTGTACTGTATTTTATTTTCCAGGTGTGGAATTTCTGGGTGGTCAGGAACATTTATCATCCTCACCTGCACCTGCCATTTCTTACTGGGCTCTCCTGGCCTCTTCTCTGTGCACAGAGGAGAGAGAAAGCCCTGGTGTCTCTCTCTCTTATAAGGACACAAATCCTGTGGGAGTAGGGCCCCACCCCTGTGACCTCATGTAACTTTAATCACCTCCCTGAGGCCCACTTCCAAATACAGTCGATTAGTGGGTAGGACTTCAGCATACGATTCTGGGGTGATAAACTCAGTCCATAATACCCACCTACAGCAGGGCACCTCTCGTGAGGGGCAGGGGTGAGGAGCAGGAGGACTGGGGCTGTGGGATGTCCTTGTCTCTTAGGCCTCATCAGGAAGCACGGTCCCTGCACATGGTGATGGTGGTGATGGGAGCTGGGTTGGTGTGGCTCTGCCGTCACCCGAGGCCGCACCCTGACCTCAGAAGACTGAGATCCTCGGCGGATCTGGGGCAGAGAGGGAGACAGCAGCAAGGCCTGGGCCTTCATTTTGCATCAGTGACAGAAAAGGTGTGGTGGAGGGGCCGGGGATTCGCTGGCTAGAGCTGAAGGTGTCAGCTGGCACTGGTGGTGCTGGGTGTGGCGCTGGGCATCTTCCTCTCATCTTCCACTCTGCCATGGCCAGCTAGAGATGGTGTGGCCCTGGTTCCTCCCAGCCCGAGCCTCATGGTCCAGCTGGCATGGAGCCTGTGCAGGGATAGAGCTGGCTTTGGGCCAGGCATCAGACTGGGGCCCACTGCTCCCCAGCTGTGGGTGCTGGGCCCGTCTGGCCTTCCTGGAGCCCACCTGTCCTCCCTGGAAATCCAGCATGCTCTTGCACCCTGGCAGCTCTGAGATGGGTGAGAGGGCCTGCGCCCAATCTGGCACCTTGTAGGCACCTGGGAAGAGGGCTGCCGGCCTGAGGCAAGTGAACCACGTGCTACAGCCCGTAGATTGCATGCTGACTGCCCACGTACCAGGATGGCCACTGGCAAAGTGCTGGACACCCAAAGCCTGTGTCATAGCCTGCACATGAGGCCTGGCCTCCGCCCCCCACCATGTGAAGTCTGCAGTGAGGTCTGCGTGGCTCTGCCTGCCCCACTCAGGCCCTCACCCGCCAGAGCCCCCCACCTACTCCTGGCCCTGCTGGGTCAAGAACATGGAGGCACTCTGATGACCCTCCCAGCTGCCCTCCTGCCATCAGAGAAGCCCACAGTCTACACCTCCCTGCAGGGACCCCTCTTTGAGGAGGAATCTCAGGCTTTGCTGGGCAAGGTCTCTCCAGATGCCCGCAGACACCCCATGGTCTAATTTTGACCCCACCTTGGTGGGCCTGACCTCTACCCTCTCAGGGGGCAGACCCCTGGGGAGCTGGGCCAGCGGGGCGGCCTCCCCAGCACCAGGGCCTGGGGTAGCACAGGTCATCCTGTGTAGACGACCTTCAGCTCAGCCCCTCCTCCCTGCACCTTCCCAGTCCCGGGCAGGACCCAGAGGGGCTCCACCCTGTCTCTCACCACCCAGCCTTGTCTAGTCAAACCACTTGTGTCTCCCCGGGGAGCCTCCATTTTCCCGTCGATAAAGTGAGGACAATGCGAGAGCCAGTGAGAGTGGGGGTGCTCGGCCGTAGGGCCAGCTCACGGGAGGGCCTCTGGCTGTGGTCGCTGTTGGGGGGCTCAGCCGGGGGTGGGGGTGCCCCTGTGACCAGGGACCCAGGAGCTCAGCTAAGCCATCCCCAGGTGTGGGAGGGCTGTGGGGAACTTTCTAGATGGCCTAGACTGCTGCAAAGGGCAGCAGGATGGTGGACTCAGGCCTGGTCTAGGGCTCTGCCCCTCTCTGCCCTTCCCTGGCCAGCAGGGCAGGGGACGCCAGCACAGCCTCCCAGACTCCATCAATATTAACCTTCACAGCGACAGCCCAGCCCTGGAAAGTACCACCCTTGGGCACAGGTGGCCTTCATTGAACCCATTGAGACAGCGGCCATGCCCAGCAGAGCCGCACTGACACGGCCACGCCACCTATCCAGGGCCCTCGCACTGAGGTCTGCCCTTCGGGGCTGGTGGCCTTGGCAGCCACCCTGCCTCTGGCACCAGCCCAGCACCCCCAGAGCACCCAGCAAGTGGGGATGAACCCCAAGGCACAGATGGCCACAGGCCGACGGAAGGATGCCCCCAGCCGGCACCCAGGGTGGCACTCTCCAGGCCACAGCCACACCGGAGGCTCCGGGTCCGGAAAGTCAGGACAGCAGTCAGAGGAGCAGGGGAGAGTCGTCTACTCAGGAGCAGGGAACACTTCACTCTGTAGGCTGGGGAGCCACCGTCCACCCCAAGCCCACCACTCAGGCCCAGGAAGTGCCCGGCCTGGCTGGCAGATCAGCGAGGCTGTCTGTGTGCCTGGCCAGAAAGTGAGCTGGACAGTGTGCCCTGGGACCACCCCTGGGCTCCCCACTGGTCTTGAAGCATCCGTGAGACCCGAGGAAGAGCCCTGCCCCAGCCACTCCCCGTGAGCAGGGACAGGTGGGCAGCACAAGTCCCAGTGTGAGTCGAGCTGTAGGGCGCCTGCCCACATGGCCCCACAAGGCTGAAGGCTGAGACCCAACCAGCAGGGGCTCGGACGGCTCTGGACTCCACCGGGGCCCCACCCCAGGCACACGCAGGGACAGAAGTGGCCTTGCAGGAGGATTCTGGGACTCACCCCAAACTGATCACAGAGGAATAAACAGCAACTATGAGTCCACAGGGCCTCCGGGGGGCCATGCTAGCCTGCACGGAGCTAGGGCTTGGCTGAGGAAGGACACTCATGGCCCAGGGTCAGCCTGAGCCAAGGCGGGGGTGGGCGGGGGTGGAGGCCTGGCCTGGAAGCCCCGAGGTGGGGACAGGAGAGGGGAGCCCACTGTGAGTTTGGGGGCTGTCTGAGGATGTCTTGTGTTGTGCATAAAAAGATGCCCTCAAGCCAGAAGGCGGGCAGGGCCCCCTGAACCCTGGAGAATGCACCTAAGTCCCCAGGAACTCGAGGTGCTCTGTACTGTGCGTGGGAGCTGGTGTGCCCCCCACCGTAACCCGGAGGGCAGTGCTGATCCTGGGTGGGGCCAAAGAGAGGTGGGCACGTGTGGGGAGGGTCTGCGTGCTGGGATGGGGAAGGTTCTGAGCACCCTTCAGGCCCTGGGCACACAAGCCCAGGCCTGCACCCTCTGTGCTCATGTCGCCAGCCCCTTTCCTGCCCGCCTGCCCTGGCCTGCCCACCATGCAGCTCGGGGCCAGTGCCCGCCTGCAGCCTGCCCCCCAAATGCCCAAGGCTGCTGCCCGCCCAGACCTGCCCAGGGAGTTCCTGGGGCCCTTCTTTCTTGCATCCTCTCGGCTAGGCTCACCACTCCTCTCCCAGCCTCTTGTCCCCAAGTCCCACCCTGCTGTCCCTACAGATTCATGTGAGCATGGGGTACTCAGAGTGGTACCCCATGCTGCCCACTGGCTCCAGCCACCTGTCCCACAGCCCCAAGCTCAGTGAGTTCAGCCTAGCCTGGAGGGCAGGGCCACCTTGGGTCACCTGTGCCAGCCATCTGTCAGGTCCCGTTCACACCAAGCCCTGGGCCAGCACATGGCAGTAGCCCCTAGTGCCAGCAGGGGAAGGTCAAAGGGGGCTGGGGTCATGCCCACTCAGGAGCACGTGTGCCCTTGGATGTGGGAAGAACCAGGAGCTATTTCTGCATCTTAAATTTGAAGCCTTACAGGGAACCCTCTGTTCCCCCTGAGGGCGAGTAGCCAGCTAGAATAGCCAGCTATTGGGTTGGGACCTGGTCCCAGGAACCACAACCCATGGGACACACAGCTGGTGGTGGTGGAGCTGAGGTTTGAACCCAGGCTGGCTGGTCAAGCCCATCGTTACCCAAGACGCCGACTGCCTAGAGCAGAAAGGATGGTGGCATGAACGGCTCTGGCCAGATGAGCTAAGCCAGCGAAGGCAGGCAAAGGGCGGGCGTGCTCCTCACAGAGGCCTGGGTGTCAGAAAGACAAGTGCTTGGCTCAGTTTCAGTTTTAGGGCTATTGCAATCACTGTCCAAAGCATCAAGGGTATTTTAACGTAATAAAATGGTTCCAGAGCCACCTATAGAAGGAGAAAGAGATTGAAACAGCTATGCAATTTCTGGGAAAAAATAACTAATGAAAGGGTTTGCTCTGCCCAGTGCTGAAGAACAAGAGCCTGTCTGACATCTTCATGGCTCTTAGACCGTGAAACGCCTGCCTTGGACATCAAGGCTGGCACCATTCACCCTGCGCCAGGCGCCCCGAGCAGCCCAGTGCAGGTTGCCTCCCATGACATCTGCTCTACTGTGTTTCCCAGTATACGTCTGGGGAGACTGAGGCACCAGCCCAGTCACACAGCTGCCAGGGAGCAGGAATGAAATTTGTCCCCTGGCTGCCTGGCTCTGCTGGACTCTGACCGGGAGAGGGCCAGCATCCACAGACAAGTGCTGCAGGCGACAAGCTGGAGGTGCAAAACTGAGGCCATCTGGGAAGCAAAACCAGGACACCTGTGTGAGTAGCCAGCTGTCCTCGGGTGGCGAGCTCCTGCCCACAGGCAGCAGACAGGGCTGCCCTCTGGCCTCTGTGGGTCAGGCTGAGCCAGGCTCCTGGCCAGGGCTGAGAGCTGGAGGCAAGGAGCAGAGTGGCCCCATGGGGCCCTCCCTGCCTGCCCACCGATCAGAAGGCTGGGCCAAGAACTGCAGCCGGCAATGGAGACAGGTGGGTTTTAGTAGCTAAGCACTAAGAGTGGGCAAAGAGCTGAAAAGACTGTTTAAAAGAGAAGATTCCTCACTCCTTCCATCTTCTAAGGCAGGGCCAGTCAACCACAGCCTTCAGGTCTAATCTGGACCTCGGCCTGTTTTTGTAAATAAAGTTTTATTGGAACACAGCCATGCCCACGCCTATACGATCTATCTCTGGCTGCTTTCTTCCTATCATGGCAGAGACCACGTGGCCCTCAGTACCTAAAATATTGACCACCTGATCCTTTGCAGGAAAGACTGCAGACCCTTGTTCTAAAAACTTCAATGCAGAAATACAAGACTGGGGAAAAAACATAAACTATCACATTGCATGCTGGTAAAGCTGAGGTGAAATGGGTCTGGAAACTGGCTTGCCATTCCGGAAGGCACTCTGATGAAATGCATCAGTATTAAAAACTGTCCCTTTCCCTGTTGACCCAGTAACCCTCCTTCCAGGAACCTATCCCTTAACAACAAATCAGAGCTGCCACAGAGAGTTATGTGCAAACAAGTTAATCACAGACTTATTTATAACAGTGAGAAATTGGAAACAGATCCTGTGGCCAATGTTTGCAGGGTGGTTGGTTCCAGTCATGCACATCAGGGACACTTTTGCACCTTTCAGTGACCCAGGAAAGTGCCGTACAAGGGGGCTTGGAGACAGGGCACAGCGTGATCCCAGCGTGTGTGCACCTAAAACATCACCTAAAGGTTACAGCTGTTTATCTCTGGAGGGTGGACGTGGAGATGCATTTTTGAAGACATTTTTCTGTATTTTCCAAATTAGTCTGCCATGAATGTTTCTTGTTTTTATAATTGGGAACGTCCATGGGGACTAATCTCTGCCCTTTCCAAGCTGTCGGTGGCTACAACAGGCCACTGTGCATCGCAAAGCCTGGCTGCCTGGCTGGGAAGAGCAGTTGATCCCATGCTGGGCTGTGAGATCTAAGACCCAACTACCCCTGGCCCTTGCTGGGCCAAGCGACCAGGCACCAGTGACCTCTTTGCTTTGCCCACCAAGCAGTGAGCATTGTCTGCCTGCTGAAAGCTGTCAGGGTCACTTGGGGCTCTCTGTGGGGGCTACAGTCCCCTGACTGGGTGGGACAGGGCCCCCAAGGGTCACTCTGCCCTGACTTGCTCACCCCAAACCCCTCCCAGCTCCCTACCCATCCCCCACCCGAGCACCCCCATCCGTTCCCTCTGTGGACATTGTCATGAGTACAGCAGGCTTGGTGTCACCCTTTGAGGAGTCTCCCGAGATTGGTGGCCTGCCTTCAGGCAGGACCTGCTTCCCACCCCTCTTCTGCGTCCCAGGACGCTGATGCCCTCCCGGAGGCAGTCGGGGCCCAGCCCAAAGCCTCTCTAAGGCACCGCCACCATTTAGAGGTGGGCGAGAAGCCCAGAGGCAGAGGGACTGCACCCAGGGGCCAGGCCAGGGGGCAGCAGGGCCAGACTGCAGCAGGTGGGCATGGCCCCGGGCAGGACAGAGCCCTGCCCTGCAGGCAGCACCGGAAGATGTGGCAGAGTCTCCGTTCTTTCCAAAGGCACCAACATTTCCTTGTCACAAAAATGAAGTAAATGGGACAGTTTGGTGGCGGGGTGGGGAGCAGTTTTTGAATTGCAGCTTTAAACCATGTGGAAGTCTGCTAATTATTCTCTTGGGGAAAGAAATGTAGGTTCATTATTATAACGAGCTTTGGGCAAAATATTTCATCGAGTTTGACAAGCTGCCGCGACTCCTGAGAAAGGGGCCCCGCTCCGAAGGGCCCCCTCCCGTCAGAGCTAATCGGCCTGGGGGCTGCCGGCCCTGCGCCCGTGGGCGCTGCTTTAATTCGCTTATACAAAGCCCCTGCTTTGATGTCCAGACCAGATAGGAGCGGCGGGCCGGGAGCGCATGAGGGGCCTGTGCGCCCCGGCTCCGGGCCCGGGGCCAGCAGTGTCATGAGGTAACTGCACAAGCAGCCCTGCCTGAAAAAATATGCTTTTGTTTCACTAATAAATCTCTTCTTGGAACGTTCCCCGTAGGCTCTGGGCTCTCCCAGGCCTGGCAGGGCCTTCCTGCCCCGCGCCCTGCACAGCAGCTGTGGGACGCCTGGCGGCGCCATGCGGGCACAGCGCGGGCACAGCGTGGAGGGCCACCCGGCTCCGGCAGGCCTGCTGGGGGGCAGCCTTCCCGCTCCCAGCCGCCCCACCAACACTCCCTTCCTCGGTTCCTCCCGTACTGGCCTCAGCCCCCTCTTTCTGCCCCCTCTCCTCCTTCCCCATGGTGGTCCTGGGAGCCCAGCCTGGGGTGGGGCCGGACCAGGGCAGCAGCCTCCCCTCAAGCCTCGCCTGTCTCCAGCTCTGTGTGACCCCCGCCGTCCCAGGGCCTGGGGGACGGCGGCTCTGCCCCCCAGAGCACAGAAGGCAGCTCAGCCTGCCCTGTCCAGGGTCACAGGGTCCCGCTCTGTGGAGAATGGGCTGGCCCAGCTCCTGAGCCATCTCAGCCAGGGGACGTGCAGGGCCTGGAGGGACCCCACAGGCAGCTGGTGTGGCGCCCCTGGGCCTGGCTCACCCCTTTGTCACCCCTCATCAGCCCTCCGCCTCAATGTCAGACGTGCCTCCACCCTGACTCTCGGCCTGCCCCCACTCACTGCTGCCCGGCATCTCCCTGCTCTGACCTCTGTCCCAGGCCCTGTGGCCCCTGGCGCCGCCCACGGTCACCACCTAGAAGCCCTTCTCTGCTCACCCCACCAGCCCCTCCAACCTCTTGATCTCTCCCAGCAGTGTGTGAGTTGGGTGACGGCAGAGAATGCTGAGTTTGGACCCTTGCCCTTCCACTTCCCAGCCGGTGCAACCCTGGGCATCCTGCACGGCTCCTTGGTGCTCAGTTTCTGTATTTGTAAGGAGACAGGGACGCTCACTCCGGGCTGGTGGCCCGGATTACCTGGAGCCCTGTCTGTTGAGCACCTGGCCTGGTGCCCAGCACATGGTGGGGAGGAAGCTCCCCTTCTCGCCCCTCTCATGGGCACTGCTGTGGGTTTGTCTGCCCCACCTGCTGCCAAGTGACAGGCTGAGGTCTGACTCCACCTGCCTGGATATCAAGAGCCTGGTGGGGTGCAGTTCAGAGGGAATGTGTCCAGGCTGACCCAGTGTCCACACCCTGCCCCAGCAGCAAGCCCCTCCTGTGTCCCAGATGGCGGATGGGTGCTAGAGGTGCAGCAGGGACAGGACAGCATTCCCAGTGTTACGGAGCTGCCCCCGGCCAAAAATAGCCCGCGTAATCACAGACCTGCACGGTTACTGTGCAGGAGCAGAGCAGGGCCCTGTGTCAGAGAGGAGCCCGGGTGGTCAGGGAGGACCTCCGTGGGAGGGGCGCCTGAGAACAGCTCGGAGTTGCTGTTAATAGGCTTTAGTACGGAGATACCCAGAGGGGAAACAAAAAGAGGACCCTAACCTCCCCATGGATGACTATCATTAATTTTTTTCAATGAAAGTGTTTGAATAGATTGACAGAGATTTTAGTTCTAGATTTTTAGAAAATTCAAATAGTACAGAAAGGTCAAAAAAGAAAACTCAAATCCTCCAGGACTTCCCTCCTCTCCCTAAGGACACTCTTGTGGTCCCAGAAATGCCCATCATTAGTGTAAGGAGCAGCATGCCCAACAGTGCTCTGTGTGCTGCAGAGGGAAAAGGGTGGGTGGCTGGACAGGTGGATAAGGGAACAGACACACAGGTGATGTGGTTATGGGGTGGGGGATGCATGGATGGGGGGGTGGACGAGTGGGTAGGTAGATTTGTCATGGGGGATGGGTGGGGGGATGGATGGATGGACGGGCAGATGGACAAATGGAGGACAGCTCGCTGAGTGGACGTGTGGTTGGGGGATGAATGGATGGGTAGATGCGTGCATGGATAGATGGGTGGGTGGGTGGGTGTGCGGACCATCAGAAACTATTATGACTATGGTATGGCTACTTTTGATTTATTCATTTTTCTTAAAGAAAAGAAAAAACAAACCAAAAAAATTGCTGAATTCAGGTAAATGTTTCTTCAGTAAAGGAGAAGTTCATTTCTAAATGTCACTTTCAGGTCAAGGGAAAAGATACTATAAAGTGTGGGAAGTTGGGGTCATTCGGGTTTCTGGGGTCTTCATTCAGCTTTACGTGGCGTTGAGTGGCGCTGCCCTCTGGCCTGTCCCCCCCTTACCTCCTGGTGCGCACTAGTCGCATATTGTCTCAGGACGCTGGCTGAGGCCTCTAACACTTGCACGCAGGTCTGAGCCCCTCCCTTCCACTGTCGATTCACTTTGGTTCTGTGCTGAGGTAGAGTCAGGGCCAACCTGGATCCTCCCACCAGGATGCCCGTCCCTTGGTTCTTTGTCCTGATTGATCTCCTGGTCAGCGGGATTTCTTCCTCAAGTCACCGATTCCAGGAGGCCCCGCCGTTGCTGCCTGCCTCCCTGCTGTCCTTCTTCTGTCCTGTCTGCCTTCATTATTACCTCTCAGTGCCCAGATCCAGCATCCCATCTCTCAAATCCCGTGCCCAGGCCACATGTCCCCTGGAGCCCTCCCTCCTTTGGTTCCAATCTGAATTTATTTTCCTGAGGTCTCCTGCCAGATATCATTCTGGAACTTACCTTATAGGCTATCCTAGGTTGGATTTACTATCCTCTGGACCTCCTGTCTTCCAATGTTTGTTCGCTCAGTTTTCTGGGTAAACCTCAAGCGCCTTCCTAATGAGAAGTGTGTGGAAGATAAATGTTTCGAGTCCTCAGGCACATGAAAATCTCTTTATTCAACCACAACGCCTTGTTGATAGTTAAACTGGGTATAAAATTTCCCATTGGAAGTAATTTTCCTTCAGAATTTGAAAGACCTTGTCCCATGATCTTCCTGCATCAGACTTGCTATTGGGAAGTATTATGTGTGTTTTATTCTCATGCCTTTATAGGTGGGCTTTCCTCTTTTTTCATTTTCCTGGAAGTTTTAAGTATCTATATTCTAGGTGCAGGGGTCTGAATTTCCCAGTGAGCTTCCTTTTTGGGTGACTTTGTTCATTGGTTGTGGTGGGCACTTGGTGGGACCTCTGCAGGCTCAGGGCCTTGAGCTCCAGAAAATTGTCTTTATTATTTCTGATCACGTCCTTCATGCTATCATACCTGTTGTCTCTTTCTAGGGTCCCTTTTAATCAGACTGAAGCCATTTTTAATGAAATTTCAATGGCTCTTAACTTTCTCTCTTCTGCGTTTGTAGTATTATATCCTGGATTTCCCCTCTCCAGAGCACTGTGAGATTTTATTAGCGACCCTTTTTTAATGTCCCATAGCATTGTCTTGTTCTCTGACCTTTGTCATGGCACCCTGCCCTTCCCTGATGGCTTTACAGCTCCTGGCCAGACATTTCCTTCCATCTTGAAATCTATTCAGTTCCTGACCTTCTGTTCCTATTGGGTCACCTTGGCTTCTCTCTTTCACATTCTGAGCATTTTTAAGTGTTTGCTTGGGGTCTGAATATGGATGGGTTTGCTGGCATTTAGGGTGTATTGACAGTGATATGGTGGGGTGCCAGCCATTACACTGAGGGACCCCAGATATCAGAGGGACAGGACAAGGACTTTATGCCACCCTCCATTCACTGCTGCCCTCTTGGTGCTGTGGGCAAATTCTCAGCATGACATTCAAGTGGCCTGGCCGTGGCACCATCACAACCCCAGATGACCTGGGGGGATGCTGTCTCTAGTACACATCCACTCCCATGCTCCACACTTTGGTGTGCCATGTCCCCATCTGGGGTGCCCCTTGGGTCCCCTCGCCATCACAGCCTGTCACACCCTTGCATGGCTACTCCCTCACACAGCCCCTGGTTGGAGCCAGCCCCTCTGCCCCTCAGCTGCCCTGCTCATTGTCCATAGCACAACCCAGATTTCCTACATTTCACCCCATTTGAGCCCCCAAGCCTAAGACACTCTCGAGGTCAGCAATCATCGGGGAGCGTCTCCCTGTCCCCAGGCACTGTGCTGTGACGTTTATCACTGCTCTGTGAAGGCAGCCAGATGCCTCCTGACCAGTGTGTAGTCCTTCAAGCCAGGGCTGTACTTTTTGGAAGGCCTGGAAAAGGGGAGTGTGAGACCATGTCCATGGCTTCAAACACAATCCTGAGGTTCACGGCCTGTGGTGGAGCCAGAGGACTAATGGAGACATGGCAGGGCGGAAGCACCAGGCAGCCCCACCCGCTGTGTGGCAGGGCGGCTGAGCTCCTGCCGGGAGGTCATCCTGTTCCTGGGCTGAGGTCATGGGGTGGCGGGTGTCCAGGGCAAATGAAGTGCTGGGGGTGGGGGTTTGCAGACCACTGCCCCAAGAGGAGCAGGGCAGGGCATGGTAGGGGGCCTAGGAGCTAAGCCGGCCCAGTGGGAGGGGCAGAGGCCAGCAAGGAGGAGCCCAGAGAGAACCCTGCTTCGTGCACACCCTGGTCCAGTAATTAGATTCCGGCAAGCAGCACCCCATTCTGCAGTTTCCCGAGAGGGTGGGAGTGGGATGGGAGTCTTCTGCCAATCGCACACACATCCAGCAGAGATCAGAGTGTGGACTTGCTGGGGGGCCTGCGTTCCGGCCCCACCTGGGCCTTGGCTTTGGTGGGCCCTGACATGCTGTGGCCTTCCCCTCTGTGGGTAGCAGGCCCCTCTCTGCAGAGGCAGCAGCTGCCCAAGTGCAGGATGAGCCACAGGGCCCGAGAGACGGCCTGGGAAGGGAGGGGGTACGTTTCCATCCTCTCGAGGGGGGTCAGCCCAAGGCATGTCCCCCAGAGTCCCTGGGGCATCCCATCAGGGTGACCGCCAGCTGCCCGTGTCAGTGGTCCTGGCAGCTGGCCTCCTTCCCTCAGCCCCCCCTTCTAGCCCTTGATACCCCAGCTCAGGATCTGGTTCTGAGGAAACCTGCCCAGAGACGTCAAGGCAGCAAGTACTAGATGTGAAACCACTGGTGAAGCACTTGGAAAATCTGAGCTTAGGTGGGCGCCACCAGCATGTCTGTGATTTGTGGGGCCACACGGCTGCGTGTCCTCCCCTGCCCCAGGCTCCAGCCCCAGGTGGCTTGGGCCTGGGGCATACACATGGCGTGGGGCAATAACCACATGCTTCCCTTTCCCAGCCCTCTGCCCATGTGCATGCGGTTGGCAGCTGGTAAGGACAGAAAGTCGCCCCTGAAGTCGGATTCGAGGAGGTACCAGCTGTGCAGCCTCCCGGGGTCATTTGCTAACCTGCTAAGTGGACCTGGAGGACTGCGAGGGCCAGAAGGGGAGCTCGTCCCTCCCTCCTGGGGGGCCGTGGTGCAAATGCCCACCTCATGCTGGGCAAGCTGGCTCTGGGGCCCAGCAGGTTGTGCAATGGGACTTCCTGGCAGCTGCAGATGGAGTAGGATTAACGGGTGCCTTTCTGCATACAAATCGGGGCCCTGCCCGCAAGGGAGTGGTGGGGGGACCGGCAGCAGTCACCAGAGGCCTACCCGTGCCAACATCCCCTGGGTCAGCAGTGCGGAGAAGTTGCATTATTAAGAATTTAATCCTATTTTTTTAATGTAACTGGAGGAAGAGAGGACCACCAGTGATCTGCAGATGTTTAGGGAGCACGTTAGGGGCCCAGCCCTAAGCAATAGTCTATTACGCCGCATAACGGGCACCCACCACATCTCCACATCTTAAACTGAGGCTCGCCCTGCCCCACAAACCCCACGCCCAGCAGGCGTCTGGAGGCCAGAGGGGCTGGCCGGGCAGGGCAGCACTAGGTGCCCTCAGCCAGGGCCTCCCATACCCCTGGGCCAGTGGGCAGACGGGGGTGCATTCTCCGACCATAGCAGAGGGGCCCTGGACTGTGTCCCGCAAGCCTCAGAGGGCCTCCTGTCAGCTCACTGCACCCCCCCACCTGGACCTGGTCACCCATTCTGCAGCCCCCAGACTAGGCTCTGACGGGCACTCAGCCTCCGCTGCACTGGCGGGAGCCCCAGCTCTGCTGCTGCCCTGGGGCGAGACCTCAAGCGGGCAGAGCCCTCGGAGCCTTGGCTGCCTGACCTGCAGAATGGAGGACTTGAGTGCCCCGATCTCTGCCCTGGGAAATAGGCGGGGTGACATGGGGAGGACCTCACAGGTGCACACACAACCCTTTGGGCTGCTGCTGTGGGGTTGTGTGTCCCCTCAAAGCCCTGGCAGCTCAGCCCCCAGCAAACCCTCTTCTCCCCTGCCCCTTACAAACCCTCGCCCAGCAAACGGCCGGGGGCCTCCACCCAGCAGCGGGAGCCGCCCACGCTCCTTTCCCCCCACTGCCCTCCTTGCGGCCCCTCAGCCTGCTGAGTCATTCCCTCCTTGAGAAGGCCCCCACCGCCCCAAGCAGCCACGCCCCCGCAATGACCCCTCCCACCGGCCTTGCCAGCATGCACCCAGAAATCTGATCCCAGCACTGACTCTGTCTCAAGGAATAAAAACCCCCCTAAAACTTGCCTGAGCAAAGGAAATGTGTTGACTCGCATACCTGAAGAGTCCCAGAGTAAGGTGGCTTCAGGTGCACCTAGAAGCAGGGGCCAAGCCCGGCTCTCTGGGTTAGGGGCTCTCCGTGACATGGCGCATGGCCCTCGGTAACCCCAGACTCACATCCCTGTGGGTCACAGGCTTCTACCTCCACTTCCTTGGGTTGCCCCGCTCCAGGTGAGCTGTCCCCTGACCCAGGGGGAGGGGTTTCCAGAGCTGAGGTGCTGAAACTCTAACTCAGTGGGCCTGTAGAGCCAGCGGAGGGCAGGGGGCAGGCAGGAGAGGCCTGGCGGGCGGGTGGCGGCGTGGGCTCGGGGCCAGAGGGCCCCGCCCACCGGGAGACAGGGCCCCTCCCCACAGGCAGGCCGCACATCCCAGGGAGAGTTGGGGGGCTCCCAAGTCGGGAGGCCACTCCCAAGTTATGGGGCCTCCAGAGGTGGCCAGATTTAATAAAAATACAGGCCATCTAAGATGAAAAAGTTTTTTTTAGAGTAAGTATCCCAAATACTTCATGTAACATGTTTATACAAAAACATTCATTGTTTAAAATGCAGATTTAGCTGGGCATTCTGTGGTCCATCCTTTTACTCTGGAGGGCCCCTAACCCTCTCTGAGCCCTGTCCCCCCTGTGGCGTGGGACCCCGCGTCCCAGGACTAGAGCCTGGAAGGACTGCACGGGGTGCTGGAGCAGGAACCGCCTGCCCAGCCCCTGCTGGCACACACCAGATGACAGTGAGCCAGCGTCCCTCCCTCCCTCCCTCCCTGCAACCCTCCTGGTGATCTGGGACGGGGAGGGGGGTTCTGCTCCAGCCGCACCCTCACACCAGGACCAGGGACGGCTCCTCGCCATCTGCTTGGCTGGATGCCATAGTGGGACTCACGCTGTCATCCTGTCAACAGGACCAGGCCCTGCTTGCTCATGGGGTCTCACGGCCTGTCAGAGCCAAGGCCCCACACCCACTCAGAGGGGTCCTGGGTCCCTGACCACAGAAGCCGGGGTACCAGGGGACTGTGTCCTCGGCCACTGTGGTGGATTCACCACTGTTTACATCACGTGGAGCTGCCCACAGGCAGCTGGCCATCAGCTTGGCTTGGGGACACAGCAGGAGCCGAGGCCCAGGGCCACCACCAGGGAGCTCCTTGTCTGGTGGGCAGCCCCCCGTAAGTGAGGGTCTGTTGTGTGCCAAGGGCAAGGAGACTCCCTCCCAGAAGGGGGACGCCACCTGAGCTGTGGACACTGAGGGAGGGCTGCCTGGAGGAGGTGGACACTGCCAGGTTCGCCACAGCCCTGCAGAGTTGTTACTAAGGTATTTACAAATGAGGAAACTGAGGTGTGCAGAGAGAGGGAAGCACCATGCCCACAGGAGGGATCGTGAGTGATGGGAGGATGGGTTTGAGTCACACATGGCCCCCTCCAATGCCTCCGCCAGGGGCGGAAGGGCATTTCCGGCAGACGGGAACAGCATGCACGAACACAGTGTTTCTGCCCATGAATGAGGGCCGGCCCCATCCCCGGGAGCACCCGGCTTTCACTCTCCCCCTACATTCCTGTCTCCCCTTGGGGGCCAGAGGAACGCCTCAAACATAAACCAGACCACACGCTCGCTGTGCAAGCCCCTGGCAGCCTCCTGGCTCCTGGAGTGCGATCCAGCCTCGTCCTCACAGCCTCGGGTGCACCTCCTGGCCTTACCTGCAAGAAGCTCCTGCTTAGCCCCTGGCCTTCTCGGGGTTCCCTCCTCAAGGCCTCTGGGCCTGCACGGGGGTACCCTGGACCCGAGCCCGCTCACGCCGCCACCTCGGGAGACCCCTCGTGCTCGTGCTCTTCCTCTGCCTGACGTGCTGTTCCCCTCACTGCCTAAGGCTCTCCGCCCCAGTGCCCTGGCTGAAAGGCCTCCAGCACCCCCAGACTCCATCACCATGCAGCCCTGGGCTGGGCTGGGGTGTCACGGCCTGGCACCCCCATGGGAATGGAAGCTCTGCCAGACAGAGCTGGTCTGGCACCATCCCCACTGTCGCCCTGTGCCTGGAACAGAGCTTGTTTGTACCCAACATGCTGGGCAGTGGCCTTGCTACCCCAGTGAGTTGACAGTGAACAAAGGCCAAGCCGAGCCCTCATCCTCCTCTTGGCACACGTAGGGCCCAGCAGAAGTCTCGGTGCCTCCACCCCAGCTCCGGAGCCCAGAGCAGCTTGGGAGCGCTCTGAGGGGCCCCTAGGACCCAGACCCCTTGCAAGGCCCTGTGATCCCAGGACCCCAATCGCAGGCCCACCTGCACCCGTATGTCTCTGTGCTCCCCCACTCAGGGTACCCGGGCTCCCCACACTCACTGGGGCCAAGCCCAGGTGCCTCCTCTTCCTCCCGCAAACCTGCCCTCGGGGGATGCTTGCTCCCATCAAGCCCTGACAACGTGCCTGATGCCTGTCCCATGAGCCCATTGGATCTGGGACCATTCGGCCCCATGGAGTGTGTCCCCTGTCGAGAGGGACAAGGATGCAAGCGTGAGAGGAGCGGGGGAAGGCCGGCATCTTGGTCCTGGTCTATTTTTAGTTGGTGGCAGGCTGTCACTCCAGAGGCCAGTGGCTGCGTCATCAGTGCCTTTTGATCTCGTAGTCGCTGCAAGATACACAGGAGCAGCTGCGAACTGCTCAGGGACAGAATGGAGGCGGCACAGGCCCGGGGACGGGGGCAGGAGAACGCGAATGAATGGGCGTGAGCAACGGGGAGAGGGTGGATAGGTGGGTGGGGGGTGCCGAGAGGGCTGCGTAGGAAGGATCCGGAAGGTGGATGGGCAGTGGATGGGTGGATGGATGTGGGTAGTGGATGGCTGGGTGGATGGAATGGTGGGTGGATAGACTGAAGGGAAGGGCACGTGAGCAAACAGCAAGCTCAGATACCTGGGTACGTTAAGGACCTCAGACGAGGATCCGCGGTCAGGAACTCACGGGGCCTGAGCCCTCAGGCTGGCATCTCTCCCTGCTCCACCTGCCTCTGGCTGCTGAGGTGCCCCCCTGCCATCCTGGCAAGGCCTAGGTCTTGAGCCATTTCCCTCCTCTTCTAGTGAGAAGGTGCTCCCTCCTGCCTACTGGCCCGCCTGAACACCCCTGCCCTTGGGCTGGCCCGGAAACTGGTGACAAGGTGTGTGCACCGAGAGTCCTGCTCTGCCCACTGCCCTCCCGCACCCAGGCAGCAGCCCCTGGACCCTGGGCTTGGGGAGGAGGCTCCATGGGCATCTCTAGGTTCTGAAAGGACAGGCTGGGGCCCCTGGGGTGGTTCTGAGCTCAGGTCCGCTCTCCTGGTCCCATAGCGTCAGAGGTCCTGGAGCGCCTCCATCCCTGTGCAGCCTAACGCCTGGCACCTGCTCAGGGCCTGCCCCCCCGGGGCCCCTTCCAGAGCCTCTGGCAGTGGGCACAGTTGTCCTGTTGCATTTGCTAATGTCCAGAAAGACAGGTCCCCTGAGTAGTACAGCACTGATACCGCCCCCCAGTCCCAGGCTGACACAGACAAATGGGAGGCCCAAGACCCTCCCCAAAGGGCCCCCACCTTGTGCAAGCACAGGAGCTGGTGGAAGATGCTGGAGGCCCTGCTAAGGCAAGAGTGGAGGAAGAGAGGGGGGCCCCAGAGGCTCCAGGAGGAGTGCCCCCTCCCCCCTAGACTCCCCAGGATCTCCGGTCTCTGACATCCCACCCTCAATAAGGGGCAGGCTGCTCAGGGGTCTCTAGGCTCTTTCCAACAGCTCCCTGGGCCAAAACAGTAAATGTTTGTGAGTCTACATGCCTATTAGGGCAGGGGTGGGGTGCTGGGGGCCCTGGACATGTTTTCCCAGCAGGCAGGCTAGCGGTAGGGGGGCCAAGTGTGTACACAGCCCTGGGCAAGGGTTACCTGCTCAAGAGGAATACAGACCACACAGTGGGGGTCCTGGCTTTGCGAGAGTGTCAAGCCCCAGAAGAAGCGGACAGCAGCGGGGGCTGAAGGCCTTCAGCACCTCCTCTTTCTGTGAATAAGGCTAAATCGCCTTATTCTGGGGAAATTAGCAGTAATGCCTGGTGCTAGGGTGAGCGGCCACATGTTCAGGGGGCTCCTGTCCAGCATGAGGAGGAGCCACCACACCAAAGACAAAAGGTGGGCCCAGAATCCAAGACTCAGGTCGCAGAAGGCACAGTGGCAGAAATGAGAAGGGAGAGTAACTCTAAGTGCTGGTGACAATGTGGGGAGATGGCAGCTGTCCCATCTGGCTGGGGAGAATTTCTACAGCCTTGTGCAAAAATGGCCGGCCATCAGCCTAGTCATTATGCTGGCCTTCTGGCCTACGATGGCCCCGGGCAAATCTAGGCCGAAGCATGGGGGCCCAGGAGCTGGACTAGGCCTCTGGGCCAGGTGCTGCAGTGATCCTGCAGTGCTGAGGAGCAGAGCTTGTCAGCCTCCCAGAGGGGGACAGGCAAGCTCACCACCATAAAACTGTACTGTGAACCAGGGGAACCATGGGACCTGACAGTGGCTGCCAGGTTGTATTGAGCAAGGAGAGCTCTGGTCTCCTCCACCGCCCAACCCTCACACCAAGGGGCCTTTGCCCTGGACTGATGCCCTGGGTGCCCTCCCATGTGCCTCCCACTCGTCCCTCAGATGTCCTGGCTCACGAAGGCCTTCCAGGACCACCATCTGACATCTCCCACCTGACATTCTCAGTATTTTACTCCTGTCTTTGTTTATCTCCTCTCCCCAACTCCAAGTATCATGTGAGCACAGCAGGATTTGCCCGGCTTGCCTGGCACTGTCCCTGGCCCCTGACAATACTGGTGTTAACTCAGGGTCCCTTGAATGAATGAATGAATGAATGAATGACTGTGTGTCTGTGAGCCACAACCCAACAACTGGGAAATGGCTGCCCCCTTGCCTCTGAAAGTCCCCCCAAAACCTTGAGGTCTCCATCCCTCAAGGATGTGGAGGCCCAAGGCCAACCAGGGTGCCCTCGGACGATGGAGCCAGCAGCGCTCCTGGTGGCCCTGCGCCTGGCCTGGGGGGAGTATCCCCCACTGCATACCTGCCCGCCAGCTCCGTCCCCAGCAGGCCCCGCACACACTCCCTCCCAAGGGTTAATCCAGGCTCCTCAGGCACAGCACTTTTACATTTCACATGAAAATGTTTTTGCTGCAGCCCCGGACGCCAGCATTTCTGTGGTTGCAGTCAGATGTTTTTAACTACATTGGACAGAACCCACGACAGTTCTTTTCCGAGGCCCCAGCCAGTTTCTGAGCGCTACCTTGAACCCCGGCACACCCCAGGACGAGGGCTGCATTGGCAACCTGACCCCGGCTTCGTGTGGACACCCATGCCCCCCAAACACAGCTGCCTCGAAGGGTGGTGGCAGCTGCCCTGGCAGGTGGGACCCCTTACAGGGGCAGAGGGCCACAGAGGCGCTGGGATCCTGAGCTGAGCCTGCTGGCCAGCCTGGACCCTATCACCTGCCCTGTGAAAGATCAGGTTCCCTAATTTCGAATCCTGATGCCTTCAGAAGGCTCATCCAGGGCTCCAAGGCCCAGAAGGCTTGGAGGGCATTTATTCTGGGCCGTCACAGCTCCACAAAGGCAGGGCCCGCGGGACAGGTGGCACGGAAACACTCAGAACTCCCCTCTCACTCCCTCTCCTCCCCGGTGGTGGCAGGCCACTGGACTTAAGGAAGCTGGGATCCATAGGATGCCACTCGGAATTCCTGCCACAGACCCGGGATCTGTGGTCAGAGAAGTTCCAGAAACTGCTCACACCCTCCCTTCCCCAGCCAGCCTCTCACTCAGCTTTGTGCAAATGATGCTCACTTGCATATTAAAGGCCCTGAAAAGGCCTGCAGTAAAGGACCCTAATTTTGTTCCACCCAGCAGTTCCCCAAGACTATCTACGAAAGCTTTGTTCTTTTCTGGCAGAATATGCATCACATCTAAACCCATGACTTTGGCAGGGAAGCTGCAGGACAGTCTGAACAGCCCACGGTCACCCCCTCTCCACCCTGCACCCTGCGCTGTAGGCACCTAGCTTCTCCTGGCCGAGTGTCCTGAACCAGCGCCCCACGTACACATTCACACACCCTGCCCCCTCAGTGTGTGCAGCCCAGAGCTGCCCAGAAGTCCTCAGAAAAGTAAAAAGAGACCTTTCTTGGGCAGCAAAGTCTGTGATACATCTGAGCCTAATGCCAGGGGCTGTCACAGCACAGGGGCTGGATCTCCCCCAGGAAGCAGCCCGCACTGACTCCAGTTGTCACCAGCCCAGCTGCTAAGCCCCCAGTCCTGGCCCGCCTGTCAAGCCCACAGGTCCTCCGTGGCAGCTGCCGGGAGCCCCCATCCCCAGGCCCACTCTGATGGCCTGGGCTCAGCTGCCAGCATGGCCCCTGCCTCACCCTCCCCAACAGGTGTCTCCACAACTGCTGGAGAGACGGCTTGGCTTTGCTGCCCTCCCCCTGTCCTCCATCACCACCACACAGCAGAATCATGTTGGTGGGGGTAGGAGTGGACCATTTGCCACTTTGGAAGGCAGGTGGCATGAGGGGGTCCAGCCCAGTCACCCAGCCCCAGCCTCTAAGACCCCCACATCTTTATGCTCCCAGTTCCAGCTTGGACTAGTCCAGGCCTCTCCTGGATGGACAAGACCTTTGAAAAGACCAACCAGAAATACCCCAGGGAGATTCTGCCCCTCAGCACCTAGGAATGTCCCCACCTGGTTCTCATCCACTCATTCATTCATTCATTCACTCACTCACTCACTCATTCAACAAGCATTTACTGCACATTCCCAGCTCCAGGCATCAGTGGTGGGCTAGATCACAGAGGTTCTGGCTCCTAAGGGGCTGTGATCTCTTGGGGAAAACAGACAGTAATCAAGGAAACAAAACATCAGCAAGAAAATTTCAAGGTGATAATAGGTTCCAAAAAAAAAGAACGTGGGGTCCATGACAGAGAGGCCTAGAAGGGGCTGGGAGGGCATCTCTGAGAGGCTGAGACCCAAATGGCAAGAAGGAACCAACCTGGCAAAGCGCAGGCAGAAGAGATAGCAGGTGCCAAAGCCCTGGAATAGGAATGAGGTGGACGTGGGGCCCTTCTTGGAGAGCCCCCAGACCTACATGCCAGGCCCCTCTCAGTCTGCGCTTCTCTCAGCCTGCCCCTGCCCGCTTGTAGTTACTCCCTTTTCATTCCAAATTCTTTGTTAACTTCACTCACTTAGAGTTTATCTATTTTGTTGGCTCTTCAAACAACCAACACTTGGTTTTGTTGAAAATTTTTCTGTTTTGCTAACACTCTCCTTTCTTAACCTTTATTTTGGTGTCCTTTTTCTAGCTTTCTGAGTTGAAGGTTGAGCACATTTATTTTCAAGCATTCCGATTTTGTAAAACTGCTATAAATATTCCTCTGGATATCCCTTTGGCAGCACCACATAGGTTTTGGTCAGTTATACTCTCATTGTGAATCTGTGCTGACATTAATAAACAGATTTCTGGGTTTTTTTCCTATTCCTATATTTTCTATTCTATGTATGCTATTTCTATTTCTATAGAGTCTATTTTATTTTCTCTTTAACTGAAGAATTATTTAGAACTATATTTTGTTAACTTTCAGGTGTGTCAATTTAGTCGCTCTCTTTTCCTTAGTAATTTCCCATTCTATTTCAAGGTACACACTTTTCTAAATGTACTGACTTTTCCTTAGGGGCCTAATAAGGTCATTTTCATGACCTTTCCATGTTAACTGTGGAGGCCACAGAGCTTTTTCTGCTGAGTTAAGCTTGAGGAGTCATTCCGTTCCTCTACCTCCTTATTTTGTTTGTTTTCCCACTGTGATGTGTTAGCTTCTGAGACAGGGGTGCTGTAGTTGCCAGTGACATGGTGGGTTTCTGGATTTACTGGTTTTGTTTGATTTTTTTCTGCTCTGCACTCTGGGCCCGTGAAGTCTGGGCACACGTCCTCTCCTCAGATCTGTGTAATGGCCTCTGCTCCCGTTTGAGTCTGCTCCTCTCCCTCCCTCTCCTTCTAGAAGCTCCACCCCCAGTTCCCTCACTTTTCCTTTGCCCTTTACTTTTCCCTCTCGTCCACACTGTGGCAGGAGCTTCCCATCAGCCGGCCCCCTCCGCTCCTCGGTCCCTCTCTGGAGGCTTCTTTCCCACTGCAGCCATCAATCGGGTCTTCGATCTCCATTCTTTTTGCCCACACCCAATCCCTTCTGCCTCTCTGAGGACATCAGATCTAGTCAGCACCCGATGAGGCTTGCTCTGCCTAGGCTGCCCCACAGGCATGAGCTCACCCCTCCAGCGGGACTCTTGCCCCATGGGGGTGGGGACAGGTTCCTCAAATGTTTGGCGAATCTTCATCTGGAGGAGCAAGATCCTGTCGCTGGGTGCTGGTTACGAGGTGAATGCTGGAGTGGCGCCTCCTCCACTTCTCAGCATGCAGAGGGCACAGCACATGCAAAGGCCGGGCAGGGCAGGAGTGAGGAGAGTTAAGACAGGAAGGGCAGGACTGGGTAAGTGTGGTGAGCCTGCTGCACCTTGGGTCTTCGTGCCAGTCCAGCAGAGCTCTCAGGAGGTTTCAGGCAAGGCTGCTGTGTGTTCTGAATCGTTGCTCTGGCTGCAGAGGTTGGGGAACCTGTGGGGCTGGACGCGTGGGTGCAGATAGGATGGGAGGTCATACACCTGAGCCAGGACAAAGGAGGGCAGTGGAGAGCCAAGGAGGAGAGGCACCGGGAAGAGCCCTGTAAGGACAAAATTACACTAACCCTCCATGGCCACCAGTGGTGTCCCCTGCCATTGTTGTCATTCTAGCCTGTTCACAGTGGCTTCTGGGGCTTTGAGGTGGGCCCCAGACACCCTCCTTGTCATTGTCTCCCTGCAAGTCCTCGAGGCCGCTCAGAGGCACTTACTCTCTTCCTCGCCTTAATGTATTCGCCAGTGGCTTTTCCCCACTTACCTGGTTGGTCTTTGAGGCATCCCCCCCTCCGGGAAACCTCAGGTACCCTTCCCTGGAGTAGTGTCCCTGCTCTGCAAGCGCTTATGAGCACCATGGTCACATAACAGCCCCAAGTATGTGTATGTCCTAGTCCCCAGCATCTGTGAACATGTGACCTCACATGGCCAAGGGGACTTTACAGAGGCAGTTAAGGATCCTGAGATGGGAAATTCCCTGAACTACCCAGGTGGGCCCAAAGTTCTCACAAATGTCCTTGTGAGAGAGAGGTGGGAGGGTCCGAGTCAGAGGGCATGGGGATGGACACAGAGGCTAGAATGTGTGAATGTGTGATGGATGCAGAGGTCAGGGGGTGTGATGGACGTGGAGGTCAGAGGCTGTGATGGACGTGGAGGTCAGAGGGGAGAGATTCCGGGCTGCTGGCTTTGCAGGTGGAGGGCGGGCCACAGCTGAGGCATGTGGGCTCATCCAGACGCTGGAGAAGACCAGGAAACAGGTCTGCCCCTGGGGCCTCCGGAAGGAGAGCAGCTCTGACAATACGATGTTTTCAGCCCAGGAAACTCCTGACCCCCAGAGCTGTCCTATGGCAACTGCAGGTGCCCTACATGTGTGCAAGCTTGTCAGAGTGGCAGTAGGACACTGCCCCGGTGCTAGGCCCCGGGGTACAGCAGAGGACAAGATGAACCAGACCTTGCCCTCCTGGGGGTTGCCGTCTAGACCTGAGACCGGGAAGTAAGGACAGGTGTTTAGTCACAACCACACTGGGTGCTATAGAGAGAGCTAAGGCACATAATAGGGTTGTGACCCCATCTAATCTAGGAAGTTAGCAACAGCAGCGTGAAGAGCTCCCTGTGATCTGAACACAAAGCATGAGTGAAAATTAGGCCAAGCAGAGGGATGGAGAGACCCTTCCAGAGAGGCATGCAAAGGCCCCGAGGCAGGAGGGAACGTGCCTGGCTTGTGGATCTGGGGGGAAATCAGGGCTGAGTGTGGGCCAAGGATGAGACCAGGGTAAGGGAGGGTGAAGTGCCAGACAGGACTAGACCATGGGGGACACTCTGAGTGGGGACAGTGGGGCACCCCGAAGGACGTTGGGCGTGAAGCTAGATGAAAACTATTTGGATTTGTAAGAGCATTCTGAAACTCAAGAATTAATGTAATTAATTAGCCAGAACAGGATGCTATGGGGAAAAAAAACAATTAGAGAACCAGAAAGAGCTCTTGAAAATGTGAAATATGCTGCTGAATAAAAAACTCAGTAAAAGATTGAAGTAAATCTCCCAGAAAGTGGAAAAAGGAAGCAAGGAGACCCACTCCAAGGAGGTCCAACATCCAGCTACAAGACATTCCAGAAATGGGGGTAGAGATGGCTGCAGACAGAAAATATAAACGAGAGAGGGCCCACCGAGAACCTGGAACCATGTCCTCATGTCGTTCTAGAACATGCCAGGATCTCAAAGAACTCACAGGTGGCCTACCAAACCCTGGGCCTCTGAATGGGTTGGACTTTCATAGAGAAGATTTATAAAGAAGACTTCAGATTTCTGAAGGAAAATACAATTCTATACCCAGCCACAGTATCTCTCAAGGCAAGGATACCATAAAGGAATTCTCAGACAGTCCAGAGTTCATAAAATTTACTTTCTGTACCTTTTCTTAGAAAGTTGTAGAGAATTGGCTCCAGCAAAACATGGGAGCAAACCAGGACAGAGGAAGGCATGAAGGCAGGCAACAGTGGATCTGTGCAAGGGGAAGTTGGAGTTGCCCCAGCCAGGGCATGAGCAGAGGGCAGCCGCTCCAGAGGAGGTCCCAGGACAATGAACAGTGTGGGCTTAGAGGCAAACCTGGTACGATGGAGCTTCCAAAACAGCAGAGGATCGCCCTGAGGAAGATGTGGCTAGAAACAAGGCAGAGGACCACGGACTCTCTGGGCTCTAGAGGAACTGAGTGCTGGATTTAGTTACCTTTGGGTGTGGATTTCGTGGACCAAATTAAAATAACAGTGATGCTATACTTGGAATTGGAGAGAGGGAATTGTAAGAAACAATGAGAACACTAATTAGAGAAACTGGAAATTGTAAATGGTATGAGAGAGCTCGATCGTCACCTTCCAGAGAAGGGAAGACCCCTGGGCTCTGACTGGCCATGTGGTGAGGGAGGGGAGGCCGCTGTGGCTGCCAGGTGGGATCACAGAACATGCCAGGACAGGTCTTTGAGGTGTCTCTGTTGGGGTGCCCACTTTCAGTTAGCATGTGGGGCCCAGAGGAGAGACTGGGACTGGAGATGGTCATAGGAGACTGGTCAGCATGGGGTGGCAGGCGGTCACTCACAAGAGATTGCAGGGGGAGGAGAGAGAGCCAGAACTGGGCCACTTGTGAGCTGCAGGATGGCAAGCTTTGCAGGAGGCATGGAGCAGCGGCAGGGGGCAGGAGGAGAGCTGTGGCCTCGAGAAGGGGTGTGCTGCGGGGGCGCGAGGATGGGGAGCAAGGGGCTCCGCCGAGTCCAGCTCTGCAGAGCTGCAGAAGTCTGTACTTGTCCGCCTCCACTCTGACCCCAGCAGATACGGTGCTGCTGGGGACATTAGTCGCATCACCTGGGTCCTCTGGGCCCCCACACCAGCCCAGCACAGATGCCCCATGAATTCTTGTGGCCTGAGTGACTGAGCAAGGTGATGGGCATTTGAGGCGAGGATGGCCTGGTGTTGTAGATGCCAGCTCTGCCCAGCAGAGGGGAGGAGAGTGGGCCTGCTCCGCCGTCCACATGCTGGTCTGCGGGCGGGAACAGTGTGGGAGGAGCCGTGCGCTTGACCTCAGCCTGGGGCCCAAGACTGAGGGCGGATGGGCCTGGACAGGCATATCTTTGGGCCCGCAGACAGTCACAGAGGAAGAGGGCCCTACTGGGTGGGAGATGCTGCTCCCCCAAGCCACGCCTGAGGCCAGGCGCACGCTGGCCTCCCCCGGGTTGCTGCCCCAGACTTCGGGCTTCCCAGGCATGGGCCGGCTGCCGGGCTCCCAGGGTGTAGACCCAGACCTGAGGGAAGGCTAGGGAAGGCCTTCCCAGCCCACTTGTTCTGAGTGCCCCACCCGCCTGGGCTCCTTACTTCCAGGGAAATGGGCGTTTCCTGCGGGTGGGGTCCAAGGTCCCAGGACCCCAAGGGGAACGGGTACGTCTACAGCCAGCCACTTGCCAGGATCCCCTTGGCACTTGCTGCCAGGGGGCTCTGCACTGTGTGCCTGAAGTCACACCATTGGCGCTTCCTTCTTTGGGCTTGATGTCATTTTCAACAAATATTTTCTGAATGTCTGCTATGTACTAGGCACTGGGAACACGAGGGAAAGTATGTGGACCTGCCCTTGAGGGAGTCATGTCCAAGGGGGCCACGAACAGTAAGCGGACAGTTAATTATCTTCCTCAGAGAAGGGGGGATGTCTCCCAGCGCAGTTAGTCATTCACACTTCAGTATGAATGAGTTTTTCCCACACCGGACTGGACCAGGGTGGCCTCATGCTCTGAGGAGTGGGGTGAGGGTGGGGACCGGAGTGGAGAGGGGGCAGGGCAACCACTGCCCACAGATGTTTCCCCAGCTCTCAAGCTCCCAGACTGCATCCTTGGGGCCCCCAGGAGGCCGTCTCTCAGACCCACCCCCCACCCGCCCTGGTCTCAGCCCCACTGGCCCCGTACCCTCTCCCCAGGCCTCACCCTCCCCGCCATCCTGGAAACGGTTTTGCTGTCTGCAGAGATCATGTGTAACTGCCTGTGAGTTATAAGTCTCCGGAGCAAGCAGCCTGTTACCTAACCAGGCCTGGCTCATGCCAATGTCTTGAGTAATTATTGGGGGGTGGGGGTCCGTCCAGCCCACAGCAGAACCTCTCCGAGGGAGGGCTATTGTTTTTCATGTCAGCTGCATTTTAAGGCTACATTTCATGTCAGCTGTGACTTGGAAGGAAAGAGAGAGCCTGGCCTTTGAAAGATGAAGAAACGGAGACCAGAGTGGTGGAGGGCGGCTTAACCCTTTGGGCCCCCCGTGCTCCCGGCCTCCCAGCATCGCCTGCAGAGAGTAGGCTTGTCGGGGATCAGGACCCGTGGCCAGGCCCGGCAGCCGCCACCTGGCAGTGCCGATGGAAAGCGGCGTGCGGTCACGTACAGACAGTCACGGAAACTCGGGCGGACGGCAGCGTTGAGGGCGCGTGCCAGGGCCGGCCTCCGAGCCTGGCCCCCTCCCCTCCAGCTGCTGCTCCCCTGAAGGCCTCACCCCGCCAGAGCTGCAGCCCAGCGCCCACAGTGTGGAAATGGCTCTGGGCATGGGGTGGGGCTTGCCCAGCCACCCACAGAGAGGGGTGTAGGGTAATTGCCTCCACCCAGGATCCCTGACCAGTGACTCGGGCACCTACTGTGTGCTGGGAGCGCACCAGGTGCAGAGGCCACTCGCACCCCGTCCTCAGGAAGCTCGGTCCAGGGAAAGAAGGGCGAGCAGCCCGCAAGCCACGGAGGGTGGGACACGAGGCTACAGAGCAGCGAGGACCAGGTGCAGGAGAGCAGGGCTGGCGGCAAGGGCGTGGTGGGCCGGGGGTAGGAGCGCTCCCCAAGGAACTCATGTCGGAACAAAACCCAGCGATGAGGCCTGTGAGCTGGACAGACACAGGCGAGCCTAAGCCCCTCGGCCCCTCCCGGCGCGGCCGGGGGCTGGCCAGCAAGCTGCCCTGGGCCAAGTCTTAGAACGCCCCTTGCTTTCTGGGGTTAATGCCTGCATTGACTTGCTTACGTGTTCACTAAGTCACTCAACAAAGCCTCACTAAGTACCTGCTGTAGGCTGGGAGCAACAGTCCTGAGGTCCTAGGGTGAGAGAGGGGCACAGCAGCACCCAGGCTGGTGGGACTCAGGCGAGCAGGGCAAGATGGGGTAGGGTGCCTGCAGACCGGATGCGGGCCTGGCAGCCCCAGCAAGGAGTCTGGACTTCTTTTCAGTATCTCAGAAACCATAGGAAGGTTTTAAGCTCTAAGGGCAAAGTTGACATGCTCTGATTTATGTGCCCTGGGCTGCGTGTGAATGGGGCCGGGGTGCCAGGAGGCAGGCGGAGCAGTTGGCAAGGGGACGATGGACTAGATTCAGGGCGAGGCAGTTGGTCCTGACTGCTGCTCAGACAGTGATGCAGTGGTAGTATAATAATCAAGAGAGAGTTTTGCCACCCAGTGTCCCAGCCAGGTGGGAGCAACCAGGGCTGAAGTGTGCACAGCACTGCAGGGGGACCTGGGGCCCTTCTCTCTGTTCGCTTCACTGTCTGCAACACAGGGCTTCTGTCCCATGGCCCCCGGTGGCTGCTCCTGCAGTCACCATCACGTCTGCATTCCAGCAGCAGGAAGGGAAAAGACCCTGCACAGAAGCCACTGTGTTGGCACCCCTTATTTCCCCTGACCAGAATGTAACACACCCTGAGTCACTACAAGGGCCCTGGGAAACCCGATCTCTGCTCCAGGCAGCCACCAAATGCCCCATTTAACTCTGGGCTCTGTTGATTAGGAAAGAGAGAACAGTTATGGGGATAATTAGCCATCTTTCCCAAAGGGCAAATTCCACATGGTTTGGAGGGCAGATGGAAAGGACTCAGGTCAGAGCTACACAGGGCGCTGGAGGTGAGGACAGAGGAGGACACCGCTGCAAGCAGCAGCCACAGGGCGCTGCCATGTCCCGGGAGGTCAGGGCGGATCCATTCCCAACGTGTCTGAGAGCCTGAGTGGTGAGACCAGGGCCTGGGGGCTCCACGGCCTGCTTGGCCTTGAGAGTCCAAACCAGGAACCCTGGGCGTGTGGATGTGATGAGGTCAGTGACGGAGGAGCGAGATCAGAGACAGCCGCACGCACTGGCCGGCAGAGAAAGAAGGACTTGGAGGGGCTTGGAGGAGAGAGACCCAGGAGAATGTGGGGTCTCAGGAGTTGGAGGGACCCGCCCTCTCAGAAGAGAACTCTGAGAAGTTAGGACAGAAGACAGCATGACGTGACCCCTGGGAGGTCACTGGTAACTGGAGATGAAAAGTTAATATACAACCTCTAGTTAAATATGGCATATTAGCACATGTGCTTATTTCTACTCCCTCCCAACCCCACTAAAATGACAATAAGGGCATTAAAATGTTTTAAAGTATAGATCAACAAGGCTAAAGCAATCAGGAGAGACACCAAAAATCGTCGACAAAGTTTGGAAATTGGGAAGCAGAAGGAGCAGTGGGGACCAGGGTATGTGGGCGCCATGCTGAGCGGAGGGAGCGCCACCGAGAATTAGCCCCCAGCCCAGCACCTTGGACAGGCTTGAGGACAGGAGTTCCAGGTGTCCTGCAGGCTGGGGCTAAGGAGGACTGCGGACAGGAGGATATGTACTGCAGATCCATCTAGGCAGAAGATGCTCCCCAGATATCCCCCGAGCCCACGAAGCCAGGTACTGCCCGTCCCCCAACCAAAGACAAGAGGCTTAGTTCTCAGGGAAGCTAATCCTGAGAGGGTCTGCATTTGGGGACACCAGGAACAGCTATGAGTGGAGAGTGAGCTACCAGGATTAGAACAAGGGGGATGCAGTGAACACTTCTGTACTAAGAAGGAAGAGCCCTGCCCTCTTCCCTCCTCAGTCTCCAGAATGGCCTCATCGGGGTTCACATCGCTGATTTCAGAACGCCAGCAGGAAAGCAGCAATCCTGTTTCCAGAAAGAGAAAGGATGTCCCACACAGAGAACTGTGAATCAAAACGGCATCAGACTTTTCAATAGCAATACAGGAAGTTAGCCCATAATGAAGAAATGCCTTCAAACTTCTAAGGGAAAAACTTACTTCCAGCCTAGAATCCTATACCCAGTCAGACTCTGAAGTATGAGAGTAGATTCAAGACATTTTCATACATTCACAGTCAAAAGTTTTACCTATATGGTGCCTTTTCTCAGAAAGTTACATTAGGATATCCTCCCGCAAAATGAAGTGGAAACCAAGAAAGAGAAACAAACAGTCCAAGAACCAGGGAAATCCAACACTAGGGAAAAAACAAACAAACAAACAAGAGACCAAGGAAATTCCCAGCATGATGGGGAAAAGAAGTTCTCACGTTACAGCTGCTCAGCAGGCCTGGAGAGCAACGAGTCCTTCTAGGGGTCCAGGAAGAAACTTCCAGGAGACAAAAGAATGCAGCTGATAGTTGCTGGTATACTCAACAGGATGAATAGAAGTTTTATGATTCTAGCAGAGTTCAATAAGGAACTCATACCAGATGCAATAAAAACTAAACAAAACATAAAGGCAATTCTTAACCCCAGGTAAAACAAAAAGTTGTAATCATGGAAGACCACATGACTCCGCTGAAAATTGTATTTGCATAGTGACATAAAATTATAAAATGTTCCCATAAAATACAAATAGTAAATACTTTTTTAGCCTAAAATTGCAACATACCTTATTAGGAGGATAGGGGAGGGGCAGGGTTTGTGAAAACAAGATCTTGTTCTCTTGTCTTCCATGTTAGGCATTCACTAGGCAATGTCTAAACTGAAAAACCAAGGAATCGCAATATAAGCCTGTGATTGTAAAATACCAAGGCAAAGCCAAGAGACAGCTGAGAGGATTGAGGAGTTGCCTCTGGGGTCAGGAATTGAGGACAGAAGATACAGAGGCCACAGGACATCTTCAAGCAGGTTTGCTTGCTGATGAAAACTCCAGAATGGAGGGAGGGATCCGTGGTACAGGAGAATGGGAGGTCTGCCCATGCCCTGGTGAGGAGGAAGAGTGGGAGTCAGCAGATGGGGGGCTTGGAGGGAAAAAGGTGCGGGCATGCCCCCGAGCTCAGGAAGAGCAGAAGAGCGGGTGAGCAGGCAAGCCCTCCTTGCTGCATGTGCAAACCTGGGACTGCAGGTTCCTGGGCAGGAGCGCCCTGAGGCACCGAGGTGTGGGGCTGCGCAGGATGAGGCAGCAGTGACAGAGGAGGGCTCACTGGTGGGTGCCCCCTTCCCACCTTTAGCTCAGGCTGACAGAGGGACCTGGGCTTCTGCCCAGGGGGCCTCCCAGAGCTGTGACTTAAATGGTACCAAGGATGGTCTCCAAGGCCCTCTGGTCTAGGTGCTAATGGGGAACCTACAGGCTGTGACAAGGGTGACCCCAGTTCTCTTGGAGTCCTTCAGACCACACCCAGTCTGGTCAGCGCGGGTCCCCCACCCGGGCTTGGCGCCCCAATCAGCTCTTCCTTCTGGCCCCAGGAGCAGGAAGGGCGGGCTGGGAGCCACAGGATGGGGCCTGAATCTCTCATCAACCCTCAGGTCAGCCCAGGGCGTCCTTCCTGGGGGGAGGCCTCCAACCCTTCCGCTCACCTTCCGAGCATTGTAGGCCTTCCTGGGAGCCCCCACCACTCAGTCACTCTCAGACCTCTGACCTCCCAAGGACACCCAACACCTGTCCCCTCCAGCGCCCTAGCATCATGGCCACACACCTAGAGGCCAGGGCTGGAGCTTCCTAAGGTCACCAGCTTCTGTGTGTGGCTGGGATGGGATGGGGACAAGAGCGTGGGGGGTGACAGGAGGGGTGGCACCGTCACCTGCTCAGGAGCCACAGGCAGCCTGGCCGAGGGGCTGTGGGTTTGCCGATGGCAGGTGGCCACTGCTCTGCTTTCCCACTGACCTGGTCCCGCGCCCTCGCCCCGCCAGGGTCCCACGCAGCTCTTCCTGTAGGGGGCAGGCAGATGCTCTTGGCGGCTGCCCTTTGCCCTGGGGCCTGCTGAGCACGAAGGGCCTACCTGCCAGATGGGGATGAGAGGGTCCCAGGGTCAGGAGGCTCCAGGGGCAGCTGCCAGGCCTTTGTGGTCAGGGGACAGCACTGCGCATTAGACAGAGGTGCATGTCAGGCACCCTGGAGCACTGGGGGGCAGAGACACTGCAGGAGCCTCAGGAGGGGGCCACACAGTGGGACAGGGGACGTGGCTCATCCTCACTTCCCCAAATGGCAGGGAGGCCTAAGAAGCCAGCAGATTAGAGGCTGAGGACGACAGAGCCAGCCAGGGCTGCACCCACCACCAAGGGCTGACAGAGGCCGTGTCCAGAGACTCTCTCTCAGCCCAGGTGGCCCCCACCCTCAGCTGCAGCCCTCCTGTTCTCCGCCATGGCAAAAGTTGAGAGCCAGGTCCTCCCCCCTGCCCACAAGCCCAACCACCCCAGGCACCTCCCCGACTGGCCACCACCTCAACCAGGACCTCTGAGGAGCACCTTGCTCACTGAGCTGCCAGCGCCCCAGGGGAGGCCCCTGAGCATGGCTGCCACGCTCTGGGTCTGCCCCAGGCACCTGCCTTCCCCAGTCACAATACTTGTTTTCCGTCAGTGAGCATAACCGAATGTGCACCATCGGCCCCTGTGATGCTGAGGAGGCCACGGTGCAGGGGGGCCGAGGCCCGGCCTGGGCCTGGGCCTCAGGGCAGGTGGGTGGGAGCCACCCTCACCTCTCGGACCATCCCTTTGCGTCCCTGTCTCACAGACGCAGAAGCGAAGGCTGGGAGAGGTGACCAAAGCCAGCCTCCACGCTGGTATGGGGCTGGACTTGGGCTGGGGACCAGGCAGTGCACTGGGCTCAGCCAGTAGGATGGGGTGAGCATGAACCCCAAGGGCAGAGGCCCCCGAGTGGGACCCCAGGCCGCATGGGGAAGGTGGGCCGGGGTGCTGGGGGCTGGGAGTACCGGCAGCCTGGGAAGGAGGGTTCTGGAAGCGGAGGGCGTAGGACCTGCCAAACTTGTCCAGATGGAGCTGGAGACTGGGGCCTGGCCAGAGCCCCAGCCACTTCCTTTCCCGCCCACCTGCTCCCCCACCTCCTCGCCCGTTTCCTGGACACTCCGTCTCAGGGTTGGGGCAGGGGTGCAACCACCCCCGACTTGGCCGCAAGAAGCGGGCCAAGGGCTGGCCTTACCTGTAAGGTGCTGAGCTCCCTGCCCGAGCAGAGGTGGGCAGGGAGCCGTGTTCGGGTGGAGGAAGGACAGGGTGCACGGCCTCTGGCTCAGGGTTCCGGGCCCCACAGGCCAGGAGGGACCGCGGTCTGGCCGTGTCCACGGGGTGGGACGAGGCACCCTAGCCACCAGCCGGGCCCCCAGTGCCTGGGGGGGATGGGGGAGAGCATGTTCCTGCTGCTCCCCCATGATGACCTGTCCCAGGGAGAGGGCCTGAGCCTCGGCCGTGGGGCACGTCCTGCACCTCCCTCCCCATAAGGCCCTGCCGGCTGCGAGGACATTTCCTGGATTCGAGATTCTGGGCCTGCCCCCCAACCTGGCTGCCCCCCAACCATCTGAGACCCCGGTCAGAGACCCCAGGCCCAGCAGCCCATCCGGTCCCAGCCTCAGGAGAGCTGATTCAGGGAGTCCCAGGAGCAGGAGCTGAGAGCGGGGTTGGGGGAGTGGCCCTGTGATGGGTGTGGGCCCCAGGACTGCCCACCAGTCTGGGTCGGCCACAGCTGCAGCCTGGCCTGCCCCTGGCCGGCTGAGTCATGGGGCTGCTATCTCCAGGCCAGGACCAAGGTGGGAAAGGCAGCAAGTTAGGGTACCCCAACACCTGGAGTGCAGGCAGGGCCCCCTGGGATGAGGTGGCCAGCCTGTACCCCAGCTTTTCCAGGCCCCAAGTTCCTGCCTCCACTCCTGGGTTCTGTTCCACATGCCAGCTCCCAGCGTAGGGCCCAGCCAATCTATGGCAGTCTGCATGCACGCACACACACACACACACACACACACACACACACACACACGCCCGAATACACACACATGCAGACCAGGCCCCCTGCCCCTCTGCTCAGGTGCCCTACCTGGGGCTGACCTGGACAGTTCTGGCTTCTGGTGGTGGTTTTCCCCTCCTGAAAATCTTTCCTGAGCATGTACCATGTACTAGGCACTGGGCTGGCAGCTTCAGGGCAGCAAAGCAGAAACTCCACCCTTCAACAGCTGACTGTCCACCATGGAGGAGGCAGGAAATGAGACAAGTCCGCTCAGCAGTGAGGGGCACCAAGCTGGGGAGCACAGAGAGTGCCGCAGGTGTGCGGGGCAGCCCTGAGATGGGGCTTTGAGGAATCCCTCAAAAGGGGGCAGAGGCCGCCTGAGCCTCAGAGAGGAAGAGCCTGCCTCCCAGAGGCAGCAGGTGCGCAGGGCCTGCGGCAGGACTGGTGGGGGCGGGCGGCCAGAGCAGAGTGGGCAGGGGTGGTGGAGACGGCACGGCCAGATGGTGACCAGCCCCAGGGCCCCCGCAGTGACCCGCCCTTGGCTCTGGTGGCATGGGGAGCGCTGTTCTCACATACCCCTCCTGAGGCCTAAGAGTGGCCATGGAGAGCCGGCGGGGGACGTGGCCCCCAGGGCCACTGCTGGCTCAGCGCAGGGCAGTAGCTCTGGGGGTGGGAGGAGCTTTGCACTGAAGACGGGACTTCTGGGCCCTGACCGTGTGGGGGCCTTTGTGCAGCTGCATCAGATGAGAAGTGTGAGCAAGAGGGTCCTGGGCACCCTAGAGTTTCTGGCCTCTTAAATGAGGGGAACAGCAGATGGGGGAGGCACGTGGGGTCCAGGAAGGACACACTGAGCTCCAGATGCTGAGACACCTTGGAGAGGCAGCCCCACAGGGGGTTCCGCATGGTTCTGCAGTCCAGACTAGAGGTATACGTGGGGGTCCCCAGAATGTGGCTAGACAAGGTCAAGGGGCACACGGCAGGGAGGACCCATCTGCCAGCCAGAGAGGTGAGGGGGACCCCAAAGTTGGCAGCAGTGGAAGGAAGCCAGGCAGTGTCTGATGCTGAGCTCAGGGTCCCAGCCCAGGGGAGCCCATCAAGGGGTATCTTACGGGATGCTGGACAGGTGCTGCCCAGCCTGGGCCCAGAGAAGAGTGGACGACACCCCCAAGGAGAGACGAGGGCGGAGTCAAGGCAGGGTTTTGTTTGCTTTGCTGCTGGGGCTGAGGAACCCCGGAGCGGGAGCATGAATGCCTGGGGACGCAGGGGGCATGCTGGTGCCTGGGGAGAGGGTGAAGCCTGAGTTGTCCGGGTGCTCTGGGAGGGGTGGCCTTGGCTGGCAGCCAGGTGGCCCAGAGGGGAGCCTGGGGCCCAGGACTTCTCTGGGTCAGTGGGGGATGGGACGGGGGCCCACGGGGAGGCGGTGGGCGAGTGGGGGCTGCGTGGACCAGGACGCGGACTCTCCAGCCTCAGGCCCAGGCCATTAGTGGCTGGGGAGCTGGACCGTGCAGCCTGTGGCTTAACTGCAGGGCTGGGGGTGCAGGTGGAGGCCACAGCATTCTTTCCTCGGGACCGGGGGAGGGGGGAAGGAGGGGGTGGCTGAGGGGTGGAGGGTGCTTGGTGGAGCATCAGTGGTCTGAGGGCGAGTGGCCACCCTGGAGTCAGGATAGGAGACCCACCCCACCTGCAGGGAGGCCCCGTCCCGGGAGGAACAAAAGAGGCAGAACCCTATGAGAGGGACGAGCAGGGATGTGAGTCAAGGTGACCATGAGCCGCAGGGGCAAGCAGGGGGCTGTGGGAGCAGAAATGCAGGTGCCAGAGGCTGTGGGGGAACCACATGGAAGGCCCAGTGCAGGGCTCAGCCTTGGCCACAGGCACCAAGCAGTCCAGTCCCTGGAGTGATGGTCCCCTCCGTGGGCCCCCGGGGCAGGGCACAGGGCTGCCGCCTGTGGAGCACTTGGCCTCCCCACCACCACGTGCCGCTCCCAGAGCCCCCCTGCAAGGGTGCACAGCACGGCCGCCCCAAGGAGCAAACTGTGGGCATGTTTCAACGTGGGCAGCTCAAAACCTGTGTTGAGTGCAAACAAGCCAGCAGCAAGCACAATATCTCACATTACCGTTTATGCTGAAACCCGCCTTGGCTGGGACTGCATCACAGGCTAAGCTGCAGCTTTGAAATAGCCGGAAGGAGAGACCCCAGACCGCCCGAGAAGTTCCTGCGGAGGAGGGGCCCGGCAAAGGGGATGTTTCTTTGAAATGTTTTTGCCTTTTGGGAAAATGTTTTAGAAAAGTACCTGTATCATGCAAACCCCTGTAAACAAACAGGCTAGTTTAGAACCCACCCTGGCTGGGCAGAGTGCTGTGGGGGGGGGGCCCGGCGGGCAGCAGGTGGCCCTGGAGTGGGTGGGCCCGGCGGTGTGGGAGGGAGCTCACGAGCACGTGCAGTCAGGGAGCAGCCTGGAAAGCTGATTCAAGCGTCCAGAGAGAGGGCACGGTCCTGGGATGGGCAGGGACCGCCAAGGTGGCCCCAGAGACGTGTGGAGAGAAAATGCACCAGGCGGGGGATGGAGCCCACATAGGGGGGCAGAGAAGTGGTCAGAGGCATCTGGGACCCCACAGAGGTGGCTGAAGGAGGAGGGAGCCAAGTGTCCAGGGGAAACAGCGCGGCCTCCTTCTGCTGAGTCCCCCACAGGCCTGAGGAGCTGTCCAGGGGAGCTGGGCCCATCCCCCAGGAGACCCCAGCCACATACACACGGATCTCTGACTTAGACATGACCCCCGCAGCTGCCCTACACTGCAGGGCAGACTCACTGTCCCCTCCCTGGGAGGGAATGGAGGCCCAGAGTCACGCAGCTGATGAGGGGTCGTGGATGGCCTGGCAGTGACCCTGCTTTCAGGGAGGCAGATGTGCGAGAAGCAAACAATACCAGTGGCACCTGGGCAGGCTGAAGGCCTGGGGAGAGGAGGGCAGGGAGGTGGTGCCAGGAAACCAGGAGCGGGGAAGGAAGGGGGGCTTCTCAGGAGGAGCCCCTCACCCTGGGACCTGAAGAATGAGGAGGGCCCACTGGCTCAGGAGAGGGTGGGTTGTTCCAGGAAGTGGGCCAGCTGGTGCAAAGGTCCCGAGGCAGAGGAGGGGTATGGCTCCTCAAAGGAACTGGAAAGAAGCCAGTTCAGTGCATGGAGGCGCATTGACCCAGGTGGGACACAGGGCCCAGATCGTGGGGGGGGGACCTTCTGGCCAAGTGGGACTGTTTTTGTACTGAGCGTGGTAGGCAGACGTGCAGGGACTTCTCTCAGCAGGGATGGCGTGTGAAGACAGAAGGGAGTCTGCTGGCCGTGGAGAGCCACAGGGAGGGCAAGTTGAGCCTGGGCGGGTGCTGCTGGGCAGCCTGGTAGCTGGTGGGCTCGGGGTCCTGAACTGTCCACACCCTGGCCAAGGGCCTCGGGGTGGAGGCTGTGGAAGCAGCCCGGCCTGGCCAGGAGCAGCCAGAGGCAGATGGAATAATGGCAGTGGAGCTGCTGGGTGGCCCCTGCCCACCTGCCCACTGTTGCTGGGCTGAGTGTCGCCTGCCCACAGGCCCAGCCTGGGATTTGGCAGAGGCGGCCAAGTGCTCCCTGGCTTCAGGTACAAAGTGTCCTGCCCGGCGTCCCCCGGTTTCCGGGATTCGCAGCTCGTCAGAGGGGCAGCTTGGGAGGGGGAGGCGGGGTGAGAATCAAATGCAGGTGGGGCCCCCGCCGCCGCCAACACAAACACGGCCTCTCAGCTTCCAGCGCCTTTTTCCAGCCTGCCCCACATTCCCGCTCACCCGGCCCCCAAGCAGGGCGGCTGAGGCGGCCAGCCGGCCAGGGGCTGCCCGATGTGGGCAGGGCAGGCAGCTGCCCCTGCTTGGCCTCCACTAGCAGGACCCCCGGGGGGCCCCGGCCAGGCGCTGGCCAGCCCCTGTGGAGGCCCAAGCCCCGCCCACGCTGGGCCAGGTGGCTGCGGGCAGCTTCCTGCCTCCATGCGTCCAGCCGCACCCAGCCCCCTGACTCTACCCCTGACCCCCTCCCTGGCTTCTGTCCCGGGAGCCTTCCCCCTGGAATCCACGGTGAGGCCATGGCCGTGCTGGTCCCAGCAGAGGTCGGGGAGGGAGGAGGTAGCGAAGTGCCCAGGAGCACGGATTGAGCGCAGGGCACACAGGCCTCGGGGGGCTTTCGTCCCGGAGTGCAGGCAGCGAGAGACAAAAACGTCATAAACAAGCCAGTGATGTAGGTGTGAGTTCCGGAGGAAAGGAGAGGTAGATGAAGGACAGGACTGCGGTCAGGTCGCTGGGGTCCTCACGGAGACGTGAATGGAAATGGGGACAAGGACGGGTGTGAGCCACCTGAGAACCCCAGAGAATATCCTGGGGCTGGGGAAAGCAGGGTGGGAGCTGGTGAGGCAGGGGTGATGGGCTGGGATCAAGAAGTGCCCCACGGCCAGCCTACGGCCGCAGCAGCTCCCAGTGAGGCCCTGCATCTTGTGTTCAGAGCTCAAGGAATCCAAGTTTTGGGCAGCGGATCTCAGACTGCAGGGGCTGAGGGTGGAGGTCATCGAGGTTGTCCAGGTGAGCTGGTCCATGCTCCCTTCACCACCTCCTCTGCTGGGCCCTCAGGATGGACCCACATGTATTTTCACCTCCAGAATAAACAGCCTCGCCACCATAGCAAAACATGGTATAAGGCTGCCATGATTGCAGTGTTCTAGCATAGACTTCAAAGTAGGTCAGGACACGTGAGAGTTTTGTGTATACAAAAGCTGTTCCGAATTGGTGGAGAAAGGTAAGTCGTTCTGTAATGTAGCAATAAGGCAGTTACTGAAAATAGGTCTGTACCTCAAAATAAGTCCCACAAAAATTAAAGATTTAAGGGTAAAATAAAAATCCAAAAGGTACTAGAAAAAAAATGTTTCAGAGTTGGAATGGGGAGGGCCGCTCCGAGAGTGCACAAAATCCAGGAGCCAGAAAAGGAAAAGATGGATGACTCTTACTACATGAAATGAAAAAGAATGCATCTGCGTGGCAAGACAAAAAACAGTAATCATAATTGTCCCAAACCAATTCAGGAGACAGATGGAACACTAAAGAAAAAAGTCTGTGATGTGAGTGTCAAAGGACAGACTTCTTTAATATACAAAGAACCCTTACAAATCAATGACAGAAAAAAAAGGCCTGGCCAGCACTGCTGGCCCCTGGCCCTGCTTCTCCACCAAGCACCCGCTCCAGGGTGGGAGCAAGCACTGGGCTTGGAGACCCTTGCCCTCCCACCCTGGCAATGGGGCTCCAGGAGAATGGCAAGGGCCTCATTTACTCATTCAGCAAGTATTTGTGAAGCGCCAACTCCATTTATCCCATGTGTATGTACACCTACTATGTGCCCGGCTCTGGGACACCCCCTGAGGATACAACTGTGGCAGCATGAGCCAAGTCCTGGCTGCCCTCAACATTTGAGCTGAGGTCATATGACCTGATGGAGGGCGGCTTTCCAGGCAGTCAGGGAGGACCAGGTGAGGGGGCCTTGGAGGCCACAGAAGAGGATTGGATGCCCACAAGAGGGAGATGAGCATGCTGGGTAGAGGCAGCTGGGACAGGGAATGCCACTGGCCTGGGCAGGGGTATTGCGTCGGGGGGGAGAAGGAGTCATTCAGGGTATATGACCTAGGGAGCCGTAGCAGCACCAGCGGGGGAGATGTGGGTGACTCGGTGGTTGTGGCACCATGCAGATGTCAGCACCACTTTCTGAGATGGGAGCACAGGGTTGGGGGCAGGCTCAGAGCAAGTCTGAGTTCTCTTTGGGACCTGCTGTGCTGAGATGCCGTCAGACCTGCATGCCAGTGGACATGGGGTTCTGGGGCCTGGAGGTGGGGGTGTCTGTGCAGAGATGTGCCAGCAGGGAGGCTCCTAGGGCCAAGACACAAGGGCTGCCATGCGCCCCCTTCTCCAGCCCAAGGCGCACCCCCAGCCTGGACCCCGCTGGGCAGAGTGGCTGGTGTGTGGGTGACCACAGGGCCGGGAGATGGTGGCACATCTCTCTCTGTCGGGAGAGGCCACCAGCACTGACAGAGCCCTGTGCTGAGTGGGCACCCACTGCTCACCCTCTGAGCTGCCCACCCCAGCAGCAGTGCCAACCAGTGGGGGTGTACGCTCCTCCCTGTCATGTGCAAAGGCCAGGGGCCGAGAGGTCCAGAGGGATCTGCTCATGCCCTTTGGCAGCTCAGCAGGTGAGTGGGTGGAAGGTGGGGGAATGGTGCGAAGTCCCGCAGGACTTCTGGGGCCTCCTGCCATGTGCAGGCTCCCGTGTCTGATAAAGCCAGGGAGCACATTGCATGTGGGTGTGCACACGTATGCCAACTGGCCCGGCTTGGGAATCCTCGCTCGGCCTCAGGGCACACTGCAAGCGCACATGCTTGCCCGTGCACACATCAGAATTACTGGTGTTAACAGTCACCAGGAGCCATAATCAACATATGCCGAGCACCAAGCACTGTTCCCAGCATTTTCAAGCATTAGTTCACTTAGTCCTGCCAACATCCTACTGAGTGGGGTGAAACTATTGTTCCCATCTTACAAATGGGAAAACTGAGATTCAGGGAAAGGACTTATCCAAGGACACCCAGCCAGGAAGCAGCAGAGCCAGAATGTGAGCCCCAGCGGCCTGTCCGTGTGCAGGAGCCCGTCCTGTGGACCCAGACCCACTCCGTACCACACGTGCACACACACCCAGAACGAGTCCTCACCCCGGGGCCTCTGCAAAGGGCCGGGCCCTGCAGAGGTAGGCCGGGCTCTGAGGCCGACTCCTGCAGTTGGGTGCCCAGCTCACTGCAGGGTTTGCTCCCTCCACACAGGAGCCCTAGGGACTGGCAGTGAAGCCTGAACTGCTAGAAAAATGGCTGATTTTTCTCCAAGGCCTAAAGCACTAAACAAAGTCATAAACGCAGTTAGACCATCTCCTGCGTAAATTACGACGTTATGAAACGCTGTGATCTATTTTCACGTGTACCCAGCTCTGGAAAACCCACCAGCCCCGTGGGCCCCAAGGAAAGGGTGATTTGTTAGTGTTCTTCCTGCACTCCCGCCAGGGGGGTGCTTTCCCAGGCCCCGCGGAGCCGCCAGGAGCAGGGCCCACAGGCTAGCGCACACCTGGGGCTGGGCCTGGGCTGCCCCCGGGCCAGGGGCCTCCTGGGGCAGTTTGCCCCTGGGAGAAAGGCACCCACGCCCCCTCCCACTGGACGGTCCCCCAGGGGCTCTGAGTCGAAGCTAGGTGATGTCTCACCCACTGCATTCTTTCCACAGACATTAACTGGGGCCCTCCAGCCCTGGTACGGTGGGCAAAGAAACAGGGCTCATGGAACCTGGTTCTAGCGAGAGAAACAGCTAAGGACCGAGCGGATACAGCCACGTATCAGGTGCCTTGGAGAAGGCAAGGGCTTCTCAGGGAAGCGGAGGCCGGGGCCTCAGGTCAGCGAGGCTGCTGAGATCCGAGGGTGGGAGGAGGCTGTGCAGGCAGCAGGGGCAGCAGGGACAAAGGGCGCCGTGTTCAAGGACCAGCAGAGGCCTGGACAGAGTGAACAGGGAGGGAGGGAGAGGAGGTCAGAGAACAAAGAGGGGTGCATCTGGGGCCACAGGAGGGCCTGGAGTCTCTCCTGGGAGTGAGACAGGAGCTCAGGATGGGGTGAGCAGGGCAGTGGCGTGATTTGCTTTGTGTTTGGAAAGGACCATCGTGTTCTGTCGGGGGAAGCTGGCTGGCAGGCTACTGCACCAATCCTGGCAAGAGAGGATGGCGGCCTGGCCTGGTGGTGGCCGTGGACAAGTAGGAGGGGTCTCCTGGGCTCTGCTGATGGATAGAACATGGGGCGTGCTGCTGAGGTGTGGAGCCTTTTTCTGAGGTGAGGAGAGCTGTGGAGGGCGCAGAGAGGTGGAGAGGCCTAAACAGAGGTGCGGGGCAGCGCGTTCCTAGTCTGCGTTCAGGCCGGAGCTCAGGTTGGGGCCACATGTGCTGGTCCTGGTGGGTCCCTAGCCTGAGCCCAGGGCACTGTCACATGAGGGTGCCTCCTCCCACCCGGGTCAGTGGAGGGCCAGGCCCACAGGCCATGGAGCCGGCGCCTCCTCCTGCATAGTTCCTCAGTGGTGTAGGTGCTCAGCACCACCTTCCTGTGCTGGAGGGCACAGGGGCAAATGCCATAGGTCACTGTGGCCAGCCCCCTCTGACCAGGCCACAGGTCCCAGAGTGAGGGCCAGGCCCATGAGGGTGGGGCAAGGACGGGCATTCTGTGGAGACGGAGACCCCAGCAGCCCCGGGCACCCAGAACCCCTCCCATAACCCGCTCAGCAAGCAAGCAGCCTGGGGTGGTGGTGTCGCCTCTCAGACTACGTCCTCCTGTGTTCAGGAGGGCCTGATGCCCAAGGCTGTGGCTGGTGAGGCTGGGCAAGGCCCCCTGGCTGTGGCCAGCACGTGGGTAGGGCGACAATCAGAATTCATTCCTCAGGCCCCGGGTCCCCGCTGCGCTGGGGACGTCGCCTGAACTCTGCAGTGAGGAGGAGTGGCCGGGGGGCCTGGGTGGAGGAGGTGGGCTTCTGCCCAGAGCTCTCCAGCCCCAGGCTCCCTCCTGGGTGGGCCAAAGTGGGCGCCCGGTCCCTGCTCTGTGCCAGCCTGTCCCTGCAAGCTGGTCCGGGGACTGGAGGCCTCTAAATGCTGACCGACAGGGCCCCAGGGGTGCCACAAGCTGTCCTCCAGGGCAGGGGTTCCCTCCCCTTGGTCCCCAAGCCTCGGTGTCCCCCCTCAGTGTGACCGAGGCAGCCCAAGGCACCCATGAGGCCAGGGCCACCAGCAAGTCTGGAGTTGGGATCAAGGCCAAGCCGGCTCTGCAAAAATGTCCCTTCAAAGATGCTTTTTCAAGATTTTCTTTTGAAAACAAATTCCTAACCACATCACAGGGGAACCCGCCGCCAGGGGTCCAGTCGCCAGCTCTGGGCCTCGTGACTGTTCCTCTTCCAGTTGAGGCAGGAACAGGGGCGTTCGCTGACCTTGACTTTTTAGTCACATCAAACTGCAGACAATGACAAGATCTGAGATCCCTCAACCTGATCCCCCCAGCCGCTCCTGGGGAAGGCCGTCTCCCCTGGACACCCGTGTGGTCGGCCCCCACTCTCTGCAGCCGGGGTGTGGCCAGAGCCGCTGCCTCCAGCCGACTGAGGGGCTCCCCGGGCGCCTTGATCCAATACGCAAGCCAGACGGAGGACCATCGTGCCCCAGGCAGAGAAGGAAGGACTTGGGGAGGGGGCGGCAGGGACCATCTCTCTGAGAAGTGGTGGAGCAGTCAGTGCCCAAGGCCCTCGGAGCAGCGAGGTTAGTGGGTCTGTGCACAGGCCTGGCAAAGGGGGGCCCACCAAGGGTGCTGGGACTGCCCAACGCCCCAGCCAGAGAGTTGCGGCCCACACGTGCCCCACGCACACAGCCCGTGCAGGCCCTTACTCGGCATCTCCCCAGGACTCACTCGAGGGGACGGTGTATTGGCCATCCTGCCTCAGCGAGGGGGTCTGACCCCGCTGCCCAGACCAGCTATGCCACGGGGGCTGCAATCAGCCATCAAGGAGGACAAAGGCCCAAGTGCGCTGGACAGAGGCCAGGCTGGGGGGTGGGGGGCTGGGCGGTGCAGGGCAGCCTCAGAGCTCGGAGCCTGCAGCTGAGCAGCAGGCAGCCCTGGGCGGGCGGGGTGGCAGCACCAAGGTTGGCCGCGCAGCTCCAGGGGGGCCTAGCCCAGGGCGTTGGGGGCAGGAGGGCTCCACGGGGCTTGACCGCAGCAGCCCCCACCCCTCCCTGTATCCCCAAACATGCTTCCAATCCCTTTTCTCCCAGGAACACCCCTTAAAGGCTTCCATGCCCACTTGCACATCTGGGGGTTTCAACAGATGTTCAAGTGCCGTAAAGTGAAAATTTATGAAACCACAAATTTTCTTCTATAACATATCTGCCGCTTAAATTGCTACCAACCGATACCTAAGACGGGCCTGCACGGTTAAGCCATGCCTGGGCCCGCTGTGTTCAAAGCTGCCCTCTTGACACCCCGTGAGCCAAGGGGACCCCAAAGTCCCGGTGACCTCCCCGGGGCCCCCCAGGGCAGTGGGACCCAGGAGCCGGGTCCTGTGGCAGCTACAGCCCCAGAGGTCTTGGGCCAGGGAAAGGGCTGGTGCTTGGGTGTGACAAGCGAGCATCCGTCCTGCGTCCCGCCCCGCCCGCCCCCAGCCTCCTGAGCTCAGTTCCAAACCCCGGCTCTCACCCCTCCGCGGAGCTCCTGGCCCTGACACCCGCCCTGCCCAGCACCATTTCTTCCAAGAATGGAACTTGGGGCTGGGGGGCTGCAGGGGTGAGGTGAGAGACTCAGGCTCCAACCAGTGGCCCTGAGCAAGGCCCTTCTCCTTGGGGGGCCCCAGGGTCTGCATCCAAAAGGTGGGTTGCAGGCCCCAGTGGTCTTCAGACGGCTCTGCAGAGGACCTAGGGTGTCAGGCAGGCCTGGAAGGTGTGCGGGGGGAGGTGGGGGCGCTGAGTGAGTGGCCCCAGGCCCCGCCCCCACTAGAGAAGCCCGCACGCTTCCCCTCTATAGCCGGGACTCCTGCCTCAGATCTGTCTGGGAAAATAGGAGATTGGCCCCTCTGGCCTGGGCAATGGGACCTCTGACGTGCAGCTGTCCCCAGGCCCAGGGCAGGTGGGTCTTAGACCCAGGGCCATCCAAGAAGGCCAACTGCATGTGGCCTCAGCGCCACAAAGGTGGGCCCCAGACATCTGGGGAGGGCACAGCCCCCTCACAGGCAGCGTTCTGACAAGGGGCAGGGCTGCTGGCACAGGCCTTCTCCTTCCCACCCCACCCCTGGGTCTCAGCTTAAGGGAGGTCCCCTGGCTTAGGTCTCATCCCCTGGCTCCTCAGAAGAGACCACTCCTCTCATTTCATCCCAACGCAGCCACTCCCCGCCTCCCCTCAGCTCAGTGGCCATGGTGGCAGGGGTGGGGGTGCTGTGAGTGCCACCCACTGTGAGGCGGGCCTGGGCCTCCGCCCACACGGGGTCTGTGGCCCCTTCACCCATAGCGTCTGCCCCCTACCTGTCCCGCCAGGCAGCACGCAGCTCTGCCCGGGCCTGTGGAGGGATGCCAAAGCCAGCAGGGGCACAGGGGGCCCGGGCCGCGATGCCCCGCACCATGGGTGTGTCCAGGCAGACAGACACGACGGTCCTCGCTGCCCACACTGGGCACTGGGCTCAGCAATTCCGTGCTTCTGCCGCAAAGCACGTTCTCCCCTTGACCTCGAGGACCTGGGCTCCAGTACCCCGAGAGAAGGGTCCATCCGTCTCTGACAGCACCCAGGGGGATTGCCCCCAAGGGCGCTGCAGGCCCCGGGCTGAGCTGTGCCTCCTCCACGGACCCCGGCTCATGCCAGACGTAGACCCTGCACTCTGGCTCTGCTCCTCCTCCTGTGCACCTCCCTGGGGAGGGGGCCTCTCAGCACCAAATCCAGGGCCCACCCAGACTCCCTTCCCTGCTCTGACCTGCCTCGGGGCCAGCCCCTGCTTCACCCGACCCCAGTTCTGAAGGCTCTGCAGGCCTCTTCCTACCTCTGGGCCTTCTTCAGCCCCTTCCGCTCTTGGTCACCCAGCAGCCTCCACTGAGCAGCTGCCATCCCAGACCCAGCCTGCCTCCATTTCATCTGACTTCACAGGGCAGCCCCAGTGCCCACTGCAGGACAGTGGGGCCGTGTGCCTGGAGAGTACACCGTAGGGCCCTGGCCTCAGCCCCGGGGTCTTAGTGCAGGTGGGGTTCAGATTTACTGGCTCTCTTGAGGCAGGAGGTATGGGCAGGCAGGGAAGGAACCTGCCCCTTGGGTGAGGGCTGCAGGGGGCACCCTCCATGTGTCTGAGTTGGCTGTGTACACCCACAGACACCCGTGCACACATTCCGTACACACTCAGGCATGACCAAGATGCAGGCACCTGCCGGGACACAGGGGCGCTTGGGCCCAGGCCCCTCCCCCCGCCAGGAGGCGGGGGTCTGCCCATCCGCACACCTGGCTGCCCCCCTGCCAACCCACTCCTCTCTGCTCTCGTCCCCACAGGTGACACAGCTGGACCAGAGGCTGGTGCTCATCACAGACATGCTTCACCAGTTGCTCTCCTTGCACCAGGGCGGCCCCCCGGGTGGCCACCCCCCCAGTGGGGTCGGGGCCCAAGTGGCCCAGCCCTGCGGCGGCAGCTCCATCGGCCCTGAGCTCTTCCTGCCCAGCAGTGCCCTGCCCACCTACGAACAGCTGACCGTGCCCCGAAGGGGCCCCGACGAGGGATCCTGATGGGGGCGTGGGGCCCAGAGCCTGAGTGGCGAAGCCGGAGAAGCCCAGCCCCTGGGCCGACACCACCGCCCACTGGGCAGGGGTAACCCCTGGGCCACCGGCCACCTGCTTGGAGGCCCAAGACAGCAGCCCCACTCTTCCAGGCCCAGACATTCTGGGGGCCATGCTGCCCACGAGTCTAGGCATGGGCTCTGCGCAGGGCGCCTCTCCCCGGCCAGTGGGTACCAGAATTTGGCTGGTGTGGGGTCCCCCTCAGCTCTGAGACTGTGAGACCCCACATCACTTGCATGGTGATCGGGACACAGTGACAGGGGATCAGGCTAGCCCTGCCAAGGGCTGGGCTTCCCAAGCACTCGGTCAGTCCCAAGTATGGCCGGCAAGTCACACAGGTGCATGTCAGCCCACCCTGGTAGCCCCCAGGGGGCTTCCTGAGGGGAGACAGACAGGCAGCCTCAACAGGGTCTGCTGATACCCCTCCCTCAGCCTCCAGTTGAGGCCCCAGGTGGACCTAGGAGAGAGGCAGGCAGGGCAGGGCAGGCCCAGCCCATGCCAAAGAAGGGAGGCCGCGATCAAGGCCCACGCAGAGGGCCCAGGCCTGGGCCTTGCTCGCTGCCTCTCCAGACGCTGACTCAGTGAGGCCACTGCTTCTAGCAGGAGGGACAGGCCCACCACTGTCCCCAGAGTGCTCCACTAGGGGTAGACAGGGAGGCCCACCTTGGTCTGGCAGCTTCTCCTACCCATTCTGGAGAGAAGAGGAGGCCCCCAATCCTGCCCTGCGTGCGGCCCCTGCCTCCAGCCTCCTGCCCCAGTCCGAGCAGCTGGACAGCCACACAGCTGTCACCTCCCCTGGCCAGCTGCTGAGCCGTGGGGGAGCATAAGGTCACAGTCCCTACACAGGACAGAGGCCCCTCCTGAGCGTTACAGATCATGGAAATCAGAATACTTTGTGTTGATCTGGAATCTGTGCTTTAACGAGTTTCACAGTGTGATTTTGGCCCGCAGTCGTGCTGGCTTCCCTAATAAATGTGGGGTCACGGGGCTGGTCTCGGCACTGCTCTCGTGGTGATTCCTGGGAGCCACCGTCTTGGTGCTGCTGCCAGCGGCCCCCCCGTTGCTGCCTCTGGCCCTGCACGCCCAGCAGGCTGAGGGGGGCCTGGAGCCTCTCAGCTCGGCGGCCTGGGGGTTTCTAGGTAGGAGGTCTCCCCTGGACCCAGGAGCTCTTCGAGACAGGGCCATCCCTGTCCCTGTCCCCCTGGCAGCACCGCAGGCGGCTCCGTCACCCACCCTGTGGACCTCAGCCCTTGGTGGTGCCTTTGCGGGAATGTTCTGCATGACCCCCTTCCAACTGCTGGAGTCACTTCCTGGGTCTATGACGCAGCTCGCAGTCCCTTCCTGCAGGAAGCTCTCCCTGATAGCACCTCTTAAGAAGCCGTCCCTTCAAGGGGCAGCTCCTTGGGACTCCAGGAGTGAGCAGGTAGGGTCTTTGGCCCCAGATGAGGGCAGAGGGAGGAGCTCAGGGATCCTGCCCTCTGTGCCCACATCCTAAAGGCCGGCCACGGCCTTACTTCCTAGGCCACAGGGACCCTGCCCGACCCTGCCCACCTCCCACTGCTGCCCATGGGCACCTGTGCCCCGTGCCCCCCAGCCCGGCCCTCCAAGACCTCCCTCCTGGACAGGAGCCCTGCAGTCCATTTGGAGACAGCACCCAGGTTGCTGCTAAACAGGAACCCATGGTTCACTTCACAGAAGAGAGAGCCAGGGATCCTGTCAAAGGCTGCAGCCCAGAGCAGCATCCTCCTGATCTGGGCTCTGGCGGCCCCAGGGGTTCCCCCTGGGGTGGCCCTGGCTACCTGATGTGGTCAAGATGTGGTCACTACCCTTCTCCCAGCAGCCCCAGAGCCCCTGAGGCAGGTGGGCACCTTTCCAGGGCCTGGCCTGGTTGGGCTGTGGGTGCTGGGGCATCAGCCTCTGCACCCCTGGGTAGCCACCATAGGGGATGCCCTTGGGCCCCATCTGCCTCTCTCAGGCCAGGTTGGCCCTCATCCCGTGAGGATCCCTAAGGGGCTGGAGAAGCACGGGCTGGATCCTGCATGGGTGTGGGGTTCTGGGGACCCCACTCAGGCACGCCTGCCCCCGCCGGCCTCAATTTCCCCATCATTGCCACAGTGCTTCCTCAGGCCTGTCCAGCTCCCAACAGGCTGGACACATGTCAGGTTCGTGCCAGCCCACCTCACCCTGTCTTGTGGGCACCTGTGGGCTCTGCCTGGCACCTCCATTCATGCTCCACCCCAGCTCCCAGGCAGACCCGCTCAGCAGGGCTGGGGGTGGGTCTACTGTACACCTTTGGGCTATTTCTACACCCTCCAGGCCTGCTTCCCTGTCCTGTCCTTACAGAGCCCGCCCCAAATTCCCAAGCCATCAGGTTTGTGGCATCTGAGATTTCAAGGACGGGGTGCCCCAAAGCCACCAAAAACAGCAGGAGGCCACTGTCAGGACACAGGGTCCAAGTCTCCACATGGGGTGGCAGCTTGGGCCCCTGTGGGAGGGGAGGACCGTGGATCCCACTTCAGCCCCTCTGGGTCCACACCTCCCGGGGGTCCCCAGAGCCCTGCCCTGGCTCCCACCGGTGGGACTTGGCGGCTGGCCTGACCGCCCCGGCCTGTTGGGGGAGGGGAGCAGGGCAGCGCAGGGCCTGGGCCTCCCCAGCCTGCACCCATCGGGGAGGGGCGGGAGCAACAATTACTGGAAAGGCAAAAGCTGTTGTTTCCTTGTTGGGTAAATATTTGCGGAAACCCCAGGAAGCGGCTGGCTGGAGAGCAGGGTCCTCCACAGCGCCCCAGGCCCCTGGCCCCCCTGCTGGTGGGCACCCCAGCCTGCACCCCCTCCAAGCAGTGCGCGGAGGAGTGCCCCTCTGGGCGGGGCACGGCCCCTGCACCCAGCCTGGCTTTGTTTTCCATATTATCAACAGCGCACAAAGTGCCCAAGCGCTTTGCTCCTGGACAGGCCATTGCAGCCCTCTCGGGTGTGAAATGCAATTTACCTGAAATAAAGCCCAATTATGGAATTAGCTAATTAAAGCCCACGGTGGAGGCTGGGCCCGGCTGGCCAGGCACTCAATGCCCACCCGGTGCCCGCGGTCTGAGGGAACAGATGGCGGCCCGGCCTGCCACGCCGGCCGCATTCCTTCACTCTGTCCCCTGATAACTGACTTAGACAGCACACGGCCATCTGGTGTATGACACGTCCTGTGTGCCCCGGACAATGGCCCAGCAGACCTCTCTGGGAGAGGGCCGTCGCCTGGGCAACGGTGGCATGTGCAGCCCAGGCCCATTCACAGCCCCCTCCCCCAGCCCCTTTGTGGGCCTCGCCTTGGCTGCCTGGCTGCTTGCCACTCACAATATCCATGAGTATTTGTCCACAGCGCCCAGCCTTTGTCTCCAGATTGGGCACCCTGTTCGAGGTCCTGAGTGTCCAGTGGGTGCTAGGAGCATCTGCTGGGAAAACAGCATGGGGTGCTAGGGGGCTGCCCTTGCTGGGGCACCCACCTTCTCTGCCCATGTCCCCCTCCCCGATCGACATGCCACCTGGAACCAGGAGGCACCCCATAGACACTTGGCTTGGCCATGGGGACCAGTCTCTACGGCCAGTGTTGGCCCAACCTGAGGCTCTCTCGGTATTTGGGCCAAAGACTGAGAGGGGAAGGGCAGGCCAATCTTGCACCATCTGTGCAATGGGCAACAGGAATGCCCTGGTAAGGGGCCTGGGGTATGACACATGTCAGGTCTGGGCCCACAGCTGGCACACAGTAGGTGCTTAATGAAGGCAACCATGGCCTGGGAGATGCCCAAGCTGGCCACTTGCCATCCTGCACCCAAGCAGGCCCTTGCCCAGGCCCTGCCTCCCACCAGTGGCATCTCTTAGCACGAGCCCCCGAGTCTCCGGCCAGGCCCACCTCCTCATGACGTCCCTGCATCAGGCTCCAAGCTGCCCGTGGGCCCGGTGCTCCCCCTGCTCAGGATCATTGTGGCAGGCAGCCTCCCCAGCCGGGCTGGGGTCAGGAGCTGTGCTCGGGGCCTGGAGCCCTCAGGAAGGCCAGAGCCCAGGAGAGCCTGGCACAGGGCCTGGCCCTACTGGCGCTCAGAAGCTCCCGCTAAAGTATTGATAAAATGTGCCAGAGCTGTAGGCCCTGCAGCCATGGAGGGGCTGGGCAGGGCACCACAGGCAGCATGTCAGATGGACCTGAGGGCAGGAGGCGCTTGGAAATCTGCGGAGGGAGTGAGGACGGTGAGAGGCAGATGTGGCCCAGGGCCCCAGGGACAGCCCCACACGCAGCCCCAGCCAGGGTCCATGCCCTGGCGATCTCCTGGGTCACCTGCAGGGACAGGGACCTCCCTTCCCAGCAAGCACCAGTCCTTGGTCCGGGGACCCCTTCCTAGCTCACCTGAAACCTACCTCTGCCAACACTCCTGGCTTCCTCCCAGGACTGCCTCTGGGCCCCAGACCTCTCTGGCCCCCTGGGCATCTGGAAGGGGGTCTCCACCTCACCTTTCTCAGTCCCCAGTGGCTGATGTCCACTCTTGGATTTGGCCCTCTCCTGTGGCCCTGGAGGGCTGGGGAGCTAGGGAGGAGAGTGGACCTGACCCAGGTCAGCCCAGGTCCTGGGCAGCCAGGCCTGTAGCATGTTTGGGGCAGCCAGAGCTGGACACAGCTTCCATTTCCATTGGCCTCTGAATGCTGGGAGCCAGGGACCAGGGCTCTTTCCAACTCCGTTATGCATTGTAACATTGGCAGGAGGCAGAGAGGACCCGGGGTCAGGCAGCATAGGAACCCATGAGCAGGCAGCTTCAAGCCTTACCAGCCAGCCAGGGGGGAGCTGCCTCTGGCTCCAGCAGGCCAGGCCGGGGCGGAGGCTGAGCTGTGGGCTCTCGTCGCTGAGGAAGGGCGTTCTCTAAAAACCCAGCCACCAGACTCCTGGCCCCTGCCCTGCCCCACCCCCACCCTGCCTCAGGCCAGGGCACCATCCCACCACCTCGGGCACTAGCTGTGTGGCAGGGAGCGAGGGTTCACTCTAAGCCCCAGGTCCTTCTCTCCCAGTGGTCCCTCTGGGACCTCCTGGTCCTGGTTCTGTCATGTGGCCCTCGCCTCAGCACCCCTGAGGCACTGGGGGTGCCAGGAAAATGCATGGGACCCCTGCACCCCCATCCCCTTCCACAGCACCCAGCACCCAAGGCACCTTAGCAGGGCAGAAGGCGGAGGTGGGGTGCTGGGCCCACCGCAGGCTGGACGCCAGGACTGTTCAGCCCCTTCTCCCGTCCTGCCCTGCAGACATCGTCTCCAGCCTGCCCCATGGCACCAGGTTGGGGGGGCGGCGCAGGCCGGCCTTTAAATCCCAGAGCCGCACCATCCTGTCCCTCAGCCATTCCCAGGAGTCAGGGCACTGACCCTGCAGTCTGAGGAGAGCAGAGAAGAGATGAGATCCCTCCTGGAGCTCATCTTGGGCCTGGCACACCAGCCCCTACTTCCTGGGGGTAGATCCCGGCTGCTGGGTGGGAGTGTTGGGATGGAGGTAAAAGCGTGTCCACGCGGACACTGCAGGGGCTGCCACCTGCCCGTGATTCTGGCAGCCTCCCACCTCCTCCCCTTGCGCCAGCCCTTCCACATCCCCCTCCGAAATTCTCGCCGGGTTTCCAGCCTGTAGGATGCGTGTGATCTTTCTGAGCAACATCAAAGCAGGAGGCACAGGCTGCCAGCATCAATCACGCCAGCCAGCTCATTTTCCTGCCCGACCCGCTGCCCCAGGACGGGTGAGGGGCTGATGGGGGTACTCATGGGGTGCACGCATTGCACTGAAGGGCAGAGATGCTGAGAGCAGAGGGACCTCTGGGCACACGGGTCCTCCCCATCTGGTGCTGATGGGGAAGCCGAGGCTGAGGCAGGGCTGGCCCCACATGTGTGAATTTGCATTGGAAAAGCTTCAGAGGAGAAACTGGACTTCCGGAGAAAGAAGTCTGTTGCGGAGTCAGGAAGCCAGGGGGCAGGGAGGGATGGACTGGCTAAAACAAAGAGCTGGCCTTCTCGGGTTAGATCGTGGACTGGAGAGGCCGAAGCAAGGGAAAGATGCAGAACATTCCCACGTAGTGTGGCCACAGCTCCTTTGCTGGTCCACGAGGGCCGAAGCCAGGAAGCGCTGTGCCTGTTCAATGCAGCCAAGGGCCAGGTGGTCCATCAAGGCATTCCCACTGGTTCCAAAAAGGCTGCCATTGTGCCTGCCATGCAGGAAAATTCCAGACTTCCTGTTGGATCCGCAATAAATTGTTACAAGCCTGACCACCAATTCAATCTGCTGAACCCCACTGAACTCCTTTTCTTTCTTAGCTTCATCCCTCTGCACTGCTACCCCTACACACACACACACACACACACAGGGCACAAGAACGGCCTTTGCTGGGAATGTGGGAAAAGGCAGTGGGGTATAGGAGGAACTGAAGCTAGAAGCCAGAGAGTCTCTTGTTCCCAGCTTGGCTCAGGTACTTTCTTGCTGTGTGTCCCTGGGTAAAGGCCCCAGCCTCTCTGAGCTTCAGTTGGTCACTGCATCCCCAGCTTCACAGAGCTGCTGTCAGGGCTGTCAGCATAAGAGAAGACAGGACAAAAACCACAGCAGCCTCATGATCAAGGGCAAATGATAGACCTCACTGAGCTCAGGGTTAGTTAACTGTTCTCCTTAACCCAGCATTGTCTCTATAGACAACTGGAACAGAACTGCCCCTGAGATGAAAGTCTGATTAGCAAATCCACGTTGAACAGCATAGCTGTAGGGCAGTGCCTGGCCCAGCACGGGTGATTCCATGGGGCAGGGCCTTGGCATTGTCCACCCAGTTCTCCAGGGAAGCCAACAGAGGCCTGGGGGCCAGGCAGATGAACGGCCCTCCACAGCAAGGGCGAGACGCCCCAGTGTCCGAAGCCTGAGCATCCGCTCCTGGGACACCCCTGAGCAGCCTCAGCCCCATCTCAGCACAGCCCCCCAGGCCCGGAGGGTCTACCTAATGGGCCTCTTGGTGACACCCAGGGAGCCCTCACCCCCACCTGTGCCCTCAGCCCCTCTGCCAAGGACAGTGGGAGTGACAGGTCGTAGATGGACGTCCAGGCTCAGGGAGAGGAGCTCGTGCTGGGGGAGGCCCTGGCCCCGGGGTGGAGGTGCAGAGGCCCTGACCGCGGTGGGGCTGGCTGGGCGGGCCAGGGACCACGGCAGGGCCTTGACGAAGGGCCTGTCCTGGGCCGGCAGGAGGCCGCCCAGAGCAAGAAGCTTTCTAGAGGGGGTTGTGGGGATGGGGGTAATGTCATTAAGTACTTCCAGAAGGTCTGACTCGAATCCCCTCTCCCGCCCACAGGACCACATCATAAGGACTCCGGGGAGGGAACAAAGCCTGCAGACGGTACCCTTGGGGCTCCCACGTGACAGGGTGGCCCTGCCGTACGGGGGCCTTGGGGCACCTGCTCCACCTGCCCCTCCGTGTTTAACCCCAAACAGGACCTGCTGGGGCCTCTGCCGCATCCCCGGGGCCCAGGGTGGCCTGGCACTGGCCTGTTCAGGAGAAAGGGCATTAAGGCCCCTCCAAGAGGAGGCCTGGTAGACAACCCCCAGTGCCTCAACAGGCTCAGCACTGGAACTGCCACTTACAGGAAGGGAAACAGGTTCAGGGAGTCATGCACAGGGGGAGGGGAGGTGGTCAGGGTTTCTGAAACCTGTGAATTGGGGCCAGGAACCCAACCCCTCAGTGTGTCCACTTCCCCATCAATCAAGTGGGTGAGACCGTGTCCTGCCGCACAGGTCGGGGTGGGCCGTGAGTATGGCAATGAGGTGCATGCAGTGGGCGTTTCCAGGACGCTGTGTGGAGACTCTCCAGATGCATAGCCCCCACCGGGCAGGGTCTTCCAGACCTTACTCTTCCCTCTTGGACTATTTTTCAAGGTATAGACATAAGAACATTCCACTGTGTGTTTCCAAACACCCCCAAGGCCATAGGCTGGAAAAGCACAGGCCCGTTCACCCCGCCCCACCCACCTCTGCCTCCCAGGAGGTTAATGGCAGAGGTGGGCTGCGTAGCCCCCTGTGCTCAAGTTCACCCGTGGCCACCAGCCCCTCCCTCGTGCAGGCATTAAGGAGCCTGTCTGCAGGGAACTCCCCCTTCTTCTTTCTGCATAGTTTCTCCATTGTACCTGCTGCAACCACGTTCAGCATCCCCCACAGATGGACAGTCACCTTCTTCTAGGGTGTGGCCATCGAGGGCCAAACTGCGGACACCTACACACGACACTGGAGCCAACGTAGCTTCCCGGAGCTGTGCCCACAGCCTAGCTTCTGCTCCTCATTGCCCCACACAGCCAGGTGGCCCTGACGCTCCAGAAAGACCCTTCAAGCTTGCAGGGAGCAGCCGCAGCTCAGAGGGCACCTCCCCGTAAGGTCCAAGGCCCGGCCACTGGCCTCCGACCCTGCCCCTGCTACTGATGGTCTCTGCCCACAGGTGGCCAGGTGGGCACACCCCAGTGGGCACTGTGAATGAATGAACAAATTACTAAGCAGCAGCTGAAAACACTTCCAATAATGGCCTCAAGTCAGGGGATGGAAACAAGGGCCCCAGAGGTGAGGCACGCAGCGAGTGGGTGTGCCTGTCTGACCCCAAATTCCTGAGTCCTGAGCCCCCCACCACCCAGAGCATCTCTGCCCTTGCGAGATGATCAGGGAGAGCTGACCCCCCCCCACCTCACCGCCTGCGGACCCTGAGTTACCCACCCAGTGCCCACTGACACGCTCCTCTCCACCCACCTGCCCCCTGCCACCAGCCTCAAGGTGAAGCAGACAGAGCTGTGCCCCAAGAAGGGTCCACAAAACCCCACACGTGTCCAGGCAGCTTGAGTTACCCGGCACGAGGCTGACCCAGCCTCCCTCGAGCCCTGCGAAAGCCTGGCACGGCTGCCCCTAGCAGCCCCTCTCACTGCCAGCAAGCCTGTGAGGCCCAGGGTGCAGGCAGATTGCCTTCCCACTGCTGGCTCGGCCCTGTTCTCCTGTGGAAAGGCCGCATTGTTCCCCCCCCCACCCAGCCCCCGTCTGGCTCAGAGACACCCAGGCTCCGGGCTGTGAGGTCACCGGGCCTCACAAAATCCACCTGCAGCGGCACCAGCTCCAGGAAACCGAATCCCGGCGGCAGATGACAGCCGCAGGCGGCGTGACAGAGTGTCCATTCAGCCTCAGCCCCAGACGGCCAGCCGACCTGGACGCCGCCTCCCGCACCTGGGCCCTCCCTGGGCCAGTTCCACACCACATGCAAACCTGCCCGGGGGCCACAGCCAGGGAGGAGGGCTGGGACATGCCCTGCCTGGGTGCCCAGCACACGTGAGAGGGTGGGTGGAGAAGTGGCAGAGACCTTGCCCTCCCTCGAGGGCCTCCCAGACAACAGGCAGCGTGGAGTAGGCTCAGGGGACCTTTGAAGCTGAGCCTTGAGGGAGACAGTCCCCCTGCCCGGGCCCGGCACATCTCAGACCAGTCTCCCTGCCACCATTTTACAGATGAGGAACCCAAAACCAGAGCACTTGACTGGCTGCCCAAGTTCCTACCCGGGTGAAAAGCAGAGCCAGGTGGAACTGGGTGTGTCTGACCCCCAGGCCTGCCCTTTGCCCTGAGCAGGGGTCCCCTGGGAGTAAACAGTGGAGCAAGTGGCCCGGAAGGAGAGCGGGGCCGGGCAGCTGCCCGTGGAGGCCTCGACGGTGGAGGGAAGAGAGTGAGCCAAGGGAGGAGGACACGGCTGCGGGTGGTCGGCAGGGCCAGCCTCCCACAGAGCGGCTCAGGGTCCTGCGACCACCAGGCCACATGGTCTCTCATCACCACCCCACAGCCACCTCTGACTGCAGCCTCTGCATCTGGGCACAGCCTGCAGCATGAACCCCAAAGAGGCAGTGGGGGACAGGTCCCACCCCAAGCATGTCTCCTGCTGGATTGGCCAGGCAGGAGGAGAGGACTGTGGAGGTGGGCTCAGGCTCCTTGGGCACCACTGAGGTCTGGGCCCCCTCTGAGCGAGGCCCACGGCAGTGCAGGGTGCGCCCGGGTTCCGCAGCCAGGACCCGGTTCCATGGCCTCTTCCAGGTGCGCCTCGAGCATCAGGCCCCAGCCGGGACTCAGGCCCGGCCCCTGGGCTCAGAAGGGCTGCTCTCCAGAGGCAGGGCCACGAGCTTCCTGTCACTCCGCTCTTCTGCCTGGTTGGTCACACTGAAAAGAGCGTCCAGTAGCCAGGAGGCATGAATATGGGCTCCAACCCATCATGGCAGCAGCAACTGAATCCTGTGGCGGGGAAAGACTGGGTCCAAGCTCAGCCCCTGTTCTCCCGCCCACCCAAAGCTGCAACAGCTCCTCCCAGTCACCACCCTGGCTGGCCAGCCCCACCTCCAAACCGGCCCCTTCTCCCTTTCTTCATTTAGCAAACTCCTACTCAGCTGCCAAAGCCCAGGGCAAGGGGCCCCTCCTCCAGGAAGCCTTCTCCCTGGGCCAGCATCTCCCCTCACAGCCCCTGGCACCCACCGCTGACACTGTCTGCATCCTTTGCAGCCAGGCCCCCTCCAGACAGGGCCAAACTCCTTCCGGGGGTCTTGCTGGGGATGCTCACCAGACAGAGCCCTTGGAAACACTGATCTGCAGGGGCCCAGGCTGGACTGGTGAACTCCCGGGGACAGGAGCAGGGAGCAGTGGTCTTCACAGTGTCAGGCACAGGGCTCCACAATTTGTTAACAGCTTGGCCAGGCCCCTAGAGATGGGAGATGCCCTCCAGGAACCACGGAGGAGAGGGGGGCCCACCCAGTACCTGCTCTCCAGTGGCACCACTCCAGCGGCCCATCCCCATGGACCAGAGCCCCCAGGGTTCCACCCTACCTGTGAGCCCACTCCCCAGGCCCACCCACCCCAAAACCCTTCTTACCCACATCCCATGTCATATGACTGTGAAGGCAACATCAGGAGAACAGGTTTCTTAACTTCTCTGTGCCACATCTCCATGGCAAACCCACTGAGACTAGGAGAAAGAGGTGTGTGCAGCAGCCCTGAGCACAGACCCAGCGCAGACGGGGCGCACCCTCACCACCTCACGGCTGTGTTCTCTCTGCTTTTCACAGCATCTCATATGCTTAACATTGATTAACCTCATTCCCACTTCCAAAACACACCTGAGTTCCAGGTGCCCCCACGGCCCATGTACCACAGCTCCCAGCACCCCTGTGGTAAGGGTAGGAAGGCCTTCCTCTGCCCCATTTGTGCAGAGAAAATGCAGGCTGGGTGGAGAGATGCCCCACCCAAGTTCACACGACTCCCCAGGTCAGACCTTTGCCCCCACTGCTACCGGCCAAGGACAGCTGTACAAGAGCAGGCTTCTCAATGCCAACACCACCGTCCGAGAACTCAGTGAGACACTGGTCCCTGGGCCCCCAGTGTCCAAGATCAGTTGGCAGACTACTTTTCACTAGCATGTTATTGACTACTCAAATTTCAGCTTTCTTTTCTAACAATATTAGCACCCCAGAAGGAAAACCTGAACATCTCACCTGAGCCCTGATTTCCGGGAGGATCTCAGACATTCTGGCCACTATTAAGGGGAGATATTTGAGGGCTCCTCAAAAATTAGGACTCCATCTTGGCACTCACAGCCTAGCACCCAGTCCCTGCTTGTGACTCCAGCACCCTCACTCATATGCTGAATAAAATCCCAGGCCCACCCCCACCCCCACCCAACTGACCCCAGGACTTGCAGTGGGTCCTGTCCCCTCCCTCTGCCTCACTCAAGGCTTAGCACAGGCCTCCCTCCTCCGGGAAGCCTCGGTGTCACCGCAGGCCGGGTCAGGGGTCCCTCACCCCCACGGCCCCTTCAGACATACCAGGAGCTGGTGCTGAAGGGGAAGAGGTTGACAAGCACAGGTGGACATCACCCTGAACAAGGTCACTATCACCCCCACTCACCCCCTGGGGAAACTATGGCCCAGAGACAGCCACACACCGCCCCCCGTGCCTGTCACTGCACCCTCGCCTTGGGGGTGTCCAAGAGTCTGAGCAGTGCTTCCAAAAGTCCAGAGGACTTAAGAGGGTCACAAGACTGAGCACCTGGGCATCTGTCTCCAGGGCTCCCGCCTCCAGGCAGCCTCTGCTTTGCACCAAGGATTCTTGGGGCTCTAATGCCACCCCCTCAGACACTTCGAAGTCTCGGGGGCTTGGGCCAGAGCAGGGAAAGAAGGACCCTCACGATCGCGAGCGCTGGCTTGCTGCGGGAGCCCCGGCCGCCGAGCTGAGCGTCCAAGTGCCATTGCCAAAGATTCCTCCTGATTTTTAAGGCACATACACCTTGATGTTACCATTTTCAAAGATTTAGGGCATCAAAGACCAAAGAGAAGAAACAAAAACTTGTGCAGGTGCCCAGTGGGCCCCTTTCTAGCATTTCTCTCATGTAAAATTTCCCACTAGTGCCCCCACCCATCCACGCCCCACCCCACCCCACCCCAGCCACCTGAGAGGCTGCTAGTGGGGATGCCCTGCCCAGGAGATGCCTAGGGCAACAAACGGCCCGTGGGGCAACGTGGGGCAGAGGCTGGGCGTCCGCTTCCAGGGCTCTCCTGGACGCTGAGGAGCGATGGGGCCTGCGCGCCCCAGGCTGCGCTCGGCGGGCCTGCCTCCTGCACCGACCGAGCAGGGCCCAGCCTCCGGGTGCCCGGCCTGGGCCGCGAGGGGCCGGGGCCTGCGAGCGGGCTGGGGCCGGGGTCGGGGGTCCGGCCAGCTTTAATGCGCGGACAAAGCCTCATTTGCAGGTCAATGCCGCGGCACACTCGCCTCTCCCCTCGCCCGGCGCCCTTTGTCCGGCCGCGCCTGCTCCTCGCGCCAGATGGCCGCGGAAATGCTAATTTGGGGCGCCCCCGCCCCCCGCGTTTAATTACGCCCTTGCAGATGGGCCGCGAGTGTGCGCTTCATGCAGATGAGCGCGGCCTGGCCGCGGGGGCCTGCAGGCCGGCTGCCCGGGGCCGGAGCGCGGCCGCGGCGGGGGAGGGGCGGGGAGGGGTGCCGTCCCCCCAGCGCGCCGCCGGGCACGAGCGGGCACCCAGCGGGCCGGGCGCGGGAAGCGCGCTTTCCTCCTTTCATTTCTCCAAAATGGGATCTTAAGTGATTCTGAATGAAAACAAATTGGCCCGCTTTCTTCTCCAAACAGACGCGCGGCGGGGGAGGGGCGGCCCCGGCGGCGGAGGACAGCCGTGGGACCCCTGCCCAGACAGGCCCCCTCACCCGCCGCCAGGGCCCGCGCCTGGAGGCGCTCGGGGACGGCCTGGTAAGTCCTGGCAGGCGTGGCGCCCCCTCTAACATGGGGCTCCTCCCCAGTTGCAAGCCAAATACAGATGCCCAGGCCAGGCTGGACACAGAAACGGGGCATGCCAGGCGGGCACAACCTCTGGGGGTCGGTAGCCCCAGCAGGAGTTGAGGCCCCCGACCCAGGCTCCGGGCCCTAGTGAGGGGGAGTGGGGAAGAACCTCTGGCTCCCTTCTCCCCATACCCGTGGTTCTGTGCCAGAGCTGACCCGGGCCTAACCGCACAGCCATGTAGGGGTGGGCAGAGTGCGCAGGAGAGCTGGCGCGGGGGGCTTGGCAGAGGATCCGGACGGAATGACTGAGAGAATGATGGGGAAGGTCCCCGTGACCTTTAATATTCTAACCATGGACTCACAGACCCCTGTGCACTGGTGGGCAGTGGACGCACACACCAGATGTGACACAGGGGAGGGCCATTTCCCCCCCAGCCCATGTTCCGCACACACAACTCAAGCCAGCACGGCCATTAGAAAGAAGAGGGATCTGTTTGTTCCTCAGATTCTTGTAATCTGCTCAGACAAAGGACTGACACGCCATGACAGGATGACCCATGGGCCAGGTTTGAAGTCAGCAGGCACAGTCATCTGCCCCAGCTGCCACCAGCCCAGTCCTGGAGCCGGCCTAGGTGCCCTCTGCCCTGAGTGTCTTCCCTGCCAGCCCTTCTCCACCTGCACCCCCTCCGACAGTCTCTGGGCACTCCCCTCTCCCGGCTCCTCCGGAGCCTCTGGCCACCTTCTCCTGTGTGTGCCCAGCACCAACCGCGAGCCTGGTGTAACTCCAGCCAGGACTCAGAGCTAGTCAGAGGGACATCCCGGGGCTCCCGCTGATGCCCAGGCCTTGATGCCCATCCTGCTAGCCCAGGATCTATGCCAAGCTGTGGACGGGGGCAGATCACTGACAATGCCCAGCCAGGATGCACCATGGAAGTTTCCATGGTCAGTGGATGGAAACCAGTTCCTATTAATATGGAAATAACAGGTGCCCCCAGACTTCCCCTTCCATATCTTTCCAGGAAACAGTGTAATCAGGATTTTTACACCCATTTGAGACAAACATGACCCCCTGCAGTCACCTCATTAACCAGAGGCTTCCATCTTCCTCCTGGGATAGGGGCTGAGCCTGGTCAGCCGAGCTCCCCACCACCCCTGCAAGGCCTCCGGGATGGACAGCCTGGCCCTGGGCCTCCCTGGCCACCTGGGGCCCCATGGCTTTGGTCACCATGGCTGCATGTGTGTGTGGCTTCTTTAGAGCATTTGCATGGTTGCATTTTCTCCTGTTTGTGCTGACAGTTTGCAACAACGGAGTCTCCCAAAGCGTGTGGCCTGGGGAGAGATCTGGCCTTTTCCCACCATACTTACTACGATGTAAGCCAGCTTTGGTACAGTCACCAGCTTGTTGCCCTGAAATCTTTCTTCCAGATTATTTGTCTGTTAATCCATTTACCACACTCATACTGGGTCTCTTAAACCTCACATCAGGGTTAAATATTTTGAAATTAAAACAATATATGTGTACGTATGTGCGTGCATACATCTATTTACTCTCATGCTTTAAATATGCACTAAAATATGTGCTTTGAACCTAAAAAGTAAACATGGGTCCCCAAATTGTACAGAGCCCCAAACTACCTTCCATGGTTATCTCTAGATAGGAGAATCTATCTGGAGGAACTTTTACTCTTTTTGGTACATTTCTATGTCTTTTTCCTTTTTTTTTTTTTTTTTTACAATGAACACATGGTATTTCTACAATCAGGGGAACTATAAGGCAATTTTCATTTTGGAAATTGAAATAAATAAAAAGCACCATTGGTTTGCCAGCCATGTGACCCAGGGCTTGTGGCAGCAATGCTGGAAGCCTGCTGCTGGCCAGTGGGGGGGCCCTCGCCCCAGCGGTGCACAGGGGTCCGCCTCAGAGCAGAGTCCTGGGGGCGCCTCAGAAACTAAACCCCTCGGACAGGGGCCAGGGCAGGCCCACTCTGCCAAATTCCGCTCAGGCCTACTCTCGGTTCCAGCAGAATTCCCAAGTATATTGTTGTTATCATTATTATTTTGCAATTACGTGACATTTTTTAAATGCCTGGAGTGTTTTTTCAGACATTTTCATTAGCTCCTTCTTGCTCTGCCCACAGGACAGGTCAGCGTTTTGCTTGTCAGCTTCATGGTTTTTCTGAGAGAGGTCAAAAAACCTGCGTGGGTCACACAGCAACGAGTGGCACTGTGAGCACGGATATTGATGTCCGGGCCCGGCCCCAGGTCATCCTGCAGAACTGCAGCATCTTTGCCACGTTTCAGCCTCCACTGGGTTTTGATTTAGGAGTAGGGGGAGATGGATTTGGGAAAGAGAAGAAAAAGCAGGAATGTGATAAGAGAGAAAAAGGAAAGCCAGAGGCAGGCACAAGAGGCAGAAATAAGGAGATCGGATTCCATGGGGCAGAGGGCCCAGCAGGATGGCCACTCAGAGGCCCGGGCAGGGACTCGAGCCCTCAAGGTGGCCCTGCTAGGCCTTCCCGCCCTGCACCCCTGGACCAGGGCCGGGTTCTAAAGGAGCTTCAGGCGTCAGTTCCCAGTGTGTGCTGGGGGCAAGTGGGTGAGACAGCACCCGCCTGGACTGCCATCCTCTGAGAATATCCAGTCCAGGGGGTAAGCTGGAAGAACAGGGACCCCAGGTGCCATTCAAAGCCATTCTGAAATGCAGGAGACGCATAGCCTGCATTAGTCATGAACCTCAAACACTGGCCAACCCCCAGCCTCAGGAGCAAGCGCCCAGCCCACCCCCCACTTACAGCGACCCAGGCTGCAGAGGCCTGGACGGGGCCACTACCCAGTGGGCATCACTAGCGTTACAGGCTGAATTGTGTCCCCTAATACTCCTTTGTAGGGGTCCTAAACCCCAGTATCTTAGAATGTGACTGTGTTTGGAGGTTGGGGTCTTTAAAGAGGTGATTGAGGTAACATGAGACCAGAGGGTGGCCCCAATCCCATATGACTGGTATCTTTACAAGAAGAGGTCAGGACAGAGACACACACAGATGGACGGCCATGTGAAGACGCAGGGAGGAGACAGCATCCACATGCCCCGAGGAAGGGCGCAGGGGGAGCCAGGCCTGCCCACCCCTGGGCGTCGGCCTTCCAGCCTCCAGGACTGAGAGACAATGAATGTGGTGTAAGCTCCTATCTGGGGGGCGTTGTTATAGGTGCCCAAAGAGACTAATACACCCAGCATTCACCCAAACCCAACTCAATAGAGTGGCAGATACCTGTCCAGACCCAGGCAGCCAGGGTGGACAGAGAGACCACATTCCAGACCTCCAAAACCCACACCCACACCCACCTTCGAGAACATTCAGTGCATTGAGCTGCTTCACGGCTAGTTTCCTTTAGAAGCATGGTCCCAACACCTAGGGACACATCACAGAAGTGGGCAGTACCCCAAAATACCATGTTCCAAGGCCAAGATACAAAGGTCATGGGCAGAGCCAATGGCTGTGTGCCCCTAATGCTAGCTGGGGACAGTGGGGCTTTGGATCTGGCTGGCTTGGGTGTCGGGGGAGACTTGGTGCCCTGGAGAATCAGGACCTGCCTGAGGGCCACGCCTGGCCGGGGCTGCAGGGACCGCTGGGCCTCCCTCCCGCTCACCACCGGGAGCTTCATTAGCAGCCTCTACAGTCCAGCTGGAGTCACCTGATTAGCCCGTTCTAGTGGCACTGGGAGTCCCCCATATCTGTTTTTCCACCCACACATGTTCAATTAAATTTTGCTTTTGTGCCAGAGAGGCCACTGATGTGAATGTTTCTTGGGAGTTTTTCCCTGTTTCTTTATGTCCTCAAAACTGAAGTCAGTCACCAAGTTTCAGAAAAATGCCCTCCTGGATTGGACTGGGTAAGAGGAAAGAAAAACACAACACAAAACAAAAGCAGAAGAAACAAAAGAGAAAGCAGGGGCTGCCTTCATCCAGAACCCTCCTGCGAGGAGACAATCCGCTCCGATTGAAACGTCTCCATTGTGCGGTGTTCACGGAACGCGCTTGTTGCGTTGGACAGAAATGCAAATCCCCCTTTTCCCTTTGATTCAAATATTTAAATTTTCAAATATATATGCTGCAACAATTGAATGGCAGCTGACCTCACTAATTTTCATAGAAGAAATGCGGAAGCCATGGGCGGCAGTTAATCTAGCCAGCAGTGGCCCCCACAGTCCTGGGCGGGGTGGGGGGCGGGGGGAATAATCCTTTTATTCAGACATTTGGCTTAAAAGAATAACAAGGAGAAAAAGCTGGAACATAATTGCATTGCATGGAAAACAGAGAAAGATTTTTTTCTTTCTCTCTAACGTGCTTTCTCTTCTCCCGTCCTCAAAGAAGGGGGCTCATGGCCAGAGGCTATTTTCTTGTAAAGAAATCATGAGTGTTTTCCTCCGCTATTGTCCCAACTCCCACCCCCTTGCCCCCATGGGATTTCCAGAGTTGGATCGACTGCTGCTGGCTAGTTCATTCATTCACTCACTCACTCCTTCACAAACCCCAAGGGAAGCCCTGCCGTGTGTCCAGAGGGGCTCTGGCTGGGACAGTGCACCTAGACACCCATAACAGCAGGTTCTTCTAGGCCCTTCTGCAGGGGCAAATAGGGTACTTGGAGCTCCAACAGAGCCGTCTCCTGGCCCTCGGAGGCGCCATAAAACACGGTGGGACGTCGCTGAGCTCCTCTTGAGCCTCCCTGGCCCCCCCAGCACCCGAGACGCAGTCCCTGAGCACCGAGGGGAGGCGGCAGAGGCGGAGGGGCCCCTCCCTGGGCTGGTAGGGCAGCGTCTGCCACGGGCTGTTGCTAAGTCCTGCTCCCGGCCCGGGGCTCCCAGAGGACCCCGGCCCAGCCCATCAGCAGGGCTGGGTCTTTAATATTTAAAGAGCTCTCCCGGACATTTCAAGAACTCCCCGACACGATTTTCCGTGATGCGTGTGCTGTCCGGACATCTGTCTTCTATACCTAATAAAGTCGCCCCGATTCAGAATGAACTCGGCATCGCTTTGAATCCGGGCTCACATATGGTTGGTAATTAGCTGGCTATCTCTCGGAGTTAAATGATTTTTTTTTTTTCTCGCCCGTTCGCATCCATAATAGACGCGAACAGAGTTGCGATTGTTCCCTGTTGCGGGACATTCTGCGCCTGAATGAGCGGGGGCTGCTGCGTCGACGCGGATTTGCCATATGGTTGCGCGGAGCCGCGAAGAATGGGCCCCTGTGTGTGTGTGTGCCCGGGACGCAGCGGCGCGGCCGTGCCAGCCGGGCGGAGCCGGTGCCCGACGGCCCGCAGGAGGAGCGGGCGCGCCGTCTGGGCGCGGGTCCCGCGGGCGGCGGGCCGGCGGAGCGCAGGGCTGGGCGCGGGAGCCCGGCGCACGGAGGACTCGCGGCCGGACGCACCGCGGGCCCGCGCCGCACCGGGGCCTCGGCCCGTGCAGGCCGCGGCGGGGGCCCGCTCTGCGGCTGCGGCAGCCCCATTGTGAGGCCGGCCAGACAATGGGCGGCCCGAGGAGGCACCTGCTCGCCTGAAAGGCCCATAAATCGCCGCCGCGTCCAGCTGCCTTCCCGCCCCTCCCCGCGAACCGGCGGGGCCGAGTGGCCGCGGCCCGGAGGGGGAGGCTGTGCCCGCCGCGCTCCTGCCGGCCCGCAAGCTGCCCGCGCCCTCGGAGCCCGTCAGCCACTCCTCGGTACAGGCCTGCGCACCAGGGCCGCCTTCCCCTCGGTGGCCAGTGTGGTCCCGCAGCGTCCTTCCTGCCGGGAGCCCGCGCACCCACGGGGTTTCCGGCGCGCGCGGGGCCCAGGCTGCTCACGCAGGCTGCCTTTGAACCAAACTCTTGAACTTCTAAACCGCAGCCGCTACTCATGCTGCTATTTAAAGACTGGGCTCCCTGCTGCCCCCCAGGATCTGAGAAAAGCAACCGGCCTCCACCCTGGGCTGCAGCCTTCTGCCCCATTTTGCTAGACTAAGGCCCAGCCTACCACAGGACTTGCCAGCCCCTCGAACAGGGGCTGACACCCTGCCTGTCCCTGCCACCCCCAGCCCTCCATGTCCTGGGCACCAGGCGCAGGGCCCCTGCACTTCCTACCTGCATCCCCTTTCAGAGGAACGCTGAGGCCTCCAGCAGGAAGGGACACAATTTCAGGGACCTGACCAGGCACCGTTCACCCTGATGCTTACATGTGCACCCAGCAGCAACTTCCCCTTGTCATACAGTCAGCCCGCGGCCCCTGGTCACCTCTGTGGACCTGGGGCCCTTGGAGGAGACGGGGCAGATCTTTTCCAGGGCACATATCCATCAGCACCCAGGCCTTGGAGAAGGGAGAAGGGCTGACGGCTGATTCTCCTGGTATCTGATGCAGCGGTACCTCCCCAGGTGTTATTTTAAACATCTTGGGTGGCTGCAAATCTCCCTCCTTGGAGGGTGGAAGCCATGGTCAGTGGTCCAGATGGGCAGGAAGTGGTCAGAAGTTACTACAGGGCTGCACTGGCATCTGGAGTATGCCCAGGTGTGGCAAGGAGGCTCACCTTGGGTGCACAGCTCTGCTCCAGACAGCCAACCTCAGGTGGGCACCTGAGGTGGGCCACGACTGAGAAGAAGGAGGCTGCAGCCCCTGGCTGTGCACGGCGGTGCTGAGGTCTGCTCTTCCCTTCAGCTGATTGCATGTGCTGCCTTTCTCTCCATGAAGGGGGCTGGACTTGGATGGCTGCGCTGTTTCTCTCTCCATGGAGGGGGCTCCATGGGCTCCTGGGCAAGTCCTTGGCACCGTAGGGCTCTCTGCGAGTGCTGGCACACGGGTTCAGCTGGGAAGAGGCGTGCATTCTCTCCCAGGTCTTTGGCAACGCCAGCCCTGTGCTGGCAGCCTGCAGGGTGCACCTTGAGGGGCACACATCCCTGGGCTGGAGAAGCTGGCTGAGATGGCCAGTCCCTCAGTGCCTGCTCCTTGGAGACCCTGGCCACAGGAGGCACTCACTGCTGCCCTGGCCTCTGACTCTCTGGATTTTCACTACCTAGTGCCATGCCTTATCTCCTCTCCTCCCCTAATAAAGGACCAGCATTTTCCCCACTCGGCTCTTCTCCCTGACATCCTAGAAAAATGTTTTTCCACTTCCTTTGATGTCTTTTACAAGTTGCATCTCATTTCCTGTTTGGGCATTTCTGACCTCGAGTGACTTCTGCCGCCAGGCTGCGTGGCTGCTCTTCTCCCTGGGGCTCCACCCAGACGCCAGTTCTGATTCCCCCCCTGTGGTAGCCCCGCCGCCAACTCCATTTCCACCCACCTTCCCCACCTTCTTTGGGGCCTCCGAGACAGCCCCGCGGACTTAGCTTTCCAAGGAAGCTCCTCACTGTGGGGGCCCATCTCCCCAAAGAAACTTGCTGGGTCTGCTTCCCCAGGACCATGTTCTCTAGTTCTCTGTTCCCCCCCTTGGGGCAGGCAGCTCCTGTTCACTTTGCCTCCTTGGAGTGGGGGTGAGCGGAGCGGGAGCCGGGGCCTGGGGAGCCCTGAAGTCTGTCTCCAAGCCCCAGATGCTATGGGAGGTGTGGGGGCCCCACAGAGTGGGGGCTGCTCCCCAGGTGGCCTCCAAGAGCCCCCAATGCAGCAGGTGTAAAATCAAAAAGAAAAAACAAACAAGGGTAGCTCCACAGAGCTCACATGGGGCCTTTCTTCTCCCTCCCTCCTTTCTTCCCTCCCTCCCTCCCTCCATCTCTTTCTCCCTCTCTCCCTCTCCCTCCATCTCTCCTCCCTCCTTTTTTCCTCCCTTCCTGCCTGTCTCTTTCTGTTGTTCCTGTTCTGGCACATGACTCTGCCCTTCAAGCACCAGCAGAAGCAACAGGAATCACTCCAGTGCAGGCCGGCAACTGGGTGTGGGCACCTGGGGCACCGTCCCTGCCCCCTTAGGATGCAATGGACCAAAAATGGTATCTCCTGGCCCAGGAGAGCAAGAGCTGATTAAAGTTTGCATAGGAAACAGAGGAGACGTACACTTACTTTTTTCACAACCCCAGCTAAACTCCTAAGGGACCAGAGCAGGCGGTGGCATAGCTGCAGAGCTGGGGCTCAGCCTCCGGCTGAGGGCCTGCCCACTGCTGTGAGCCTGGCCTGGGAGAGGGCTGGGGGTGCCCTCAGCCAGTGGACACCAGGTGACAGGCAGACTCACCTCTGGTCCTGCCTCAGCCCCCAGGTGTCAGGTCCTGCAGTGAGAGTGCTGCCAGTGTGAAGGGCCAGGCTTGGGTGGCGGTGCCCATGTGGTCATGGAAACAAAGAGCTCCGCGCTCCCTCCAGAGCTCCCGGACTGGGGCTCCCTCCCACTAGATGGGCCAGCTGGGATCTTCTAATCTGAATCCAGGAGGGCCATGAGGCTGGGGTCAGCACCAGGAGCAGAGGGTCTGACAAGCCAAAGGGTCAGAGTTCAAATCACTCCTGTCTTTCCGGATCCAAAGACCGTTCCATCTAGACGGGTCCTCAGACCCTCCAGCACTCAGCACCTTGCAGAAGGGAAACCGAGGCTCAGAGAGGGGAGGGGACTCATCCTTTGCTTCTCTCACCGTAGACAGGCCCCACCCCAGGGGCAGGCCTGTGTGGGGGAGGCTGGGGGAAATGTCAGTGCCCAGCAGAGAGGGGGATGCCCAGAATGGAGGGCAGTCAGGAAGACAGCCCAGAACTGGTCTTGACCACCACCCCCACCCCACCTTCTCCCTGCTCCCACTGCCCCCTCCCCCACACGAGCTGGGCAGGCCCCCTGAGGTCCCTGGGGTGGGGCTGCTACAAACTCCCTGTGTGGTTTTTACATCAGCCATGAGGCAACCACCAGGGCCTGTGCCCCTCAGGTCCAGGAGCACCCGGGACAGCCCCAGACCATCGACCCCTGGGAAGTAGCCTTGGTGGGGTGGCAGTATCAAGGAAGGTGGGGGTGAGTCTCTCACACACACGGACCACAGATAGGACCCTGCAGTACTCCTGTGGGCCAGACAGGGCGCTACAGCTGCCGGTGGCACATAGCAATTCGTATGTGTGGCATTTCCATTTTCACCACTATTGTGGTCCCCAAAATGGACCGACGGCTCAAAAGAAGGTCCAAAAGCAGGAATGTATTGACACACCAAGGCTCCAGGGCAAACACAGGGATGTCCACCCACTGTGACATGCCACAAAAGCAGGAGAAGGAAGTGAGGCCCTCTGGGTGGTGAGGACCTTCTGGAAACAGGACCTCCCGGGGCTGGCCCTGCAGGGTCTCAGGAAACTTGGATGGCTGTGGCATGAGCTCAGCTGTGTTGTTCGCAAACAAAGCCCGGGGCCTTCCCCGGACGCCACCAGTGTTCTGGCCCACGGGAGATGAATGCAGCGAGGCTGCCCCTCGGCAGCCAGGAACAGCGCCCGCCAGGCGGGCTGCAAGGACGCTGCTGCCTGCGGGAGGCCGCGGGCTGGATCTGCTGGAAAAAAGAAAACTCCGGGAGGGAAACAAATTGACAAGTGTAGAAAAATGTTAAACATTGTGGATACGGGCTGGTGATACTATCTATTAACTTATGCATCTTTTTGAGATCCCATTAGAATTTCTTTAAAGGAGATACAAGTGATATAATTGTTTTTGCTAAGGAAATTTAAAACCAGCTACAAAGTTAACCAAATAAGAGAGAAACTATGTATATACATGTATGTATATAATAAATATCCACATATGGATGTGTATGTAATATGCATACATTATTTACATGTGTATTTAATAAAAATATGGGTGTATGTAAAATAAATACACATGATATGAATGTGTGTGTTCCTAATGTAAATACACATTATATAGATGTATGTGTTTATAATAAAAATACACATTATATGGATTCATGTGTGTACAATATATACACATTATATAGATGTGGTATAATCTATATTATGTATTTTTGTATAATATATATATTATATGGATGCATGTGTGTATAACATAGATATACATAACATGAATGTAAAATATATATACATGATATGGATGTATGTGTGTGTAATATATATATGTATATAGATTATATGCATATAATATATATATACATGGTTCTGTATAGAAAATACATACACATGATATGAATGCATGTGTATAATATATATACACATTACATACATGTATATATAATATATGCATATTATATGGGTGCATGTGTGTATCATGTATATATACAATATATACACATCTAATAAAAGAAGGCAGAAAAGGTTACTGCAAATGCCCTTCTCAGGTGTTGTCATGCTGCCACCTCAGTGGCCTTGGGGAGGAGGGTCCCTGCTGTCCAGTGTGTGTGCCTGTGGCACTGCCTCTTGCCTGCACCCAGCTCTGATGTCTGAACAAGCCACTCCTGGCATTTAGTCAGCTTAAACACAAGAAGTGCTCAGTGACTTTTTCTGTTTATTACTGAAAATCCATGCTAAGGGAAAACAAATTTGTTCCTAATTTCAGTAACAATCGTTTGTGAGTCCTGAAGTGCCCCCTGAATGTGCTGGGTACTGACTGAGCGCCAGCACTGCAGACTGCCGGGAACAGAGATGTGGCCCGTCACAGCAGCAGAGCCCCATCGCCCCGGGTTCTGGGCAGTCTCGGTGACTGGCCTGCATAGCTGGACGAGGTGGAGGTCGACGCCACTCCACTTCCCAGGGTAGCTCGTTTGAGGCCTTGCAGCTCCTCCAGCGCCCTGAAAAGCATGCCCTCAGAGCCCAGCTGCCATGCTGTGAGGAAGCCCAAGCAAGCAGCCACAGGAAGAGGGACTGCGGCCCCCCCAGCTGGCGGCCAGCTCCGCTGCCAGGCATGGGAGTGAGCCACCTTGGAAGCTGATCCCCCAACGCCCACCAAACCACCCCCGCTGACACCCCATAAAGCAGAGCCAAGCTACCCAACAGCATTTCCCAAATTCCTGACTCAAACATCCTAGGTGAAGCAAAACCGTTGTCTGAAACCACAAGGCACTGGGACAGTTTTTACTTGGCAAGAGATAATTAGAACACGAGTTCTCATGCCAACAGAAGAGAAGGTTCCAGATGCCAGTGCTCACCTGCTTTGTGCCCCTGGCATGGAATAGCACCATTGTGGTCATGTTGCAGGGCTGAAGGGGATGGTGAACACGCAGCCATTCGACACTGAGGTGGGCCAGCCCCTGAGGACCCACCCAGAGTGCTTTCAAACCCAAACATGTCTTCCTGGTGCCGCTCAGGCCCCAGAGGCCCTGTTTCTTATTCTGAGAACACATCCGGACAACACAATCTGTGTCTCAGCTACCCCTGAAACACTCATTTCAGGGCTTAAATGTTACTGTTCAGCCTGAGACTGTGACCCATTCCCAAATCCTGATCATTCTCCTCCTTCATTGAAGAAGGAACGTGTGTGTGTCATCAAGGCCCGCGCTCTGCTCCCCACTCTGGTGGAGTGAAGGGGCACGGCTGGAAAGAGGGGGAAGCTGAGCCGTGGAGGGAGACGGAGGTCTCAGCCGGTCCCTCAGGGCTGCCGCGGCCAGAATGGCCCCTCGGAGGTGTTGCATGGAGGCAAGGGGCCCTGTCCTGCAGGTGGGTCATCCAGGAATGGACAGGGCTTCCGATAAGGCGGCTCTCTTCAACTGGGAGTAATTGCTGAAGAAAAACGGATCCAAGCCGTGCGCTGCCGACCCCCGTGCAGCGGGGGCCAGCGCCCTTGCCCTGTGACTTTCCAGGGAGGTGACCACATGGGGCTTCATTCACCGGGAAGCTTGTTCTGTTCCGTAGCCTCAGGAAAGCCTGGGGTGGTTAATCCTTGGGGTGGGATGAACATGGGGTCGTCACACCAGGACGTGGTGAGAATCTGGATCCTCGCCACGCTGGCCCTGCAGAGGACCTCCGTCCTGTCCCCAGGCAACCCCATTCCTCTTGCTGGTCTCCGACTCCAGCCCCTCACCTACCGCACACTATTCGAAGCTCATACAAGCCATACAGCAGAACAGAGGCAACCAGAGCAGACTCGGGCCCCACCACACTGCAAGACTCAGCCTCGTGGCCCTTGGATGGCACAGGCTGCTGTCAGCGCCCAGAAAGAGTCTCTGCAATTTCTAGACATGTGTCCAAGGGGTCCCTGACAGTTGACAGCCTAAAGCAGTGAGGTGAGGCCTGCAAAGAAACCATCTCTGTCAGCTTGGTTTACTTCGGGCTATAGAACAAAAATCGGACTTCTTGCTCACTGTGACTCTGTCGCCTGGGGGGCTGTGGCTGGGCTCTGTGGCATGTCGGCAGAGGAGCGGCCCCTGTGGGGACCCTGCTGGTCTCACAGCGGTGAGGTAAAGCGGTGGCACTATATGCCGATTCCTGCAACTTCTGCTCAGCAGTGGTGTATGACACGCAAGTCACATGGCCAAGTCTGATACCAGGGAGCAGAATCCCTGCAGAGCTGGATGATAACGCAGCCCCCCTGGAGCTGGTGGGGGAGGAGCTGGCCACCCGCCGGGCTCTCCCTCAGCCGGGTCAGCGCCACCGGGCACTGAGAGAAAGCCACGCACATCAGTGTCACTTTTTAATTATGTTTTGTCCTTGTTGGGTCTAAATTGTAATGAGGTTCCTGTTTCTTTTCTAAATTCACCTAAGAACTGGTGATCCATGTGGTCCTTCATTGCTGGTGGGACTGCAAAATGGTGTGGCCACTTGTAGTGGTTTCTCACAAAACTCAACACACCCTTGCCGTACAGTCCAGCAATCGCACGCCTTGGTACTTACCCAAAAGAGTAGAGAACTTATGTCCATGCGGAAACCCGCACAAGAATGTTTATAGCAGATTTATCCATAACTGCCAAAACCCGGAAGCAACTAAGCCCTTCAGTAGGTGGAGGGATACTGTCATCTACGCAGACAGCGGGACAGCATTCGGCACTAAGAAGCCATGATAGATGCAGCCCCACCAAGCCAGGAAAAGACGTGGAAGAACTTAAATGTGTGTGACTAAGTGGAAGAAGTCAGTCGGAAGAGGCCTCGTACTGTACGATCCCAGCTCTAGGACAGTGGAAAAAGGCCAAACTGTGGAGACAGTAAAAGGGGCAGTGGTGGCCAGGGGTGCGGAGGGAAGGACAAACAGGTGGCGGTACTTCAGGGCCGTGACACCACTCTGTGTGACTCTGCAGTGTGCATGTGTGTCATTATACAGCAGTCCCGACCCGTGAATGTACAAACCCAAGGACAAGCTCTTATATAAAATATAGACTTTAGTCAATAAGAATGTGTACAATTTTTTTAAGAAACAGTGCTCTTGAGACAGCATGGCGGAAGGCAGTCAGGGCGTGGCTGGGCATCTTGCCCGCGAGCAACTCTAGGTCCGTTGGTCTGTCCTCTCCGGAAGGGGGAGCACTAACACCCCACTGGTAAGGGTGGTGAGAACTAATCTAATTGTGCATCCTGGTGTCCACAGGGCCTGGCTGAGAGTGGAAATCAGGGCAGGGGTGGGCTTTGACCTTTACCCACCCCTCCTCTGGGAAGGCTTCCTCAGCTCTGAGAATGACCCACATTCACTCATCCACAGAACCAGAACCCGAGGAGGCCTCCCCGCCTGCTTTCCCGAGCCCACCCCCACCCCCATCTCTCCGTTCTCCCTCCCCACGTATCCCACAGCCACCGGCCCCACCACCACCCCAGCCCGTCTGGCCCACTACTTCACAAATGCTCCGGGCCTCGGGGCCTTTTCACGAGCTGTTCCCACCAAAAACTACCTTCTCCCAGTTACTCTTCATGGCACACAACCCTCACCTGTGCTGAGATCAGACCTCACCCGCTGGTAGGCCAGGGGGGGCTTGTTGGCATGGCTGCTTAAATGATGCCCCCTGGCCTGGGGCTCTTCCACTAGAGAGGCAGCTCCTGCTAGCAGGGAATTGTGTCCCTTTCATTCACTGCTGTGTCTCTGGTGCCCAGAGCAGCGTCTGGCAGGGTTTACCAGACTGGTACCTTTGCCTGGATGACCACAGCAGCCCCCAACTGGTCCCCACTTCCCTCTCCACCCAGCAGCCTCAGGATGCTGTTAACAATTGCCTCACTTCTGTCACCCCTTCTTCAATCCCTCCAGGGTTCCCTACCGCCTGCAGACAAAATCCAACCTTTGACCCCCATCATCAGACCTGGGAAGGTACAGGAGACCAGTAGGAAAGGACAGGAAGCAGGGAGGCCCGGCAGACACTCCCCGAAAGGCACTCTTAGAGTGAGTAATGTTTAAACCACACGCAAGCCCAACAGCCACCAGCAGCCATGCTGCTGAGGGCCCAGGCACCAGGAGAGAGCTCTGAGCGCCCCCTCCACCCCAGTCTCCTGTCTCCTCTGGACCCTTTAGCTCTCACACACTGACCCTGCCTCCCTTGGGGCCTTTGTCCTCCCTCAGCCTGCAGGCTCCATCCCACTTTTGCACACAGCCAGGCACCTGGTTGTCATCACTCTGTGGCCTTATAGATTAGAGGCTCTATATTCTGCCTTCCCAGGCTGGTCCATAGGAAGCAGCCATGTGGCTGGAGCCTGGCACCATGTCTGGCGTGCAGCGTGTGCTTAATACATATCTGCAAAATCATACAGTAAACACATCATCCCAGCTCCTGAAGCTCACCAGATGCCTACTGTGCACATTTTGCACAAGTAACCTCATGCTTGCCTCATGGAGCCTTGGTGGGGCTGGCTCTTCTCCCCACCTGGTGCCCACCCTCCGAGGGACAGTATAGTACAATGGTTTCAGGCTCCAGAGCCTGGCTGCGCCCAGTCCAAAGTCCCTCAGCCCTGCCAAGGTCAGTGGCTCATCCTCAGGCAGGTGACTCAGCCCCTCGGTTCCCTCCTTAGACCAAGGGGGCACGTAGTGAGCCACATTGAGAGGTTCCTTGCTGGAGATGAATGTGCTCAGGACTTGCCTGGCACAGAGGGAGGGCCCAGGCTGTCCGGGTGGCTGCTGTCAGCACGAGGATGATGATTATTGTGATGGCCCCCCAGGGAAGCTGCTGTCAACTGTGACAGGGACAGGCCCACCCTACGCTGTGCCAGCTGCCAGCCCTGCTGATGCGCACAGATGCTCTGGGCTCTGGCAAGGCCTAGGGGACAGAGAGGAAAGGACCCACCCTGACAGCCGGGCGTGCACCCCCGGTCTCCGTCAAGAAACTTGCAAATAGTGCCATCACGTGTGTTGTCTCCATGATTGTCCCCCCGTGAGACCCACAGCACGTCAACACTGGGAAACTGAGGGCCACAGAGGGAAAGAAGACTGGTGCAGGGCCTCATGTCTGGAGTCATATGTGACTCCAAATCCAATGTTTTTTCCTATAGAAGGCCACCTCCTGCCCTGGGGGAGAAATCAGGCCCTAGAAACACTGGCGTCCACCTTCCTGTCCCTACGCAGCCCTGGAGCTGCTTTTGAGAAAGCCACCCAAGTGACACAGGACGCTGGGTGGCAGGGGGCTGTGAGCAGCAGGGTAGGTAGGATGCCTGGCTGGCCCTGCCCGCAAAGGGAGCCTCTGCAACAGCTGTGTTTGGAGGACATGACATGCCCGTCCCAGCCAGATTCCGCCATCAGTAGCAACGTCTAATTCACGTAGGATACCCCTGGACCCCCAGCGAGGCACGCAGCCCAGCACCCTCCCTCCTCAGCCAGGCCTGCTCACACAGGGGTTGTGAGGGAGCCCCTCCCCAGGGGAGAGTTTTGCAGCCGGAGCACGGGGCTATGCAGGCCTACCTCCTGGTTATGATCAGGCTGATGGGGAGCTGAAGGTGGCAGGGTCCCCCCTTTCAATTCCTGGGGACATTTCTCTGTCCAATCCGGCCTAGCTGGGCTCTGGGGCCTGGCCCCATCTCCCTACTCCTGTTCCCAATGTGTGGGGGCCATCCACGGTGCATACAGCCCCAACACAGTTAACTTAAAAAAAATACACCACCAATTCTCCGCTTGTCCTGGGCTAAGGCAACAGCGAAAAACTGCTAGCCATCCGCTTTTGCTACTTCCTGTCACCCTTTCCATTGTAAGCCATAATTTTCAGAGGTTTATAGGTCAGCTATGAAAAAAATAAACCTTCTCTCCTTGACTAAAGGGAGCACTTTGAAACTAGAAGGCAGTGGGCACACACGTGGACCCAGCCCTGAGCTCTTCCACGCAAGCCCGCATAGAGCCCACTCCTCTCGCCACCTGGCCCAGGGTGCCTCCCCTTGTCCGGCCGCGGCCCGGCCTACAGGCTGCCCCTCCCCCACCGCAAGCACGAATAAGTTGTGAACACATCAGGGGTCCTGCGGCCTGACCCTGGGGGATCCCGGCAAACAAAGCTGGGGACCCTGGAGCAGCTGGGGCTCCCTCCACTGGGTGCGAGGCCTGAAGAATTAAAAGCTCAGGTCCCTTGACGCCATCGCAGACAGGAAGCTGGGGGTCAGCATTGGCCCAGCCCCTGCAGGCCCACCAGAGCCCAGCACCGCTCAGCCCAGGGCAACTGGGGTTTGGGAGGTTTCCTTAAAGCAAAGGAGGCAGTGAACCCGGTCTCGGCGCACAGCCCCACACGTCGGGGGCTGGGGGTGAAGGGGTACAGACGCGGAACAAGGGCGGGGTCCTTCATCCCTGACTTAGGGGCCTGGAGCAGGTGGGCGTGGGCCAGCCCTGTCGAGAGAAAGTCCCTCCCTTCCGGGGCAGACACCCAGGAAGGTAGCCCGGACCCCACTGTGTCCCCGTCTCCCTGACTTTTGGGGGGTGCAGGAGAAGAAAGCTCGGGGCAGTACAAGCATACACAGAGCTGGTTTGCAGCATGTTTCGGCCTCTTTATTTAGAACCCGGCGGACGAGGGGCCGGGGCAGTGGTGCAGACGGCTCAGGAACCATTTTAACAGATTTGTCTTCAAGTTTAAAATAATCATCATAATAAAAAGAGACAGAGAAAGCGCGAAGAGACTGCTAGCTAAATGGGCTTGTACGGCAGCTACAGCTTGTGAGCGACCCCCTCCCCCCAGAGTCCGCTATAAAAATAAATTTACATTTGTCGATAACCAGATGCGGGAGGCGTGCCTTTGGCATAACCAATAACCGAGCTATATCACTGCGTGGCAGAGCGGCCCACGCCTCGACATAAATAGAAAATATAAGTTAGTATAACTTTAAAAACTTTTTGTACAAATATACATGTTTTTTTTTCTTTTTTCCTTTTTTTTTCTTTTTTCACTTTTTTGCACTGAGTTTCAGCAGAGATTAAACATTTTATATAAATGACTCTTAAAGCTTTACACCTTGGGACCAGTGTACTCCTCGTGCAGAATACATTTAGATATAAAAGACGTTATTAATACATTGCACAGTTTTCAAACGTTAAACACAAAACCGAACGCTGCTCAGTGGCAGCTGCCGCCGGTCGCTGCTACATGGACGGTCCCAGCCGAGGCCTGCGCTCCTCTCCTGTCCGCTGCCCAGCGGGCTCCCTCGGGGCTCTTCGGGCGCGAGGCTGCGGGAAAGAGGCGCGGTGAGCAGAGCGGAGAGGGACCGCGAGAACCCCGCCCGGCCCGGCCCGCGGGGCCACTCACCTCTCACCGCAGCCGCTTGCGCGGGGTCTGCTCCGCCGAGCCCACGGCTGGAGCGGCGCCAGGCGCGGCGCAGCCCGCGGGAACCTCGTTTGACGCCTTGGCCTCAGGCGCGGGTCTCTTGCGCTTGGCGAAGAAATCTGCGGGCGACAGCGCGCGCCGCTGGTGAGGGCGGGGCCGGCCGGGGAACCCCTGAGGGGGCTCGGAGGGGGCGGGCGGCCGGCGGGCCCGGGTGGGGGTGCCATCCCCGCCCGCGCCGAGGTCCGCGGCGGGTCAGCTTTGTTTACGTCGCCGCGCAAAGTGCTGTGTAAGCATTTCCCCTTGTCCCGCGGCCAAGCCCCCCGGGGCTGCTGCCGCGCTTAACCCCCTCCGCGCCGCCGTCGCCGCGCCCGACCGCCACCGGGGAGGGGCTCCAGGGGCCCGGGCGAAGACCGCGCCCGGAGGGGGCCCTCCCGCGCGCCCCCTCGCCCCTCCCGCGCGCGCCGCGCGCGAGCACAACAACAGGGCGGGGAAGGGCTGCGGGCGCAGCCGCGCCCTGCGCTCTGCGGGCCCTTTAATGCCACGGAGGAGGCGGGGACCGAGCGAGGCCCCCGAGGCCGGGAGCCCGGCTGGCCGGACAAAGCAGGGCCGGGCCGGGCCGGGGCGGGGCCGCGCGGGACTCACCGGAGATGAGAGGCCCGGGCAGCTTCTTGATCGCGGCGCCTCCGGCGGCGGCGGCGGTAGTGGCAGCGGCGGCGGTGGCGTTGGCATTGGCGGCGGCGGCGTTGGCAGCAGTGCCCGGCGCAGGACGCCCCGAAATCCCTGAGTGCAGCGGCTCGCCTAGAGGCTCCTGGCTGCGCGGCGGCGGGACCGTCTCCTGCTCAGCGCTCTCCTGCGGCGCCGCGGCCGGAGCTGGGGCGGGCCCCACGACCGGGCCGCTGGACGGCGGCGCTGGTGCCTCCCCGAGGCCGTCGAGGGGCTCAGCGGCCGGCGGCACGGGGGGCGGGCTATCGCCCGCGCCGTCCGGGCGGGGCCGGGGCGCCAGGAGCAGGCGGCAGCGTCCCACCTGCACCGTCTCGCGGTAGAAGGCGGGCACGGAGTCGCTGTCCACCTCGGTCCACTGTAGGCGTCCGGGACCCCGCAGCGGCATGTCCTGCTGGAAGTTGTAGTCCCAGCGGCGCTGGTCTTCGGCGCTCAGCTCGGCCAGTCGGATCTGCAGCTCGCGGCTCAGCTCCTCGTGGTCCACCGGCCCGAAGAGGCTGCGGCAGGCACTAGTGCGCGCGAACAGGGGAAAGGTGCGGCGGGCGACCAGGCGCTCCATTGCCACTGCGCTGCGGAGACACACGTCGGACATGGCCGGGAGCTGCCCGGGCCCGGGCCGCGGGAGAGAAGAGGAGAGGAGGGGAGAGGAGGAGGCAGAGGGGAGAAGAGGGCGGAGGCCGGGCGCAAGGGAGACCCCGCGCAGTCGGAGTCTGCATTTGCAAAGGGACGCGGCGGGAGGGCGGGCGCGGCGGCTACCTGGAGGTCGGCCGTGCGCGGCTCCTGCGTCTCGTTCGCGGTGTCGTCCGGCCGGCGGCCGCGCCCCCTCAGTGCCTGTCCTCGCCCACTCGGATCGCTGGGGCCTGACTGGCACCAACCGAGCGCAGAGCACTTGGCCTGTGGAACGCCCAGCCTTAGCGCGCCCCTTTATACGCGAGGGTCCCACCCCCCCACCCCCCGCGCGAGGGCCCCGCCGCGATTAGCATAATGTAGTATTTTCAGTTTCAACAACACCGCGGCGATTGGCTCGCGCGGCGCTGCCCCCGCCCCACCGGCTGCCCGGCCCCCGCGCACCGCCCATTGGCCGCGCGCACACACCCACCCGAGGGCGGGGCGGGGCGCGCGGGCCGATTGGCGGGGCGCGAGGCGCGCGCAGGAGCGGGCCGGGGGCGGTGAGCGGGGCGGGGCCCGAGTTAAAGGGCGCTGCGGGCGGTAACGTGACACCGCGGCGCCCCGCCCCCTCGCCCCATCCCCCCCACCCCCGCTCCCGCCCCCCGCCGGCTCCTTTGTCTGCAGGCGGGGGCTGCACGGCGGCGGCGGCGCGGGCACCCCCTCGGCCGTTCGTCGACCCCGGTGCCCAGTCGGGCCCTGCCTCGCCCCCGAGGGCTCCCAGTCCCGCCGCCCGCTCTCGCCACCGGACCTCCCGCGCCAGCTGACGGGGCTTTAACCCGCCGCGGCCAGCTCGTCCCCTGCTGGAGCGAGACGGAGTCTTCGGCAGTCCCCGAGTGGCCTGCTGCACCCGAGGCAGGGTTCCGCGCACCTGGAGCCCGAACACACCTGCTGGCACCAAGGCTTCGAGCGAGCGAGGAGCGAGGGGGCAGGAGCAGGGAGGGGCAGCTGCACTTCCTCCCCAGTGGCCCGGCCGCGGCCCCTTGGAGTCAGGTCTGGAGCCTCCAGCTTTTGAGGCCTGCGCAGCCCTGCCTAATGGATGGGATGAGCAGGCTGGGCCCATCCTAGACTCTGCCAGTCATGTCACAGACTGAGTGCCCAGTACCTCTTAGGCTGAGGCTGGGAATCTGACTGCTCAGGCTGGCCTCAGGCTGTTCTGTTTGGGGCACTAGATGCTTCTCTGTTGGGGAGGGCCTGGCGCCCCCAGCATAGGGCCTTGGCTGGGTATGCTGGTCCTCTGGGCCAGCCTTCCCCCTTTGCACACAAGGGACCCAAAAGAGGGTGGGGCAGAGCCGCAGGCCTGCTTTAGCTGCACCTTTCTCACAGTTCTGGAAGGCTTGTACCCCGTCCACTGTACCCAATAAATGGTTGTTGAAAAAGGATACCCCTAAGGACAGGTCATGCAAGCTAGAGGGCCCTACACAGGTGTCAGCCCAGAGCGGGAAGGACCTGTTCAGACTGGGGCCTTCTGCCCCACGTGGTGCTCCTTGGTAGTCTGCATCCTCCCCAGCGGCTCTCATCCCAGCCCGCAGGCCAAGGGAGACCGTCCCTTTGGCCCAGCCTGTGGTAAGGCTGGGAGCCCAGTTAATGTCTCAGCCCCCTCCATGAGCCCAAAGGATTGCAGGGATGGGGGTGGCTGCCAGGCAGAGTCCAGAAGAGCCCTGAGCTCTCATCCCGCGTCCCCAGTGAGCCCATAAGCCCAGCAAGAGAAGGCAACGCTTACCCAACCCCAGCCTGCCTCCCCCAAGGTCAGGTGGGTACCAGGCTACCCCAGCAGCAGGAGGCTGTGCTAACATGCGGAGGTGCCCCGAAGGACGTCTCCTAGGTTCAGAGGAGCGGATGTTGGAAGTGAGGGAGGCAAATGAGAAGGCATCAACCCAGGTGCAGGATGGGGCAGGGTGCCACTCTGAGCTCGGAGAGCAGGAACCACAGGCAGGTGATGCATGTTGATTTCTTTATTTTTTTCTGTATACTGTATTCCAAATTTCCCATGACAAGCACAAATGCTATGATTTTTTATCTTCAGGAAAATAAGTAGAGGCTCCACAGACCCTGTGGACCTCTTGGGTGGGGCTGATGTCACCTGGCTTTGGGTTAGAAGGAGGCAGGGTCTTGCCCAGCCCTGTACCACAACCACACCAGCGTCCCCAAGACCCAGTGGGTAGTGACCACAAAATGCATGACCACGTGGTCCCTCAGGATTTCCCGAGAGGTCAGGATGCCCTGGCTTCTGCCATCCGGGAGGGCAGGCTGGGGAAGAAGCCCACCCCCAGCCCAGGCTCTGTCTGGTGACTGTCTTCCTTCCCTGAGAAGGGAAGCCACCCCACTCGCAGCCCTGCTCTGGACACCCAGGGGAGCCTGTGCTCTCCTCCCTGGCAGGGACTGCCCCAGGGCATGAGCAGCATCTGCCATGGGGACCCTAAGGAGCTGACCCTGCAGCAGGCCCCTTGCAACCCTACCTTCCCTATGCACAGTCCAGGACTGGGGAGTGCTTGGGAGGGCCATTCTCACTGCCTTTGGTGGCTCCCAACCCACCTCCCTGCCCTGGGCCCCCACTGTGACAAGCCCCCCCCCAGCATGTGCCACTGAGTCCTCCTCCAATGGTAGGAAGTGGCCTCATGTGGCAGCCACTGAGCCCTTAGCCATGCCAAACTCTGCCCAGGACAATTTCCGTACATCCTTCTGTTGGGCCTCCCCTGCTGTACAGGGTCAGGAAGGGGGCCGCCAGATCGGCCCGGGTAAGCCCCAGTGGGGACCAAGAGGGGTTCCCAGCTGCCAGCATTCTCTTTGGTTTCCATCTGAACTTCCTACTCTTATTTCTCTACGGGCCATAGGGACACCTCTTCCCATGGTGCTGTTAGGGAGGTGACCTTCTCTGAGTCTGGGACCCTGAGTTTGATCAAGAATGGCCCCCACTGGCTTCCTGCACCTGATGGCCCTAGGAGTGGCCTGGGTCCCTTCCCCCAAACCAGGGACAGACCTGGAGGAGGACAACCTGCGGGCTGGGGGCTGGGATTCTGAGGCCGGACGCTGAGAGGAGGCCCAGTTCTCCATCTCAGGGGACCCCGGGGGAAGCCAACACCTATCTGGGTGACAATAACCAAGCTCTACTTTTGTAATTGAAAATATATGCCAAGGAAGAAAGGAAACAGTTTGTGCTCTGAGTCGGCTGCACATAGCAGAACCACAGAGGGGGTGCTGGCCCCTGAAAACCAGCCAAGACAGTCTCCCAAGGTGCTGTAGCACCCCAAATCCTGCATGTGAGGGAGTGGGGGAGCCCGGTTGCTGATGCGGGGGAGGAGGGAGCCGTGTTAAGTGCTGGGCCTCCTGCTGGTATCTTGCATGTATTCCTAATTCTGACCACCTCTAAGGCAGAGGCAAAGCGCGTGTTCACCAAACCTTTGCCTTTTCCTCGGCACACGGAAGACCACACTCCCAGCCCCTTTGCTGCCAGGTGGGGCCACGCAACCGCTTCCGGCCACGGGGCGTGAGCACAAGTGCCTGCCCCACTTCCAGGCCCGGCCAGCAAAACCAGCCAAGCAATCCTTCCGCCGCCCGGCTCTGCTGGCCAGATGGGGGGTCAGGGGGGGGGCGCCCAGGGACAGGAGAGCCTCTAGGTTGCAGAAGCCCTGAATGAACACAAGGGGCAGAACCGCCCGCCGCCCAGCGTCCTCTGCACACCCTCCTGAGACGGGCGTGGGAAATAAACTTAATGCGTCTTTAGCCACTAAAACTTGGGCTGCCTGTCACCTAACTCGGACGGCATGGGCCTATCTCCTGCGCTTTTTCTGGATGGGGGAGCGACGTTTAAGATTAAGGAATTTGCTCCCGCGTCAACGGCGAAGGCGGCTAACCCCCTAGACCCAGCGGAAGCCCCAAGCCCTCGCGGGGTTCAGTGCTCCTCAGCGCTCCGCCTAGTCGGCGCATGTGTAGGCTGCTACCCTGGAGCCCGCGGAGCCTGGGACACGCGCTTGCCCCGGCGAGCGGCAGGCAGCCCGGGAATCGCGGTCCTCGGCTACATGCTGCCGCCTGGCGGCTGACTTGCGCACCAGCGCCTCTGGCTGCCCGAACTCCTGGGAGCTGCTTCTGGAAGCACGTGGGCCTGTGGGCCTGGCCCGACCCCCAACAGTGTTCCCGGGGACCCTGCGAGGGGCGTCTGTGTCTGTGCACCCCCGCAACCTCCCCGACTGCCGTCCAGGACGGTGCCCCTTCTGAGGAGTCGGGAGGGATGGCAAACGCGCTAACCCTAGGCCGTCTCCAGCCTACCCTGCACCAGGGCTGGGCTCTTTGCCTCATTTAATCCTTCCAAGAACCCGCAGAGGGAGGCGTTTTGATGCCCATTTTGCAGAGGAGCCCGAGGCTCCGAGAGGAGGCAGCCTGCTGAGGTCCCCCAGTGGCAGCAGATGTGTGCCTTTGCTCCAGCCCTGGGCCCCTCCCCTGGACCTCGATGAGGAGCTGGTGGCCCTGAAAGCAGAGGAGGAAAGAAGTCAAGCGTTCTGGGGCTCACCTCCCCTGACACCCCTGGAGCCAGGGGTAGGCCTCTGGGGGGGTAGCACCCAGCCCAGGGACGACCAACCCCTTGAGTGCTCCCGCCGACCCTGTCTGCCCTCCCTGTGCAGGTCCTGGCCCATCCACCTGGCCCCACACCATCCTCAATGGCCCCTCCACCCCCACCCCCAGCCTGCCACGGGAGCCCTCGTGGCCTGGAAGGGCCAGCCCTCTGGCCCAGAGCACATCGCCCAGCAGCGGTCCCTCAGCCAGACCCTAGACACACCTGGCAGGGTGCCCTCGGGAGGCCCCTGCCCCTGCCCCTGGGAACCTCACCTTCTCCTCCATAAAGTGGGGCCTGGAGGCTCCGAGGGGTGTAGGGAGTTACAGATTAACCAGCCAGCCCCCAGCCGCTGGCGGCGCGGCCCAGCTCTGCGCCCAGCACAGGGGGAGGCTTTCCGGAGCGCCCTTGGCGGGAGCCCAGCGCCCGGCGCCGCGAGAATCTTCCTCCCGCACACGTTCCCGCGCTCAGCTCGCCCCGCCCCCGCCCCCGCCCCCCCCCCCCCGAGGACGGGCTGTTCTCCGTCGGCTGCCAGGCACGTCCTCCGCAGGTGCTGGCCACCCTCCGGTGACGCGTCCGCATGCCGCGCAACGCGAATCCAAAACTCGGATTACAGGGGCTGCCTTGTGCTCGGGGTCCCGGGCTGGGGGGGTCCTCACTCTCCGGGGAATCGGCGGCAGGGACTGAGCGGGCTCTGGGGGAGGAACGGCGGGAACAGGGAGCAGCCCCCCCACTCCCAACCCTCCCAGAAGTGCCTCCCCTCGGGGTCTCAAGCCAGGGGACCATCTCGCCCCAGTTTGCCTGGGACTTTCCTGGTTTCAACACTGAAAGTCCCCGGAGACGCTGGACGGTTGGTCCCCTGGGCTCCAAACAGACCCTGCCGGGGCCGGGGAGTGGTCCCTTGGCAGCGGTGGGCGTGGAAGAGGGTCTCAGGGCTGTGCGGGCCTGTCTCAGACCATCTGGGCCAGCCCCGCCAGGCCTCCCTTCTCCGCACCAGCAGGGCACAGCCGGGACGGGTCCCCCGGGGCTCAGAGGATCACTTTGTCAAAGAACCACCAAGAAAAGTGAATCTGGGGTGAACAGATGCCCCCTTCCTGGATCTTGTGCTCACCATGTCCCCCCAACTTCCTGTCTGGTCTCCTTGAGCTAGTGGGCACCCCTATAAGTCAGCGCCTTCTGCTCGCCCCCGCCCTGCTTCCAAACACCCAGACGTGTCCAGAGAAGCTGGGAAGCCAGGCGATGAGAGGGTCCCCATCGATCCCCATCCCTCCGCAGCAGAGCGACCTGGCGCCGCAGCTCTGGAGGAACGAGAGCCAGGAGCCTCCCGGGGCGGGCGCGGGGTGGGAGCCCCCTGGTCCTGGGACATCCCCGCACGGGCTCCCGCCGCAGGTCCGCCGCTGGGAAAGGGTGGTGCGTCCGCCGCCTCGTTCAGTCCCTCGTTCGCATCTTCCCAACCTCCCAGCTGGGCTTCCGAGAGGAGTGGCAGCCGGTCAGAAGGGAGGCCAGGAAGGGCCGCCAGCCCCGGCCGGTCCTCCCCGATGCCTCGCAGGCGGCACTGAGAGGGGCTCAGCAGAAGGGGCCCGCGCGGGGGAAGAGGCAGGCGCGCCGGCCACCAGCTGGGGAGGGAGCCGCAGCCCCCGGGCCCCTGCCCCCGAGACCCAAAGCTGGGTACCTGCTGCCCTCTGGTGTCCACAGACGGCACCGCAGCCAGGAGCCCGCCTGCCCGCCCACCCACTGGAGATTCAGGGAGAGCCCAGAGCCCCGACAGCCCCCAGTCCCATGCAGCCTCTCTGACCACCTCATTCACTCCTCGCAGGTGGGGCACTTGGGAAAGGGCTTCGCTCCCTGGGACCCCAAGTCTCCTTGAGCCCCAGCTGGGAGTTCTGCCATCAGTGTGGCCAGTCAGGGCTGTGGGGGAGGGACGGCTCATTCAGAGCAAACCTAAGCACGTCTGGGGGCGGGGGCGGGGGTCAGCTAACGCCTCAGTGGCAAGTAGCACGGGGCCTCTCCATCCCCAGGGCCTCAGGGGGCGGGGGAGGTCCACTGCCCTTCAGCTTGCCCTTGGCTTCCCACCTCCCCTTTCCCTACTCCCTCCCTCCCCCACCTCCCCTCCTTGCCACCCATTGCCAGGTACAAACCCTGAGCTCCCTCAGCTCCTGGGGTGGCCCGTGCTGGGACGCAGGAAGTGGGGCGTAGCAGGAGGCCCCATCAAGGCCCCCAGCAGGTGCGGGATGAGGAGGAGGGGCCTGGGAGGGAGGGAGTCGCAGGCAGGGAGGTGCTGCTCCCAGACTCTGAGCCCATCAGGGCAGGTGCACAGAGAGCAACAGAAAATGAGCTGGGGGCCACAGACGGCCTCAGAGGCCAGGCTTTCAGGCCTGGGACTCCAGCCCAGGCTGGGACTCCAGCCCAGAAACTGGCTGCATCTTGGAGGCACCAAGGAGACCCAGAGGCCCATAGCTCGGGTCCGGGGTCCTGTGGTTGACTGGTGGATACAGGTGTCACCACCAGAGGTTGGGAGGGAGGTACAGGCGCTGCCCAAGTCAGGGAGGCAGAAAATGATGGAGCACCGGGCCAGGGCTGAGGGCTGGGAGTGACAAGGTCAGAGGGCACTGGGACCCTGGGATGTGGAGGTGGGACAAAGGAGGGGTGGGGGGTTGGGGAGAATGGTGCCAGGAGGTGCCATTCTGGTGCTAAGCACAGATGGGAAGGTGGGGAGCCAGCAGGTGGGGGAACAGGGGTCTGGCCACAGCCCATGGCTGCCCCCAGGGTGCCAGTGGGCTCAGATTCCTGGTGGCATCCACCTGGGTTTTCTACCTCTGGCCACTCTATGCCAGCAGCATTCATATGGCAAGAGGCAGGGGGCAGGGGCAAGGTAGGGGGCACTGCCTGGCCAGAGAGCAAACCTGTGGACTTTGGAGGCAGAGCAGCTGCCTCTTACTGGCTTTGTGACCTTTGGCAAGTTGCTTAGCCTCTCTGTGCCTCTGCTTTCTCACCTGCAAGGCCCCTGATGAGGCTTGGGGTCAGTGTCCACATGTGGGAAGTGGTCCTCTCTCTGAGGAGCACCCCTGTCCCTGACTGCCTTCGGTCTCTCCTCCAGCCCTAGAGAGGAGGGCAGGCACAGCCCCAGCCCAGGGCAGCCCCCTCCCACTGCTGTTGTGATGGAAACTGGACGTTCACCCTGAGCCCAGGGATGTGAGCTGGTGGGAAGGCCGAGACCCCAGCAAAGGCTCTTATACACCTTAGTCACATTTACTTCCGTAGTGAATTGTCGGGCAGGGGGAAGCAGTATTTATAATAAGCATTGGGACAGTGCTCCCGACCCCACCAGCATTCAGGGCCCGGGGGGCTACAGATCACATGACTCCCGTGGGTCTGTCTTCATCTGACACCCAGCCCACTCCACCCAGCTGCACATGCCTGGCGCTCAGCAGGTTCCCCGTCCAGCCACAGCTGAATGCTGGTCAGCACCCAGTTACTGTTGGTGGCACATGGCATACCCTCTCTGTGCCACGTGGTCCTGTGCCATGCACTTTATGTGTGAATTATCTAATTTAATCCTCCTAGGAGGCAGAGATGGGTGTTGGCCCTTTTTCACAGATGGGGGAACGGGCTTGAGAGGATAGCCCCTGGCCAAGGCCTAGAAAGAGTGCCAGCCCCATGGGGCTGACTGCAGAGCCCCACGCAGAACCCCTGTGCTCCGCTGTGAGCACAGACCCCAGCACAGGCTGCTGGGGGTTTCACAGTTGAGTCCTGCTGAGCGCCTTCCCCAGATGCTCTGGATTCTCATTCACAGAAAACAGTAAATCAAGCGAATCTGAGCCTTGCCACGGCAGCCACTGCTGGCAGTGTGATCGTGCACAGCTCCCCCTCGAATGTCCAGTCAGGGCCTGGACTAGGAGCATCTGACGTGTGTCCTCGTGCATGTCCACCTGTCCATCCAACAGACATTTCCCTGGGATCTCTGTCCTGTCCAGGGGCTCCTGGCCTGGTGGGTGGAGGCAGAAATAGGTGAATAAACCGGGGCTGCAGGCATGCAGAGGGGCCAGCCCCCAGGTGAGACAGGTGTGGGGAGGGCCTGTACCCCGTCCCATGGCAGAAGGGGTGAGGCCTGGCCACCTTGCATGCTTCTTCAGTTGGAAAGATGTGTGTGAGACCCAGCTGCCCCCAGAGCTGAGCAGGAGACCAGGGGCCCTAGAAACTCACCCAGCTGGGTCCCGGGGTGCCCGAGCAGAGGCTGCTGCTGCTCACTTCCTGAATTATCAGTATGGTTGTTCCTAACAGAAACCAAATAGCCAGGGGGCCAGTTGACAGCCGAGGGGTTCCCTAGGGTAAGAACCTAGAGCAGCCTGGGTTGGGACTCCTCTTCCGGCTTCCTGAAGTCCTTCCCACTTCTGCTGGGTTCTCCACCGCGTTCCCAATGGACAGAGGCTCTAGAAGACACTGGATGTGGGAAGGGCAGTCGGATCACGGGGTGGTCTTCCAGCTGCAGAAGAGGGACCAGGGCAGGAGGTGGGGATGGAGGAGGGGTTGGGACCTAGGAGATGGGCATCTGCAAACCTCCAGGTCCTCAGACACGAGCGGCACCAGGGGCACATGGGGAGGAGTGCGTCCCTGCCCCCCAGAGCCTGCCTCCACGTCCCCCAGCCCAGGGAGCGGGCGGTTGCTCCCTCTGAGCTCTGCTCCCCTGCCAAGTTCAAAGGCCCATCTCTGCCTGACTCCGGGCTGCCCTCCCACCTTCTCACGCTCCTCCGAGGCCCTTGTCAGACCAGACCACCAGCTGCTGACCGCGTCCCTCTCCAGCCGCCCTGGATGGACACCCCTTCTTTGAAGCTGTTGTTGCTTCCTGAGTGTGGAAGTCGGAGCAAGGTGTCCCTTGAGGGGGCCTGGAGTCGGGGCCTCGTGACCTTGTGGCCCCCACCAATGTTGCTGCCCACCCCCAGCGGCTTCCCTTTCTTCCTCTAGGCCAAGGTCCAGCATGGGGACCTGTGAGGGCAGGGGGACCAGCATTTCCTCAGTCTCACATGAAAATCCCGTGTCCCAGAAACCCCTCAGCCGCGGGCAAGCTGGGGCAGCTGGCGCCATGTGAGGATCTCCGTGCAAAGCCCGAGTTCCCCAAAAGCAGCACCCAACCTTCCTCTCCTCCCGTTGCCTGGCCTGTGGTGGGAGAAAGGGAACCCAGCCACCGCTGACCGTATCCCAGCTGCCCAGAGGGCCCCCCGAGGTCTGCAGCCAGAAGGCCGCCACCACGGACGCCGCCTCCAGCAGCCTTCACTGCGCTTCCCCGGCAAGGCCTTCATCGCTTGCGGGCAGGCCTGAGCCAGCGCCGTGAGCGACCCGCACCCACATGTGAGACCCTGCATCCCGCACGGCCAGGGCAGAGCTCTGGGATGCGAGGTGGGCGCTCCCCTAGGCCTCGGCCCCCTCAGCAGCTGCTGCCCTCCCTCCACCCCACTCTGGGGGCCCTAGACCACTAGACGCAGGTGGAGAAGCCCCCATGGCTGGCAGAGCCTCCTCTGGCCGTGGCCGGAAGGTCTCAGTCACGTGAACCTACGCACAGTCCAAGAGAACCAGCCATGGCCAAGATCCACCCCCACCCCGCCTCCAAGAACCCTGACCCAGACCCCAAGCCCAGCAGCCTATTCGCAGACTCCAGTTCTGGAAGACTCCTTGGCCCTCCAGCGCAGCCCCTCCTACGGCGCTGCAGAGGGACTTTGTCCTCCTACAGCTAAACTCCAGCACCTGTGAGATGGAGCTCACCAACGGGCCAGGCCCCCAGGGCCCGCAGTGGGCTGAGGCGCCCCTCATTAGCCTGTGGACCCCGCTGCTGGCTGAGGCCTGGACTGAGAAGGTGAGGGGCAGGCAGCGGACCCATGTCCAGCCCTGCCTCAGATCCTAGTCCCACGCCAGCCAAGACCTCATTCGTGTCCCTAAAGATGTGCCCTCAGGAAGCAGTAACACCAATGTGTCATTCCGAAGGACCTCATCGACCCATGAAGGGCTTCATCTCACCAGGGTCGGGGCCCTGAATACCACCGTGATGCGGACGACGCCCTCACTCAAACCTCCCGCTCAGACCACCGCCCCAAACCTCACTGTCTACACCTGCGAGCTGCCTCCACCCGCTTGAGCGTCAAGCTCCAGCAGCTTCTCCCTGGAGAACTGCCCCCACCACCTCCACACCTCAGGCACCCTCCCGGCCCGCGCCCCCTACTCCCATCCAAGTCCACATGTCCCTAAATGGCCCGCAGAAGCCCCTCCGTGCTAGCGCCTCCCTCGGTCCCCGGTCAGCATGTCACCCAGAGGCGCCTTCTAGAACCCAGCGCAAGCTTAGAGCCCTGCCGTGGCTGCACTGCGCACAGAGCAAAGCCCACATGCCCACAGTGTACGATTTCCTATGCTGCCTTGCACGTGCACTCTCCTGCACGTATGTGCGTGCACACCCACGTTACGTGCACAGGCTCACTCCGACGCAAGCTACACGACGGCAGCCATATTTGCAGGCTGAATATAAACACCTGGCGCAGAGCCTGGCACACAGTGGGTGCTCCGTAAATTGTTGGTTTCTGGGAGGCATTCTACTTCGTGGCGCATCACCAGTTCAGACACCCAGGCTGTTGGGGGGGGCCCTCCAGCCCCTTGGACGCTGCCAGCTCTGGGCACTCCCAGGAGTCTCGCTCCCCACCCCCACCTCTGGCACACGTGAGCCAGGGTGACCTCCGCAAGGCTCAGCTCACCCTGCTCCTCCCACCTCCAACCCTCGGGGGCTCCCCAGGGCCGTCCTCCAAGATCTGGACCTCGCCACCCACCCTCCACCTCTGCGCACCCTTTCCCCTGTCCATCAAGGCTCTCAGCTTTCTAAACACCCCAAGCTGGGCTTGCCTGTAAGCCTTTTGTCAGTACCAGTCCCCCTGCCCAGCATGCCCATCCCACACCTGACCAGTCTTTGCTCTCCTTAAGATTCTGCAGAGGCTTGCCTCCTCCAAGAAGCCCTCCTCTCCAACCCCACCCCAGATTCCCCAATCCAGCCTAAGTCAGCCTCACCCTCAGAATGGCCAGCACTTTCTCTGTAAGCCTGGTGGTGGGAGTGGGTCCTGGGAAGCACAGAACGTTTGCTGAGAGGCTGAGTGCTTCAGTTACACTGGCCCACAGTCTGAGCTACTTACTCTGGACAAGGAAAATCAGACCCAGGGGTTCTGGGCTTCTGGGTGTCCTCTTCCCTTATCCAGCCTGAAAAGCAGTCTCCCATGCTCCCTCGGGACCAGGAAGCTCCCCGCCCACACGGAACCTGTTCAGGACAAATACTTAGACCAGATCCAATTGCCTCTGCTCCAACCAGTTCCAAGCCCCCCAAAGGGAGAGGTGAGTGGCCAGCCCCTTCTGCCCACCTCGGCACTCCAGGGGGGCCCTGCCTCCCCAGCCTGCCCTGGGCCAGGCTAGGGGCTGTCGTGCCACCTCCTCCTGCCTCTTCACCCCCAAGCCCTGCCTGGAACCAGAGGATCCTGGTGACACCCCCACCTCCTGATCAGGTCTGTAGGAGGCCGTCAGGCCGGAGCCCAAAAGGCCCTGGGGTTCTGTTCCCCTCCTGGGGGCAGCAGGGTCATCTGGACTGCCATCCTGCCCCTGGGAGTCCTGAATCTGAGACACCTGGACAACTGCCATCTGCTTCCCCAGGGCAGCCCTTCTGTGCAGTCCTCCCAAGAAACCCTGGCTGGTCCACCTGCCCCGGCTCTGGACTCTGAGCAGGACCCCTGACGTTCTCAGAGAATGGGGATACCATCCTTAGATAAATATGTCCCCCACTTGCAGTGTTTGGACTGAAATTTTCCTCAAACATTGGGGCGGGGCAGGAGTCACTCCCCCTGCTGACTTAGGGCCCACTTGCCCCTGTCCTAAGAGGCCTGACAGCGGGCCTCCGGCTCTCTGGGCCTTCCCTGACCTGTCAGACTGCGGCCCAGCCAACGTGGGCCCTGCCTGGGCAGCGCAGGACCCCTGTGCCATCTGCCCTACCAGCTCAGGTTCCTCCCTGCTCCAGGTCCTGCTCTGCTGGGCTGTAGTTGACACATGGCACAGAGGGCTTCAGTCTTGCCATCTGGGCCTGGCTCTGGTGGGTTGCAGAGCTCTGAAAGAGCGCCTGCTTCTTCAGCTGGGGACCTGTCCCTGGCCCCAAGAGGGAGTCCTTGCTCCCCAGGGTTCCAGCGGGGGCTGCACGGGGAGTGTGGCCAGCCAGGCAGAGGGACAGCTCGGAGCCCTGTGTATCTGCACACCACGGGTCCGGGGTCGTGGCGGTGTGAAATGTGGAACACTGGCATCTGGTCTGTGCCCAGAATGCTCCTGTCTCCCTGCCCCTCTTGTGGGTCTCTGAGCAGACCCTAGGCCGGTGGCAGGCTGGACAGTGACCCTCCCCTCTCGTCCCTCCCTCCTCTCTCTTCCCCCTGCCCCTCTCCTGTCCCTCTTTCCAGCCCCTGTTCCCCTTCCCTCCCATCCCTCTCCCCTGTCTGCCCACCCATGCCCAGCCTGGACACCTAGTGCAGCTCTCGGGAGGTCAGAGTTCCTGCCACACCAACCCGTCCTCCACCCCCACCCCCTGAAAGAAAAGCAGGAGGTGGGAGGACTGGGGTGGGGGGAGGGGGAAGCAGGGGTCCCAAGGAGGGGGATAGGCCCGCCAGGGGCATGTCAGGCTCAGCCAATGAGAGCTTGGAGGCAGTGCATGCCTTCCTGGGTGGAGAGAGGGCCCAGCCTCTGGGGGTTGGGGTGCCCAGGGTCAGTTGGGGGATGGTGCTGGACTCATGCAGGAAGGGTGGGTGTCCCAGGTGCCCCCAGGAGGGCTAGAGTCCCAGGTGCCCCCAGGAGGGCCCATCCTACCAGGAACAGGTACCCCGACGGATCCCTTGAAGGCAGGTACCTGAGCTTGCTCTGGCCAGGATGACCCCTGAACTGCAGCTGCCAGGTGTGGAGCCCCTGCCCAGCCTTGACCTGCTCCTCCAACCTCCCTGCACCCTGGTATGGGGAGGGCAGTTGGATGCAGCCCTGGGCCCCCACTGCTGCCACCCACCCCCACCCCAGGGCCCCAGGTTCTGCCCTTGGAGGCCAACTGCATAGTTGGGTTTTGATTTAGCAAAACTCTGTGGAGGTCTCCCTGGAACCACAAGACCTGGTTCCTCCAGGTTGAGGTTTGGGAGTTAGACATGCCCTGCTTCAGGAGGTGGGGCAGACCCGCCCTGCCTGGGAAGACTGAGGGGCTAATCTGTGTGCGCCCGCCCCAACCCCAGGGCACTCCAGAAGCCCTTGAGGGCTCTGGCTGGAGGATGGGGGCAGGGCCAGGTGGGTGCAGGCCTTCCCCAGAAAGCTGCTCGGTAACTGTGGGGATCCACTGTGGGCCTGAGGAGCACCCCCTCCAGCAACTGGGAGCCACCAGCCCCCCACAGGGGCTCTTGCCTTAGCTGCAGCCAGGGACCAATCTGGGCCTGTGTCCCTCTGAAAACAGGGCCCTGGTGCCTTCCTGGACGAGGTATGTGGGGCCCTGAGCCTGGCCCACGCTTGGGAAGGAGGGTCCTGGCTCCAGTTCCTAGGGGGCCACAGGCCCAGCATCCTGAAGTTGTGGGGAGAGGAGGGGAAGGCTGCCTGCCATGCTCTCCAAGGGCAAGACAGTCCCAGGGTCCCATAACAAGGGACCTGAAGCCCAGATAGGGGTCCTGCAGTGCTGACCTCTCCCACAGGCCCTCTCCTCGAGGTGAGGCCAGGCCAGGTGCTGCTGGCCTCCTGCCCCATGACTCAGCACCCTCACCAAGTACAACAGGACTTTTGCCCCCGCAGCTCTGCCAGCTTCCTGCTCAGACCCCTGCAGGGCTTCCTGCAGCGCGTGCCCAGGATGCAGGGAGCCGAGGCCCGCCGGGGCCAGGGCCGGTCCTCTGGTGGGACGGGCACGCGGGGCCGGCCCTGGGTCATCCCGCTCACCTACACACTGGTCGCCCTGGAGTTCACCTGCCTCTTCATGCGCTTCTCCATCCTGCCGGTGAGTGCCCGCCCCAGGCAGTGGGGCCGCGCAGGCCCCCACTCGCCTTCCCACCCTCCTCTGCACATTGGCAGGGGTCCCAGGGGAGCCCCTCACAGCACTGCAGCTGGACAACTGAAGGGCCTGTGCCTCTTGGCCCCTGTCCCCCCCAGCAGCTCTTCCAGGGCTCTGGCTGTGCTGGGAGGGGCCTCGGGCAGCTCCCTCCTTCCGGCAGTGTCCCTCCCTCCCTGCCTGGGGACCTTTGCCCTCTGGTTGCTGCCCCAGTACCTGCTGCGCTCAGGCCTTTGCTCAGGTCTCCGGGTGGGCCCCCACCTGGGCCCCCACCCCACACACCTGCCTGGCACCTACAGCCCCACCATCCGGGTCCTGCCCGGTCCATGTCTGGGCAGCCTGCCTATACCCCACATCCTGTTGCACAGCATTTCTGTCTCCAGGGCCAGGACGGGAGAGTGGGACTTCATCTCTCTCCGGTCTTGACCTCTGCCTGGTGATAGTGGGGTGCCGCTTCAGTAGTCCTTGTGGGCCACACAGTGCCCACCCCCTGCCCAGCGGCCACTGACCCCTCTTTGCTCATTCATTCCACAAACCCCTAGGGAGCTGACCCACATGGTCTCCCCTTCCGGGGGCTAGGCAGTACCCGGGGAACTGTGGGAGACCGGACTCCGGAGGTCCTTTACTATCTCGTCTGGGTGAGGGCTGCGGCGCTAGCCACAAACCATTTGTTCAGGGTGCCCAGGAGATTCTCATGAGCAGCCTGTGGATGTGGGTGGGAGGGGGTGTTACCACCACTCTGGGCATGGCCGGAGCTCCCCCTGAAGTGAGCCCAGCCCTGCCCCTGCCTCCAAGCCCCGATCATGTCCAGCGAATGG